>NC_139353.1:136127441-136820441 GCF_055883805.1 Amblyomma maculatum
ATTCGATGTTAACTTAGATCTGGAAGAAAGAAGTGCGATGAACTAGACTACCTCCTAACTGCAGTGCAAACACGAATTGACGTCATGTTTTCAGAACGTTGCCTTGGTTCGCCTCGGAAGAGGATGTGCGTACGCTTCAGACGTATAAATCGTATTATATGAACCGAGATGACAAAACGGGTGGTGGCGTAGCAATGGCCCTCTCAAATTCAATTGATTCTGAACTGTTGTCTGAATTTTCTTGTATTACTCCCTTCTATAAAACGCTCGTGATTAGATGTGATACCACAACATTCTGTGCATGCTACCGTCCTCATTCGACCAAGGATCAGTTGTTATTTTGTTTTCTCCAGTCGTTTCTAAAATTTGTGGATTCAGGAAAATATCCCTTAATTCTTTATGCTGACTTGAATATAAACATGCTAGTAAAACGTAATGCAAAGCCAGAGCTAAGGTCGTTGTTAAACAGTCATTCGTGTCGAAATACCATCCGTCAGCGATACGAATTACTGAACGATATGTTACACATTTAGACTTGTTTGTAACAAACTTTGGTTCCCATCACCACATCACATCACTATTTCCTTAAAGGCAAAACATATGGTGTGGGATTAAATGCATGAAACAATACAAGCGTTTTAAAATTTCTTTTTAAGCTTAATTCTTTCGGCTTCAAGAAATGAATATTGGCATGAGAGGTTGAGGCCATCATGGGGAAATGCATTCCTAGTCCGCATTTGCTCGGGGAAAAAATTCTGAAAAATGTTTTGCGCGAGCAAAAGGCCTATTTATCTGAAATGGATGCGAAGCGCAATGTGATACGTGGGTGCAATGTGCCTGATTTAGTGAACTGCTTCGAATTTTGTGCAACAAACAAAAACTGGCAATGCGGCGTCGAAGTACAAGATTTTCACAGTGGAATTTTCTTTTGGAGATGAAACGCTGATGAATGTGACGAGTATGCGTTATGTACGAAACGGATGGCACAATTTTGAACTTATTCATGCGCATTTGTCAGGTATATCTGAGATGTGTTGCATATTGCACTGGCATACTCAACTTTTGATCTGTTTAGTGTTTTATATACCAGAAGTTTTACTTGTTGGTGCTGGTTTATGAAGCTTAAAACCGTTTTGCAGATGATATTCTGTTATTACGTATGTGCACCAAGCAAGTTCGCAACACAGGGTGATTCCAAGGTACTTATATAATTCGTTGCGTTCTAAAAAAGTATTAGCAACTTCATATGAAAAAGCACGAGGGTTTTACTGACGAGTAAAAAATATGAGTTTTCACTTCTTAGCACTTAGTCATTAGCCAGCGATCGCACCAAGTAGGTAATTTATACATATTGTCACGCACTTCCCGCGGTCCTTACTGAAGGAAGATGAGGTTTGGCGGGATAAGCAGAAGAGGAGGAAGCTGGCTCTGCCCCGCTCTGGTGTGCTATTCTCTAGCGCATCCTAAGATCTGTCTAAATAAACGTCGTAACAAGTGTGATGGAGGTACGGGGTAAAGTTCACCACGGAACCTCTCCTACACCGCCGAAACAGAAGAATTGCGGGGCTACACCCCCTCCCCCCCCCACGGATGGAGATGGCGCAAGCAGGTGGGTCAACGCAGCCCACGCTAGCAGCTCAACTGACCATCGGACAGCCTTATCGGGAACCCCGACACTTTTATGGCACGCCTGGGGAAAACGTGGATGACTGGCTCACCCACTACAAACGGGTGAGCAAATACAACCGCTGGGATGCGAATACCAAGCTGGCGAATGCGGTATTCTTTCTTGAATAAACTGCACTAACATGGTTTGACAATCATGAAGCACCCCTTACCACCGGGGATCGGTTCATGGAAGAAATGAGAGCGGGATTCGGCGATGCCGATGCTCGAAAAAAGAGCGCAGAACAGACTCTGGCTCAGCGAGCGCAAGTACCCGGGGAGATCTGCACAACTTATATAGAAGAAGTCCTCAAGCTATGCAGAATAGTGGATGATCGAATGACAGAAGAAGACAAAGTGGGCCACCTCCTCAAAGGAATAGCGCAAGATGTGTACAACTTTCTCATCTGCAAGGAGGATTTGAATACTACCGCTGATGTAACACGACACTGCCGCACGTTTGAGGGTTTGAAGCGACGCCGTATCATTCCGAAGTTTGGTCGGCTGCCTAATGTGACAACTGTCGCAAGTGTGGATGTGTCTGAAACGACAAGCCTGGCAGATACAATTCGCCAGATCGTCCGCGAAGAGCTTCGGAGGCATCAAGATATTGGGGGCCACGTAAGACCCGTCTACAGTGGCACCTCTTCGTCAGACAATAGCCCATCTTCTACCTTTTATGATCCCTCTGTTACGTCTCCTTCGGACACCCGATGCTCTGCTGCTCATCGTCCGAACATCCAGCCTCTTACCATCAACGCCTACGACAGCGAGCACTCTCGTCCTCCTCGTCGACCACATCCAGAGCATGAAACGTTTAATACAAGCGATGATGAGCCTTATTCATCCAATGAACGTAAGCCGCCAGTGTGTTATGCCTGTGGAATGATCGGCCACATTTCCCGCTTTTGCCGCAACCGTCGTCCGTACCAGCAGTATCGCCGACAGTGGGTGAACTCCCGTACAAGGCTTCCTGCTGACAGTGATGATTCATATAGAAGAACACCTGGCCGGAATGAGTACAGAGCAACAGCTAGCCGACAAGAACGCAGAATGGTGCTGAACCGAAACGAATCACCGGCCTCTGACCGTAGCCTGACACCACCATCTCGGCGCCTACGACAATCCCCTTCTCCCCGACGACGGTCGCCACCTCCGGGAAACTAGTGAGTGCGGCCGATGGAGGTGAGGTCGCAGATGATTCTAGCTTACCCATGCCTCTGCCCATTTCGATGTTAAAAAACTAATTGAAGTGTTTGTGGACGGTGTACGTGCTATGGCGTTGTTGGACACAGGTGCAACTATTTCTATTATCAGTCTCGCTTTTAAAAACTGCCTTGGTCGTAAAATTATGTTTGCTTGGGATACTGCGACAACATTATGTGGTGTTGGTGGCGAACCGCTTAACCCACTTGGAGTCTGTTCCGTGAATCTTGTTATCGCCGGCCACACATTCCGAACTGAATTCGTAGTACTTACTCGATCAACGCATGACGTAATTCTTGGACTCGATTCTCTGGAGCAATGTGGGGCCACTCTCTACTTTCGCAATGGAGACATTTCTGTGAGCACTCGAATTGAATCTGCTCTGCGTGAAAATTCGCGGACCCATCCTAGCACGCTTTCGGTTTCGGAAGACATAGTCATTCCTGCAATGTCAGCAGAGTTTATACGAGTTATTAGTTCCAGCTGTGCCAGTGATGCGTTCGACGCTGTGGTTGAACCACTCACCCTCAACTGCGCGAAGAAAAGTATTCTGATTCCCCGCTGCATCATCTCAATCATGAATGGCCATTTTTCTTTGTGGACGATTAACTGCTCTAACGAACCTGTTGTATTACCACGTGGTCTAAAACTTGCCAACTTTGACAAAGACACTTTTAAATCAGTGGCCGTGCTCAGCACAGACAATTCCCAGCCTACCGCATGCTGAGAAGAAGATGAGACAAAATTTCTTACCATGATTAACAAATCCCTGCCAACAAGTGACAGTTTAGTGGAAGTTCTGGCGAAACATACAGCGGCTTTCGATTTCTCTCGGGACTTGCCACCACGGATTCCCATTTCCCGTACTCAGCACCGAATCAATACAGGAACTGCTGATCCAATCCGCCAGAAGCCTTATCGTGTATCCCCGTCAGAGCGCCAAACAATCGAAGAACATGTTCGTGACATGCTGCATAAGGGCATCATTCAGGAATCGTCTAGTCCGTGGGCTGCCCCTGTGATTCTAGTCAAAAAGAAAGATTGCACATGGCGATTTTGTGTTGATTATCGACGTCTGAATACTGTTACCAAGAAGGACGTGTATCCCCTGCCACGTATTAATGACGTCATTGATTGCTTACATTCCGCCTCCTATTTTACCTCAGTTGACCTGCGATCAGGCTATTGGCAGATCCCCATGCACCCGGAAGATAAAGAAAAGACGGCATTCATCACCCCAGACGGGCTGTATGAACTTAATGTGATGCCGTTTGGATTATGTAACGCTCCAGCCACGTTCGAAAGATTCATGGATACAGTTTTGCGTGGGCTGAAGTGGCACATTTGTATGTGTTATTTGGACGATGTAGTGATATTCGGGACAACTTTTCATGAACACAACAGTCGATTAGAGATTGTCTTGGAGTGTATTGAGAAAGCTGGTCTGGTACTCAATTCCAAGAAATGTCGTTTTGGGGAACGCCAGACTGTGGTACTTGGACATATCATAGACAAGGATAGAATCAGGCCTGATCAGAAAAAGATCGAAGCTGTCACTTGTTTTAAACCGCCGAAATCGTTAAAACAGCTCAGGAGTTTTTTGGGGCTTTGGTCCTATTTTCGGTGTTTTGTTCCGAAGTTTGCTGATCTAGCATATGCCCTTACTTGTCTTCTGCAGAAAGATGTGCCTTTCAAGTGGACTGCCGATTCTGACTCCGCCTTTCGTCAGTTAAAGTCTATTTTGACATCAGGACCAGTACTACGCCACTTCTGTCCATCAGCTCCAACAGAACTTCACACTGACGCCAGCGCAGTTGGAATTGGTGCTATGCTATACAGCGCCACAATGGCGATGAACATGTCGTTGTGTATGCAAGCCGTTCTTTGAGCAAGGCTGAGCGTAATTACACAGTAACTGAACAGGAATGCTTAGCTGTTGTATTCGGTGTGCAACGGTTTAGGTCATATCTTTCTGGATGTGCATTTAAAATTGTGACGGACCATCATTCCTTATGTTGGCTTGTAAACCTTCGTGACCCTTGTGGACGCCTTGCGCGTTGGGCTTTGCGCCTTCAAGAATTCAATTTTACTGTGTCTTAAGAGTGGTCGTAAGCACGGTGATGCTGACTGCTTGTCACGGTTGCCACTTGAAACTACTGATTGCGACAATGAGGTCTTGGATGAATATATAGCTGCTATCTCTACAAGTTTCCCTGATGTTGGTGAATTCAAGATTGCGCAGCGGCACGACAACGAGTTGGCGCCGCTTTTTGAGGCAGCAAAATCTCGGAACCCTACGACCTCATTCGGCATTCGTGACGGTGTACTATACAGGAAGAACTACTCGTCAGTAGGTGCGCGGCTTCTTCTGGTAGTTCCTACAAGTCTTAGGTGTCAGGTTCTTCGAGTAATGCACGACGATGCCACAGCTGGACACTTGGGTTTCGCAAAGACATTGCACAGGACTAAGGAACGTTTTTATTAGCCGAAGATGCGTCAAACTACTCAACGTTATGTGGCCAGCTGCCTCCAGTGCCAGCGTTTCAAGTACCCAACCTGCTCACCGCCGGGTCATCTTCAGCCTATAACGCCACCACGAACCCCATTCGAACAGGCGGGAATTGATCTTCTAGGACCGTTTCCCCGTTCCTCCAACGGAAACCGCTGGGTCATAGTGTGCGTAGACTACCTTACGCGATACTGTGAAACTGCTGCTATACCGTCAGCCACTGCTTCTGATGTCTCGGCGTTCCTCCTACGGTCCATCATTCTTCGACATGGGCCTCCTCGTGTGTTAATAAACGATCGTGGCCGACAGTTTACGGCAGAAGTTGTATAAGAACTTCTTGGCCTCTGCTCATCCCATTTTCGCCATTCAACTCCTTACCACCCACAAACAAACGGTCTTACCGAACACACCAATCGGACGCTTAGCAATATGCTCGCAATGTATGTCGACTCCCGCCACAAAAACTGGGATGAAGTCCTTCCGTTTATAACATGCGCATTTAACACTGCTAAGCACGAAACTACAGGCTACAGTCTGTTTTTTCTTCTCTATGCACGACCTCCACGAAGCACTTTGGACACGTTTCTGCCTTTCTCACTCCCTGCTGAAACTTCATTAGCGCAAACTATCTCTTTGGCTGAAGAAGCTCGTCGACTCGCTAGACTTCGCACTCTAGCCTCCCAGGAACGCTACAAGCAACGCTACGACAAGCGTCATCAAGATGTTATGTCCCTGGTGACTTGGTGTGGCTTTGGACGCCGTTGCGTAAGCGCGGCTTGTGCCAGAAACTGTTGCACCACTATACTGGCCCTTTCGTTGTATTGGAACGCCTCAGCGCAGTGAACTTTGTAGTCTTTCGCGTGACCACCCAAGGGCGTCGTTCTCGGAAGACTCAAGTGGTCCACGTGGCCCGCATGAAGCCCTTCTATCAACGTGACGAACCTTGACTCGCCCGGCGGGCATCGTCTGCGAAGGGGACAGTGTCACGCACTTCCCGCGTTCCTTACTGAAGGAAGATGAGGTTTGGCGGGATAAGCAGAAGAGGAGGAAGCTGGTTCTGCCCCGCTCTGGTGTGCTATTCTCTAGCGCATCCTAAGATCTGTCTAAATAAACGTCGTAACAATATTATAAACAGGAGAAGGGCGAGCACAGATTTGCGGGACGCCAGATGTTACAGGGATCGTTTGAGGTTTTTTTTTCAATATAGCCGAACTGGTGAGCGGTTAGCAAGGAACTCTTTAATACTGTCACGCGCCTTCGTAGAACGTCGACGGAAGAGGAAGAAGAGCGGTCGGGTAGATCGGTGAAGAAGAAAGAAGAGCAAGGGCAGAGGAACGTTTGTACGCTTCGCCGCAGTCCTGTTTGTACCGATCCCTGTAAATAAACCCCCCGTGCGTACAAAGCACGTAACATCTTGGTGGAGGTGCTTGGGTGGCGACCACGGAGCGTTTCATCTACCGAAGAAGCCGTACACTTGCTGGCCTACCACCAATGCCATCAGACATGGCTGAAGACGGCAGTACCGAGCAGCCAGGACCATCCACGGCGAACAACTGGCCCCATTATCGAAAGCCGCGTACCTTTTCCGGAAAACCTGAGGAGGACGTTGATAGTTGCTGAAGCACTACGAAAGAGTGAGTAAATACAGTCACTGGACCGCCGCTACTAAGCTGGCTAATGTGGTGTTCTTCCGTGCCGCGGCTGCCTTTGACTGGTTCGATAATCACGAGAATTCATTAAGTACATGGGCTATCTTTACAAGCGAAATCAAGAAAAATTTTGGGGATGAACCTGCAAAGAAGCTCGCTGAACAAACTTTGTTTCACCGGGCGCAAGTACCTGGAGAAACTTGTACTGCATATATCGAAGCCATCTTAAAGCTATGCAAACTCGTCGACCCCACTATGCTTGAAGAAGAGAAAGTCGGTCATCTCCTGAAAGGAATAGCGGAAGACGTTTATATTTTTCTTATTAGCAAAGGGAACCTGAGCACCCCCGCTTATGTTATAAAGCATTGTAGAACATTTGAGGCTCTCAAGCTGCGACGAATTACGCCTAAATTCGGAAGACTGGCCAATGTCACCTCTGTAGCCAGTGTTGAAGCCTGTCCTTCAGTTTCCATGGCTGATATGATACGAGAGATTGTACGCGAGGAATTGTCAAGATCTAGGGACGCCATCTGTAGTGAAGAATATGTGCGGCAGAGTTGTGCACCGCAGGCAAATGTTGCCGCCCTGTCCACTCCGCGGGTTCAACCTAGCGGCGCTTCGCATATGGACGATCAGCGCAGCTGTACTCAACGTTATGACCACCAGCCGATGGAAAAGAGGCCCGCCTACTCTGAAAATGTGGTTCGTCAGCAGTGAGAGCCTCGCTACAACCAACGTCGCGACTTTGTTAGTGAGGACTCTTATGCTGATCGCTGGCGCCCTCAACCTGTGTGCTACAGGTGTGGCATTGCGGGGCATATCGCTAGTTACTGCCGCCGTCGTTTTCCAACTGTCCAAGATTACTGACCCCACGCGAACATTCACGAATGGCTGCGCACCGAACAACAGCGATCCCCGACTATGCCTACTGGGGACTCACACCATTCGACATATTTGCGGAATTCATCTCCTGCATCTGATCGTAGTGGGACGCCGCCACCCCAGCGCCCGCGCAGGTCCCCTTCCCCTCGACGTCGTTCTACCCCTCCGCCTCAGGGAAACTAGGGGGCGCGGCCGATGGAGGTGAGGCCGCCAGCGAGTCGATGACGTCCATACCTCTGCCCGTGTTTATGTTAAAGAACAAATTGTAAATGTTTGTTGATGGTGTGAAAACAATGGCTCTTGTAGACACTGGTGCTACAGTGTCTGTTATGAGTTCAAGTTTTAAGAACCGTTTAGGTAGAAAAGTAATGTTCAGTGGTGACCGTGCAGTGTTATTCTGTGGTGTCGGTGTTGAACCTTTAGTTCCTCTTGGTGTGTGTGCTTCGGATGTTGTTATTGGCGGCCTCAAGTTTAGAGTAGAATTTGCAGTACTGTCTCGGTCTACGCATGATGTGATTCTTGGGATTGATTTTCTGCAAGAGTGTGGTGCAACTTTAGACTGTGGTACGGGAGAGATTGCTTTGAATCCTTCCCTACTTTCGGTTCTTGTGGATGACTCGACACCTGAATTTGGAGCATTTGCTGTGGAAGAAGACACAATTGGGCCAGCGTTATCTGCAGCATTTGTGCGGGTTTTCTATATTCGGAACCAGTGCGAATCTTTTGAGGCTATAGTAGAACCTACGAGATTCACCTGCTCTAAGAAGAGTATCCTCGTGCCTCGTTGCGTCATTCCTGTACTGAGCTATGGACAGTGAACCACTCCGAAGAGCCAACTGTGTTGCCTTTGGGCCTAAAACTCGCCCGTTTCGAGGAAGGCATATCTGGTTCCGTCGCGGCGTTAAACAGCTCTGTCACAGAGCAGCAGGTGCGGCCAGGCATGGAGACCCAAGTTACGGCTATGATTAGTAAGTCTCTTTCTACAACTGAGCGTCGTATTCTAGTGGAACTACTACTGAAACACGTGACAGTGTTCGACTTTGCCAAGGATGACTCAATGCCACTACCTACCAGTCGTATTCATCACACGATCAACACTGGGTCCGCCCCTCCAATGCGTCAGGAGCCCTATCGAGTGTCAGCAACTGAACGTGAGGTAATAGATAAGCAAGTTCAAGACATGCTAAAGCGCGGCATTATTCGAGAGTCCTGTAGTCCTTGGGCAGCTCCAGTTATCCTTGTTAAAAAGAGAGATGGCATACGGAGGTTTTGTGTTGACTACCGCCGTTTAAATTCAGTCACGAAGAAAGATGTCTACCCGCTTCCGCGTATAGATGACGCAATTGACTGTCTGCACTCAGCTTCATACTTTTCTTCTATTGACTTGAGGTCCGGTTACTGGCAAATCCCCATGCACATTGCAGATAAAGAAAAAACGGCATTCGTAACACCAGACGGACTTTACGAATTTAAAGTTATGCCTTTTGGATTATGTAATGCACCTGCCACGTTCGAGCGGTTCATGGATACAATTCTACGTTGACTAAAGTGGCAAATTTGTTTATGTTATTTGGACGACGTAGTAATTTTTGGTAAAACATTTAGTAAGCACAACAGCCGTCTGGATATTGTACTTAATTGCATGGAACGAGCTGGTCTTGTACTGAATGCAAAAAATGTCATTTTGGCGATCGTGAAACAATTGTCCTCGGTCACTTAGTTGACAAAGAAGGTGTTCGACCAGATCCCAAGAAAAAAGAAGCCGTCAAAAGTTTTACCATGCCCAAATCAGTAAAAGAGCTGCAGAGCTTTTTGGGGCTATGCTCGTACTTTCGACGCTTTGTACCAAGGTTTGCAGACATCGCTTACCCACTCACGAGTCTACTGCATAAAGATACACCATTCAGTTAGACCAGCGAATGTGACTCAGCTTTCCGTCATCTGAAGTTTCTTTTGACCTCGGGCCCAATCCTCCGCCACTTCTGCCCATCAGCTCCAATTGAAGTACACACTGACGCAAGTAGTATCGGTATCGGCACTGTACTTATACAACGCCATGGACGCGATCAGCACGTGATAGCGTATGCCAGCCGCTCGTTGAGTAAATGTGAAGGAAATTACACGGTTACGAAGCAAGAATGTGTAGCCGTTGTTTTCGCTGTACAGCGCTTTCGTTCCTATCTGTACGGGAATGCTTTCACGATTGTGATTGACCACCATTCCCTTTGCTGGCTCGTGAGTCTTCGTGACCCCCGTGGGTGGCTCGCTCGATGGGCTTTACGCCTACAAGAGTTTAATTTTACTGTGGTGCATAAAAGCGGCCATAAACACTCAGATGCTGACTGTCTTTCGCGTTTGCCACTTCAAACGACTGATAATGACTCAGACAATTTCGATGAATATTTGGCTCCAATTTCACAAACCTTCCCCGATCTCCGAGTTTTCCGAACCGAGCAACGCAAAGACAAAACATTAACTTGACTGTTTGATTCCGCCAACGATCCTATGAAGAACACATTTAGCATTCGCGATGGAGTGCTTTACAAGAAACATTTCACCTCTGGGGGAGCACGTATGCTTCTTGTCTTTCCGGAAAGCCTACGTATCACAGTTCTAGAAATGACGCATGATGACGCCACGTCTGGTCACCTGGGAGTGGCCCGAACACTTCCTCGCACACAGCAGCGATTTTACTGGCCGAAGATGCGTTCAACGATCAAGAGATATGTAGCCAGCTGTGTGCAATATGCCAGCGCTTTAAGCTTTCGACTTCAAGCCCACATGGAAAACAGCAGCCAGTCACACCTCCAACAGCCCCGTTTGAGCAAGTTGGCATTGACTTTTTTGGACCTTTTCCACGGTCCTCTAAAGGAAACCGATGGATTCTTTTGTGCGTTGATTATTTAACCCGCTACTGTGAGACAGCCGCGATACCATCCGCTACTGCGTCTGAAGTATCAAATTTCTAACTTCGACTCGCCATTCTTCGGAACGGCCTTCCTGCGGTCATCATTAGTGACCGTGGACGCCAATTCACAGCGGACATTGTCGAAGAACTTCTTGGCCTCAGCGCCTGAAGTTTTCGCCACTCCATGCCATATCATCCCCAAACGAACGGTGTGGTAGCACTAACTAATAGGACGCTACCACCATGTTGGCTATGTACGTCGCTGCAGACCATAAGGATTGGGATGGCGTTCTACCGTTCATTACGCATGCATATAACACAGCGCAACATGAGACAACAGGCTACAGTCCCTTCTACCTTCTCTATGCTCGCACGCCTCGCTGTGCTCTCGACACCATACTGCCATTTTTCATTCATGACGAACCTTCTCTTGCTACCACACTCTGCAGAGCTGAAGAAGCCCGCCAGCTGGCCAGAGTTCGAATTTTATCTTCACAAGAACGTTCTAAGAACCGCTACGACGCCCGACACCAACAAGTTTCCTATGCTCCTGGTGACTATGTATGGTTGTGGACACCTCTCCGTAAGCGTGGTCTTTGTCAAAAACTGCTTTCACACTACACCGGAACCTGTCTTGTGTTAGAACGCATCAATGACCTGAATTACGTCATAGCACGCATTACGGCGAATGGTCGACGGTCACGGCAGTCGCAGGTGGTGCATGTGGCCCGCCTCAAGCAATTTCATTCCAGAGGATCTCTGTAACTCTCCCGACGGGCTTCGTCTGCGAGGAGGGAAATCGCGCCTTCGTAGAACGTCAACGGAAGAGGAAGAAGAGCGGTCGGGTCGATCGGTGAAGAAGAAAGAAGAGCAAGGGCAGAGGAACGTTTGTACGCTTCGCCGCAGTCCTGTTTGTGCCGATCCCTATAAATAAACCCCCCGTGCGTACAAAGCACGTAAAAATACATTTTAGAATGTTGGGATGCAAATTTAGAGCTGCTAGTTTCAGTAGTAAGCATTTGTGAGGCACCTTGTGAAAGGCCTTTGCAAAGTCTAAGAATGTCTGAATAGAATAACAATTTTTTTTTTCCAGTGATATAGAGGAAATGGGCATCGGGCAAAAAACTGCAACGATAGCCTGAGAGATGCCCGAGGCACAGTGAATGGGGAGCAAGAAGATTATGCAGTACAAAAAGAGCACAAATATATAAATAAAACAGCACATTAAAACTACGACAGTAAATTAACGGCCAGCGAAGGTCTAAAAGTATGTTCGCAACATGGCAAAAAATTATGAAAATGAAGTGACTTTTCTCATGCCGATGTTTACTAAGGCAAGGAGCGGAAGGAACATAAAGAAAGTGCGGCATTGATGAAATATAGATTAAAGTCCATAATTGTGGTTGTAAATATTGTTACCTGGAAACGCGGGACCAAACTGATGTGCTCACTGACGAAAACGACGACCGAGGAAAATGGGCACGACAAAGCGTTGAGAAAGAGGACGACGCTATCAGAGTGGACACTGCACGGCTACTGAAGTCTCAGCGTCGCGTTCAGCCCATCGCAGTGCTTTTACGTTAAGTCGCCCCGCCGGGGTGGTGCAGTGGTAAGACGCCCGACTACTGTGCCGGAGTTCCCGGGTTCGAACCCGACCGCGGCGGCTGCGTTTCGATGGAGGCGAAACGAAGTGGCGTCCGTGTGCTGTGCGATGTCAGCGCACGTTTAAGATCCCCAGGTGGTCGAAATTACTCCGTAGCCCTCCACTACGGCTCCCCTTTCTCTCTATCCACTTTCACTCCCACCTTCATCCCTTCCCTTACGGCGCGGTTCAGGTGTCCACAGAGCAAGTGTGACAGATACTGCGCCTTTCCCTTCCTATGAACCAACCAACCAACCAATCCCCGTAACATCTTGGTGGAGGTCGCGGGTTCGACACAATCTGACGCTGGATCTCCGCAGTGGCCGTCACCTCGGAACCGTCACGATGACAACCCACGCGGCTCCATCTACCTCCGCAACTCCAACTGTCGTCGTAGCCCACCCCCGTGACCCTGGCCCATCCTGCGGTACAGATGAGGTCGAAGTCGAGGACTGGCTTTCGCTTTATGAGCGTGTTAGCCAACACAACAGGTGGGACGCCACGCTGATGCTGGCCAATGTCATCTTCTACCTTACTGGCACGGCACGCGTTTGGTTCGAAACGCATGAAGCAGAAATACCCTCCTGGGATATTTGCAAACAAAAACTCCGTGACCTGTTCGGAAAACCGGTTGGCCGTCAACTCGCCGCCAAGAGGGACCTCGCCAAACGTGCCCAGACATCTACCGAGCCTTATATTACGTATATACAAGACGTTCTGGCCCTCTGCCGAAAAGTTGATAAAGACATGCCAGAACCTGATAAGGTGGGGCACATCCTCAAAGGCATAGCCTACGATGCCTTCAATCTTCTACTCCGTCGGGACTGTGCTACGGTTGACTCCGTTTTGCAGGTTTGTCGACATTTCGAGCAGGCCAAACACAGACGCATTGCACATCGCTTCGATCGGCTTCCCAACACTGCCCCTACCTCCACGTGCGAGGATCTGCCGACCCTAAGGCAACCTTCCAACACTGAAAATGTGACAAGCATCGTGCGTCGTGAACTGGAAGCGCTCGCTCCTGCTGCATCCAACCCGCCCTCATCGGACAGCAACCTAGCGACGATATCCCTCATTCAAGCCGTCGTTCGTCAAGAAGTTGCCACCTTGGGCGTCCCCTATAGCCACACCGTGGAACACCACAGTTCGAGCCCCGTCCCTCCCATGGTCGCCACCGCTACACCCCGCAACACGTACGCGCCACGCTACCGATACCGCAATCCTGATGAGTGGCGCACCCCTGACGACAGGCCGATCTGTTTCACGTGCTCGCGTATTGGCCACATCGCTCGCCACTGCCGCAGCCGCTGGACATCACCACCTCGACGTTTTCCTTACGTTGACCGCTACTCCCATTACGGTCACCCCCGTTTCACGCCTCGTTATGAGCCGCCCCTAACCCATACTACTCCGCCTCCTCCTGTGTCCAGTCGGCCTCCTTCCCCGCCAGCCCGCCGTTCCTGTTCACCTCTTCCTAGCCGCAGTTCTTCGCCGTCCTCTGCCGGCCGCTTCATGGGAAACTAGCCAATGCAGCTCCCGGAGGTGACGCTGCATTGGTACCCCGACCTGGAAATACTCTACTGCCCATTTATTCGCCCTGTAACCTCCTCTCCCTGTTCGTGGATGGTGTTCCGGTCTCTGCCCTCATTGACACTGGTGCCCAAGTCTCGATCATGAGCTCATCGTTTTGCCGCCGCCTCAAGAAAGTACAGACCCCCGCCGCTTCGCCCACAGTTTGTGTTGCCGATGGCAGTACTGCTGCCGTCACTGGGCAGTGCACTGCCCGAGTCACCCTTGCCGGTCATCACATCCCTGTTTTGTTCACCGTCCTCAACCAGTGCCCTCACAATGTGATCCTCGGCCTTGACTTTTTAACGGCCCACTCTGCCCTTATCGACTGCTCCAGCGGCCTTCTTCGTTTGGACCTACCTGTCTGCTCAGAAAATCCTCCATCTGCACCCCGCCTTCGCTCCACTGAGTTCGCTCGCTTGCCCCCTGACTCTGCTGTTTACCTACCTCTGTCACCTTTCCCGCCTGTGCCTGACGGTGACTATCTTGCTTGCCCTATCACCGAGGTCTTTCTGGACCGCAACGTCGTTCTTCCTCATCTCATCGTACGCGTTACACAGAACAGCACCTACCTTCCTATCCTGAACTTCAGTCTGTCACCCTAAGTTCTCCCCGAAGGAATATTCCTTGCTACCTTGTCCCCTCTCACAGACTGCACCATTTGTGCACTCACTCCTGGCCCACATTCAAGCGTCCTTCCGACACCCGTACTCTCCACCACAATTACCGACCCTATTTCCGCAATGATTGCCTCTGACCTCAGCCCCGAACACGCTCAGGACCTGCACAACCTTTTGTTATCCTTCTCCGACATTTTTGACTTTGCTGCCGGTTCTCTGGGCCAAACATCAGTTGTGACTCACCGCATTGCCACCGGCGATGCAAAGCGTGTGCATCGGAGGCCTTATCGTGTGTCCCTTTCTGAGCGCCAAGTCATCCAGCAGGAGGTCGACAAGATGTTGGGCAACGATATCATCGAACCTTCGAACAGCCCCTGGGCATCTCCTGTCGTGCTCGTTAGAAAGAATGACAACAGTTGGCGCTTTTGTGTCGACTATCGACATCTGAACAAGATTACAAGGAAAGATGTTTACCCGCTGCCGCGAATAGACGATTCTTTGGACTGTTTACATGCAGCCCGTTACTTTTCCTCCATCGACCTTCGTAGCGGCTACTGGCAGATCTCTGTTGACGAACAAGACCGCGAGAAGACAGCTTTTGTCACACCCGATGGACTTTACCAATTTAAGGTTATGCTTTTTGGACTTTGCAACGCCCCTGCTGCGTTTGAACGAATGATGGACTCCTTACTCCGCGGCTTCAAATGGACGACTTGTCTATGTTACTTGGATGACGTGATTGCCTTCTCTCCCTCGTTCGAAAGCCATCTTCATAGCCTTTCTTCCATCTTGGCACTTTTCCGCCGTGCCGGACTTCAACTGAACTCAAAGAAGTGCAGTTTTGGTCGCCGCGAACTTAAAGTGTTTGGCCATTTGGTGAATGCCACCGGCGTGCAACCCGATCCCGACAAAGTTCGCGCAGTCAGTGCGTTTCCATGTCCCCGTTCACCCCGTGATGTCCACAGCTTTATAGGACTGTGTTCTTATTTTCGCCGGTTCGTCCCAAACTTTGCCGCTGTTGCTCGTCCTCTCACCAATCTGCTGAAGAAAGGCGTTCCTTTCTCATGGGGACCAGAGCAGACTAACGCATTCTCCACCCTCCCGTCTGCCCCAGCGGAACTTCGCACCGACGCCAGTGGCCACGGGATTGGTGCCATTCTTGCACAGAGACAACGCGGCCAACATTGCGTTATATCCTGCGCCAGTCGTCTCCTGTCTTCAGCAGAACAGAACTATTCTATTACGGAACGGGAGCGCCTGGTTCTCGTTTGGGCCGTTGGAAAATTCAGACCCTACTTGTTTGGCCGACCCTTTACTGTAATTACCGATCACCACGCCTTATGTTGGCTCTCTTCCCTCAAGGATCCTGCTGGCCGCCTCGGCCGCTGGGCACTGCGATTGCAGGAGTATACTTTTTCCGCTGTATACAAATCCGATCGGCTTCATCAGAATGCAGACTGTCTGTCCCGTTATCCCGTCGATCCCCCTTCCTCTACTGGCCATGAGTCGGACCCGTGTGTCTTCTCTATATCGGACTTTTCCCACATAGCCGACGAACAGCGGTTGGACCCAACCCTCAGTTCTCTTATCGACCGCCTCCGCACACACAGCCGTGACTCTTCACTCGCCCTGTTCTTCCTTCATGGGAATACGCTATACCGCCGCAACATGCGACCTGATGGCGCTGAGCACTTGCTGGTCGTTCCCCAACACCTACCCTCTGCCCTTCTCGAACAAATGCACGACGCCCCTGCAGCTGGTCATCTTGGCCTCTCACGCACATACGACCGCGTGCGCCGGTGTTTCTTCTGGCCTGGACTCTACCGCTCTGTCCAACGTTATGTAGCCGCTTGCGACCTCTGTGAACGCCGGAAGAAACCCTCTGTGCTACCACCTGGACACCTGCAGCCGATTGCTATCCCGACTGAGCCATTTTCTCGTGTTGGCCTTGACCTCCTAGGGCCCTTCCCCGAGTCCTTGTCAGGAAACAAATGGATCGCTGTGGCCTCCGATTATGCCACGCGGCTCGTGATCACTCACGCCATACCAACCAGCTGCGGCACCGACGTTGCTGACTTCCTTTTGTACGACGTCATACTACACCATGGTGCTCCCCGTCAACTACTTACCGACCGTGGCCGCTGTTTCCTTTCCCGAGTTGTTGAGGAAACACTTCGTTCTTGCTCCGTTCGGCATAAGTTCACCACTGCGTATCACCCTCAGACGAACGGCCTTACGGAGCGTCTTAACCGCACGGTCACCGACATGCTCGCAATGTACGTATCCGACAGTCATCGCGGCTGGGATATTAGTCTGCCATTTGTCACCTTTGCATATAACTCTTCGCGTCATGACACTGCTAGGTACTCTCCATTCTATCTTCACTTTGGAAGAGACCCCTTACTGCCCTTCGACACTTTGCTTCCCGCCGCTGGCCCCATCACAACCTATGCCCGCGATACCATCGCCCTGCCGACGCTGCTCTCCAGATTGCTCGTCACAATCTCACCATTTCTCAAGAAGCTCAAAAACGCCGCTACGACGATCACCACCGCGATGTGCACTATCCTCCCGGATCTCTGGCGTTGCTCTGGCTTCGTGCCGTCGTGTGGGGTTGTGTCAAAAACTTCTGCCCCACTACACAGGTCCTTACCGTGTACTACGCCAAGTGACCGACGTGACCTATGAGATTTCACCGCTCCACCCAAAGTCACCGACTGCTACACCCACTTCCGAAATCGTACATGTCGCCCGCCTAAAGCCATATTACTCCCCCTCCACATCGCACGCCTAATACGCACCGGGACGTTGCCTTTTGCCGAGGGGGGTAGTGTTATCTGGAAACGCGGAACCAAAGTGATGTGCTCACTGACGAAGACGACGACCGAGGAACATGGGCACGACAAAGCGTTGAGAAAGAGGACGACGCTATCAGAGTGGACACTGAACGGCTACTGCAGTCTCAGCGTCGCGTTCAGCCCATCGCAGTGCTGTTACGTTAAGTGCATATCCGTAACAATATGTTTGGATTGTGTATACTACAATTATTTAGCATGCATGGTAAAATAAATCGAAGGCTCTGGATACCGTATAACGTCCTGGTTCGAGGAACGTCCCGTATTTGATTACTTCTGGTATGAAAACGTTTTTCGTAACGCATAAGTCTAGTAATAATCTTCAAAAAGTCACTTGATCATTGAAGTGATAATTTGAGGCAGTGCAGCAAACAATAATCAAACATAGTTTGCAGACGATGAATCCCATATTGTGTAAATAATGTTTCTGTGTGGGTAGTGTAACATACGCCAGCGATCAGTCTAATTGCCTTCTTTTGGAGACCGAGAATGATAAGATTTGTTTAGGATGTATAACCACAAACTAGCTGATAGTAGTTTATATGGGATTGAATTATAGAATGCTAAATAAGATGCTTGTGCTTCGGGTAAATTCGTTTCGAAGTCTCGAGAGAAAGCCTGCAGTACTAGTGAGCTTGCTTTCAATATACATTATATGGTCCGACCACCTCATGCGAGAGTCGAATTCGACACCGAGCGATTTCAACTTGTTTACAATTTCAATAATATTATTTTCTAGATGCCGAGTATTGTTTACAGTATTATCCAGGATTAGGGGCCGAGAAAAGGCGGTTTTGGTCTTGTTAGAGTTGCCTACCAAATAGTTAGCTTTGAACCATTTGTGGAGAGCACAAAGAAGATGATTTGCAATATTGATTAGTTCTCAGCAGAAGAACCCCTGAGAAAACAACTTGTGTCGCACAGCGTACTGAATACAAATTGTATGATAGGTTATGCTCACAAGATCGTTAGCATAAACATTAACGAGAAACGGACCGAGAAGACTACCTTGCGGGACAACACATTGAATCAAAAGGGAGCTAGACTTGTGATTACTGACCGATACCACCTGCTGGCGCATTTTTACGAAGGAAAGAGTTGAAAGGAAAGACCCCGCCCAACATAGCTTTCAAGTTTACAGACTAATATTTTATGATTAAGAAGGTCGAAAGCTTTTGTAAAGTCGATAAAAATTCCAAGAGTCAAACTTTAAGCTTCGATATTATTTAAAACAACATCTTTTTACAAGAGTAAAGCAGATTCAGTGGACGTGCACTTTCAAAATCTAAACTGACTGGCATTGATTATCGAAGCACTATGCTTGTTACGATCACGGTTAGTGGGCAGGTCAAAAGTAATTATTGCTAGTTGTGTTTCGCACGAGAAACCCTTTCGAAAACCATGTTGTGCAGAATGGAAGAAGTTGTTGGAACCCTGGAAGACATCCCTAGTTGGAGCTATTACCTTATTTCATAGTGTTAGCGACCACCTACCTACTGTAATGGAAGTTAATCAGTTCATTGACACAAAAAAAAAATGAATACACTCCGCATTTTCTTACCGCAGTGTTATTCCTAGAACGCTTTGTATGTTCAGAGATCGCCTTACTGCAGCCTGTTGGAACAATGTCTTCACAGCAAATGAATCCGGGAAGAACATACGATACATTTCTACGCACGTTGTCTGATATATACTACGCGCGTTTCCTCACATAGTCATTTAGAACATCGGACAGAATTTGAAAACCATGGATAATCGACGAATCGCAAAAGCTCGTGAAAAAAAGAAAACTAGTCGTATAAAACATTTATACGCAGTAAAACTCTAGAAGCCTTGAAACATACAAAATTTACAGAACTTTAGTCACTAAATACCTTTACGCTGCAAAAACAGTAATATGATAACCTATTCAACTAAACAAAAAGAGAAAGGGCGCGCAAGGATTGTTTGGAAAACACTTAACATTGTAATTAATGAAACTACGTCACAAACATTTGCTAAATTTATGCAAGCCGGAACACAGTTACATGGTCCTAAACTAGCTAATGCCTTAATCCGCGAATAAGCGAACGGAGGTCAGAGTCGGCAGTGAAACCAAAGGAAGTGGAATCAGGCTGCATGGCGTATTTACTGTAGGTCGTCAAGGCGTTGACAAGTTGATATGATGGTGTCGATGGTGGTAGGGTTCTACACGGCCAGGGCGTTAAAGGTGAGTAGCCCAATACCTTTAAGGACGTGCCGAACCCGCTCGGTCTCTGGCACGGTGTCATTTATACGCCGGCAAAGTGCAAGAACATCTTCTATATAAGACGTATAGGTCGCATTGGACCGCTGAATTCGGGTTTTTAGCTTCTTCTTGCCGTTTTCTGTGCGAACAGTAAGAGCGCTGAAAGTCTGGGTAACTTTTGTTTAAAGGTAGCTTAGTCCAGAATAGCCGATTCATGGTTTAGGAACCACATTTTGGCCACATCCGTCAAATAAAAGGACACTTTATTTAGTTTAAGAGAATCGTCCCCCCAGTTGAAAGCACTGATCCGGACGTTGCTGTCGAGCCAGTCATCAGCGCCATCGCCTCGAAGACCGGCGAACCTTTATGGGTCGTGCTGACGGCTGCTCACAGTACGAGGGGCAAGGGGAGCTGGGGTAGAGTTGGAAGAACCCAGAACAGATTAATGGCCCTTTTGGGTCATGACGATGGTGGTCGGGGTCAAACGACGGCCAAAACGGAGCTCCGGGTAGATGCAGGTGACGAAGCAGCGAGGAAAGTATAGCGCGCCTCCACCAGTTGTAAGGTAACGGGAAGGTATGGCTCGGATCAGGTTTTATAGGATACCAGAAGCCTTGGTCGCAAATGTAGCGAACCACACTCCGCTTTGATGATGGGTATCTACAAGAGAGAGCAGGAAGAAGATGAAGCATCGCATTCACCCATGTGAAAGATGAAGCGCCCCACAGTGCTCATAATATGTATAAAGTCAGGTGTATGCTCCGTTAAAAGAAACAATTGTAGCAATCCCGATCGCCATCAGCTCGCGCGCCAACCCGAAGAGGTAGACGAAGTGGAGCCGGAGCCTTGTTGGCACTGCACTGTTGATTAGAACGCTACCCCCGTCGCTTTGGTTTGCGGACGTTGCTTGCGGTCTTGGTGCTCCTATAAACACCTTACACTCGGTGGAGGTTCGGTCGTCGCCCCAGTCCTCCTCGCAAATTTCACCCTGGAACTTCGGAACCGCACGCTACCGCCTTCGGTCGCAACCATGCAGGACGCTCCCAGCCAACCATCGACACCCATCCCTGCCACTCCTGCCACCATCTTCTGTCCCGGATCACAACGCCCCCGCGACCCACCTTTCTTCAGTGGTACCGACGACCATGACGTTGACGGCTGGCTGGCCTCTTTCGAGCGCGTCAGCACTTACAACCGCTGGGACGATTCCATCAAACTGAGCAACGTCCTCTTCTACCTCACGGACGTGGCGAACCTGTGGTTTCGAAACCACGAAGCCGATCTTCCGACGTGGTCTATCTTCAAGAAGAACTTCGCGGATGTCTTCGGCCGTCCTGCGGTACGTAAACTCCGCGCCGAACAACGCCTCCATGCACGGCTTCAACTTCCCGAGGAAACGTTTACCAGCTACATTGAGGACGTGGTTGACCTCTGCAAGCGGGTCAATCCATCTTTGCCCGAACCTGAAAGAGTCACCCATGTTCTAAAAGGTCTCACTGATGATGCGTACTATATGATGTCGGCCAGGGACCCTACTTCCGTATCCGACATTATAACCCTGTGCCAGAGGTTTGACGAGCTAAGAAAGCAACGCGCTTCTACGCGGCGGGCTGCCGCACCTGCCGGCATTGCTGGCTTGGCACTGGCTACGCCGTCTGCGGAACAGTCTAAATTAATGCAGAATATCCAAGACTTCATCCGCGAAGAAGTTGCACGCCAGCTGTCCCTCCTCCATCCAGTTCAGCCGACCGTCTGCACTTAGCAATTAGCGCCGGCCAACGCGCCATCCATCTCGCCGGCTATCCGTCAAGTTATCGAGGAGAAAGTCGCCGAAGCGCTGCCTCCTAGTGTTCCCATCGCTCCTGTGCAAGCCCCACTCACTTACGCTCAAGTAACCGCTGGAACGCGCGGTCCGCTTTCTACGTCGTCTTACCAGAACGGCCCTAGATTTTATGTTCCACCTCGTTTCATGGCCCCTCAGTCTCCAATCCCTCGACAGCGACGCCCCATTACGAATCCATGGCGAACCGCCGACAATCGCCCAATTTGCTGTGCTTGCGGGCTCCCGGGTCACGTCGCTCGCCTTTGCCGTCAGCGCCCGCTTCATCCTGAGAACACAGTCTGTCAGTACCACTACGATCCCGAGCCGCCCTTGAACAACGTCTCTTCTGGATCATCTCCACATCGGGCTCAGTACTCAACACGCCGTTCGCCTTCGCCTCGCCGACGTTCCATTTCGCCAATGCTCCGGCGACAGGGCCCTACGCAAGGGGAAAACTAAATGCCACAGTTCCGAAGGCAAGAACTGCGCGTTTGACGAACTCGTTAAGTCCTCCGCCTCCTCCCGCCAACGTCATTGAAGTGTTCGTAGAAGGTTTTCCCGTTCTTGCGCTGGTGGATGCAGGTGCTGCCGTTTCCGTAATTAGTGATGCCCTTCGCCGCAAAATTCGCAAGGTCACGACGCCGCTTTCTGCCTTTTCGCTTTGTACGGCCATTTCAGAGCGCATCACCCCTGTGGCAGCGTGCACGGTACGAGTTTGCATCAAAGACATTACGTATCTTGTCGAGATGGTGGTGCTCTACGACTGCTCCCACGACATCATCCTCGGCTACGACTTTCTGTCAACTCACAGTGCTGTAATTGATTGTGCCCGTGCTGAAGTTGAGCTTTCCCCTGTGTGTAATGTTTCCCTGTGTGACCCGCCTGTGCGCCCTGCTAAACTCCTTGTAGCTGCAGACACCGACATTCCTCCCTTTTCTTCTGTTCTCGTTCCCCTTATTTCGACATCTGCCCTCCCTAGTCCTATTCTCTTTACGCCCAAACTCGCCTCCGCCCACCATAACCGCCTCCTTCTTCCTTTCGCCGTTCTAACGATTTCTGATGGCAGCTGTGTCATCTATGCTTCCAACCCTTTTCCCTGCCCAACGGCTGTTCTTCGCGGGGAGTGCCTCGGCTACATTGAAGAGCTGGACCCTGATCGCACTTACATGTTCTCCGAATCTGAACTTTTTCCTCACATCGCTACCCTGACGTCTTGTGCTGCTACGAGTGATGAGCTTCCTGTCGACGCCCTTCATCGAGCTATCGCGACCGACCTTCCGTCCGCCCAACGGGACCAAATAGTCGCCCTCCTTCAGCGCTTCAGTGCATCTTTTGACGTGTCCCAGCCTTCCTTGGGCCGCGCCTTGACCGTTTCTCATGCAATTGACACTGGTCCTCATGCTCCCCTGCGGCAGCGACCATATCGCGTGTCGCCCACTGAGCGCCGCGTCATTCGTGACAATGTCGCCGATATGCTTCAACGGGGCATCATACGACCATCTCATAGCCCTTGGGCCTCCCCCGTAGTGTTGGCGACGAAGAAAGATGGCACGATCCGCTTCTGTGTGGACTACCGGCGTCTGAATAAGATAACCCGCAAAGATGTTTACCCACTACCACGAATTGATGACGCGCTAGATTGTTTGCAAGGAGCGGAGTTCTTTTCGTCGCTAGATTTGCGCTCTGGCTATTGGCAAGTACCGATGGCTTCTGCTGACCGCCCGAAAACAGCCTTCATCACTCCCGATGGCTTGTATGAATTCAATCTGATGCCGTTCGGACTGTGCAACGCCCCCGCCACCTTCGAGAGAATGATGGATAACATTCTCAGTGGGCTCAAATGGGAAACGTGTCTTTGTTATCTAGATGACATTGTCGTTTTCTCGAAAGATCTCCCTTCCCACCTTCTGCGCCTTCAGCGTGTCCTTACGTGCCTTACTGAAGCCGGCCTACAGCTCAACTTGAAGAAATGTCACTTTGCCGCTACCAAGCTCACAAAACTTGGTCATGTCATATCCAAAGATGGCGTTCTACCGGATCCTACCAAACTTCGTGCCGTCGCAGACTTCCCCAAGCCCCCAACATTGAAAGAACTTCGCAGTTTTATCGGTCTATGTTCGTATTTCCGCCGTTTTATCCGCAACTTCGCCAGTATCATCGCCCCTTTAACGCAACTTCTCGCCGGAGGCCCGAACCTCTCCTCTTGGTCACCAGCCTGTGATGCTGCATTCAGTACACTACGCCGTCTACTGGTCTCTCCCCCTATACTCCGCCATTTTGACCCTGCCTGCTCGACCGAAATACACACTGATGCAAGCGGCGTAGGTCTGGGCGCTGTTCTTGCTCAACGGAAACCTGGATATACCGAGTATGTCGTCGCGTACGCTAGTCGTACCCTCACGAAAGCGGAATCGAACTATTCTGTGACCGAAAAGGAGTGTCTGGCCATCATATGGGCCATTACCAAGTTTCGTCCTTATATTTACGGTCGCCCATTCTACGTTGTTACCGACCACCACGCGCTCTGTTGGCTATCCTCCCTCAAAGACCCCTCCGGCCGCCTCGCCCGCTGGGCGTTACGTCTTCAGGAGTACGATATCCACGTTATCTATCGATCTGGACGCAAGCACACCGACGCTGATGCCCTTTCCCGTTCACCGCTTCCTAACGACTCGACGGCTGGCTTCGTTTGTGCCTACGATATGTCGCCGCTCAACATTACCAACATGAAATCTGAGCAGCAGAAGGATCCATGGATATCCTCCCTCTTAACATTCCTGTCTACGCCCGCAGAGCTGTCTCCGTCACGTACACTTTGTCGTCAGGCCCACCACTTCGCCACTCGTGATGGACTTTTATACCGCCGCAATTACCATCCTACAGGGCGAAAGTGGCTTCTCGTGATTCCGCGACATCTCCGTGCGGAAATCTGCGCCTCTTTCCACGCCGATCCCCAATGCTGCCATGCAGGTGTCATGAAAACCTATTCTCGACTGCGTATGAGATATTACTGGCGCGCCATGTACCGCTTCATTCGTCAGTACATCCGATCCTGTACCGCTTGCCAACGTCGCAAGAATCCATCCCCTCAGCCAGCCGCTCCGTTGCAGCCATTGCCTTGCCCCAGCCGCCCTTTTGACCGTGTCGGTATCGATCTGTATGGCCCGCTTCCGACAACGTCGGCTAACAACCGCTGGGTCATCGTAGCCGTTGACCACCTAACCCGTTACGTGGAAACATCGGCCTTGCAGTCTGCCACCGCACGGGATGTTGCTTCGTTCATTCTGCATCGCCTCGTTCTTCGTCACGGCGCACCGAAAGAATTGATCAGTGACCGCGGACGTGCGTTTCTTTCCGACACTGTCGAAGCCCTCCTCAAACAGTGCCAGATCATTCACCGGAGCACCACAGCGTATCACCCCCAAACGAACGGCATGACTGAGCGATTTAATCGCACTCTGAGTGACATGCTAGCCATGTACGTTGATAGCGCTCACTCTAATTGAGACCAAGTGCTGCCTTTCGTAACGTACGCCTACAATACGGCTACGCAGACTACGACTGGGTTCTCCCCCTTCTTTCTTTTATATGGTCGTGAACCCACGTCCACCATGGATACTATCCTGCCCTACCAACCCGACGCTTCAGAGACCACTCTACTGTCTGAAGCGCACACATTTGCCGAAGAATGCCGACAATTGGCGCGCTCCTTCACAACGGAGAACCAGGCTCAACAAAAGCATAACCGGGACCCTACAAATCCAGCGCCTTCATATCGCTCAGGCGCCCTCGTTTGGCTCTGGGTGCCTTCCTCTGCACCCGGCCTCTCATCCAAACTCTTATCGCGCTATCATGGACCTTACCGCATTCTCGAACAATCTTCTCCCGTCAATTACGTAGTAGAGCCCTTGAACCCATCTCCAGATCATCGCCGCCGCGGCCGAGAAACTGTACATGTCGACCGCCTCAAGCCGTATTATGATCCCCCTACCCTTTCCTCACCATGAGTCGCCAGGATGGCTCCTTTTCCGCCGGGGGGTATTGTAGTAATCCCGATCGCCATCAGCTCGCGCGCCAACCCGAGAGGTAGACGAAGTGGAGCCGGAGCTATAGTGCCTCTAGGCACTATAGCCGGAGCCTTGTTGGCACTGCACTGTTGATTAGAACGCTACCCCCGTCGCTTTGGTTTGCGGACGTTGCTTGCGGTCTTGGTGCTCCTATAAACACCTTACACAATTATTGACTCTACGTTTCAACAGGAGGATCGATCTTTTTCAAAGACAAGAATTTAGGTTCTTCAGTTGCAACGACGGGTCAAAAAATTGGAGGCTTATCAAGGTTAAGCCCCGTGGATGCGAAGCATGTTAAGCAGCTGCCTCAGTGTAGATGGGGCTAAGTAACGGAGATGTGATTTTAGGTTAATCGTCGTACTTTATTCTTTGCAGCCCGACAAACACACTCTTATGGTCCGTAAATGCATGACTCTTGGTTTGCACGTCACGTACGCATACACGCCCGGCGCTAAGACGCTGGCGCGGTTGCGGGCACAAAGACTGATGCGACGGCGGGCGCGCGCCGCTTCATCCCTGGCGTGACGTCACATATCACGTCATACAGCGATGGTGGCGCCGCCGCCGGATCGCGCGCGACGGCGCGAACCGAAGCGTGGAGGCCTCCGCCGGGCGACGTCCAACGGCGCGATATGAGGGCTCATCTGCAGCCGGTGTGACGTCATCACGTGACATCACACCATGTGATCTCACTTTAAGGTCAATGGTGGCCACCGCCGGGAGGCGACCGACGGCGCGATATGAGGCCCCATCAGCAGCCGGTGTGACGTCATCACGTGACGTCATGTCACGTGACCCCACTTCAGGGTCAATGGTGGCCACCGCCGGGCGTCGCGCGAAGGCCCGAAACCTACGTTAATATGCTTCGCATAACAAAATGTTTTCGTTAAGGAAGCGTACACCTCGCTTTCGAGGGAACCCAACCTCAAGTTTGCTTGTGCGACAGGACTGCACCACGAGCTCCTCTCCAAGCAGCGCAATTCAACGGCTCTCGTCGGGAGCAACGCCGCCGCGGCGCCTTGATTGACCGTGCAACAGTGGCTGTGTGTTCTTTCTGTCTCCGCGTACTGGTCGGGCCCGTCTTGCTTTTCTTCTCTCGACAGCGGCGTGTGCAGCAAATGCTCAGCGGCAGTACCACGCGCTGGTTATGTCCTGTTGTGGGCAGTTCTGTGACGTTTGAAACTGAATCGCGGCTGCCTAAAAGCCGCGATGCGCCCAGCTTTCCTGATATTACGCATTCGCTGATTGCTTGCGTGTTGTGCACTGAAAATCTGGCAGGTGGCACTAATTGTATATGCAAGTAAAATATGTGTACAGAAGATCATGACTCAACACCTGTAACTAGGAAGTAATTCTATTGTAATTTAAATAATGCATCGTCTGCGGCGAAAATGCAGAGCACGCTGACCATCCTTCACACTGCAGTCACCACTTGCACGGCCCCAGTAAACCGATTGATTGATTGAATAATTGATTGATTGATTGAATAATTGAATGATTGATTGATTGATTTATAGGAAGGGAAAGGCGCGGTAAATGTCTCACTTGTTTTCTGTGGACACCTTAAAATGCGCCGTAAGGGAAGGGAGGAAGGTGGGTGTGAAAGTGGAAAAAGAGAAATAGGAGCCGTAGTGGAGGGCTACGGAGTAATTTCGACCACCTGGAGATCTTTAAAGCGAGCTGACATCGCACAGCACACGGACGCCACTTCGTTTCGACTCCAGCGAAACGCAGCCGCCGAGGTCGGGTTCGAACCCGGGTACTCCAACACAGTAGTCGGGCGTCTTACCACTGCACCACCCCGGCGGGGCCACCTCCGCTGCCTCGAGCGAACAGACGAGAAAATAGAGAAGAAAGAAAAGGAAGAGGGAGAGAAAGACTCGAGCCGCGACAGCAGCCATCGCACTACCGAAGCGGTGGCGGGAGCAATGACGGCCTACAACAGATAACAATTCGGTGGCAGGCTAGCCCACGCCGCAAGCGGCGGTGACCTACCTGTCCCAGCCCCATCAGGGGAGAACACAATTTCAAATACGAAAATGGCAGGCGCTATATATGCAACGTTCTGTCGTACACATGGTGTAGAAAGCAGCCCAGTTTTGAAGTTTACAACCCTAGATATGCAGATATAAAGTACTTAAAGGCATTTGGAACGGAATAATGACCCCTAGGCTTACCTTCGGGAACTCGGTTTGATGCTTAAGAGCAGAAATCCAGTCGAGGCCAGGAATAAATCAACAATCTCAGGGTGGAAGGTTAGCACTTTGAGCCTATAGCGAAACAACGAAGCAGTGCAGAGAGACATGGACTGGGCATCTTTCCAGGCACGAGAGGCTAGAGAAGGGCGAAGCGGCTCTTTTAGTGAGCGGCTCAGAACAGCTCACTGAAGCGAGCGGACTCATTAGAACGGCTCGCTACCCGTTTATTTAAATATGGGTCGCTCAGGAGCGAGAAGTGGTTATATTAGAGAGAGAGAGAGGGAAAGCCGGCTCTGTCTCTCTGTCGGTCATTGATCCGCGCCCATGCAACCTGGCGAACCGTTATGCTGCATTTGGGTGACTGGGTGCGACTTTCGAGCTTCTGTTAGCGGTGTTCAAAGAAACTTCTCCCTCGCCCTTCCTCGTAAGAGTAGCACTCACTCTCTCGCTAGAGCACTATGCCCTCCTCGCCTTCGGCTGTCTTTTCAACTGCCCTTAGTTAAGAACGAGTGAGCCGCACAATAGTAAAAGTGAGCGGTGGTTCGTTTAGACTTTGGAGAGCCGGTTCGCCCTCTCATTCAATGACTCGGGCCGAACCTTTCTTCAGAGCCAAATCTTGTAAATGAGGGCGCCTTATGTTAACCGCTGCTGTTCGAACGTTGAATCACGACTCTCACCAATCGTACATCGTGTGCTGGTGTAACAATTTAAAGTATCAGTGAAAATACATATAACACGTTTATTCAATAATGCATTTATGTTTCTTCAAAGTACGTTATGCAAGAATAAAAATGAGCCCCAGATTCACAAAAAGAGGGTACGTCATCTAATTAAAGAGGCTCAAGCACAAACCAAGTGGCTTCACAAGAATAGGCTACAAAAGCAACGTACAGCGGTGCTGCTGGATGGATGGATCGACGGATGAAGTATACGATTGGGTAACTATACCATCAATCTATCTACTGAATTTTTATTTCTATATTACTAACGTTGTGTCACTTTTCTGATTTGAAGCCACCAATCTTCCAATCGCTTCCTGTTAGCTTCCACCGTAGATTCATTCAACAAACCACTGATATCTCTAAACCCCAGGGCGCCAGGAAGAGTGACAGCGCCTGCATCGACATCCGCTTGGATACCATCAAATTCTGGTATAAGATGCTCATTTGTTTATATGGATTTACCACACACTGCACGTGTGTCGTCTTCTTGGTTAGTTTTCTTTTTGTAGTGTTCTAAGGCAACCCTAATACAGCTTCAAAAAGTGGGGCACTTCCTCTTGACTTATCAAAGAAAACTTCCTTCCTGAGCTGCCTTTTCCACTTTCAGTATAGTTCTGCACTCTGCTTCTTTTCCATAAACTTTATCTAATTTTTAGCTGCGTGTATTCTTATCCCCGCCATTTTCTAGTCAAAATGTCGGGCCGCTTGCTCCCAACAGCGCTCACTCACTGTAATGTTATTTATTAGGAGAGAGCTTATACAGCTCGTTAAGTCGAAGAGCTATCGGTATCGTAGCAGTAGTATTTGTAGTTATAGGCTCTCCGTGTCATAAACAACCGCGGTGGCTGCGTAAAGCAAACATACGAATGTAATATTGGGCTGTTGTGATCGATGAATAATTCATCATCGACAGGCGATGAAGATTTATTGAAATCCCTAATATTTCCATAATTGTTGTAGTAAAGAAATGATAAGTTTTGAAAAGGTGGATCAATGGTGCTCAGAAAAAAAAAAGCAATGCTGGGTGATGCTAATTTATAAAATGTACAAGAAATGCAATTATTCAATCATTTGAAATAAGTTAAAACCGACAAAGGCGGCAAACTGCTCAGAATGAAAAGCCAATGTATGCGATTTTAAAGAATAAAAGAAAATGTGAGAAAATAGGATATGCAAAAATTTGAACGATGAAATTATCCTTGTGTCTGAAACGCTATCGTGTCATACCTTTAACAAAGATTAAGCGTCACCAATATTATCTCAGTATTATTAATTTGACAGTGAAAGATTTGTATGTAGGAAAAAGACCGAAGCTACCTATTGGGGGCCTACAAGAAGCTGGAGTGTGATGTGCTTTCTCAACCACTGTTTGATATGTATTAATATTTATACAAAGTAAATTTGCTTGCCACGGTGAGGCAGAGGAGCAGGCTCTAATTCAGTTGTAAGAAAGCTACTCACTTTGAATAGGTAAGCTAGTTGAAACGTAGTAGCGTGTTCATTATGATAGTCATTTATCTCTGGTGCAGCCCTGATGGAACTCCGTGGATGCCCACAAGCGGGGAACCGGATTGCAGCACTCGTCTTGTGGGCAACTGTAATAGTAGTCTGTGTTCACAGCCTTCGTACATTCCAACTATTTTTCACCCTCTGTACAGGAGAAGAGCTCCTGACGCAGGAAGGACAGAAAGGTATGACGGCCAGTGAAACCCGGAAATTCATTTCACAGGCACATTGAGTGAATAAGTAACGCTGCTAAATTCATACTGAAAGATGCGATGATTATTTGCAATACTCGAAACTAAAAACATGACATGTAGTGCGAAGAGAGGATAACCAATGCTCGCTGAGTGTAACAAACTGGATTCCAAGGGAAGGAAGGCATAGCAGGGGGCGGCAGAAAGTTAGGTGGGCGGATGAGATTAAGTTCGCAGGGGTCAAGTGGATGCAGCTAGCACAGAACCGGATTAAGTGTAGAAATATGGGAGAGGCCTTCGAACTGCAGTGGGTTTAATTAGGCTGATGATGATGATGATGAAACTAAATAATGGTTGATATGTGCCTAGAGAGAGTTGTCATATTTCATTCATGTTTTTAGCGCCCAATCCGGTCTCTCTTGTGTCCGGTCTCTCTTGTGTGATTGTGGTGTCTCTATTGCGCTTTGCAAAAGTTTACAATACAGGTGTTATAGACGCTTCATTTAAGCCGATTCATATAGGCTACACAGCATGAAAAGAGACCATTTTTCACAAACTACTATAGCGGCAGCGCCGACAGCACTGAAGCCGACTGAAGACAAGATCCAAGATGAACTTGAGGATTAAGTGGACTGCAGTGGCAATATTGAAGATGGCGGGTTGCCAGCAAGTGACACCGATGGTCAGAAGGCTGCTACTGCAGGAGAGTTTCACCAAAACAAAAGGTGTATGTTTTAAGCGCCCAATATTTTTTTAGACATCTAACCATAATTGCTAAACATACATTTACAGAGTAGAAAGCTGTCATGAGGTTTGTTGATCTAGGCGGTATATTACAACAATTTACACCACACCAAAGCATATATTGTGAAGTTACAATTTTATTCTTTCAGGCATGCCAGCCAGGCTTTAACAACTGGAAAGCTCACTATCCTTCTGTCAATGGCGAGCTGTGCTGACGCATTACCTTAATTTACATCGAGAAGATTAATCAAGTTTTGCTATCATTGAGCTTATCATCCTCTGTTTTGCTTGTGTATTTTGTTATTCAGTTGGAAACAGCATTTTTTTAAAGCCGCTTTATGCAGAAAAGCTTTTAGTGTACTGTAAATTCTACCAGTTTTGACATTGACAGCCTAGGATGCCGATGTTCTTTGTACTCCTCCATAGGCCACTGTGACAGAGGGAAGTTTGGAAATAACATGTGGGTTTCAGAGCTTTTACTAACTGAGCGAAAACGGTGAGGCACTACAAGACCTGCGGCGTTACACTGTCGGTGTTCAGCCTGTTGTTGAACTTTCTATTTCCTTCTAGGTACAGGACCCTAGACGTGACTAGTGAGGGCTGTATGTGCTTGTTTCTTGCTAAACTTAGCCTTGGACTAAGTTACAGTGTATTTTAAAGTCAACTACACTAACTGTAGTTAATCATTGAGTGCAATGATGTTGAAGCAGAGATGCCGTCGAGACCACATTGCCAACATGTACGATATTCTATTTATGAAACAAGATAGCACTATTAAGTATTCAATAGGTATTATTCCCAACGGAATGAGAGCGTCTATGTTAATTCCTACAGAGGGGGCCACACTCAAAACTGGATTTCTGATGCACATCAAACCTGGGGATGTGGTGTCCAGTAATAAAGGGTTTCCCAGCATTCGAACCGATGTACCAGGAAAGGGTACTTCCTCTCATGCCCCTGTTTATTTACTCTGAAGATGAGATATCTAAAGAAGTCATGGAAAACGCTTAACAACTGTGTCTGTTCAAATTCATGTTGAGCACGTAGTTCAAAGCCTAAAGGAAACAAAATTTTATCCACCAGAGTACCTCTCAGCTTACTCACCCACATGAGTAAAGTGCTGTCTGTGTGTGCAGCACTTGTGAATATGCAGCCGCTATATTAAAACGTAGCCTACTTAGCATTAATGTTTCTCGACAGTTGCAGTAAAAATAATGAGCTGACAAGTCTAAAGCTGCATAAACCACCCAGCGTAATGTCTGATTACTTATACCAGTCTGCGCGCAACTTAATTTTCTTATCACGTAGTAATACCTACTTCCGGGTAAATAATTCATACGTACAGTTTGCAATAACAGTGGCGGAAAAGATGGGCTTTATACACAAGTCTGCCTACAAGTTTATCATTTCACTGCTATATGTCTGATAAATGAAGGGACTGCACAAATAAGCTAAAATATTACCAGAAATTGTGTTTTAATGCTGATAATGCCAGAAATGGCAGAAAAGTATACATATTGTTGCGCCGCGTAGAGGCGCACTAAAAGCAGAAGAAGCGGCACAAGAAGAAGCGGAGGAAGCGAGGCGCGCGCAGAAGATCCGGACTTTTCTAAGCCCTGTGCGTCCGTTCTGCATACGAAGTTCACCTGTATTAAAACCAATTCATAGGTTACATTTGGTGCTAAGCGCCGGGTAAAAACGTTCTGGATCCGCCAGTACCTTGTCGTTGCCGTCGTGTAGCAGATTTGCCACCTTGATATTCTCAACCGTACATTTCAATGGCTACCACCCGCACGGCGCAGACTCATGAACAGAGACCCGAAGAGACGACGGCCTTTCCCCACCAGCGAGAGCCTAGTACGTTTCACGGTGAGCGCGAAGAGGACGTTGAGGAATGGCTCCGACATTACAAAAGATGCAGCAAGTACAACCAATGGAACTCAATCGCACGTCTGTACAATGTTGTTGTCTTCCTCGCTGGCACGCCTCTTACTTCGTTTGATAACCACGAAGAAATCCTGACGACCTGGGACTGATTAGTTGAAGAAATTACGAAGTCGTTGGGTACTCTTGCGAAGAAGGAACGCGTTGAGCATCAGCTTTCCCAGAGAGCCCAGCTGCCCGGTGAGACATGCCCACGTTATATCGAAAAAATATTGAAACCTTGTCGCATTGTAAACTGGCATATGTCAGAAGAGAACAAGGTAGGGCACATTCCCAAAGGGATTGCTGAGGATATGTACAACTTCCTCTTTTCGCGGGACACCCTTGCCACAGTTGCAGATGTCCTCAAGCAGTGCCGGGCATTTCAGGCATTAAAGGCACGTCGGATAGCGCCAAAATTTGGCCATCTTTCAAATATGATAACTCTTGTCGGTATCGACAATCCGGAGGCTGGAGACATCGCTTCTATGGTCAAGAGAATTATGCGCGTCCATATGTACCCTACAACCCGACATCGAGGTCCGTATCATCATGAGAACAACGCACGCCTTGGGTTGCAAAATCTAACGGCGAACCATCTTGCAACAACGGCGTGGAGCGGATTCTGCAACCAACATCGCACCCTTATTTCCAGCAGCGTCCAGCCCATCCGGATGAAGTGCCTCGTGGTGCTTATCGTCGCGCTTCTTTCGCCCCTTCTCGGCCTCCAAGGGATCCTGAAGTGAACTAACAAAGCCGCCGGCCGCCCGTATGCTACGGCTGTGGGGGCAGCGGACATATCTTCCGCTTTTGCCCGCGTCGTCCAATTACCCGACCCTCTGTCCAACAAGCGCCGCGCTTCACGAATGGTGTCCAGTGAGAGCAGCAGCCACCGGCTACCTTCTATCGGCCCTTTTCGCCTCAACGCCATGCACGGAATGACTCCCCTGTGTCCGATCGCAGCATCACTCCCCCGCACCAGCGACAACCCCGTTCGCCATCCCCACGTCGCCGCTTTGTTTGTCCACCGCTGGGAAACTAGGTGGCGCGACCGATGGAGGTATGTCGCCGGACGGTCAATTTCACGCATACCTCTGCCTATCGTCATGCTACAGAACAAAGTCAGTGTGTGTAGACAATGTTAAAATGAATGCTTTGGTTGACACTGGTGCCGCTGTGTCAGTTATGAGCCTTTCATTTAAAAACCGCCTTCGACATAAAGCAACGTTTGTGTTTGACAAAAACACTACGTTTTGTGAAGTTGGGGGTGAAAGTTTAGTTCCGGTTTGCCTGTGCTCAGTTTCAGTTGTAATTGGTGATGAGTGCTATAGGAGTGAATTCGTTGTATTGAGACGTGCCACGCATGACGTTATCTTGGGTGTTGACGTTTTGCGCGAGTGGGGTGCGACTTTAGACTTCAGTGCCGGTCACATTTGTTTGCAGCCGAACAACATCCCCGCATTAGTAGATAACATGTCTCAGAGTCATCAAGGAGTTCTCGTCTTTAAGGAACATGTGCTGCTGCCTGCAATGACGGCGACGTTTGTCCCCGTGAAGTCATCTGAATCCTTCATGGGTAAACTTTCAATAGTCGTCGAGCTAGACGTCTCGAATGGAGCGAGAAAAAAATTTTGGTGCCACGATCCGTCGTGGAGGCAGAGGATGGTCGCGCATACGTCTGGGCTGTGAACGTGTCAGAAGAGCCTGCTCGTCTTCCTTCTGGTTTGACAATCGCGAGATTTGAGAATTATGTGACTCATACCGTTGGAATTATTTCCGATTGGAAAGGAGCCGCGAAAGACAAGTCTGAATATTGTGCTGAGTATGAGGGCATGGTCGCTCCCATCTAGTGAACATCGTATTTTGCAAAACATTTTGACAACTCATGCCCAAGTGTTCGACTTTGCCTCAAATTGAACGGGTAGCCATTTCTCAGCTTCTCGGCTACAGCACAAAATTAACACAGGAAGAGCACCTCCTATTCGCCAAAAACATTACAGAGTCTCCCCGGAAGAGCGCAAGATAACTCAAGAACAGGTGGACGAAGTGCTGCACAAAGGAATCATCCGAGCATCTTCCAGTCCGTGGGCCACACCTGTGATCCTGGCGCGAAAAAAAGACAATTCTTGGCGATTTTGTGTAGACTACCGTCGTTTGAATGAGGTAACAAAGAAAGACGTATACCTGTTACCTCGCATTGATGACGCTGTCGACTGTCTGCATTCGGCGTCATATTTCTCCTCTGTTGATTTGCGATGTGGTTATTGGCAAATTCCTCTACATCTATCCAACCGTGAGAAGACTGCTTTTGTAACACCAGATGGTTTATACGAATTTAATGCAATGCCCTTTGGATTATGCAACGCTCTCGCGACGTTTGAGCGATTTATGGGCACTATCCTTCGTGGCCTCAAATGGGAAATATGCATATGTTACGTGACGATGTTATCATTTTTCGAAATACCTTCCAACAGCACAATGAGAGGCTCCATAAAGTTCTTGAATGCATTGGCAAAGCGAGCCTCATTTTGAATTCAAAGAAGTGCCATTTTGGAGAGCGACAAACTTTAGGTCTTGGGTTCCTCCTGAACGAGGATGGAATCAGGCCTGATCCGCAGAAGATTCCTGCCGTACGCGACTTCGAAACTCCACGCACCCTGAAAAGTCTTCGGAGCTTTCTTAGCCACTCTTCTTATTTTCGTCGCTTCATTGCTGGTTTTGCGCAACTTGCCCGCCCCCTTACTTCTCTACTGTACAAGGATTCGCAATTTGTGTGGACCCCAGAGTGCGAATCCTCTTTCAATCTGATCAAGTCTTCTCTAACTTCAGCACCACTGCTGCGCCACTTCGGCCCTTCTGCTGTGACGGAGGTCCACACTGACGCCAGTGGCATCGGTCTTTGGTGGGGCTCGTGCAGCTGCATAGTGGGGCTGAACACGTTGTTGCATATGCCAGCCGCTAGATGACAAAATGTGAACGGAACTACAGAGTTACCGAATTGGAGTGCCTCGCAGCTGTGTTCGCAGTGCACAAGTTTCGAACAAACATATATGGACGCTACTTCACCATTGTCACTGACCACCATTCGCTATGCTGGCTCATCGGGCTTCGCGATCCATCTGGGCGTCTGGCGCGCTGTGCATTACGCCCACAAGAATACAACTGTGGTGTCGCGTACAATAGTGGACGACATCACAGTGATGCAGACTACTTGTCACGGCACCCATTGCCGACTTCCGTTAACAATAAAGATGGCTTCGATGGGTGTTTAGCCTCAATCGCGTAGACATTTCCTAGTATTGCGACCTCTAGGCGAGAAAACGCAACGACCGGCGACTAAAGCCTCTTATACAAGGGACAGAAGGAAGAGCAGAGTCAACGCATTTTACTATCGAAGATGTTGTTTTGTTCAAGAAGAACTATTGAGTTTACGGTGCTGCGTTCCTTTTGGTCGTCCCAAAAGGTCTCCGTGCATAAGTGTTTGCATGCCATGTACGATGATATTACATTTGGACATCTAGGCTTCTGTCGTACCCTGTAAAAAATTCGGCAGCGTTTTTATTGGCCACAAATTTACAAGACCACCAAGCAATACGTTGCGACATGTGAATAATGCCAACAACTTAAGGCACGCACCACCATGCTGGCCGGACCTTTACAACTCGTTAAGCCACCTACCTCACCTTTTGAAAAGATTGGACATAGCCTCCTTTATACTCTCTGTGCCTGGCAACTCCGCGCTCCGCGGCCGTCGCCGCCGCTCCTCCTCCGTTGAGAAGTTACGCCGCTGGCTGCCGAGAGATGGCGACAGCGATGTAGGGTCACCGTCGCCAGGCGAGTGCCGGGTGCGCTGTGTTGCAAAGCTGTCCGGATAGCCACGCGCTGTCGCTCTGTCGCTGTTTCGTGGACTGTTTTGCAGTGTGCAAGGTCATGCTTCTACTTTTATCGGCCTTCGGGTGCTGCAGGAGTACAGCATTGCATCGACTGGTAAGTGCCAGCTTTGCTTTATCCTACGCCGATCGCTGCGTAGTATTCAGCTACTTTGAGGCTTGTGAAAAATAGTGACAGCACCAAAAACTGTTCATTAAGCGTTAATGCTGCAATATTAATGTTAGATGTGGACGTGTGCTTTCTGGATGGAAATGCGAATTTCTTCCCTGCCTAGCTCGTCTGCGTGGTCTGTTGAATGTGCTCCTGCACAGCTTTTTTTTTCGCAGTATACGCTGATTACGAAATTTTATGATAAAATCGACACACAAGTTTTACCTATTGTCAAGATGACTACGTTAAAGCGAGTTAAACCAAATCGTGCAAAGCCTATAGTAGTTTCCCTTGTCAACTAAATCGCAGTGCCCCTCTATAGCACCGGAAACCGAAAAACTCGTATTCAACATCATTGAGGACTGTGAAAAATAATGATGTTTGTTACGCGTCAGTAAGGTAATAAAATAATAAATATAGACGAGTATTTTCTGGACTTCGGCGCTAGCTTCCTCCCTGGTTAGCTCGTCTGCGTGGTATGTTACATGTGCTCCAGCGTAGTATTTGTTGTTTTGCTAGCTGCGCAATTCTGTGATAAAATAAAAACACAAGCTTTACCTATTGTGACGATTACTTTGGAGTGAGCGAAACAGAAAGATGCAACGCGTACTTTGCTTTCTTGTTTTTCATGTTAAAAAGAAACGTTTGAACGACGCGCTGATTGATTGAAGGAAACAGCTGATACAGTAATTGTTTTCCTTACAGATCTCAATGGCATACTGCTATGCAGTTGTTCAAATCATCTACTAATCAAGCTGGCTTCTGAAGTGCCCTATCAGTGACTGCAGTCACCGTGAACATTTTTTTTCTACTTATGGCAACCATTCATCCAACCACGTCGGTACTCTTGTAGCACAACTGCTGTTGTGAAATGTGTAAACAAATTCTGGTGCCTTTCTTCTTAAATCTTATTTTACCGCAGCGTAGACTAGCACTGTAATTTTTCTATTACCATTGGCGCTAGTGCAACAGTCATGCAGTTTTTCGAGCCGTGCGCAATTTCTTGAAACTGCCCCACATAATGTCATAGCATTGGTGTCATTGCTTAACATGCATCAAGATCACTTTTTATGCTTAGAAGATGTTGGCCTTAATAGCAAATTTGATGAATATGCACAATTCATGCTTAGGGACAGTTATCCCGCGAGCGAGTAACATCGCTCCCGCCCTCGCGGTCTGTCCGCCTGTGGACCTAGATAATGTTCGGGTGTAAGCCCACGACGCACCGTGCTCATCCAGTACAGGACGAGCCAGCGACCAGGGAAAGAAGCGTCAGCCAATAGCCTCTCCGAGAACCAGCCTTAAAGCGAGTACTCGAGACACTGTCGGGATGCCCAGCAGGTCAAAGCCTCCCTTGTTCTTCGGAAGGTGTAGGATGTTATGGGCGAATAGCGTTGTCCTGCCATACAACAAAAACACCCCTATAAGGGATGCGAGTTTGTTAGTCACATGTCGCGGGATTGTCGCGATACGCGCCACATAAAGGGTGAAAGCGCACGCTGGTGTCTTGACGACACTGACTTTAACACTGAGGACGAGGTTGAAACGCGTTGCGTCAGACACGGCGTGCAATGCTCGCGAAAGACCTACGTCTCAGTTACTGGGAGGAACCCCACTCGGCCAAGACAGCAGTCCAAGTACTCGCACTATGTCCACAAACGGTACGACGGCGGCTGAAGTGCCCCTGAAATGACTGAAGCGGAGTGCTTTTCTTTTCTTCGTGTTGAGCTGCGCTCCAGATAAAGCTGTGCATCCCGAAAAGATGTTCGAAAAAACAATGAAACTGTCACTGTCACGCACGAAGAGTGATATGCCGTCCGAGAATGCTTATACAGCGAGAGGCTCCTGTGCTACTGATGGGTAACCTCGAATATGCCTGTTCGCAGCGACCCTACGCAGCAGCGGGTCGAGCGAAAGTATGAAGAGTGTCGGCGCGAGCGGGCACCCCTGACGCCCTCCACGCGTAATCGGAAAGCTGCCGGCAATATGACCATTCAGTACTAGTTCACTGCTTAGATTGGTGTATAGCCCTCGTAGGAGCTGAACGAATTCGTCAGGAAAACCAAATGAGCGGAGCACGCCGAAAACGTAACCATGCTTAGTCATCATGTCCTACCAGACTGTGTTCTGAGGCCTTGTCGAGCCCTTGCGACGAAACAACGGCCACAAAATGCTCGCAAAACAGGTTCTGATTTGTACGCAGGTACCGAAGATGTAGTAACGTCCGCAAAAAAGACGCTCTCCACGCGCGTTTACCCATTAGTGCGCTGGACAACTGCTCGAGCGTGTCCGAGGTCAGCGCTATCCTCAAGCAGCACGTTGGATGGACACGCGGAGAGTGATGCTCCTGAACTGTCCTCGAGGATGCGGTGATAACGCTCGCACAGCGCCTCGAGATATTTGCGCATTGCGTACGTAAGCGTTTCAACACCACGTACGATAGGTATACGGCGCAGAATGCCATTGAGCATGGTCGTAATGCGGACAAACCGCGCCTTCCCCGCACATACAATAACATCGCGCGAGCGTGCTTTCAGCGCGTCCCAAGTAGCAGTGGTTACGTTACTAACTGCGGCCACAGACAAGCACAACTCTCGGCCTATATCATCAATGCACTCTTCATTGTACAGTACCGCTGCATCCATGCGCCACATCAGGGGGCAGTTTGCACGACCCGGGGCTATCCACAGAATAATCATAACCGGGAAGTTATCACTTGGTTTGAGGCCTGATGGGAAAGGTAATACCTCGCACTGTAGCAAGTCACCTGTCATGGTAGAGGGGATTTAAACTCGATCTATTCAGATCGTGCTCTGACCCCTAACTCGTGTTGGCACTAAATGGTCTCTGTCAAGAGTGACCCACGCGTCCTCTTAGAGTAATGATCGTAATAGCTTTCGAAGTTCCTTCGCGTGACTATTGGGGGCGCCCTGACCAGGCGCCCTGATGTCGCGCATTGTGTCTAAAGCACAATTGAAATCCCCGAGCAGAAAGTGGGGCACGTCATCAAGAAATTATGTCCTGATGGACCGAAAGAACTCGTTTGTCAAACTACGCGTGAATTCGCGCGTACATGCTTTAAAAAACAAGTCCAGCGACCATCTAGAAAACCGTCGACAGCAATCACGCGCCCATTTATGCCATATATACAATCAGCACATTCCCTCTATGCTGGTGAGGAAATACCACGCCAACGCCGCAACACCGAGAGTCCGTTAGCAAAAAACACGACCTCAACATTAAAACGAAAAGGCAAATAAAAGACATCGGTGGAGGTGCGGATGTCGCACTCCTGCAAAAACAAAACATCTACTCGATACAAGCACGCAAGATGAAGCACCTCCCTTCCCTTTTCAGATGAAAGGAAGGATGCACTAGGTGCGATCCTCCACTGAGGGTACTGGCCTCAACCTGCGTCCATCATCATTCTACGGATACCTCAGGCTAGGCCTCCCGCACCATAAGGTTTGGGAGGTTTTTTTGTTTCGGGGAGCGGGCTTTTCGCAGCCAAGGGTCTCATGCAATCCGGCCTCTTCTCACCGGGGCGGTGTCACGGAGCTTATGCACCACGTCCGCACCACCCCGGTGGGTCGAAGCCTTACGCGAGCAAGTCTTCTAATATCTCACTTCTACTTTTCTGTTTTCTTCTTTGAAGATCACTGTGGGGTGTACCCATTCTTCATAAACAATCTTTCCCCACAAATGGCGTCTCTCTCTGTCTAGGTTGAACCACATTTTTTTCTGATTTTGGCCTTCACTTCATGGAAGCTCGCAGTCTTGTTCTAGTAGGCCGCTTTGCAGCAGGCCAACCACACCAGATAGTTGACCTCTGCCAGTGTCAAGACAAACTGCTTAAGCCTTTCCTTTAGAAGCGGGTTCAAGTAGCGCACGGTGGGGTATGGGATCCCGGGGAGGCCGAACATATCTTTCAGACGCTCTACGAATACAGCGGGAATTAGGTAGTCCAGAAAGATGTGCTTCGCTCTCTCTCGGGCCAGGTAGAAGGGACACAAGTCAATATTTCGCGACGTCGCAGGGACGAAGGCACACCGTCTGACTGGTAAGATGCCTCTTGCGAACCTCCACATCACGGAGGCTCAGCGTGCATCGAGCAAGTGGGCGGTTATGTACTGCCAACTGTGTCTTTCTGCGCGTAGCATGTAGCTTGATAGGCGGGCAGGGAGCGGAGGGGTGATCACATTGATAATATCTTTCAGGGGCATGGTTCTTCGGTCAACGTCAGACGAGTTTTCCTTCAGGTACTCTACGTCCGTGGCTGTGGTTCGGTAAAACGATAGGGATGACCCTGCATGCGGTGTGTTTTGTGTAGAGCCTACTCAGTGAATGTTCGCAGCCGTGTAGACAGATAGTACGAAGCCATCGTTTTTGTTAGCGGCATGTCGCATTCGACGGCTCTGAATGTCCATTTGATGTGCAGAGCCCTTGCGACAATATCCAGATCGGGCAGCCCCAAGCCACCTTTGAATCTGGGCAGGCAGACAATGGCTCACTTTACCTTATCGAGGGCTCCTTGCCACAATGGTATATATGTTTCTGGAGCAGATTTTTCTTCTCTGGGGGGATGCCTAGGAGGCTGGCCACAGAGCTGACGGTAGGAATCAGCATTATCTTGATGATGATGGCCTGCGCAGTCATGGGGCATTTTAGTGCACCACGATTCTGGGTTTTAGTGCTTAGTTGCTCGTCAGCCCTGTACCAATTTCTGTGAGCTGGTCCAGTGGACGTCGCCGAAAGAGTAATGATTGCTTACGAACATGTCGAACGCTCACCGAATAGGATTTAGGCAATGGTTTAGAACGAATGTAAGTTGATAAACTTGATTTCCAATGTTATCTGGAAGTTTTGAATAACTGTGTATAGTGTGGTCAGCAATGACAACATCAAAATTTAGTTGCTCACGATGTGCAAAGTTGTTATTCTGAAATGTCTGATTTCATTTAGTAGGTTTTTTATAAAAATAATTATAAAATTTTTATAATATGTATAAAATAAATTCAAACACGACCCTACACAGCCGCTCGATGTAAATGTCATAGGCGTTACAAGAGACTATTTTAAGTGATAGCTGACACAGATCGTCAGGCCGAAAAGCTGTCAGCGTCGTAGTAATAGTAGTCTGCTCAGGTTTGGTTTGCGTTGTTTAAAGTCCCAAAGCGACTGAGACTATGAGAGACGCCGTAATGCACTCCCGAATTTTCTACCATCTGCGGTTCTTTAACGTGCACTGACATCGCACAGCACGTGGGCGCCTAGCTTTTTGCTATCGGAAGCATTATTGACGGAATATTCCGGTGCGTCGATATAGACAGCTGTTCGATCTGCTGAATACTTTTTGCAGAGACTTAGCCCTATTGTTAGAGCGAGCGACATGATACTTTGGGTGCACGTTCTTAGGGAGAGGGTAACGATGACTTTACCGTGGATGCGAGACGGAAGCTGGGCCTCGTCAGCGAAGCGCTTCGAAGCCCATTCAAATCTTGTTGAGTATGCGACGTCCCAAGGTGAGGCGCTCGTACTGAGAGGTGAGATGAGCTTCCACGAGCTCCGTTCAAGAGTTATAAAACCCCTAATGCCAGACCCCGCCGTGGTGGTGCAGTGATACGATGCCCGAATACTGTGCCAGAGTACCCGGGTTCGATCCCGACCGCGGCGGCTGCGTCTTGATGTAGGCAAAGGAAAGAGGCGTCCCTATGCTGTACAATTCAGGAGCACATTAAAGATCCCCGGGTGGTCGAAATTACTCCTTAGCCTTCCACTTCTGCTCCCCTTTCTTTCCACTTTAGCTCCCATCTTCCTCCTTTCCCTCATGGTACGGTTCAGGTGTCCATCGAAACAGGTGGGACAGATACTGTGTCTTTCCCTTCCTGTAGAATAATTATTCTAATATTTGAATAGCCGCGTTGTATGCCTGTTGCTAGATGTGACTCGACATCCCCAAGAGTAGCGCTTGCCGTGTGGCTCGGAGTCCGCGGAAGGCATCAGCAGTGCCGGCAATAAACAAGGCGTCGAATAACCAAAAACAAATTCTAATACTGCATCACGTAGAAACGGCCAGAGAAGCAGACGCGAAGAGAGAAACTGACACGACCACAAAGCAGGTGTCTCGGCGACTTCTCTCCGTCATTTGTGCCTAGTGCAAATAAGGCGAATACTTCGAGTACCAAACCTCAACCCTTTAGAATGGAACGTTTTTATTAATTAAAAGAACGCCGCATACCCCTAGACAGCTATGTGAGGGGAACCTACCAGTAACCCCTGGCAAGGTATACTGGGAAAATAAACTGAGTGCCAATATTGTTGATTCAGTCCTGATGTTCGGGATCCCATAAATTTGATCCTTAGTGATATAATTCAGCGTACGGTAATCGCCGTAAGGATGAAGGGCCTTGCCCGGCACGGGCAGCGAAGCAGGCAAAAAGAAAAAAAACACGCTCCTAAAGAAGGTCGCAGCTGAAGCATCCGTGCTTTTTATATGTTCGGAACCTTTAGATGGAAAGAGAGGATTCGAGCTTTGCTGAATCAGTCACGGCGGCATGGAGGAACCCCTTGTTAATGAGCGAGGGCAACACTCTCTCGCTCGAGCGCCGAGCGTGGCCAGCATTCGGCCCACGCGCGCGCACACACATGACGACGTGTAGATTCAACACGTCGGATTATGTCCGCAGGAAGAAGCGTTGGGCGTCCAAAGTCACGGCGCTGAAATTGCCGAAATGACCGCTGCTTTGACTGATGCTCTTTCCATCGCTGCATTTTTCTGCGGCCGTGTCGGCTGTCGCACGTGTCGTTGGCGAATAGTAACCCTATCGAATAAGGCAGCCAACACTGCGTCATCCTCACAGCTAAGGTAGAAGTCAGTGATAGTAAATGGCAGCTGACTTATAACAAACGCCTGGAGCAGACTTCGTAAGTCAGCATCCCGCATGATTTTATGTTTGTTAGCAATGCACCGAATAAGGGCGGGGTGTGCAAGCCGCAGTACCCCAATGATGGACACTCCCTGCATAGGCTGGCCGCTATCAGTAGTGCAGCTGGACGGATTATCGAAAAAGCCGGTGCACCTTGGTTTAGGAGCAGCTCGGAATTCTGAGGAGACCATGAGATCTACGTGGCATTCCAGCTACGTGGCATTCAGTGATATCCAGCGCTTGCTGAATAATGGATTCAATTTCGGAATCGTTGCTTGCTGAAACCTTAACTAATATTTACTGATATTTGCGGCGTGCCATTTTAACCGAGGGTAATACGGGCTGAAAATAAACAGCAAAGCTTACTTCAGCTGTATGGCTGGAGAGAAACGTGCTTATATATTCGTAGGTGTCGTAAACGCGATTTAGCAGGGAGATGTTAGTGAAAGTATCTGCGTGGGAGACTTTGTCCAAGTCTTCGCTTATGTCGAGCCCGAAAGATCTGGTTATCAGGGCCTAGGATATCCTTGTGCCCGCCCTGGTAGAGGTGCAGAAATGTTATATTATGGCTTGACACTACCAAAGCCTTTGACGTCTCCCATACAGCTATTTTCAATAACCTCTCCCTCATCATTCTGCTGTTTCTTTAGCGTCGTATTCGACAACGCATTCCTTTTCTTATCGTGCAGACCTGTTTGGAAGCAGCTACTGTGGTCTCGGAAACTTGGGACCAACTTGATGTCATAGACATGGTGGAACTGTTGGTACGCTCCTTGTGGTTAAATCGCAACTCGTCACATGGGGGCAGTGGAAGTGGCCGAACGAGGCCTCCTCATCTCTGTTTTTTTTTTTGTATATATAGGTTGGTATATATAGGTATATATAGGTTCAGGGGCAGATCTCAGAAAGCAAAAGTGCTTTTCGAAGATAAAGACATATCGAAAACATTAGGGAAAGAGCGCACAACCGTCCAGCGTTAACGACGTTCGCTGTCGAACAAGGCAACAGCACGAACACGTAAACATGACCAAGACGCGTCAGCAAGACCAAGAAAACTTAGAAATTTGGCAATGGAACTGCAGAGGCTACCGCATAAAACAGGCCCTACTAAAACAATACATAAACACACAGCTTACACCCCCCGATGTGACTGCGCTCCAAGAGACTGGAACCAGGCTCTCTTTACAGGGGCACGATGTTTACGAGAGCCAAAACGGAGGTAAAGCAGCAGTTCTAGTCATCAAAGCGATCACCGCGACCAGGCACGATACCATCGCCGACACGAACATCGAGACGCGCTTGTCGAAATCATTCCGAAAAAGCGAAAGGGAAGGAGCACATTCTTACTGAACGTGTACAGCCCGCAAAAACAAAGAAAAGCCAAATTCTTCCAACTCTTTCACGGAGCGCACAAGCTGGGCAAAGAAAAAGCACTCATTATCGTAGGCGATTTGAACGCCATGGACACGAGTTGGGGATACCGGAAACAAGATATCAAGGGAAGGACATTAGCGGACGTAGCAGCATATTTTGGCTGCAGACTAATCAGATCCCGCGACCCCCACGAGAATCGGTAATAGTGTGAGCACGGACACTTGCCCGGACCTCACTTTCGTAAGGAAGAGCAAGGAGTCACAGTGTGAAAACATGATGGAAAACCTAAGCAGCGATCACTTTGTCCTCCGGACGCGAATAGCATAGGAAAGGGTAAGATGCCGGATCGGACAAGCAAAACTCACGGACTGAAACGCGTTCCGCGGGGCTTGCAAAAAATCTGAAGACGGCATCCAATCACTAGAAGAATGGAGCGGCATGTTGACAGAAACGCGAGACAAATGCACAAAAAGTGTAAGACGAACAACAACAACGCCCGAAGTAGAGGGGCACCTTCTACGACTATGGGAAGCCAGACGCAGTCTCACCAAAAGATGGCGGAAGCAAAAACAAAACAGGAGACTAAAACTAAAGATAGCAGAAGTTACGGCAAAAGCTGAAGAATACGCAGCGCAACTCGCGAGACAAAATTGGGAACAATTCAGCGACTCGCTTAAGGGAACCTAAGGTACGGCCAGAACCTGGAATCTCCAAAGAGCACTAATCGATCCGACCAAAACAAAATCAGAAAAGAATAAAAGCATCCACAGATTCATCCACTCCTTCGAGGGTTCAGACACCAATCTTTTAGAGAAGGCACGAAAAAAATGTTTCGGTGATCACAACCGCTCACGATACCAAGGAACCTATTGCGGAGCCGAAAACGAGAGACTCGACCGCCCAATAACTGTGGAAGAAGTTTATGCGGCCGTAAGGAATACAACCAGAAACACGGCAGCAGGAGCCGACAGAATCGATAACGCCCTCTTCTGAAACCTGACTGACGACCTCATACAAGAGCTCGTAAGGTTTCTAAACAAACATGGGAGGCGGAGACGGTTCCCGAAGACTGGAAACACGCCGAAGTAAATATGATTCCTAAACCTGGCAAACAGCTCCAAATTGAAAATCTCTGGCCCATCTCGCTCACGTCGTGCCTCGGCAAGCCTTACGAGCGGGTGGTGATGCTCAGACTGCAAACTTTCATGGAAGATAATGACCATGTACCCCATACCATGTTCGGCTTCAGAGCAAAACTCTCGACGCAGGACGTGCTGCTTCAAAAACAAGATGTGCTCCGCAACGTACCCCGAACGGGTTAAAATGTCATAATGGCCCTTGACATCAAGAGAGCATTTGATAACGTCAGTCACGAAACAATCCTTAGAGGCCTAGACGACCTGGAAGGCGGACGCAGAATCCACGGGTACGTCAAAGCCTTCCTGTCAGATAGAACTGTCACCATCGGCATGGGAGACCTTCGATCGAACAAAATTCACGCGTCAAACAAAAGAACACCCAAGGATCAGTCATCTCACCTATCCTCTTCAATATAGCTATGATAGGCCCAGCACGAAACCTAGAGAAGATCGAAGGCATCAGGCACGCCATGTATGCAGACGACATAACAGTCTGGACGAACACCGGTTCACTCGGGGAGAAGGAAGAACAACTACAGGAAGCGGCCTCCTGTGTACTGAAATATCTCGGAGAAAGAGGACTCGCATGCTCGACCGAGAAATCGGAACTGCTTCGAGTGTGGAGAGGCAAACAAACCCAGACCGTCCCAACCAGTGAGAACCTGAAACTCAACACCTACCTGGAAGAAATGCCCATCCCGGAAAAGACAACAATAAGAATATTAGGTATGTGGGTTCAATCGAACCAACGCAGTAGTCACACCTTTACCATGCTCAAAACAACAACGCTACAAGTGACACGCATGACCACCCGCATCACCAACAGGCAGTTTGGCATGCGCGAAGAGGACACACTAAAATTAGTTAGAAATCTGGTAGTGAGCCGAATTATGTACAGCCTGCCCTACCAGTGCCTCAACAAGATTGAAATACAACAAGCGGATGCCCTGCTACGTAAAGCGTATAAGACGGCGCTCTGATTACCGCGCTACACGTCTACAGAAAAGCTCATGGCGCTTGGATTGCAAAACACATTCGAAGAACTACGCGAGGCGCAGCTTGAGTCGCAAAAACTCAGGCTGCTGCAGACAACGACTGGAAGAGCGCTCTTACAGAGACTCGGATACTGTGAGCAAATGCGAGAAATAGCGTGCACGGTAACGATCCCCGATGAACTTCGCAAGTCCCTCAAGGTAGTTCCAATCCCGAGAAACATGGACCCTAACCTCCACCAAGGTAGAAGAGAAGCAAGGGCCGATTTTATTCAAGAAACATACACTCCACAAGACACGACCGTGTATGCAGACGCGCCCTCGAGCGGAGGACACAACAAAATTGCAGTGGCCACGGTGGTTGGTTCGTCTCTACGCGAAGTGACCAGCGCCTCTATCCGACACTGCACAGTAGCAGGGGTCGAGGAAGTAGTCATTCCTCTAGCGGTGGCGGACGGCTATAGAGCTGGGAGGTCGCTAACGATAGTCACGGACTCTCAAACAGCCTGTAGAAATTTCATGAATGGTAGGACTGGTCGTCACGCGCTCCGTATACTCCTCGAAGCGAGCGACAGAATTACAAACCACGAAGAAAACAAGACCAGACACAAAATTATGTGGGTACCGGGGCACATGGGGGTGGCAGGGAACCAGGAGGCTGACAGGATAGCCCGAGCATACACTACTTTCCGAGCATCCGACGGGTCCGCGGACCTTTTGCCAGCACCCAAGGCATACTGGGCCATACTAGAAAACTATAGAGGAAGAAGAATGCGATATCCCCCACCGCACAGTTCTCTCACCAGAGAGGAAGCTATCATATGGAGACAATTACAGACGGGTTCATATTCAAACCTACACATACTAAATAAAATGCACCCTACCATATACGCTGACAGATGTCCGTGGTGCGATGAAAAACACACACTATATCACATCACATGGACCTGTCAAAACATAGATGTGGTCCCCAAAATTCGAAACCCCAGTTCGCAGCAATGGGAGACTGCTGTCCAGAGATCGCTGCGAAGACCAGCAAGGTCTGGTACAGCGAGCCCAACGGGCGGCAGTAGCCAGCGGAGCCCTGTACTGAGGGCAACCAACCATTGTGCCAAAGTGGACGAAGTCGACAGAGAAGACTCTTGTGGATTCAACAAGCAGACATCTCTGAAGGCGTCCAAAAACCGCCAAGTAATATAGGGCTAAATAAAGTTTTTCCTCCTCCTCCTCCCCATGCTCACTGTGAAGCCCCTTCCCAAGAACATGCGCCCTGAGCATCATGCCGCTCGCCGATCTGCCCGCGCCTCCACCCTCTGATGCCAGTACGGTACACGGTCCGACACCGTTTATGTTGATGCCGCACCCTACCTCTCGCATCCCGCCTATGCCCTAGCCACTGTTTTTAATACACGAACCCCCTTCTCCGTCGCCACTATCCATTCTCTCACTTCTACTGCCGCAGAGGAAGCAGCCATCGCCCTCGCCATTGCCAGCACACGAGCTCTTTTCATATTTAGCGACTCTAAGACCGCAGTCCGGAACATTTCAAAGGGTAGAATCTCTTCCTCTGCACTCAATATCCTTAAGCACCCTTCCCCCCCTTCCCGATCTATCCAACTCTTTTGGGTTCCGGCTCACGCCGGGCACCCTGGAAATGAGGCGACAAATTCCAACGCTCGCGAGATGACCGACCGAGCTGGCCCCCACCACCCCAGGATGGACACGCGTGACTCCCTCCTCACCTTTTATGACATCACCCTCCACTACCGCAACTCCAGATTATCCCTCCCTCCCCCTCACAAGTCCCTATCTAAAATCTAAAAGAATACGTGGGGCCATTTACAAGCCCACACTTTTCTCTCCCCTGCACGCCTTGCCCTTATTCACCCCGGTGCCTTCTAGCCCCAATGCACGCTTTGCAGCTCTTCCCGAGCAGGCTATGCTCACATTCTTTAATCTTGTCCGGCGCACTTTCCCCCCGTCTCCTGGCAAATAAACAGCCCGCAGCTGTGGGAGGCTGCTTTGGCCAGCTCGGAGCCGCATATTCAACAGAGTCTTACGACCTGGGCAGCGGAAGTCGCCGCCAGGCGTAACGTGGAGGCCACGACCAGCAGCCAGAAGGCCACCCACGGAACGGCGGCAACATAATTTTTTTTTTTGCCTTCACTGAATAAAGTTTGTACCACCACAAACCAAGGGTGACGTCTCTCTATTAGCGTTTGATCGACAGCTGTGTATATTGACGCAGATTCGAACACCGACCTCAGCGGCTGCGTGGGCAACAGAGAGCGATGTGTTGTAATTCCGTATATACGCAAAGTGTCACATGGATTAAAGAAGGTAGCAAACAAACATAACGTGAATGTGATACTCAGGGCGCCAAAAAAGTTGATAAGCCTCTGTAACGCAGTAAATGAGCATGACAAGCGTGGCAAGAGGAAGGAATGTGGAAATGCACATCAAAAAAGGTTCATACCTTGTCAGGATGAAATCATTTACAAGATCCCGATTTCGTGCGGAAAACAATCCATCGGACAAACGGGAAGATGTGTTAATAAGAGGCTCCTGGAACATCATAATGACTGTGGGAAAATCATCCACGCTGGAAATCTTGCACAACATTGCTTCCGATGCGAAACTGGCTGCAAACCATTATTCTACAGGACTGAAATTGTAGGCACATAAAAGCAAAAAATTGAAAGAGAAATCGTAGAAGCCTTCTTAATGGAGTCAGCAGAAAAGATACATTTGTTAGGACATCATCTGCGGCTCTCAGAAAAGAGGAGCTAGATATGACAGCTGTGCAGATGCGGAGTTATGGTCGGAGTGATAACGCGCGTGATCACACGCATGAATGATGTGTCTGTGATTTGACGAGAATGCTATATGTATATATGTACGTGTTTTGTCGATAAAAATAAACAGTTGTAAGTTTGCGCCTCATTCGTGTGTCGTCTTTCACTTGTCTCTGTCTATCAAGTAGCGCAGTATTCCCCAGTACAGTTTCGATGGAGGCGAAACGAAGAGACGTCCGTGTGTTGTGCTATGGCAGCGCACGTTAAAGATCCCCAGGTGGTCGAAATTACTCCGTAGCCTTCCACTACGGCTCTTCTTTCTCTCTTTACACTTTCACTCCCACCTTCATCCCTTCCCTTACGGCGCAGTTGAGGTGTCCACAGAAAACGAGTGAGATAGTTACCGCGCGTTTCCCTTCCTATAACAATCAGAAGCAGAAGCTATATTGACGCACCGAAATATACCGACAGCAATGCTTCCGACAGCGAAAGGCAAGGCGCCCATTTGCTGTGCGATGTTAGTGCACGTTAAAGAATGGTTGGTTGGTTGGTTGGTTCACAGGAAGGGAAAGGCGCAGTATCTGTCACACTTGCACTGTGGACACCTGAACCGCGCCGTAAGGGAAGGGAGGAAGGTGGGAGTGAAAGTGGAAAGAGAGAAAGGGGAGCCGTAGTGGAGGGCTACGGAGTAATTTCGACCACCTGGGGATCTTTAACGTGCGCTGACATCGCACAGCACACGGACGCCACTTCGTTTCGCCTCCATCGAAACGCAGACGCCGAGGTCGGGTTCGAACCCGGGAACTCCAGCACAGTAGTCGGGCGTCTTACCACTGCGCCACCCCGGCGGGGCCTTAAAGAATGGTTGGTTGGTTGGTTCATAGGAAGGGAAAGGCGCAGTATCTGTCACACTTGCTCTGTGGACACCTGAACCGCGCCGTAAGGGAAGGGATGAAGGTGGGAGTGAAAGTGGATAGAGAGAAAGGGGGGTCGTAGTGGAGGGCTACGGAGTAATTTCGACCACCTGGGGATCTTTAACGTGCAGATGGTCGAAATTTCGGGAGTCCACTACGGCGTCTCTGATAATCTCAGTCGCTTTGGGACGTTAAACAACGCAAACCACTATTACTATGGCGTCGACAGTTTTTCGGCCGAACGAGCTGTATCAGTTATCCCTTAATGTGCTCTCTTGCAACGCCTACGACATTCACGGTGATCGGCTGTGAAGTATCTTGTTTCAATTTATTTTATGTCAATTATAGAAAACATACTAAGTGAAAAGAAACATTTCATAATAACAACGTTGCGCACCGTGAGCAACTAAATTTTGATGTCATTGCTCACCACATCATTAGCAGTAAATAAAAATTTCTAGATAACATTGGAAATCACGTTTATCAATATACATGTGTTCTAAGCCACTGCCAAATGCCTATTATGTAAGCGCTCGACTTGTTCGTGAGCAATACTTTGAGTGGAAGCTCGGGAGGAAGTTTTCCGAGTATTATTATTCACTAAGAACTGTTGCTTATATAGCCCCCAAAAGTGGTGACGTCACCGGTGAGCTCGGATAATAACTGGTTCAGAGGAAGGAAAGGCGAACAATAAGGGGCTTGTGGTATTCGATGTAGGCTAATTGCAAGGAGATCATACAGTAAAATATCAGTTTCAGTTCAGTCGTTCAGTCGTGTCCGACTCTTCGTGACCCTGTGGACCACGTCACGCCATGCTTTCCGGTCTCTCACTATATTTCTAACACAGTAAAATATACATGCCATTTAAATATCCACGTTAAGAGGGCGGGAGCGTTGAGAGTTTTACAGGCCTCCACTACAGCATCCCTCATAGCATGTCACGCTGAGGTCTCAGAACAACACTAAAAAACTAAACGAACATGTTCACTCATTCTCGCTTACAGGTCATTTTATATATCCTGCTTTTGGCTTTAGTGTCTGCTTTCTAAAAAGACACACTTTACATCTGAGTATGTGTTGCGAGGCAGCATCCTTGTCTACTTTTGTTAGTTTTGCTTCTTACATTGTAAATCCAAAATGAACAATTTTTTTAGCAGCTCGCATTGCCATGCCCTGAAAAGCGCCAGCTTCCGAGTACACGTGCCAAGTGCACCTGCAAGGAGGAATTCATGGCCGCTGCAAGCATGCTGCTGCTGTGTGCTCTTTCTTAAACTCCCACGAAGATGAGTCTTGCACAGGCCACGCTCAACAATGGTGCAAATCCACTGGCGAAAATACGAGGTCTCTTTAGAGAGCGTAGTGGACTTGTTGCCTAGTGAGTTTGTGAAGTGTTTTTTTTTTTTGCTTCGCTAATATTTTTCTTATAAGCATATCTCAGTGGGGCTCCTCAGATATATTTCTTTGATAGACACAACCACATTATTTTTACTCTTAATAGCTTGAATAAACAACTCATCAGATGTTCCGATCATTTGCAGATGCACAGTGTGATGCCCTCTCTTATTCCTCGCTTTTTTAGAATCGGTCAGAAAGCCACTTCCCCAGATGTGAAGCATGCATGCATCCTGCTCTACACTACTGAAGTACCCAGAGGTCAAATATCCGCAGCAAGAAGTCCTTGAGTTCCAACTCTACATGACGATGAACTGATTTCCTAAAAAGTCCAATAAGATGTTATTGAGAGGATTCCCAAGGCTGCGGAAAGAGAGACTCTTGAAAACCTAGTGGCTCTGATGTTGACGAGGTCAGCCTAAAATAACCTGGAAATTGATGATGACCAGACTGCACAATCGAAGGATCTTGTATCCGATCTTAATGCTGATCAGGCAGCAAAATACCAGCAGAAGATACTAGTACACAGCAGCCTTTCGGATCCGGCTATTCTCCCCTAGGGCCAGGTGAACTGTGCACAGCATTTGGCTTCTAACATATTAATCTTGCATCCATTAAGAATACGAAAAAGTCACCAATGCTCTTGTTTATATTAGCAGATGGCATATGGAGTGCAGGCTACGTATTAGCGGCTCTAATTCTCAAAAAATCGTGACAAATGGGAGAAGTGGCGGATTTTGCAGGCCGCACAGCAGCTTTCAATGACCAGAATCTAAGAACGTGCGCCGAGGCGTTATGGTTAGTTTTTTGCATGAATAAGACTTTGCTAAACTGGAAATGATGTTAGAGTGTTGTATGCTATTTGCCTATTTGATATTTCTAATATAGAAGCCCATATGCAGAGTTAAGTTTAATACATGCAATAATATTACCAATTATTCGTTAATATACACCAAGACAGAAGGTACAGCAAGAGTAAGCTTCGAGTAGAAACGGGAAATACGCATTATCAGGGTATATAACTTCTTAGTAATAGGTGAACTGCACTGCTATCGAGAAACGTGTTGGTTGAACATTTGTGCAGCATACGTATAGCCATCTTTGGTTAGCCAGAGAGGCTTAGTGGTGTCTAGGCAGCAGCTGTGGCTTTGCTGTGCTCGTTGAGATAAAGTGCTTTTTCAAGTATAACGAACGACCTTTCATCAATTGCGAAGAAAGGATGTGCTATACCCCCTACCTGACATTCCCGATGCTATTATTACACTCAAAGATACATATCAGTACTACACACAAAGACAGGCACCGATGCACGTGTTCAATTTGTACATGTCACTCCTCTATGTCTACTCACCCAAGCAATCAAAAATTGTAAGTACCTATAGAGAGGAGATTTTACTTCAGGAAGTCATCACAAAAACGGAATGGGTTTATTTAAGATTATTCGTTCCTGCATTGATTTAACTTCTTATTCTTTCGTTTCGATAATAGCATTTATTTTACCACATTCTTGCATTGTAGGCTCAACTATTTTTCTTTGAATAAAATGCGCTTGACATATTCATATCGTCTGCCATTCATCATCATCAGCCTGTCTATACCCACTGCAGGCCTCTCCCATATTTCTCCACTTAACCCGGTTCTGTGCTAGCTGCATTCCCTTGACCCCCGCGAACTTCTTAACCTCATCCACCCACCTAACTTTCTGCCGCCCCCTGCTACGCTTTCCTTCTCTTAAAATCCAGTTTGTTACCCTAAGCGACCAGCGGTTATCCTCTCTTCGCACTACATGTCCTGCCCATGCCCATTTCTTCTTAATTTCCACTAGAATGTCGGTAACTTGAGTTATTTCTCTGACCCACTCTGCACGCTTCCTATCTCTTAATGTTACCCTACCATTTTTCGTTCCATAGCCCTCTGGGTTGTCCTCAGCTTAAGTGGAACTGTCTTGGTTAGCCTCCACGTTTCATCCTCGTAGGTGAGTACAGGTAAGATGCAACTGTTATATACTTTCCTCTTGAGCGATACCGGTAAGCTGCTAGTCATAATCTGCGAGTACTTGCCAAATGCGCTGCCATCACAATCTTATTCTTCTTGTTATTTCCTTTTCATGGTCCGGATCTGCGGTTACTACCTGTCCTAAGTAGACATAATCGGCTACTACTCCCAGTACTTCGCTACTTAATGTAAACTGCTGTCCCTTCCCGAGGCTATTGAACATTAGCTTAGTCTTCTGCATATTCATTTTCAAGCCTACCTTTCTACTTTTCCTGTCTAGGTCATCAATCATTATTTGCAGTTCATCCCCCGAGTTGCTTAGCAAGGCAATGTCATCAGCAAATCGCAGATTACTGAGGTATTCCCCATCTAGCCTTATCCCTAACTGCTCCCATTCCAAATCTCTAAATACCTCCTCTAAGCAACCTGTGAATAGTACTGGGGAAGTGGTGTCTCCTTGCCTAACACCTTTCTTTATGGGAATTTTGTTACTTTCTTTATGCAGAACTATGGTTGCTGTGCAACACTATATATATTGCCGCGAAACCTTCAAAACAGTATTTGTTGTTTTTTTTAACATCCGCCTGCGTACTGGCTTATCACTCATTTTATGGACCGCGTATCAGTTCCGTAATCTTTGTTTGTTAATGCTCGATGTCGCGAATCACACCCTTATCAGTTTTGTTGTAGCGCAAGATGCACCGAGATCTGTCTCAAAGGTTCCGGCCACTCGGGTGTCTTTCCACAATGTTCCAGCCCGTGCTGGTAGCTGTTTCCGACGTTATCTAGATTGTTCTGTGCAACCTTTAAATTAAGCGTTGCCGAGTTTGACGAGCATTCTTTGTTCGACAATCGACCAGCACGTTTGTTGCTATCGGCGCCGCCGAGTTGCTTAGTTCTTTTTCGGGCGCAAGTCAGCACCAATAAAGAAGTAATTTCAGTACCATCACGCCTGTGTCTTCTTTTGGCGTGTCCTTGTCACCACTACGTGACATCTGGTGGAGGTGCTGCATTTGATCCTTCAAGCTGAGACCCAAGCCGTGTTCATGTCGCCCTGGAAGGCCAGCCTACAGGTCACCGAGCCAGCCGCCGACTCCAAGGCCTACAACCCGAACACGGTCTGCTGCCTGACCCCATTCGATCTCGGAAGGCATCGACGCTGACAATGGCCCAGCCTACAGCACCGGTTGTTTTCGTCCAGCCCCGTGAGCCCCCCTGCTTCCATGGAGGACCGGATGAAGATGCGGGAGACTGGATGGACCTTTTCGATCGTGTGGCAGATTCAACGGCTGGAACGACGCCGCGAAACTTAGGCAAGTCTACTTTGTTCTTCAAGGACATGCCCGAGTTTGGTTCGAAAATCATGAGGCAACTATGAAGGATTGGGAAACTTTCAAGGAAGCGTTTCTGACTGCCTTCTCAAGCGTCGTCCGAAAGGAAAGCGCCCAGGCTCTCCTTCAGTCAAGACTTCAACTCCCTAACCAGCCTGCCCTGGTGTACGTTGAGGAGATGAAGCGCCTCTTTTGCCGCGCCGACCCTAATATGACCAAAGGTGAGCGAGTCAAACTTTTATTGGGAGGCGTTAAAGAGCCGCTCTTTGCGGGTCTTGAGCGAAATCGGCCAGGAACTGTGGCGGAATTTAAAACGGAAGTGTCTACCATCGAGAAGACGTTGGACACCCGGATGCGCCACTACGAGGGACCACTTCAGCCAGACTACTCAAGCCACTAGCCCAGCGCATCTGCAAGCGGAGTGACCTTTCGGGACCTCATCCGGGAGATCGTGCGAGAGGAACTCCGCCGATTCATGCCATCATCGCAACAACCCTAGGTGGCGACGCTCGCGGACTTCGTTCGTGAAAAAGTCCAGCAGGCGCTGGGCGTTCCTAAAGCGATGGCTCCGAAAGTTCCAGCACAAGAGGCAACAGCGATGAACTACGCTGCTGCATTACGGCGCCCTCCGCCCCGACGTGATGACTTTCCGAGCCGTCGCCGCTACCGTCCTGTTCCTGAAAACCGCCCCTTGGCCCCCGCCCACCAAGCCTACCAACGACCCCCAAGCCCCAGGAATTGCGACGCCTGAAGGACAGCGAACAACCAGCCTTCCACTGCGGTGAGGCCGGTCACATTCTGCGGCACTGCCCGTACCGACGAATCAGCCTCCGCGGATTTGCAGTCGACGCTCCACGACCACGGCCGCAAGAAATCGACAACTATCTGCGAGCGGTAAGATTGCGCCACCAAGTCGTCGGTTCAGATCTACATCGCCGTATAGGGCCCGCTTTGCGTCGCCGGGCCGCGGTTACGTGCAAGGACGTTCTCCTAGCCCCCGTAGGGGAAACTAAAGAAAGCAACCTTTCGAGGTGAGGTTGCCCAACGGTGAAAAGACGAAGATCCTTCGCCACCGACGACCGATAATGACGACGCAACCATTTCATCGCCGCTGCACACGACGACATCGACGACAACACGACCAGAGTGCAAGCAGACGCCGCCGCCCAGCGAAGTAACAACGGTATGCCCCGGCCATGACCTGAAGAAACGACGGAGCCGAGATCGGACACTAAGGCCCACGTGCAATGCGAGGACGCGAACAAGTGACCTTGAAGTTGATATCAACGGCAGGAGAGTCACTGCCCTTGTAGACACCGGAGCTGACTATTCAGTCATCAATGGACCGTTAGCCTCCCATCTCAGGAAAGTTACAACCGCTTGGGATGGCCCGCTGATTCGCACCGCAGGTGGCAACCTGATTACTCCATCGGGACGATGTACAGTCGAGCGCGATTTGAAGGTTATTGCGCGAGCGTCGACCGGGAACATGAACAGCGCCATGGCCCAGAATTCTCTGCAGAGGCAAGGGAAGTATTAGACCAGCTTCCCTCACTCTTTTTGCTGTTCCTCAAGCAGCCGTCACTCCCTACAGGGACGTCACTTCCTTTTTTTTTCTTTTGGTTCTGCGAACAGGCAGTGACCGTTGTGCGCACGACGTATTCTTCGGTATTATCTGAAATTGGACTCTATCGCAACAAATAGAAAGCCTAAAATAGAGAGAAAGGGCGGTGAGTTTGTCGCGGGGGTGATGGTTGTTGTATGGAACAGCGAACGAGGGAGAGAAGAGTGCGAAATGATAATTTTTCTTGCTCCAAACCCGGCCGCCAGGTGCCTGGAGTGCTAGGCTGGTGGACGCTCGCGCGATAACATTTACATCGTGCTCGACTATACTGCAAGAATAACCGTAAATGGGCGTACTTACCCCACCAGCTTTGTGGTCTTGCAGCCGTGTTCCCGCGACGTGATTTTAGGCATGGACTTCCTAAATGAAAATAGGGCTATCATCGACCCCCGATCCAAGCTCATCAAGCTCTCTGCAGAAAAAGCCACACTTGCTACGACGACTTCGACGAACACGTCGCTCTAAACGTCTTCGACGGAGAATTGACCGTGCCGCCCCGATCAAGCGTCGCCGTCAGCGTAGGCAGCTCAGACATCGAAACCGCTGAAGGCATCGTCGAAGGAAATATCCAATTGCTCTTGGAACGAGGTATCGGCATCGCAAGAAGCATCACGAAATTCCGGAGAGGACAAGCTCAGGTGCTGGTAACAAACTTCACTGAAGAATACCGGCATCTCAACAAGGGCACGACCATTGCTTTTCTCGACGAATTAGCGGACCTCAAAGACGTATTCGCCCTCCACGACCAACCACTGGAAGACGCACCGAACCAATTCCGTCAGCCCACATTTTACATCAACCCAGTATTGCCCCACAGCAGGAAAAACCAGATTCGCAGTCTTCTCCGAAACTACAGGGAGTGCTTCTCGTCATCATCGAAGGTACGACAAACACCACTGGCCAAGCACCGCATTATAACGGACGAACACGATCGATCTCTGCGCCAAAGCCCTTATCGTATATCGCCGCGAGAACGGCAGTCCATTCGCGATCAAGTTGAGAAAATGCTGCGTGATGACGTAATCCAGCCATCGAACAGCCCCTGGGAGGCACCAATCGTTTTGGTCAAGAAGAAAGACAGCACACTTCGCTTCCGCGTTGATTACCGCCGCCTGAATAGCATAACGAAGAAGGATGTCTACCCGCTTCCCCGCATCGACGACACTCTCGACCGGCTCTGCAATGCAAGGTACTTCTCATCGATGGACCTGAAGAGCGGATATTGGCAAATCGAGGTCGACGAAAGAGATCGCGAGAAGACCGCATTCATCACACCGGACGGCCTTTATGAGTTCAAGGTGATGCCATTTGGCCTCTGCTCCGCACCAGCCACGTTTCAACGAGTGATGGACGCAGTCCTGGCAGGCTTCAAGTGGCAAATTTGTTTGGTATATTTGGACGATGTTGTCTTCTCGTCAAACTCTGAAGACCACCTAAAACGACTACAGACAGTGCTGGAAGCCATCAAGTCATCGGGACTAACTCTAAAAGCAGAGAAGTGTCACTTCGCCTACGAATAACTCCGGTTCCTAGGTCACATCGTAAGCAAGGACAGTATTCGCCCAGACCCGGAGAAAACAGCTGCAATCGCACAATTCCCACCGCCTGCCGACAAGAAAGTGTACGCCGATTCCTTGGCCTGTGCGCTTATCATCGACAATTTGTCAGAAACGTTTCGCGGATCGCCGAACCGTTGGCGCAGCTTACAAAGGCTGACGTACCTTTTAAATGGGAAGCGCCGCAAGGAGAAGCCTTCGACGAATTTAAGCGCCGCCTGCAATGCCCTCCTGTACTTGGCCACTTAAATGAAAACGCCGAGACCGAAATTCACACCGACGCGAGCAGTGTGGGCCTAGGAGCCGTTCTCGTCCAGAAGAGTGCCGGACAGGAGAAAGTAATCGCCTACGCTAGCAGGTCCCTCACAAAAGCCGAAGTCCATTACTCGACGACCGAGAAGGAATGCCTTGCAATCATCTGGGCCACTTCTAAGTTTCGTCGATACCTATACGGGCGACCATTCAAGGTGGTAAGCGACCATCCCGCGCTCTGCTGGCAGGCTAATTTGAAAGTTCCTTCCGGCCGCCTTGCCAGATGGAGCTTACGACTTCAATAATTTGACATGACTGTACTCTATAAGTCGGGCCGAAAGTAATCTGACGCAGACTGCTTATCCCGCGCTCCCGTCGATGCTCCCCCGAACGACGATGACGACGACGCCTTTTTGGGACCAGTAAGTGCCAGCAGATTCGCAGAACAACAGCGATCAGACCCCGAGCTGAAAGCGCTAGCTGATTACTTGGAAGGAAAGACCACCTCCCCTCCTGGTGTGTTCAGGCGACATTTATCACCCTTCACGTTAAGCAATGGCCTCCTCGTGAAGAAGAACTTCGCACCCAACAAGACCGCGCAGCTTCTCTTAGTGCCTAAAACATTTCGGCAAGAAATTCTGCAGGCGTTGCAGGATGAGCCCACAGCAGGACACGTCGGATTTGCACGCACGTTGCGTCGAATCCAAGAGAAGTGTTACTGGCTGCGACTGCCCGCCCCTAAACCTGCCCTTTCAACAAATTGGGATGGATCTCCTCGGCCCCTTTCCATCTTCGTCTATGGGTAGCAAGTGGATCATCGTGGCCACTGACTACCTTACCCGTTACGCCGAAGCAAGAGCAATAATTACCAAATGGTACCGCGGCAGAAGTCGCCAAATCTTTTGTCGAACAAATTCTCTTGCGACACGGCGCCCCAGAAGTACTCATCACGGACAGGGGAACGGCGTTTACGGCAGAGTTACGCAAGCCATCCTGGAATACAGTCACACAAGCCTTCGAAGAAAAACTGCGTATCATCCCCAGACCAATGGCCTTACGGAGCGCCTGAACAAAACGATCGCGGACATGATCGCTATGTACGTCGACGCTGAACACAAGACCTGGGACACCATCTTGCCGTACGTGATCTTCGCTTATAACACGGCAGCCCAGGAGACGACCAGAGCGACCCCGTTTAAGCTTGTGTACGGCAGGGAGCCCACGACGACGCTCGACGCAATGCTGCCGCACGTAACCAGCGAAGACAACCTTGACGTCGCCACCTACCTGCAGCATGCAGAGGAAGCCCGACGACTCGCACGGCTGCGTATTAAAGACCAACAGCGCACCGACAGCGACGATACAATTTACGACGACGCCACGCAAAGTACAATCCAGGAGACCAAGTGTGGGTTTAAACAGCAATTCGCCGTCGCTGATTAAGTGAAAAGTTGTTGCGTCGATACTTTGGGCCATACAAAATCCTTCGCCGCGTCGGACCACTGGACTATGAAGTTATTCCCGAGGGAACGTCAGCATCACAACGGCGACGCGCACGCCCAGAAATTGTACATGTTGTACGACTGAAGCCATATTACGCGAGTTAAAGAATCTGTGGTGTTTAAACTTTTCAGTGTTTATGTTTAGGTTTCTTTGTTTTGGAACATCGAGGCGATGTTTTTTTTTAAGGGGGGAGTAATGCCGCGAAACCTTCAAAACAGTATTTTTTTTTAACAGCCGCCGGCATACAGGCTTATCACTCTGATTCTGGACCGCGTATCAGTTCTGTAATCTCTGTTTGTTAATGCTCGATGTCGCGAGTCACACCCTTATCAGTTTTGTTGTAGCGCAAGATTCACCGAGATCTGTCTCGAAGGTTCCGGCCACTCGGGTGTCTTTCCACAATGTTCCAGCCCGTGCTGGTAGCTGTTTGCGACGTTATCTAGATTGTTCTGTGCAACTTTTAAATTGAGCGTTGCCGAGTGTGACGAGCATTCTGTGTTCGACGATCGACCAGCACGTTTGTTGCTATCGCCGCCGCCGAATTGCTTAGTTCTTTTGCGGGCGCAAGTCAGCCCCAATAAAGAGTTAATTTCAGTACCATCACGCCTGTGTCTCCTTTTGGCGTGTACAGCCTTGTCACCACTACGTGACAATATCTTTCAGCCATTAAACGTATGGCTCGTCTACCCCTTGATTTCGCAATGCCTGCATCACCGCCGATGTTTCAACTGAGTCAAATGCTTTTTCGTACTAATCAATGAATGCTATGTATAAAGGCTGATTATATTCCGAGCATTTTTCTATCACCTCATTGATGGTATGGATATGATCGATAGTAGAGTACCGTTTCCGAAAACCTGCTTGATCCTTTGTTTGATTGCAGTCTAAGGGTGTCCTGATTCTTTTAGGGATTACCTTAGTAAATACCTTATACGTAACAGACAGTAAGCTGATGGTCTGTAGTTTTTAAGGTCCTTAGAGTCCCCTTTCTTATGAATGAGGATATTATTTGCATTCTTCCATGGTTCCGGTACCATCGATGACACCAGGCACTGCGTATAAAGGGTGGCCAGTTTCTCTAGCACGATATCCCCCCCGTCCTTTAGCAAATCTCTGGTTATCTGATCCTCTCCAGCTGATTTTCCCCTTTTCATAGTTTCGAATGCTTTCTTGACCTCGTCCGTCTGCCATTATTGTTGATAAAATATGATCATCATTTGAATCTCTGTCAGAAAAGTTTCTAGTCTGTACATTATACTTTGTGTTCAACACAAATGTATAGTAGTCATGTGAAATGTTTGCTAAATAATAGGCCATGTTTCTGTTGTAAAATATGTTGACATATTCTAACGGATGGAATGGTTTTAATACAGGTGAACTTCGTATGAAGGACGGACGCACACGGCTCAGAAAAACCCGGATCAGTCTGCGCGTGCCTCGTTTCCTCCGCTTCTTCTTCTGCTGCTTCTCAGTACACCGCTACGGCGCGTAACAATTCCCCCCGGGCAAACGATTCTCGTCCTCGAGAAAATTAGGTAGATGGAAGATGGCAGCGCTTCATGCGAGCCACGTGAACAACTTGTGTCTTGCGGGATCGGCGGTTATCCGTCGTGACTTTGGCGATAACGTAATTTACGTCATTCAGTTGGTCCAGCAAGAAGATTGGGTCATCGTACTTGCAGAGAAACTTCTCATATAATCCTCGCTTGCGAATAGGCGTCCAAAGCCAGACGTAGTCTCCAGGGGAGTAAGCAACTGCACGATGATTCAGATCGTAGTGTTCTTTAGAGCGGCTTTGAGAAGCCAGTGTGCGAAATCGGGCCATACGACGGGCTTCTTCGGCACGCCATAGTATCTGGGAAACAGACGCATCGTCGTTGGGGGTAAAGTGGGAATATGGTGTCTCAAAAAACATGGGGAGTTCTTGCATGTAGTAAATAGAATAGATAATAGCCGGTAACTTCATGATTTGCAGTGTTATAAGCGTACGTCACATACGGTAGCACTGAATCCCAGTTGCGATGGTCAGACGAGACGTACATGGGTAGTATGGTTGTCAAGGTGCGGTTGGTGCGCTCGATGAGACCGTTGGTCTGCAGATGATACGGTGTCGAGTGTCGGGAGTGTGAACCACAAAGTCGGAGCATTTCTTCCACGAAATCAGCAGTGAATTGCCGACCACAAGCACTTATAATAACACGGGGCGCGCCATGGCAAAGAATAACGGAATGCAAAAGAAACGACGAAACATCAGCAGCCTTTGTGGTAGCGAGAGCAGCGGTCTCCGCGTATCTGGTAAGATGGTAAACGCAGACGATAACCCAGCGGCAGCCCTCTACAGTCTTTGGAAAAGGACCGAGCAGGTCAATTCCAATCCATAGCCTCCTTTATACTCTCTGTACCTGTCAACACATCGCGCGAACAATACAACGGCGCCGTCCGGTAAAGTTGCGCGGCGCCCTCGCTGAGGGCGCCACTGACCTAAGGGTCGAGGCGCACGGATATGAACGTCGGTGCGAGGGCGGGAGCGATGTTATTCGCTCGCGGGATAACTGTCCCTAAACATGAATTGTGCATATTTATCAAATTTACTATTAAGGCCAACATTTTCTAAGCATAAAAAGTGATCATGATACTTGTTAAGCAATGACACTAATTCTATGACATTTTATGTCAGGCAGTTTCAAGAAATTGCGCATGACTCGAAAAACTGCATGACTGTTGCACTAGCGCCAATGGTAATAGAAAAATTACAGTGCTAGTCTACACTGCGGTAATATAAGATTTAAGAAGAAATGCACCAGCATTTATTTACACATTTCGCAACAGCAGTTGTGCTACAAGAGTACCGAAGTGGTGGGATGAATCGTTGCCATAAGTAGAAAAAAATGTTCACGGTGACTGCTGTCACTGATAGGGCACTTCAGAAGCCAGCTTGATTTGTAGATAATTGGAACAACTGCATCGCAGTATGCCATTGCGATCTGTAAGGAAAACAATTACTGTATCAGCTGTTTCCTTCAATCAATCAGCGCGTCGTTCAAACGTTTTCTTTTAACATGAAAAACAAGGAAGGCAAATACACGCGTTGCATCTTTCTGTTTCGCTCACTCCTCCAAAGTAATCGTCACAATAGGTAGAGCTTGTGTTTTTATTTTATCACAGAATTGCGCAGCTAGCAAAACAAAAAATACTGCGCTGGAGCACATGTAACATACCACACAGACGAGCTAACCAGGGAGGAAGTAAGCGTCGTAGTCCAGAAAATACACGTTCATATTTAATATTTTTATTACTTTGCTGACGCGTAACAAACATCATTATTTTTCACAGGCCTCAATGCTGTTGAGTACGAGTTTTGCGGTTTCCGATGCTATAGAGGGGCACAGCCATTTAGTTGACAAGGGAATCTACTATAGGCTTTGCACGATTCAGTTTAACTCGCTTTAACGTAGTCATCTTCACAATAAATAAAACTTGTGTGTCTATTTTATCATAAAATTTCGTAATCAGCGTATACTGCGAAAACAAAAACCTGTGCAGGAGCACATTCAACACACCACGCAGACGAACTAGGCAGGGAAGCAATTCGCATTTCAATCCAGAAAGCACACGTCCACATCTAGCATTAATATTGCAGCATTAACACTTAATAAACAGTTTTTGGCGCAGTCACTATTTTTCACAAGCCTCAAAGTAGCTGAATACTGCGCAGCGATCGGTGGAAGGATAAAGCAAAGCTGGCACTTACCAGTTGATGCAATGCTGTATTCCTGCAGCACCCGAAGGCCGATAAAAGTAGAAGCATTCAATTCAATTCAATTTTATTATATCCGTTTAGTACATTCCAGCTTATACATACAGAAGGAGGTCCCAGAGTCAGTGACTGTATCGGGACCTCCGATAAATGACAGATAACAATTAATATACAAGACAGCAATAATTCACGGTAAAATAAATCGAACGTAGACAATAAATGAGTTCATAATAAAAATAACATTATTTTGCAACAAAAAGCACACTGAGCAAGCAAGTTAAACACCAAATCAAACAGTAATAAAATATATGCATAAAAAGGCATGGCAGTACAGACTTTAAACATGTTAAACCACATAAAGATACATACCACGTAAAGCTGATAACATAGTCATTATTCAGTATCAGTTTTCTGTTGTTAAAAAGAATTGTTTAACTTCGAATGCAAATCTGTTTTTTTTAAGAGATTTGACGATGGATGGTAACGCGTTCCAGACCATGATAGCAGAAAAATGAAAAGTTTGTTTCCCATAATTTGTTCGTACTCTATTTAGTAATAAATTTTTATTTCTTGCGAATCGCGTTTTGTTATCATTTATTAGTGAAATCTGTGGGATAAGTGATACTGGAAGTTCGTCGTTTAGTAACTTGTAGACGAATGTGCATAGGTTGTATTTAACGAGTTCAGCGACTGCCAGGATTCCATGATTACGAAGTAAATGCTTAGCGCTAGAGTCATTGAAGGTGTAAGTAATTATTCTAATTGCCCGATTTTGAATCGTTTGTAGAGGAAATAAATGCATGTTATAAGTGTTTCCCCAGGCTACAATGGCGTAGGTGATGTGGGAATGTATGAATGCATAATACAAAGACATCAGTGTAGAATGTGAAAAGAAAGCTCGTGCTCTGATTAGTATGCGTATGCCATATGCTAGTTTAGTTTTGACGTGGGCAACATGCAGATGAAATTTTAAATGTGAATCTAACTTCACGCCCAAGTAGATGCAGTAATCGCTTGCTGTAATTATATGGTGGCCAATTCGAATACACGGTGATGATGCAATAGTTATCTGGCTTGAGGTGAATAAGAGGAAAGAAGTTTTTGAAGGATTAATCTGAAGCATATTAAGGTCACACCAGTTTGAAATATGAGCAAGGTCCTTGTTAAGGTTACTAACTACAGTCGATACGAATTTGTCTGAGGTGAAGATTGTAGTATCATCGGCATATAAGACGCATTTTGAAGAAGTCAGGCGGTTAGGCAGGTCATTAATATAGACAAGAAAAAGAAGGGGGCCTAGTATTGAGCCTTGTGGTACGCCTATATTAGTAGTTTTTTCATCTGAATAAATGCCTGAAATACTTACTAGCTGGCTGCGGTCTTTTAAGAATTTTTTAATCAGTTGCAATGGTGGGCCTGTTATTCCAACCGCTTCTAGTTTCATGAAGAGAATTGAGTGGTTAATAGAATCGAATTCTTTACTGAGGTCTATAAATACTACACCAGCGCAGTTTCCTGCGTCTATTTCCTTTTTAAGTTTATCTGTTAAATATAAAATTGCTAGGTCAGTAGAGTAGCCTGGGCGAAATCCATACTGAAAAGAAGAAAGAACATTAAATTTATCGAAATATTTGGTCAAGCGTTTTTCAATTAACTTTTCAATTACTTTGCAGAAAAAGGGGAGTACACAGATTGGTCTATAATTTGTTATCAAGGAGCGGTCACCTTTCTTAAACACCGGATTGATTCTGCCGTGCTTTAGTTCGTGAGGAAAGATTCCGGTCTTAAACATGTTATTGATAATATTGGAAAAAACAAGAGATATGGGTTGAGCGATTAGTTTTATATAGCTAGGGTGAACACCATCGAGACCTGCGCTGGTTATTTTTAGAGAGGAAATGATGGAAACAACCTCGTCAGGACTTGTTGGGAATAAGAAAAATGAATAAGGTGGATGATTTGTGCCGAATTCGTAATGGGGTGCTGGCACTGAGTTATGATGCGAGAAGTACTTACAGAAAGCATCTGCAATTTCTCGAGGGCTAGAATAAACAACATTGTCGTGGGTTACAGTCGTCATCGGCACCTGTTGTGTAGCTTTATTTAGGAATGAGTTAATTACTTCCCACTTTTTTTTAGTGTTGCTACCACATTCGATAATTCGCTGTTCAATAAAACGTCTTTTAGCATTCTTTAATTGCATGGATAGGCAATTGCAGAATCTTTTGTAGCGAGCGCGAAGCTTGGTATTAAACGGTTTTTTTCTTTGTCTCTTTTGTAAAGGTTGTCGCGCGTGCGCATTGCCTTTAGGAGTTTATCGGTTAGTTGGGGTGACGCAATAACTTTCTTGCATTTACGTCTCTGGGAGTTAGCATGAATGAAAGATATCAGGAGCGTTAAGAAACGCGAAAAGGCTTGTTGTAGGTCATTCACCGAGATAAGTGAAGACCAATCTGCGTCAGTAACTGCAGCGACGAACTTTTCTTTATCAAGCACAACTTTGGTATACGAGATGGCGCTATGTTCAGGATGGGAATTGAAGCGCATGAAAAATGGGTAGTGATCAGTAATGTCAATGTTCAGAATGCCGGTGTCTGGTGGAAATGCTAGGAAATGCACGTGGTCAATTAATGAACCTCTACCACCAATGACACAACGCGTGGGCAGCGTAATCAGAGATTCAAAACCAAAACTTTTAAAACATGTAGCATAATTCACGGTCTCAGAGGAGCTGGTATCAAGAAGATTAATATTAATATCACCTGTAATTATGATGTCCTTAGTTTCGGCAGTTAAAGTCGTCATGACACGTTCAAGAGCAGTACAGAAGTCTGGGACAGATGAAGATGGGGAGCGATAGATGCAACCAATAATAAAGTTTTTTTGGTCTGTATCTAGAAACTTGTTGGCAAGTTCCACCCAAACAGATTCACAGTTAGTGACACTGATTTTTAGGTCATGCCTGCGTTTATATGGGATGTTGGACCTTATATATATAGCTGAACCACCATGGTTAGTCGACTGCCGATGTGAGTATTCCGATGCATAGGAAGGCAAACAGAACAAATCTTTATCGTCGACGTTTAGCCAAGTCTCCGAAACAGCAATTATTGAAAACCGGGTATCCAATGATGAAAAAAGACTGTCAAAGACATCAAAATGCTTGCGAATGTTACGCGCGTTAAAATGGATTATAGAAGGGGAATGATTTTGAAGAAATCTGTTCAGCTCACTTGTCGTAAGATAGGACGCCATTGTTCTTTAGTCGGCAATGCAAAAGCTCCAAAAGTGTATCTATATGACTAGCAGATTAGCGCCAGATCAGACTCGCACACTGCAAAAGAGTCCACGAAACAGCGAGAGAGCGACAGCGCGTGGCTATCCGGACACCTTTGCAACACAGCGCACCCGGCACTCGCCTGGCGACGGTGACCCTACGGCGCTGTCGCCATCTCTCGGCAGCCAGCGGCGTAACTTCTCAACGGAGGAGGAGCGGCGGCGACGGTCGCGGAGCGCGGAGTTGCCAGGCACAGAGAGTATAAAGGAGGCTATGTCCAATCTTTTCAAAAGGTGAGTTAGGTGGCTTAACGAGTTGTAAAGGTCCGGCCAGCGTGGCGGTGCGTGCCTTAAGTTGTTGGCATTTTTCACATGTCGCAACGTATTGCTTGGTGGTCTTGTAAATTTGTGGCCAATAAAAACGCTGCCGAATTTTTTGCAGGGTACGACAGAAGCCTAGATGTCCAAATGTAATATCATCGTACATGGCATGCAAAACTTGTGCACAGAAACGTTTTGGGACGACCAAAAGGAGGGCAGCACCGTCAACTCAGTAGTTCTCCTTGAACAAAACACCATCTTCGATAGTAAACTGCGTTGACTCTGCTCTTCCTTCTGCCCCTTGTATAAGAGAGGCTGTAGTGACCGGTCGTTGTGTTGTTCTAGCCTAAAGGCCGCCATACTAGGAAACATCGACGCGATTGAGGCTAAACACCCATTGAAGCCATCTTTATTGTTAACGGAATTCGGCAATGGGTACCGTTACAAGCAGTCTGCATCACTGTGATGTCGTCCACTATTGTACGCGACACCAAAGTTGTATTCTTGTAGGCGCAATGCACAGCGCGCCAGACGACCAGATGGATTGCGAAGTCCGATGAGCCAGCATAGCGAATAGTGGTCAGTAACTATGGTGAAGTAGCGTCCATATAGGTATGTTCGGAACTTGTGCACTGCGAACACAACTGCGAGGCACTCCAATTCGGTAACTCTGTAGTTCCGTTCACATTTTGTCAACGTGCGGCTGGCATATGCAACAACGTGTTCAGCCCCACTATGCAGCTACACAAGCACCACCTCAAGACCGATGCCACTGGCGTCAGTGTGGACCTCCGTCACAGCAGAAGGGTCGAAGTGGCGCAGCAGTGGTGCTGAAGTTATAGAAGACTTGAGCAGATTGAAAGAGGATCGTAATCTGGGATCCACACAAATTGCGAATCCTTGTACAGCAGAGAAGTAAGTAGGTGGGCAAGTTGGGCCAAACCAACAATGAAGCGACGAAAATAAGAAGAGAGGCTAAGAAAGCTCCAAAGACTTTTCAGGGTTCGTGGAGTTTCGAAGTCGCGTACGGCAGCAATCTTCTGCGGATCCGACCTGATTCCATCCTCGTTGACGAGGTACCCAAGAACTAAAGTTTGTCGCTCTCCAAAATGGCACTTCTTCGAATTCAAAATGAGGCCCGCTTTGCCAATGCATTCAAGAACTTTATGGAGCCTCTCATTGTGCTCTTGGAAGGCCTTTCAAAAAATGATAACATCGTCAAGGTAACATATGCATATTTCCCATTTGAGGCCACAAAGGATAGTGCCCATAAATCGCTCAAACGTCGCGAGAGCGTTGCATAATCCAAAGGGCATTGCATTAAATTCGTATAAACCATCTGGTGTTACAAAGCAGTCTTCTCACTGTTGGATAGATGTAGAGAAATTTGCCAATAGCCAGCTCGCAAATCAACAGAGGAGAACTATGACGCCGAATGCAGACAGTCGACAGCGTCATCAACGCGAGGTGACGGGTATACGTCTTTCTTTCTTACCGCATTCAAACGACAGTAGTCTACACAAAATTGCCAAGAATTGCCTTTTTTCGCACCAGGATCACAGGTGTGGCACACGGACTGGAATATTCTCGGATGATTCCTTTGTGCAGCACTTCGTCCACCTGTTCTTGAATTATCTTGCGCTCTGCCAGGGAGACTCTGTAAGGTTTTTGGCGAAGCGGGGTGCTTTTCTTTTCTTCGTGTTGAGCTGCGCTCCAGATAAAGCTGTGTATTCCGAAAAGATGTTCAAAAAAACAATGAAACTGTCACTGTCACGCACGAAGAGTGATAAGTCGTCCGCGAGTGTAGATACAGCGAGGGACTCCTGTCATACCAATCGGAAACCTCGAATACGCCTTATCGCGGCGACCCTACGCAGCAGCGGGTCGAGAGAAAGAATGAAGAGTGCCGGCGAGAGCGGACACCCCTGACGCACTCCCCGCGTAATCGGAAAGCTGCCGGCAATTTGTCCATTCAGTACTAGTTCACTGCTAAGGTCTGTGTAAAGGCAGCCTAGGAGCTGAACGAATTCCTCAGGAAAACCAAATCACCGGCTCACGCTGGACAAGTAACCATGTTCAGTCATCATGTCCTACCAGACTGTGTTCTAAGGCCTGGTCGAGGCCTTGCGACGAAAAGAGGGCCGCAAAATGTTCGCTATACAAGTTGTGGATGTACGCGGGTTCCGAAGATCTAGCAACGACCGCAAGCATGACGCTCTCCACGCGAGTTCGCCCCTGAGTGCACTGGACAACAGGTCGAGCGTGTCCAAGGTCTACGCCATCCTCAAACGGCACGTTAGATGGGCCCGCGGAGAGTGATGGACGTGAACTGTCCTCAAGGATGCGGTGATAACGCTAGCACAGCGTCTCGAGATATTTGCGCATCGCGAACATAAGAGTTACACCACCAGGTACGACGCGCATACGGCGCAGAATATCATTGAGCATGGGCGTAATGCGGACTTACAATAACATCGCGCCAGCGTGCTTTCAGCGCGTCCCAAGTAGCAGTGGTTCCGTTACTGACTGCGGCCACAGCCAAGCACAACTCTCGGCGTATATCATCAATGCACTCTTCATCGTGCAGTACCGCTGCATCCATGCGCCACATCAGGGGGCTGTTTGCACGGCCCGGGCCTACCCGCAGAATAACCATAACCGGGAAGTGATCACTTGGTTTAAGGCCTGATGGGAAAAGTAATACCTCATACTGTAGCTAGTCAGCTGTCATGGTAGAGGGGATGAAAACTCGATCTATTCAGCTCGCTCTCTGACCCCTGGCTCGTGGTGTCTCTAAATAGTCTTTGTGAAGAGTGACCTACGCGTCCTCTAAATATAATGATCGTATAGCTTTCCAAGTTCCTTCGCGTGATAATCGGAGGCGCCCTGATCAGGCCCCCCAATGTCGCGCATTGTGTCTAAAACACAATTTTAAACCCTGAGCAGAACGTGGGGCACGTCATCGAGAAATTATGCCGTGATGGACCCAAAGAACTCGATTGTCCAACTACGCGTGACTGGCGCGTACATGCTGAAAAAATGAGTCTTGCGACCATCTAGAAAAGCGTCGACGCCACTCACGCGACCATTTATGCCATATGTACAATGAGCACATTTCCTCAATGCTGGTGAAGAAATATCACGCCTACGCCACAACACCGAGAGTCCGTTAACGAAAAAAAGGTCTCAATAATTAAACGGCAAGGAAAATAAAGGACATCGGCGGAGGTGCGGAAATTGCCCTCCTGCAAAAACAAAACATCTACTCAATGCAATGCGCAAGATTAAGCACCGCCCTTTCCCCTTTCCTTGTCAGATGGAAGGAAGGATGCACTAGGTGCGATCCTCCTCGGAGGGTACTGACCTCAACCTGCGTCCATCATCATCCTACGGCTACCCCAGGCGAGGCCTCCCACACCATAAGGTTTGGAAGGTTTTTTTGTTTTGGGGAGCGGGGCTTTTCGCAGCCAAGGGGTTCATGCAATCCGGCCTGTTCCTCCGGGGCGGTGTCTCGGTGCTCCGCAGCACCCCCGGTGGGTCGAAGCCTGACGCAAACAAGTCTTCTAATATCTCACTTCCAGTTTTCGTTCTTTCCTTTGAAGATCACCATGGGGTCTTTCCCCATTCTTCAAAAAACTTCTTGCCCCCAAGTGGCGGCTCTCTCTCCAAAGGTGGAACCATAGTTCTTTTCCGATTTTGGCCTTCACTTCATGGAGGTTCGGAGTCTTTTTCGAGTAGGCCGCTTTGCTGCGGGCCAATCACAAGTGATAGTTCACCTTTGCCAGTGTCAAGACAGACTGCTTGCGCCTTCCTTTGGAAGCAAGTTGAAGTAGCGCACGGTGGGGTGTGGGATCCCGTGGAGGCCGAACATATTTTTCAGATGCTCTAGGAGTGCTGCGGGAATTAGGCAGTCCAGAAAGATGTGCTTCGCTGTCTCTCGGGCCAAGCAGACGCTCTCACTTGCCTTGTCAGATCGAATGAAGGATGCACTAGGTGCGATCCTCCTGTGAGGGTACAGACCTCAACCTGCGACCATCATCATCCTACGGCTACCCCAGGCAAGGCCTCCCGCACCATAAGGTTTGGGGGTTTTTCGTTTCGGGGAGCCGGCTTTTCCCTGCCAAGGGGCTCATGCAATCCGGCCTGTTCCGACCGGGGCGAGGTCGCAGTGCATATGCACCACGTCCGCATCACGCCGGTGGGTCGAAGCCTGACGCGAACAAGTCTCTTAATATCTGACTTCTAGTTTTCCGTTTTCTTCATTGAAGATCACCATGGAGTGTCCCAATTGTTCAAAAAACTTCTTTCCCCACAAGTGGCATCTCTCTCTCTCTAGATGGAACCATAGCTCTTTTTTGATTTTGGCCTTCAGTTCATGGAGTCTCGGAGTCTTGTTCGAGTAGGCTATTTTGCAGCGGGCCAACCACACCTGATAGTTGACCTCTGCCAGTGTCAAGACAAACTTCTTGCGCCCTTCCTTTGGAAGCGGGTTCAAGTAGCGCACGGTGGGGTGTGGGATCCCGTGGAGGCCGAACATATTTTTCAGATGCTCTAGGAGTGCTGCGGGAATTAGGCAGTCCAGAAAGATGTGCTTCGCTGTCTCTCGGGCCAAGCAGAAGGGACACAAGTCAATATTTCCCGACGTCGCAGGGACGAAGGCGCACCGTCTGATTGGTAAGATGCCTCTTGCGAACCTCCACATCAGGGAGGCTCAGCGTGCATCGAGGAAGTGGGCGGTTATGTACTGCCAACTGGGTCTTTCTGCGCGTAGCATGTAGCTTGACAGGCGGGCAGGGAGCGGAGGGGTTCACATTGATAATTATCTTTCAGGGGCATGGATCGCGGGTAAACGTCAGGCGAGTTTTCCTTCAGGTACTCTACGTCCATGGCTGCGGTTCGGTAAAATGATAGGGGTGACCCTACATGCGGGGCGCTGTGGTGTAGGGCCTTCTCAGTGAATGTTCGTAGCCGTGTCCACAGATAATACGAAGCCATCGTTTTTGTTAGCGGCATGTCGCATTCGACGGCTCTGAATGTCCATTTGATGTGCAGAGCCCTTGCGAGAATATCCAGATCGGGCAGAATATCCAGAATATCCAGGCCATCTTTGAATCTGGACCGGCAGACAATGCCTTGCTTTCCCTATGGGGGCTCTCTGCCTAAACAATGCTTATATATGTTTCTGGAGCTGCTTTTTCTTGTCTGGGATGATTTCAAGGATGCTGGTCACAAAGCTGAGAGTAGGAATCATCATTGTCTTGATGATGGTGGCCTGCGCAGTCAGTGGACATTTTAGAGCACCAAGATTGTGGGTTTTAATGCTTAGTTGCTTGTCAGCCCTATACCGATTTCTGGGAGCGGTCCGGCGGAATCGAAGAATTGTTCGCGAAGAGAAGAAATGATTGCTTACGAACATATCGAGCGCTTAAGGAATAGACTTTAGGCAGTGGTTTAGAACGATATAAGTTTATAAACTTGATTTCCAATGCTATCTGGAAGTTATGAATCACTGTGTATTATGTGGTCAGCAATGACAACATCAAAATTTAATTGCTCACAATGGGCAAAGTTGTTATTCTGAAATGTTTATTTTCATTTGAAAGGTTTTGTATAATTAATAATAATAAGCTTTCTATACATGGCATAAAAATAAATTCAAACACGACCCTTCACAGCCGCTCGATGTATATGTCATAGGCATTACAAGAGGCCATTTCAAGGGATAGCTGATACTGCTCGTACGGCCGAAAAGCTGTCAGCGTCGTAATAGTAGTCTGCTCTGGTTTGGTTTGCATTGTTTAATGTCCCAAAGCGACTAAGATTATGAGAGAATCCATAGTGCACTCCCGAAAATTCTACCACCTGCGGTTCTTTAACGTGCACTGACATCGCACAGCACATGGGCGCCTAGCTTTTCGCTGTCGGAAGCAATATTGTCGGAATATTCCGGTGCGTCGATATAGGCAGCTGTTCGATCTGCTGAATATTTTTGTGCAGAGACTTAAAATATTATGTCGCTCGCTGTAACGATAGGGCTGATTGCACGTTCTTAGGGAGAGGGTAACGATGATGTAAGGTCGTCAATAGGGCATGTTTACTCGGGTTTACCTTTTGTGTGTGTTTGTGTGTTTCCTCCCGTTTCGGAGAGCCGGCCCGCGGGGCGCGCGGGTGGAGCGGCGCCCGTACCCTGGGAAGGGGGACCTTTCTCTTGTTTTTGTTTACAGTGGGAAGCGTCCCTGCGTGTGCGCGTTGTCTGTTTTATGTCTTTCTTGAGGGGCGGGGGGTCTCGCTCATTGAACGGCGCTCGGCAGTTCTGTGTTTGGCCTGGTGGTTTGCGCGCGAGGCTCCGAACGCCGTCGGCCGACCCCGTCGAGCGCCCGTTGGGTGTTTTTTTCTTTAGTATGTGTAACAGGCAGCCGTAAATCTCGCGCGCGTCCTCGAGAGTGGAATGCCAGTGGTGGAAAGGCCGGGGTTGGGACGCGTCGGCTAACTGGACTTCGGCTACGATTTTCCACGAATCTGTGTGAACGGGGGGACACCAAGGACGTTTCCACGGAAACGTGGGAACCGCTCGAAAACGACGAGCTGCGAGGGGTAGCTCGGGAGTTGCGGCACGAGCGAGGGAGAAGACGGACGTTCTCTTGTAAGCTCGCTTAGGACGACGGACTGTCCTAAGCAGGAGGGCGACCAAACTCAGTGTCTCGCCTGTTCTTTCTTTCGACTGTGCTGCGTTTGTTCATCCATTCGACCTATTATTTTAATTAAATCAGTTTGTTATTTAATTCGGCCCATTGCAATTATTTCGGCAAAGCAAGGAGAAAACAACTGCCGCCATCACACAGCAGGTGTCTCGGCGACTTCTCTCCGTCGTCTATGCATCGCGTAAATAAGGCAAGGCGAATACTTCGAGTCCTTCAAGCACTTTGTCCAGGAGGCTTGAAAAGCATTATGGCGCGTTCTTTAAACCAAACTTCAGAACTTTAGGTCGGAAAGTTCATGTTGATGAAATGAACTCCGCGTACCGACTAGACTGCTATGTGAAGGGAACCTACCAGAAACCGCTGGCAAGATTTGGTTTGGTTTGGTTTGTGGGGTTTAACGCCCCAAAGCAACTCAGGCTATGAGAGACGCCGAAGTGAAGGACTCGGGAAATTTTGACCACCTGAGATTTTTACCGTGCACTGACATCGCACAGCACACGGGCGCCTTGCTTCTCGCCGCCATAGAAAAGCTGCCGCCGAGGCGGGGATTCCATCCCACGTCCTTGGGAACAGTAGTCGAGCGCCGTAACCACTGCGAAAGGTATAGTGTGGAAATAAACTGAGTGCTAACTTTTTGGATGCAGTCCTGATGTTCGGGATGCAATAAACTTGATCCTTAGTGATATAATTTAGCTTACGGTAATCCACACAAGGACGTGGGACCTTGCACGGCCCGGGCAGCGAAGAAGGTTTAAAGAAAAAGCACGCTCATAAAGAAGGCGTCTTGACGCCATCTCTCAGTCGTGTCTTCGTCCTTTCTCGCAGCAGAAGCATCCGTGCTTTTTATATGCTCAGCATCTTCAGATGGAAAGGGAGGATTCGTGCTAGGGCAAGCTTTGCTGAATTAGTCACGCCGGCTTGGAGGAGCCTCTTGTTAATGAGCAAGGGCAACGCTCTCTCGCTCGAGCACTCGGCTTGGCCAGCATTCGACCCACATGCGCGCACGCACATGACGACACGTGTAGATTAAACACGTCGGAGTATGTCCGTAGGAAGAAGCGTTGGAATTCCGAACGTACGGCGCTGAAATCGCCGAAATGAGGGCTGCTTTGACTGATGCTTTTCTTTCGCTGCATTTTTCTGCGGCCATGTCGGCTGTCGCGCATGTCGTTGGTGAATCGTAACACTATCGAATAAGGCAGCCAACACTGTCTCATCCTCACAGATAAGATAGACGGCAGTGATAGTAAATGGCTGCTGACGATAACAAACGCCTGGAGCAGACATTGTAGGTCAGCCTCATACAAGTTTTTATATTTGTTAGCAATGCACCGAATAAGAGCAGGGTGTGCAAGCCGCAGTACCCCAATGATGGACACTCCCTGCATAGGCTGACCGCTAGCAGTAGTGCAGCGGTACGGGTTATCGAGAAAGTCAGGTGCACCTCGGATAAGGAGCAGCTCGGAAGTCTGATTAGACAACGAGATCTACGTGAAATTCCAGCTACGTGGCATTCAGTGACATCCAGCTGAATTATGGATTCAATTTCGGCATCGTTGCCTGCTGAAACCCACAGGCTGATATCGTCTGAATATAAAGTATGGGAGCAAGGCGACATTGAAAAGGAAAGGCGAGACTACTGAAACGTGGAGTGTGCCATTTCAACCGAGGGTAAACGGGCCTGAAATCTTACTTCAGCTGTATGACTGGCGAGAAATGTGCTTATATACGCGTTGGTGTCTTAGTCACTATTTAGTAGGAAGATGTCAGTGAGAATATATGCCTGGGAGACCTTGTCTAAGGCTTTGGTTATGTCAAGCCCAAAAGATTTGGTTATGTCAGGCCCTAGGATATCCTCGTGCCCGCTCTGGTAGAGGTACACAAATGTTATCCTAGGGCTTGACATAACCAAAGCCTTTGAAGTCTTCCAGCAGCTATTTTCAGTAACCATTCCTTCACCATTCTGCTGTTTCCTTACCGTCGTATTAGCTGCTGTGTAGACAGAGTGAAGTAGATAAGACTGTTCAGCTTTCGGAGTTGACAAAGAATGATCTAGGCGCTATTCGCTGATTTCCCTCGAAGCAAAACAAAACCATGAAATTGTTTTCCGGTTTTAACAGCTATAAAATCGCAACTTGGGACTGGAAGATCGAAAATAACTAAAAAATAGTACATTGGCAGGGGTCAATCACTGATAACATTACTCACCAGAACAGAGACCTATTGCGTTGCAGAAGAAATTGGGCAAGCAGCAATGGATATAAGTGTTCATGGAATTTCCACAGCAAGTTTCTTCTCAGGAAACGGGAAGGTCACAGCGCCTCTGTCATTTACTGCACCGCAAACCTTGAGAGATTCTGGTATAATTTGGTCTCGTAATCCATTCGTTTAATTTTCCACAATGCTTCCTTCTTTCACTCCTCAAATAGACTTGTAAAATATTAGTAATGTACTGAATCCTAATGGTTATCGATGCCTCAACTGTATTCGATGTTAACTTAGATCTGGAAGAAAGAAGTGCGATGAACTAGACTACCTCCTAACTGCAGTGCAAACACGAATTGACGTCATGTGTTCAGAACGTTGCCTTGGTTTGCCTCGGAAGAGGATGTGCATACGCTTCACGCGTATAAATCGTATTACATGAACCGTGCTGACAAAACGGGTGGTGACGGAGCAATGCTCGTCTCAAATTCAATTGAATCTGAACTGTTGTCGGAATTTTCTTGTATTACTCCCTTCTATGAAACTCTTGTAATTAAATGTGAAAGCACAATATTCTGTGCATGTTACCACACCATTCAACCAAGGATAAGTTGTTCTTTTTTTTCTCGTGTCGTTTCTAGAATTTGTGGATTCAGGAAAATATCGCCTATTTTCTTTATGCTGACTTGAATATAAACAGGCTAGTAAAACGTGATGCAAAGCCAGAGCTACAATCTTTGTTAGACAGTCATTCCTGTCAAAATACCATACCGTCAGCGAATCGAATTACTTCACGATCTGCTGCACATTTAGACTTGTTTGAAACAAACTTTGGGCCACATAACCACATCACATCACTTTATTTCCCCAAAGACCTCTCTGGATGCAAAACTTATGGTGTGGGATAACAGAAATGAAAACTCAGACGCACAAGGCATTGCGTGTTAAAATAATTCTTACGGCTTCGAGAAATGAAGACTGGCATGAGAGGGTGAGGACTTCATGGGGAAAGGCATTCCTTGTCCACAATTTCTCGGGGAAAAAATTGAAAAAAAAGTTTTGTGCGAGCAAGAGGCCTATTTATTTAAACGGATGCGAAGCCCAATGTGATACGTGGGTGCAATGCACAATGTAAGGCGCCTGATTTATTGAACTGCATCGAATTTTGTGCAATAAACAGACTGGCAATGCGGCGCCGCTGTAAAAGGTTTTCAAAGTGGAATTTTTTTCTGAGATGAAACGCTGATGAATACGATGAGTATGCGTGATGTACGAAACGAATGGCACCATTTTGAACTTATTCAAGCGCATTTGGCAGGTATATCTGAGATGAGTTTCATATTGCACTGGCATACTCAACTTTTTATCTCGTTAGTGTTATATACCACAAGTTTTACTTGTGGGGCGCACTACACTAGGGAATGTCTTATGAAGCTTAAAACCTTTTTGCAGATGATATAATGATATTTAAGTATGTGCACCAAGTGATTTCGAAACACAGCTTGATTCCAAGGTACTTATATAATTCGACGCGTTGTACAGAAGCAAGTTCATATCAAAATAAACCCGCCGGGGTGGTGCAGCGATAAGAGCGCCCACGGAAAAATGGCTCGGTGGCGAGACGCCCACAAAACGCGCCCTCGCTGATGAAAAGTGATATGCGCGCGCGAACGAGATAACGGTTATCGAATACAAGGGGCAGAGGCATGGTGATCAAGACGGAATTACCAGCGCCTTCGTGAAGCATCACCGCGAGCTGTTTTCGAGCAAAGCACCAAGTGAAGAAGAGTTTAGAGATAACCTTTTTGCCTCTGATGCCAATATTAGGCAAAGAAGTTACTGAAGAGTTGGAGAACGAAATAAGTGTGGAGGAAATAGAAAAATCCATTGAAGAATTGAATGTCGGAAAGTCCCCGGGACCAGATGGTTTGAGTGCAGCCTTTTACAAGAGCCTTAAAAGTTTTCAATTAGTGCTTTGATGTGGATTATCTGCCAAAGTCGTTTAGCAACGCGCATACGGTATTGGTTCCCAAGACTGATGAGCCAGCCATGCTTTTAAAAGTTACAAGCTATAGACCGATCACGTTAACAAATGTTGATTATAAAAATCTGATGAAGGTGTTAGCTAAGAGATTGCAATACATTATAAAAGATATTGTTGGACCTCATCAAACATGTGGAATAAAGACCAGAAGCATATTTAATAATATTCATGTAGCGCGTAGTGCGTTCGAGTGCTGCGATGCTCTAAACAGGAGAGTGGTCATGGTTCAATTTGATTTTGAAAAAGCATTTGATCGTGTGTCTCATGAAATATTGTACTGTTTGTTGGAACATATTGGTGTTGGTGCCGTTGTATTGAAAGGAGTAAATATGGCTTAAAGCATGTTGTTCTACACGCCTTATGATTAACAAAGCGTTATCTGAAAGAAATGATGTAAGAGCATCTATGCGGCAGGGGTGTCAACTGTCTCCTCTCCTCTTTGCTATATATTTTGAGCTATTGTGTAAAATGGTAACTGCTAACGAATACATCCGTGGTTTTAAGCTGGGAGTATGTGAAGTGAAAATATTGGCATACGCTGATGATGTGGCGCTTTTTTGTGAAGACCGCGAAAGCGTTTCGGGAGCTTTGAAAGTAACACAAAGGTACTGCAGGCAGACTGGTACTGCTGTTAATTTAAAGAAAAGTCTCGGAGTTTGGCACGGGGAATGGGAAGAGGAACCGGAAATTTTCTGTGGAGTAAGATGGGGCTACAAAGCCCAGAGTTTATTTGGGAGTCCCATTGGACAAATACGGGGAAAATACGAATTACTGGAATGAAAAAACGGAAGAAATACGGGAAAGGACGAAAGGATGGATGGGACGTAACCTATCTATTTTCGCCCGTGCGACTGTATGCAATACCTTTTTGGTGGCAAGAATAATGTATTTACTTCAAGTATTGTATTGTGCTTGAAGCAATATACAAAGGTTCCATCGTGTATTTGCGGTCTTCATTTGGTCGTCCAACTGGGAACGAATTAGCAGAGATAATCTCTTTCGGCGAGTTAAAGACGGAGGGTTGTCTCTAATGCATCTATATGTGCGGCAGATGGTTTTAAGGTTTTGTTTCCTACGTGTCCAAAAAGATGCATTCCTGAGAACTTTTATGCAAATCATGCTATCCAGTGCGATTCCGGAGTTTATAGTCTCTTCATGCTCTGCTCGGGAATACACTGTGTCACGCTTCCTGCGAGAAGTGGCGTGGTCGTTAAGGTTTTTGCGCGTGCGGTACTCTGTAGAGTATTTAGCGACGGCACTACCTAAGCGGCTGTACAAGGATATTATTCCACAGTTGTTCCCAGCTCCATTGTACCGAACCTTATACTGTGAAGGCCCAGGGAAAGACGTGGTCAAGCGAGTTAAAAACATGACTGTTGCACCGGGCGTAAAAACATCCTTTTTTAAATTACATACAGGAACCCTCCCATTCAAAACATGGATGGAAGAAAAGGGCATTTTTGTACCTTGGGGCTCATACTGTCTACAGTGTAGGAAACCTGAAACAGTTGAGCACGTGTTCCTGGATTGTTGGGATGCGGTGTTTTACTGGGATGTGTTACAAAGGACAATTAAAAAAGACCTGCCATTGACGCCACGTGGAATTCGGTACTTGACAGCTGTTAATGATGATTTTCAGTATGACCTCATCATGCTATTGGGCCTTCACAGTATTTGGAGGAGTAGGATGGCTTATAGACACTGTGATGTCGATGCACGATCTGTATGTGATTATTTTGTTGAACAAGTGTATAAACTAAAAGAAATTTTGAAGCAGCAAGACGCTGCGGAAGAGGTCTTGAGTCTGATGGGCGAACTTGGGGTAATGAAAGTCCATTAGACACGGTTGTCAGCCAAGGGGCATGGCAACCACGATCATACACTGAAATATATTTGTACCAATTCATGCAATAAAGAAAAAAAAAGCCGGGGTGGTGCAGTGGTAAGACGCCCGACTACTGTGCCGGAGTACCCAGGTTCGAACCCGGCCTCGGCGGCTGCGTTTCGGTGAAGGCCATGTCAGTGCACGTTAATGAATCCCAGGGGGTCGAAATTTCCGGAGTCCTCCACTACGGCGTCTCTCATAGCCTTAGTCGATTTGGGACGTTAAACCCCCCAAACCAAACCATACCTAAGAGGGTTTTACTGACGAGTAAAATATATGTGTTTTCGCTTCTTATAATTTAGTCATTAGCAAGCTATCGCACCAGGTAGGTCATTTATATATATTATAAACGGGAGAGGGGCGGGCACAGCTCCTTGCGGGACACCAGATGTGACAGGGATCGTTTGAGTTTTGTTTTAATATCGACGAACTGTGAGTGGTTAGCAAGGAACTCTTTAATACATTTTAGAATGTTGGGATGCAAATTTAGAACGGCTAGTTTCCGCAGTAAGCGTTTGTGAGGCACCGTGTGAAAGGCCTTTGCGAAGTCTGAAAATGTCTGAACTTAATAACAATTTATTTCGAGTGATATAGAGGAAATGGACATCAGGTAAAAAGCTGAAGGATAGCCTGAAAGATGCCCGAGGCACAATAAATGGGGAGCAACAAGATCATGCAGTACAAAAAGAGCACTAATATATAAATAAAACAGCGCATTAAAACTAGAACAGTAAATTAATGGCCAGCAAAGGTCTGAAAGTATGGACGCAACGTGGCAAAAGGATATGAAAATGAAGTGACTTTTCTCATGCTGACGTTCACTAAGGCAAGGAACGGAAGGTACATAAAGAAAGTGCGGTATCGATGAAATATAGGTTAAAGTCTATAACTGCCCTATTGAAAAAACTTTACGAGTCACAATAACCTCATAGTAATTCTTTTATTTCTTTTATCTTATTAATTCTCATAGTAAGCTGATACTAATTTCACACAAATCTCATATAATTCATACTGAACTCATTTATCATATGAGAAATATATGAGAATTAGTGAGATTTGTATGAGATTAGTATGAGAAATCTGCATAAGGTTATTGTGACATACGATTTTTTTCACTAGGGTGGGGTGTTAAATAAGTTTGGATGGTGTATGCTACAATTATTTAGTATGCAGTGTAAAACAAATCGAAGGCTCTGGTTACCGTATAACGTCCTCGTTCGAGGAACGTCCAGTATGTATTTAATACTGGTATGAAAGCGTTTTTCGTAAGGCTTCCGTCGAGCAATAGTCTTCAAAAAGTCACTTGATCATCGAAGTAATAATTTAATGCAGTACAGCAAACGATAATCAGACATAATTTGAAGACGACGAATCCTATATTGTGGAAATAATATTTCTGTGTGGGTAGTGTAACATGCACCAGCGATCAGTCTAATTGCCTTCTTTTGGAGACCGAGAATGATAAGATTTGTTTAGGATGTATAACCCCCAAACGAGCTGACAGTAGTTTATGTGGGATTGAAATATAGAATGATAAATAAAAGCTTGTGCTTTGGGGAAATTCGTTTCGAAGTCTCGAGAGGAAGCCTGCAGATCTAGTAAGCTTGCTTTCAATATACATTATATGGTCAGACCACCTCATGCGAGAGTCGAATCCAACACCGAGCGATTTAAACTTGTCTACAGTTTCAATAATGTTATTTGCTAGATGCAGAGTATTGTTTACTGTAATATCCAGGCTAAAGGGGGAGAAAAGAAGGCTTTGGTCATGTTAGAGTTGCCTACCAAATCATTAGCCTTGAACCATTTGTGGAGAGCACAAAGAACATGATTTGCAATACTGATTAGTTCTTCATAGAAGAGAGCCTGAGAAAAAAACTTGTGTCGCTAGCGTACTGAATACAACTTGTATGATAGGCTATGCTCACAAGATCGTTAGCATAGACATTAAAGAGAAACGGGCCGAGAAGGCGACATTGCGGGACACCACATTGAATCAAAAGGGAGCTAAACCTGTGATTATTGACCGATACCACCTGCTGGCGCATATTTAAGAAGGAAAGAGTTGAAAGGAAAGACCCCGAACAACATAGCTTTCAAATTTACAGACTAGTATTTTATGTTTAAGAAAGTCGAAAGCTTTTCTAAAATCGAGAAAATTACCAAGAGTCACACTTTAAGCTTCGATATTATTTAAAGCAATTACTTTTACGCAAGAGTAAAGCAGATTCAGTGGACTTGCAGTTTTGAAATGTAAACTGACAGCCATTTATTATCGAATCACTAAGCTGGTTACGATCATGGTTAGTGTGCAGGTCAAAAGTTGATATTGCTTGTTGTGTTTCGCATGAGAAAACCTTAAGAAAACCATGTTGCGCAGAATCAAAGAAGTTGTTTGAGTCCTGGAAGACATCCCTAGTTGGAGCTGGTACCGTAATTCATAGTGTTAGCGACCACCTAACTACTTTAGTGTAAGTTAATCAGTTCAATGACACAGTAAAACGAATACAGTCCGCATTCTCTTACCGCGCTATTATTGCTAGCACGATTTGCATGTTCAGAGATCGCCTTACTGCAGCCTGTTGGAGCAATGTGTTCACAGCAAATGATCCGAATAGAACATACGATACATTTCTATGCACGTTGTTCGACATATATTACGCGCGTTTCCCCACAAAGTCATTTAGAACATCGGACAGAATTTGAAAACCATGGATGAGCGAGAAATCGCAAAAGCTCGTGAAAAAAAAGAAAACTAGTCGTATAAAACGTTTCCACGCAGCAAAACTCCGGAAGCCCTGAAGCATACACAATTTACAGAAGCTTCTTCACTAAATACCTTTACGCTGCAAAAACAGTAATATGATAACCTATTCAACTAAACAAAAGGGGCGCACAAGGTTTGTTTGGACAGCACTTAACACTGTAATTAATTAAACTCAGTCAGAAACAGTTGCTAAAATTATACAAGCCGGAACACAGTTACAAGGTCCACAACTAGCTAATGCCTTAATCCGCGAATAAGCGCATGGTGGTCACAGTCGGCCGTGGAACCTAAGGAAGTGGGATCAGGCTGCAGGCGTATTTACTGTAGGTCGTCAAGGCGTTGACAAGTCGATATGATGGCGTTGATGGTGGTAGGGTTCTACTTAGCCAGGACTATAAAGATGAGTAGCCCAATACCATTAAAGACGTGCCGAACCCGCTCGGCCTCTGGCACGGTGCCATTTATGCGCCGAAAAACTACAAGAACATCTTCTATATAAGAGGTATAGGTCTCATTGACCGCTGAAGTCGGTCTTCTAGCTTATTCTTGGCGGACTCGGCGCGAACAGTAGGAGCGCAGAAAATCTGGCGTAACTTTTGTTTAAAGGTAGCCCAGTCCGGAATTGTCGATTCATGATTTAGAAACCACGTTTTGGCAACATCCGTCAAATAAAAGGACACATTAATTAGTTTAAGAGAATCGTCCCCCCAGTTGAAAGCACTCACCCGGACGTAGCTGTCGAGCCAGTCATCAGCGTCATCGCCGCGAAGACCGGCGAACCTCTACGGGTCGTGCTGACGGCTGCTCACGGACCGAGTGGCAAGGGGAGCTGGGGTAGAGTTGGAAGAACCCAGAACAGATTAATGGCCCTCTTGGGTCATGACGATGGTGGTTGGGGTCAAACGGCGGCCGAAACGGAGCTCTGGGTAGATGCAGGTGACGAAGCAGCGAGGAAATTAAGGCGCACCTCCACCACGTGTATGGTAACGCGAAGGTCGGGCTCGGATCAGGTTTTTATAGGACACCTGCAGCCCTGGTCGAACAATGTAGCGAACCACACTCCGCTTTGATGATGGGTATCTAAAAGAGAGAGCAGGATGAAGATGAAGCATCGCATTTACCCATGTGAAAGAGGAAGTGCCCCACAGTGCTCATAATATGTATAAAGGCAGGTGTACGCTCCGTTAAAAGAAGCAGTTTATGGCTCTACGTTTCGACAGGAGGACCGATCTTTTTCCAAGCTAAGAATTTCGGTTGTTCAGTCACAACGTCGAGTCAAATAAAATGTTTTCTTTAAGGAAGCGTACACCTCGTTTTCTAGGGAACCCAACCTCAAGTTTGCTTGTGCGACAGGACTGCACCACGCGAACCTCTCCAAGAAGCAAAATTCAACAGCTCTCGTCGGGAGCAAGACCACCGCGGCGCCTTGACTGACCGTGCAACTAAGGCTGTGTGTTCTTTCTGTCTCCGCGTACTAGTCGGGCCCGTCGTGGTCTTCTCTCGACAGCGGCGTGTGCAACAAATGCTCAGCGGCAGCACCGCGCGCCGATTATGTTCTGTTGTGGGCAGTTGTGTGACGTTTGAAACGGCATCGCGGCTGCCTAAAAGCGGCGATGCGCCCTGCTTTCCTGATATGACGCATTCGCCTATTGCTTGCGTGTTGTGCACTGAAAATCTGGCAGGTGGCACGAATTGTATATGCAAGTAAAGTATGAATGCACAAGATCACGACTCAACACCTGTAACTATGAAGAATTTTAATGTAATTTTAATGATGCATCGTCTGCGGCGAAAATGCAAAGCTCGCTGGCCATCCTTCACAATGCAGTTACCACTTCCTCGCCCCCCCCCCCCCCCAGTAAACCGATTGATTGATTGATTGATTCATAGAAAGGAAAATGCGCGGTAACTGTCTCGCTTGTTTTTTCTGTGGACACCTCAACCGCGCCATAAGGGAAGGGAGGAAGGTAGGAGTGAAAGTAGAAAGAGAGAAAGAGGAGCCGTAGTGTAGGGCTACGGAGTAATTTCGACCACCTGGGGATCTTTAACGTGCGCTGACATCGCACAGCACATGGACGCCTCTTCGTTTCGCCTCCATCGAAACGCAGCCGCCGACGTCGGGTTCGAACCCGGGTACTCCGGCACAGTAGTCGGGCGTCTTACCACTGCACCACCCCGGCGGGGCCTGAGCCACCTCTCGAGCAGAGAAGAAAGAAAAGGAAGAGGGAGAGAAAGACGTGTCCCGCAACAACAGATATCGTCCACCACCGAAGCGGTGGCGGGTGAAATGACAGCCTACAACAGATAATAATTCAGTGGCAGGCAAGCCCCCGCCGCAAGCGGCGGTGACCTACCAGCCCCATCTGGGGAGAATACAATTTCAAAAACGAAAATAGCAGGTGCCATATATACTAATAGCAGGTGCCATATATACATGGTGTAAAAAGCAGCGCCGCTTTGAAGTTTAGCACCCAAAAATTTATGCAGATATGAAGTACTTAAAGGCATTTGGAAAGGAATAATGGCGCCTGGCTTTCCTTCGGGAACGCGGTTTGGTGCTTAACAGCAGAAATCCAGTCGAGGCCAAGAATAAATCAACTATCTCTGGGAAGGTTAATACTTTAAGCCCACAGCGAAACAATGAAGCAGTGCAGAAAGACATGGGCTGGGCATCTTTTCAGGCACGAGATGCTAGATATGGGCAAAGCGGCTCATTTTAGTGAGCGGCTCAGAAGAGCTGAGCTCAATGGAGCGAGGGGGCTCACTAGAACGGCTCGCTACCGTTTTATTTAAATCTGGCACGCTCAGAAGCGAGAAGTGGCTATATTAGAAAGAGAGAGGGAAAGCCGGCTCTATCTCTCTGTCGTTCACTGATCCGCACCCATGCGACCTCCCAAACCGTTATGTTGCAGTTGGGTGACTGGGTGCGACTTTCGCACTTCTGTTATCGTTTATACAAAGAAACTTCTCTCACGCCCTTCCTCATAAGAGTAGCACCCACTCTCTCGCTAGAGCAATAACCTCTCCTCGCCTTCGGCTGTCTCTTCAACTGCTCTTAGCTAAGAACGAGTGAGCCGTATTTTAGTAAAAGTCAGCGGTAGATCGTTTAGACTTTGGAGAGCCGGTTCGCCCTTTCATTCAGTGAGTCGGGCTGATTCGTTCTTCAGAGCAAAATCTTGTACATGATGGCGCCTTGCGTTGGCCGCTGCTGTTCGAACGTTGCATCACGACTCTCATTGATCGTGCATCGTGTGCTGGTGTAACCGTGTAAAGTATCAGTGAAAGTACATATAACACGGTTATTCAATAACGCATTTATGTTACATCAAACTACGTTTTGCATGTATAAAAATGAGCCCCAGTTTCACAAAAAGCAAGTTACGTCATCTAATTAAAGAGGTTCAAACACAAACCAAGGGGCTTCACGAGAATAGGCTATAGGATGGATGGACTAAACTTTAATGTCCAACAGATAAGGTGATCTACCCACCCCCCGACACGCAGGTCAAGAGGCGGGTGCCGCCGCCTCAAAGGCAGGCCGGGAGGTCTTGGGTCCCAGCAGCCTCTTCAGCCAGTTGGACGAGTAGGAGCTGGAGCTCAGGGTCCGAGCTGCGCAGCAGGGTCTCCCAGGTGTCTCTACAGCCTATATTGTTCGTCCTCCTGGGAGAATACGGGCATTGCCATATTATGTGGTCGAGGGTCCCTCTCGCCCCACAAAGATTGCACTTGTCACTCCTAGCCTCAGGGAACATGTGGTTCGCCATAACCGGGTGTGGATATGTATAAGTTTGCAGTCGCCTCCACGCCACTGCTTGTCTGCTGTTTAATTTCGGGTCTGGTGGGGGTACCATTCTACGACCCAATCTGTAGTGCTGCGTGATCTCCCCATATTTTAGCAAGCGCTCTCCGCTTCCTCGGTCATCAAGTGGCCCTGTAGCGGCTCGGCGGTAGAGATCTCGAGCCAGCTTGTGGGCCGCCTCGTTGCCGGGGACGGCTTCGTGCGCAGGAGTCCAAATTATTTGAATTTTCCTATCCAAGTTTTTCTGGCCTAGGATTCTGGCTGCTAAGCGCGAGATCCTGCCCTTGCTAAAATTTTGTATGGCAGTTTTGCTGTCACTGATGACAAACTTCGCTCCCGTACCGATGCAAGCTAACGCGATCGCAGTTTCCTCGGCTATTTCTATGTTCCGCCCGAGCAGAGTGGCAGCTGTCACGGGATTGCTCCGGCCGCTGACGACCGTTGCTACCGTGAAACTGCCACCACCTCCCGCCGCGTCTACATAGGCCACTTCATGTTCCGAAATTTTGCCGAATCTAATTTCTAATGCTTCGGCTCGTTTTTTCCTCCTGTCTTTGTTATATTCCGGGTGCATGTTTTTTGGCAGCGGGGGAATCACCAAATTTTGTCTGACTTCTCTAGCTACCTCCACCTTGACCGTTGGACCTCTATCCGGATTTATTCCAACTTTCGTCAAAATGACTCTTCCTGTCTTCGTGGTGCTAAGTCTCTCAATTTGAGAGGTTCGCACCGCTTCCGCAAGTTCTGCCCATGTGTTGTGTACCCCTAGAGCCATCAATCTCTCTGTGGATGTGCATATGGGCAGTCCCAGCGCTCTTTTTACGCAATTTCTAATTAGAGACTCAATTTTTTCTTTTTCCACCGCTTTCAAATCTAGATACGGCGTTGCGTAGGTCACTCGGCTGAAGATGTAGGCCTGTATCAGTTTCATCAAATTTTTTTCCTTTAACCCTCTGCCTCTGTTGGCCACCCGCCTAATTAGGCTCAGGGTCTGCATCGCGTGATTCTCCAGCCTCTTGATGGTCTCGCCATTATGTCCGTGTGACTGGAGAATCAAGCCCAAGATTCTAATTTGCTCGACTATTGGTACCTCGTTACCCGCCACTTTAATTTTGATCTCCGACGGTGCCTTGCACTTTAAGTGCTTCGGATTGTATATAAACAATTCTGATTTCTGCGGCGAGCCCGCTAGGCCTCTCTCTGCCGCGTAATCGACTATAATGTCGGTGGCGGCTTGGAGCAGGTTTTCGACGCACGAATCACTTTCCCGGTTGACCCAAAGGGTGATATCATCCGCATATATACTAAATTTTAATCCTTCGAGCTTTGCCAATTGCTCGGGGAGTTCCCTTATAGCCACGTTGAAGAGTAGGGGGGACAGCACTGATCCCTGGGGCGTACCCTTACTCCCTAGCTCTATTGCGGGGGATTCCAGCGTCTGGAACTTCATGCAGGCCGTTCTACCCGTCAGAACGTCCCTGATGTACCGATATGTCCTGGTACCTACATTAATCTTGTTCAGCCCTTCCAGGACCGCCCCATGTTTTACGTTGTCGAAAGCCTTGTGAGGTCGAGCCCCAAAATTGCTTTCGCATCTTTAGACTTTGAGTCTATTATGTCATGTTTGATTTGGAGCATGACGTCCTACGTACACAAGTGAGGACGGAACCCGACCATCTCATGTGGCCACAGATCGCCCTGCTCCATGAAACTCATCAGTCTGGTCTGGACGATGTGCTCCATTAATTTCCCCACGCATGAGGTTAAGGAAATTGTTTGTAAATTTGCTAGTTGAGAAGGCTTCCCTGGTTTCGGTATTAAAACAATGCTTGCCGTCTTCCAGTGTTGTGGGAGCTCGCCTTTTTCCCAACATTCCTGCATATACTCCGTTAGATACCTAATGGAGTCATCATCTAGGTTCCTGAGCATTTTGTTCGTTATTCCGTCAGGGCCTGGAGCCGACTTCGTTTTAAGTCTTACAATCTCCGCCCTCACTTCCGCTTCTGGGATGGGGCTATAAAAGCATCGCACGGCGGTGCTGTTGGATGGATGGATAAACGGATGAAATATACGATCGGGTAACTACACCATCACTCTATTTATTGAATAGTTATTTCCATATTACTAACGTTATGTCACTTTTGTGATTTGAAGCCGCTATCCTTCCAATCGTTTCCTGTTAGCTTCCACCGCAGATTCATTCTCCAAACCACTGATATCTCTAAACCCAGGGCGCCAGGAAGCTTGGCTGCGCCTGCATCGCCATCCGGTTGGATACCATCAAATTCTGGTATAAGATGCTCATTTGTTTCTATGGATTTACCACACACTGCACGTGCATCGTCTTCTCGGTTAGATTTCTTTTTGTAACTGCGAGATCTAAGGCACCCTAATACAGCTGGAAAAAGTAGGGCACTTCATCTTGAGTTATCAAAGAAAACTTCCTTCCTGAGCTGCCTTTTCCACTTTCAGTATAGTTCTACATACTGTTTCTTTTCCATAAACTTTATCCAATTTTTAACTGCCTGCCTCCTTATCCCCGCCATTTTCTGGTCAAATTGCGGGCCGCTTGCTCCCAACAGCACTCGGTCACTGTAATGTTAATTATTAGGCGAGAGCTTATACAGCTCGTTAAGTCGAAGAGATATCGGTATCGTAGCAGTAGTATTTGTAGCTATAGGCTTCCCGTGTCGTAAATAACCGCGGTGACTGCGTAAAGCAAACATACGAAGGTAATTTGTTTCTGTTGTGATTGACGAATAATTCATCTGTGACATGCGATTAAGAGTTAATGAAATTCCTAATACATCCATAATTGCGTGTAAAGCAATGATTATTTTCGATAAAGTGCATGAAAGATGCTCAAAAGAAAGAAGCATGCTGGGTGATGCTAATTTATAAAATGTGTAGAGAATGCAATTGATTAAATAAATGTTTGGAATACGTTAAATCCGACAAAGGCGTCAACCTGCTCGCAATGAAAAGCCAATGTTTCCTGATTTTAAAAAATAGGAACAAAATGCAAGAAAATTAAAATATGCAAAATTAAAAAAGCGAAATTATTCTTATGTCTGAAACGCTATCGTGTCATACCTTTAAAAAAGGTTAAGCGCCACCAGTATTATTTCATTATTATTACTTTGGCAGTGAAAGATTTTAATGTACTAGAAAGACCGAAGCTACCTATCGGGGGCCTACGATAAGCTGGACTCAGGGACGCGCTTTCTCAACCACTGTTTGATATGTATTTATATTTTTACAAACTAAATTTGGTTGCCACGATAAGGCAGAGGAGCAGGCTCTAATTACGTTGTAAGAAAACTGCTCACTTTGAATAGATAAGCTAGGTAAAACATAGTGGCGTATTCATTATGATAGTTATTTATCTCTCGTGCAGCCCTGATGGAACTCCGTAAATGCCCACAAGCGGGCACCGGATTGCAGCACTCGTCTTGTGGGCAACTGTAATAGTAGTCTGTGTTCACAGCCTTCGTACATTCCAACTATTTTTCACCCTCTGTACAGGAGAAGAGCTCCTGACGCAGGAAGGACAGAAAGGTATGAAGGCCAATGAAACTCGGAAACTCAATTCACGAGCACATTGAGTGAATAAGCAACGCTGCGATAAATTCAAACTGACAGATTTAATGATTATTTGCAAAGCATGAAACTAGAGAAACTAGCCTAGAGAGATTTGCCATATTTCATTTATACCTTTATTGCCCAATACAGCGCCCTGTCCTGTCTGTCTTGTCTGATTGTGGTGTCTTTGTTGCGCTTTACAAAAGTTTACAATACAGGTGTTTTAAACGCTTGATTCAAGCCGCTTCATATATAATCTACACAGCATAAAAGAGACCATTTTTTACAAAGTACTATAGCGGCAAAGCCGGCAGAACTGACATGAAAAGCTTCCGTCACTGAAGGCAAGACCCAAGAGGAACTTGATGATTAAATGGATTGCAGTGGCAATATTGAAGATGGCGGGTTGCCAGCAAGTGACACCGATGGTCAGAACGCTGCTACTGCAAGAGACATTGCACCAATACAAAAGGCTTATGTTTTAAGCGCCCAATATTCTTTTAGACATCCAACCATAAATGCTAAACATACATTTACAGAGTAGAAAGCTGTCATGAGGTTTGTTGATCTAGGCGGTATATTACAACTGTTAACACCACACCAAAGCACATATTGTGAAGTTAAAATTTTATTCTTTCAGGCATGCCAGCCAGGCTTCAACTACTGGGAAGCTCACTATCCTTCTGTCAATGGCTAGCTGTGCTGACTCATTACCTTAACTTACAGCGAGCAGATTTATCAGGTTTTGCTATCATTGACCTTATCATTCTTTCTTTATTTGTGTATTTTGTTATTCAGAGAGAAACTGCATTTTTGTCAACGCTGCTCTTTGCAGAAAAGCATTTAGTGTACTGGAAATTCTATCAGTTTTGATATTGGCAGCCTGGGATGCTGATGTTCTCTGTACTCCTCCATAGGTCACTGTGACAAACAGAAGTTGGGAAAGAAAATGTGGGTTTCACAGCTTTTACTCACTGAGCGAGAACTGTGAGGCACTACAAGACATGCGGCGTTACACTGTCGGTGTTCAGCCTGTTGTTGAACTTTCTCTTTCCTTCTAGGTACAGGACCCCAGACGGTATTAGTGAGGAGAAGATGTGCTTTTTTCTTGCCTAACTTCGCCTTGAATTATCTTAGAGTGTATTTCAAAGTAAAAACACTAACTGTAGTTACATCATGGAGTGCAATGACGTCAGAAAGAGATGGCGTCGAGACCACACTGCCAATATGCACTATATTCTATTTATAAAGCAAGGTAACACTATTAAGTATTCAATATGTAATATCCCCAACGAAATTAGAGCCTTTATGTGAAGGCCTACAGAGGGGGCCACACTCCAAACTGCATTTCTGATGCTTATCAAACCTGGTGATGTGGTGCGCAGGGATAAAGGGTTTCCCATCATTTGAACAGATGTACCAGGAAAAGGTACTTCTATTCATGCCCCCCTTCAATTCTTCTGGAGATGAAATATCTGAAGAGGGCATGGAAAACACTTAGCAATTGCGTCTGTGCGAATTCATGTTGAGCGCGTAATTCAAAGCCTAAAGGAAACGAAATTTTATCCATCAGAGTACCCCTCAGCTAAGTCCCCCACATGAGTAAAGTGTTGTCTGTGTGTGCAGCACTTGTGAATATGCAGCCGCCTATATTAAAATGTAGCCTACTTAGTATTATTGTTTCTCGACAGTTGCATTCAACTAATGTGCTACAAGGCTAAAACCACATAAACCACCCAGCGCAATGTCATGCCAGTCTGCACGCAGCTTAATTTTCTTATTAAGTAGTAATACCTAGTTCCGGCTAAATAATTCATACGTATAGTTTGCAAGAACAGTGGCGGAAAAGAAGGGCTTTATGCAGAAGTCTGCCTACAAGTTTATCATTTTACTGCCAATGTCTGATAAATGATGGGACGCCACAAATAAGCTAAAATATTACCTTAAATTGTGTTTTAATGCTGCTAATACCAAAAATCGCAGTACAGTATACATATCTCGATATTTTTTTACAACAGAAGCATGGCCTATTATTTAGCAAACATTTCACGTGACTACTGCATATTATGTGTTGAACACGAAGCATAATGTACAGACTAGAAACTTTTCTGACAGAGATTGAAATGATGATCATATTTTGTCAACAATTAATGGCAGATGATATGAATATGCCAAGCGAATTTTATTCAAAGAAAAACAGTTGAGCCTCATTGCCAGAATATGGTAAAATAAATACTATTATCCAAACTTTAGAATAAGAATTTAGCCCAATGCAGGAAAGAATAATTTTAAATAAACCCATTTTTTTTTGTGTGTGATAACTTCCCAAAGGAAAATCTCCTCTCTATACGTACTAACAATTCTCGATTCCTTGGGTGAGTAGACAAAGAGGAGTGACATTTGCAAATTGAATCCGTACATCGATTCCTGTTTTTGTGTGTAGTACTGATGTGTATCTTTGAGTGTAATAATAATATCGGGGAATATCAGGTAGGATAGATAGCACATCCTTTCTTCGCAGTTGATGAAAGGTCGTTCGTTATACTTGAAAAAGCACTTTATCTCAATGAGCACTGTTTCGTCCCCAATTTCGGCAAGTCCATCAGAGCTACAGCAAAGCCACTGCTGCCGCATAAACACCACTAAGCCTCTCTGGATACCCAAAGGTGGCTATAAGTATCTGCACAAATGTTCAACCAACACGTTTATCAATGACAGTGCAGTTCACCTATTGCTAAGCAGTTATACACGTGGATAATGCGTAATTCCCGATTCTGCTCGAAGGTTATCGAGCTTTACCTTCTGTCTTGGTGTATATTACGAATAACTGTAAACATTATTGCATGTATAAACTCTACATATGTGCTTCTATATTAGAAATATCAAATAGACAAATAGCATACAACATTCTTACATCATTTCCAGTTTAGCAAAGTCTTATTCATCCAAAAAACTAACCATAACGCCTCGGGGCACTTGCTTAGGTTCTGGTCATTGAAAGCTGCTGTGCGGCCTGCAAAATCCGCCATTTCCCCATTTGTCACAGTTTTGTGAGCATTAGAGCCGCTAATACGTAGCCTGCACTCCATATGCCACCTGCTAATATAAACAAGAGCATTGGTGACTTTTTCGTATTCTTATTGGATGCGAGATGAATTCGTTAGAAGCCAAAGGCTGTGCACAGTTCGCCTGGCCCTGGGTGAGAAAAGCCAAGTCCGCAGCACTGCTGTGTACTAGTATCTTCTGTTTGTATTTTGCTGCTTGATTGGCATTAAGATCAGATACAAGGTCATTCGGTTGTGCAAGCTGGCCATCATCAATTTCCAGGTGATTGTAGGCTGCCCTCATCAGCATCAGAGCCAATAGGTCTTCAAGAGTCTCTCTTTCAGCAGCTTTGGAAACCCTCTTAATAACATCTTCTTGGACCTCTGAGAAATGAGTTCATCTTCATGAAGAGTTGAAACTCTAGGACTTCTTTCAGTGCATATTTGATGTCTGGGTACTTAAGCAGTGTAGAGTCGTAGGCATGCTTCACTTATGGGGAAGTGGCTTTCTGACCTGTTCTAAAAAAGCGAGGAATAAGAGAGGACATCGCCCTGTGCCCCTGCAAATGTTCTGATCATTTGATGAGTTGTTTATTCAAGCTATTAAGAGTAAAAATAATGTGGTTGTGTCTATCCCAGAAATATATCTGAGCAGCCCCACACACAATTGCCTATAATCAAAAATATTAGGGAAGAAGAAAAAAACACTTCACAAACTCACTACTCAACAAGTCCAATATGCTCTCTAAGAAAGCCTCAAATTTTCACCGCTGGGTTTGCCCCAGTGTTGAGCATGATTTGTGCAAGACTCATCTTCGTAGGAGTTTATGAAAGAGCACACAGCAGCAGCATGCTTGCAGCGGCCACGAATTCCTGCCTTGCAGGTGCACTTGGCACGGGAACTTGGAAGCTGGCGCTTTTCAGCGCATGATTATGCAAGCGGCAAAAACAAAACGTGTCACATATCAGAGACGGCCCAGTTGGTTCATTTCGCATTCACAACGTAAGCAGCAAAACTAACAAAAGAGAACAAGGATGCTGCCTCGCAACATATGCTCAGATGCAGATGGTTTCTTCTTTAGGAAGCAGACACTAAAGCTAAAGGCAGGGTATATAAAATGACATGTAAGCGAGAATCTAATTGAGTGAACGTGTTCATTTAGATTTGTAGTGACTAACATCGACCTTAGCCCGACGTGGCTATGAGGGGGGCTGTAGTGGAGCCCTGTAAAAATTTAAACGCCTCCGCCTCCTTTTCATGGATATTTAAAGGGCATATGCATTTTATTGTATGGTCTCCTTGCAGTTGGCATGCGTCAGTTGGTTGGTTGCTTCATACAGTGTTTTAACTATGTGCACAAACCCCTTATCGTTCGCCTTTCCTTCCTTTGAGCCAATTATTGTCCGAACTTACCAGTGATGTCACCACCCTCCCAGGCTACAAGAGCAAGAGTTCTTAGTGAAAAAAAATACTGCCAAAACGTCGTTCATCTATGTATAGAGAATTTATTTGGTATATATATACATACAAAAACTCACATTACTCACCTACCAAAGCACTATACAAAACACTCTATGGTACATATTGCCACCTGGTGTCCCCATGTTCTTGCTGTGCTTGGATGAATGGGACACTGAAGTCGGCTCGCGCGCGGTGTTTGGAACGCTGCCTGTTCCTACAGCTTAGCCCTGTCGTTGACGTCTTGCCCGGTTGTCCGCGACATGTTTTGGTGTCGGTGCAGGGTATCGTTCCCAGTATATGTCCCGCACACCTCCGCACACCCAGGATTCAGGTCCTGTGCCAGTCTACATTCCTGTGCACCACGCTAGCCGGAGGCCTAGGCATACCACCTGAGCACGTACCGTTGGAATTCCCCACCGCAGTCGTCCCTCGACCTGTCGCGCAAGCTCCAACTTATTACATGCTACCGAATCCACGCCTGCCTAAGCCTTTCCACTGCAGTCAAAATGAAGACGTCGAAGACTGGCTCGTCCATTTTGAACGGGTCGCCTCGTTTAATCAGTTGACCGACGCCACAAAGCTCAGGAACGTCTTCTTCAGTCTGGAAGATGGCGCTTGTACATGGTACGAGAATCGCGAAGGCGTCCTAACATCGCGGCGCGAGTTCTGCCACTGCATCCTGGACGCCTACACCAGCCCGAATCGCCGAGAACGGGCGGGAAGGGCTTTGCATTCTCGCATGCCGATGCCCAACGAAACTACAACTGTGCACGTGAAGGACATGACCAGGCTTTTCCGACGATCTGACCCGACATTGCCAGAAGAGAAAAGGGTGCGCCATCTCATGCGCGGCTTTAGGGAGCAACAGTGCGCTGGCCTCGTGCGCAATCCACTGAACACGGTTGATAAGTTTCTTACGGAGGCAATCACGATGGAAACGATGCTCCAGCAGCAATTTACGACCTGCGACAGGCCTGTACTCGCCGCTTTGCTCACAGAGCCGCTTTCGGCCTTCGAAGCTACTCATGATCTCAGCGACATCACCCGCTCCATTTTGCAAGAAGAGCTTCAGACTCGTTTTGCTCCCCAGCAGACGGTCGGCTCTATCGCTAGTATCGTCCGAGAAGAGCTTCAGCAAGCATTTCGGCCTTCGGTACCATCGGCTAACCCGCTATTATTTCCACCGAGTCTGGTCGGCCAATGTATGTGCACATCTTGCGACGTCTTCAGGCTGATTCCACACCACCCGACCACGGCTCACTGTACTGCGGAGAACCAGGTCACCTGTATCAACAACTGAGGCTCAAGGGTTGCCCTGTAGACATGCGTCGCCCTCCTGAGCCAACGACCCGGGATATTGAGGACAACGTAGCCCAGCAGCGCATGGCGCCAACCTTTCGGCGACAGTCACGATCTCCGTCTGCATGCCGACCATCCTCGCAGCCCAGCTCCTCCTTGATAGCGCAGCGACGGTCGCTCAGTCCGCGTCGGGAAAATTGAAGACAGCGATCTCCGGGGGGAAGCCACTTCAAATTGACGCGACAAAGAACCCCCGACTACGCGACCTGTGAGCGATCGCGATATGACGGCCCCGATGACAATTCGTACACATGAAGAGAGACTCTCGCTGGATATTCCCGTGGTCCTCGACGGCTATTCGGTTAGCGCACTGGTAGACATCGATGCTCATATTTCGATTTTAAGTGGGAAGCTAGTGGCGCTTCTAAACAAATTAAGGACGCCATGTTCTGGCATGCAGATTTCGCACCACTGGCGGGCATGTCATACCTCCAAGCGGTCAGTGCACGGCGAGAGTCCAAATTCGCAACTCCACGTTTTTTCTCAGCTGCCTTGTGTGATACCTGACTGCACCCGCGGCGATATTCTTGGTGTAGATTTTCTCCGGGAGTATGCGGCCATTAACCATATCTGGAAGCATACCGTGATTTCTTCGATCGAGAAAGTTGACAATACTGATACCGCGGACCACCACCGCCGTGCCCTGTTTCGAATTTCTGCCAAGAGCGTTTTTGTTCCACCACGTTCCATTGTTTTTGTGACTGTTAACTGCGACGAACTATGTGACGGAACTGCGGTCGCTGAGGGCCGCCAGTCCCTTTTGCTCACCAGCAGCATAACATCGGCGCGGAGCCTCATCCACCTCCGTAACGGCCGATCTGAGCTTTTGGTAACTACCTTCACGAACGAACACCGTCATCTTTTCTGCGCTACCGCAATCGCATTCGCTGATTCCTTAGCGGACCTTTCTGAATGTTTTACGTTCGGAGAAATTGAAAACGTGCTCCCATCCCTTGATCGTCTTGATATTCGTACAGATCTCTCGGAAGCACAGCAGCGCGAACGGCGCTCTCTCCTCCTAGAATAGAGTGCTTCTTTTCTGACCTCATCGAAAACTCGGCAAACGCCTCTTGTGAAGCACCGCATAATTACTCCCGACGATGACCGCCCTGTACGCCAGTAGCTGTGCCGCATCTCAAAGACGGAATGTGAAGAGATTCAGACAAGGTTCAGGAGATTCTTCGTGATGGGGTCATCCAACCCTCCAACAGTCCGTAGTCATCCCCTGTCGTGCTGGTGAAGAAAAAAGATGGCACCCTTCCCTTCTGTGTTGATTAGCGAATGTTGAGCGACATCACTAAAAAAGACGTCTACCCGCTGCCCTGTATTGCCGATTCGCTCGACAAGCTTCGTCGCGCCCAGTACCCTTCCTCCATTGATTTTAAGAACGGGTACTGGCAGATTGCGGTCGATGAGCGGAACCGCGAAAAAACAGCTTTTGAAACCGCAGATGGACTGTACGAGTTTAAAGTGCTGCTATTCAGCCTATGTTCAGCGCCGGCTACTTTTCAGCGCATGATGGACACCGTCCTCGCCGGCTTCAAATGGCACATCTGTTTAGTTTATCTCGACGACGTTGTCGTGTTCTCTGAAACCTTTGGAGAACCTCAAACGCCTGCGAGCAGAATTAGACACCCTCCGGTCAGCTGACTTGACGCTCAAGCCTGAGAAGTGCCACTTTGGAAATAAAGAGTTGGAGTTTCTCGGTCATCATGTGAGTGCCGCAGGCGTTAGCCAGACCCCGACAAAACTGCCGCTGTCGCCAAATTTCCCATTCATGCCACGAAGAGGAGTTTGAAACGCTTCTGCGTTTGTGTGCGTACTACCGCCGCTTCATCGCCGGCTTTTCCAAGAAACTCGTACCCCTGTCACGCCTCAAGCGGGATGATACACAGTTCTTGTGAGCCGCCGAGCAGTAGGAGGAATTTGCGGAGCTGCGCAGACGACTGCAAAATAACCCTGTTCTTGAGCACTTCGATGAAGACGCTGCCACCGATGTTCACACCCACGCCAGCAACAGCGGCCTGGGCGCTGTACATATTCAAAACCAAGCTGGCATGTAAAGGGTGATTGCGTATGCAAGCCGCACGCTATCCCGCACTGAAACAAATTATTCCACTACGGAAAAGGAATGCCTGGCGGTTGTGTGGGCAACTATGAAATTTAGGCCTTACCTCGATGGCCGTGCGTTTAAAGTCGTTACTGACCACCATTCTTTGTGCAGGCTGGCGAATCTCCACGACCCATCGGGGCGCCTAGCACGATGGAGACTTTGCCTCCAAGAATTTGATTACTCCATTGTGTACAAATCTGCTAACAAGCTCGAAGGTGCTGACGCGGCCTCGCCGTCACAGGTAGGATTTTTCGATAACGTCACGGATGACAGATGGTTTCTTGGACTAGTGAATGCCTTAGACACAATGAACCGACAGCGACCTGACCCAGACATTCAACCTGTCATTGACCACCTGGAGGGTCGTGCTGCTGACATCCCCTACCAGTATGCAAAGAACCTGTCTGCATTTTATCTTCGGAATGGCGTTTTATTCAAGAAAAACTCCAGCACTGATGACCGAGCGCACCTTCTCTTCGTGCCGGCCGACCTTCGCGACGATATCTTTTTTGCTTGCCACGATGAGCCCACCTCCGGCCACTTGGGATTTGCACGCACACTCGGTCGAGTTCGTCAAGCCTATTACTGGCCTAAACTTTTTGACGCTGTCCATCGCTACGTCAGAGGCTGCCGCGACAGTCAACGTCGAAAGGTGCCTCCACTCATGCCCGCGGGTTTGCTCCAACCTATAATTCCACCTCGGACGCCGTTTTACCAAGTCGGCAACGACCTTCAGGGCCCATTTTCGCTGTCATCGACGGGTAACAAATGGATTATAGTCGCGACCGACTATCTCACATGGTATGCGGAAACCAAGACATTGCAGCGTGGCACATGAATTGAGATAGCTCAGTTTTTTATGCAGCAAATCGTGTTGCGTCATGGCTCACCGTTCCTAGTGTCACCGATCGATTCACCGCGTTAACGGCACAGCTCATCTGCGACGTGTTCGAGCTTAGTCATACCAGCCACCGAAAAACTACTGCATATCACACGCAGACGAATGCTTTGACGGAGAGACTCAAAAAAAACCATCGCCGACATGATCGCAATGTACATAGACTCGCAGCCCAAAACCTGGAATGAGATCCTCCCCTACACCACATATGCCTACAACACGGTAATCCAATAGACGACGCGTTTTGCATCATTTCGCCTAGTCTACGGACGTGACGTTCAAGCGATGTTGGATGCCATGGTTGCGAGCCGCTCAGATAATCATTCGCTCAAACAGACGCCGAGCAGTTCGTTCAGCGCGCTCAGGAAGCACGTCAACTTACCCACATTCACATTCAGCAACAGCAGGACACGGATGCACGCCGCTACAACCTCCGTCATCGACGCGTCACATACCATCCTGAAGAGAAAGTTTGGGTTTGGACCCCGGTGCGTCGGCCCGGCTTGTGTGCCAAACTTATTTCCCGTTTACCTTACGAAGCTCTGCGCCGTCTCACGGAAGTGGCATGCGAAGTTCTTTCAGAGGGTACTGTGCAGCCCTCGCGTCGCCAACCACGCTCCGAAGTCGTGCACGTTGTCCACATGAAGTCCTATTTCACGCGGTAATGTGGTATGCGCTTGTTTCGTTGTCGCGTAGGACACCTTACCCCGCACTCGTTATCTATTCTGTTCATGTGCTGATCTTTGTTTTCGCTTGCAGTGCCCATCGCTCGCGCTCCGTCTCTGATTCTTTTTCTAAAAGGGTGAGTAAAGCCACCTGGTTGTCCCCATGTTCTTGCTGCGCCTGGAAGAAGACGACACTGAAGACGGCTTGCGCGCTGTGTTCAGAATTCTGCCTGCTCCAACAACTTTGACCTCTCCTTCACGTCTTGCCCTGCTGCCAGCGACAATATACATAATAAACTGAAAACCATGATTCCCAAGAGAGGAGAAAACAAAAGAAGGGGGATGGGTTCTAATAAAGGAAGATAGGCATCTCAGGTCAGCTCCCCCATACAACATAGAAGCGTGTGTGCCAGCGCCGCAGAAACTGCGTCCCACCGTCCGTTTTATAACTCTCCAGACAGATACTTCCAAATCACGAGGCGCAGCCTCTGCAAGGCTGGGTAAATTGCACAGGCGGGAGTGCGGCGCGCCTCAGCGAGGCCCCTGCGACGCCACAACATAAATAGAACCACAGTGAACATAAGGTGTTCAAAAGGTTTACGCCGGCGCCTCACGCCGGGGTTCATGCGGACGTTAAACGACCTATATGCGAGCCGCCACATGTTCTCGCAGCTACACATCCAAAAAAACATGCGAGATGCTCTGGGAAGCACTGCAGTTGGCACAGTGGTCATTGGGTACAATACTCCATCTGACAAGGCGCTGTTTCGCGAGGAAGACGCCCCAGCGCCTAAGCCAGTCAAAATCTCGAACATTATTTGGCAACCGACCAGCTGCCCTCGTTCGCCATTTAGGGTCAGCGGTCTCTCGTCGCTCATCAGCTGAAAGACGGCAAACGGCAACTAGTTCGCTGATGCGTATGGGTGGTAGGTCTCCTACAATAACATCTGACAGGTCTGCGTCAAAAGTCGACTTTCTCTCGGCAACCTCGCGGTAAAACGGCAGAGGTCTGTCCGCCTGTGTACCTAGATAATGTTCGGGTGTAAGCCCACGACGCACCGTGCTCATCCAGTACAGGACGAGCAAGCGACCAGGGCAAGACGCGTTAGCCAATAGCCTCTCCACCAGCCTTAACTCGAGTACTCGAGCCACTGTCGGGATGCCCGGCAGATCAAAGCCTCCCTTGCTCTTCGGAAGGTGTAGGATGATATGGGCGAGTAGCGCTGTCCTGCCATTCAAAACAAAAGTCCGTATAAGAGATGCGAGTTTGTTCGTCACATGTCGCGGGATTGTCGCGATAAGCGCCGCATAAAGGGTGAAAGAGCACGCTAGTGTCTTGACGACACTGACTTTAACATTGAGGATGAGGTTGAAACGCGCTGCGTCAGACACGGCGTGCATTGCTCGCGAAAGACCTACGTCCCAGTTACGGGGAGGAACCCCCGCTTGGCTCAAACAGCAGTCCAAGTACTCGCACTGTGTCCACAAACGGTACGGCGGCGGCTGTAGTGCCCCTGAAATGACTGAAGCAGAGTGCTTTTCTTTTCTTCGTGTTGAGCTGCGCTCCAGATAAAGCTTTGTATTCCGAAAAGATGTTCAGAAAAACAATGAAACTTTCACTGTCACGCACGAAGAGTGATATGTCGTCCGCGAATGCAGATACAGCGAGAGGCTCCTGTCCTACTGATGGGAAACCTCGAATACGCCTGTCCGCGGCGACCCTACGCAGCAGCGGGTTGAGCGAAAGTATGAAGCGTACCAGTGAAAGCGGGCACGCCTGACGCCCTCCCCGCGTAATCGGAAAGCTGCCGGCGATTTGGCCATTCAGTGCTAGTTCACTGCTAAGGTCCGTGTAAAGGCAGCGTAGGAGCTGAACGAATTCGTCAGGAAAACCAAATCACCAGAGCACGCCGAACAAATAACCATTTTCAGTCATCATTTTCTACCAGAACTACATGTTCTAATGATTAGTCGAGACCTTTCGACGAAAAGGGGGCCACACAATGTTCGCTATACAAGTTGTGGATGTACGCGGGTTCCGAAGATCTAGTAACGTCCGCAAGCATAACGCTCTCCACGCGAGTTCGCCCATGAGTGCACTGGACATCAGGTCCAGCGTGTCTGAGGTCTGCGCCATCCGCAAACGGCACATTGGATGGGCCCGCGGAGAGTGATTGGCGTGAACTGTCCTCAAGGATGCGGTGATAACGCTAGCACAGCGTCTCGAGATATTTGCGCATCGCGAACGTAAGCATTTCGCCACCACGTACGATGCTCATACGGCGCAGAATGTCATTGAGCATGGGCGTAATGCGGACATACAATATCGTCGCGCCAGTGTACATTCGGCGCGTCCCAAGTAGCAGGGTTGCGTTACTAACTGCGGCCACAGACAAGCACAACTCTCGACGTATATCATCAATGCACTCTTCATCGTGCAGTACCACTGCATCCATGCGCCACCTCAGGGGGCTGTTTGCACGGCCCGGGCCTATCCGCAGAATAACCATAACCGGGAAGTGATCACTTGGTTTAAGGCCTGATGGAAAAGGTAATAACTCACACTGTAGCAAGTCAGCTGTCATGGTAGAGGGGATGCAAACTCGATCTATTCAGCTCTCTCTCTGACCCCTGGCTCGTGGTGTCTCTAAATAGTCTCTGTAAAAAGTGACCCACGAGTCCTCTAAATATAATGATCGTAATAGATTTCCAAGTTCCTTCGCGTGATAATCGGAGGCGCCCTAACGAGACACCCTGATGTCGCACATTGTGTCTAAAACACAATTGAAAACCCCGAGCAGAACGTGGGGCACGTCATCGAGAAATTATGCCGTGATGGACCCAAAGAACTCGTTTGTAGAACGAGTCATGCGACCATCTGGAAAAGCGTCGACGCCAATCACTCGACCATTTATGCCACATGTACAATGAGCACATTCCCTCCATGCTGGTGAAGAACTATCATGCCAACGCCACAACCCCGAGAGTCCGTAAACAAAAAAAAAGGCATCAACAATAAAACGAGAAGGAAAATAAAGGACATCGGCGGAGGCAACGTTTATAGATACTTTCTGTAAACGTTGGGCGGAGATGCAGAAGAAGGAGGTGCAAAAACAAAACATCTACTGAATGCAAACGCGCAAGATGAAGCACCTCCCTTTCCTTGTCAGATGAAAGGAAGGATGCACTAGGTGCGATCCTCCTCTGAGGGTACTGACCTCACCCTGCGTACATTATCATCCTACGGCTACCCCAGGCAAGGCATCCCGCACCATAAGGTCTGGGAGGTTTTTTGTTTCGGGGAGCGGGCTTTTCGCAGCCAAGAGGCTCATGCAATCCGGCCTGCTCCCACCGGGGCGGTGTCTCGGTGCTTATGCACCACGTCCGCACCACACCGGTGAGTCGAAGCCTTACGCGAACAAGTCTCTTAATATCTCACTTCTAGTTTTCCGTTCTCTTCTTTGAAGAGAATAGTGTAATAAAGATCCTTTACATCGACTGAAAATCCAAGAAGCTTCCTAATGTACTTACTTTCTAGGAACGTGATAACATCTTTCGAGCTTTTCACTCTAAAAGGGTCGTCAATTGACAAAAGATTCAGTTTTTTCTGCAGAAACCTAACTACATGCTGTTGCCATGTTCCAATTTCCGAGACAATTACACGGAACGGCCACTCTGGTTTATGTGTTTTCGCAGTGAAAAACATTTGCAACCACTTTCTTGAGCTGCTGTCGGTCTTACTTGATAGCCTATTTAATTCAAGCCTAACAAGTTTCTTCGCCTTGCTCTTAACTTTCGAAACAGACACATCGCTGCGCTTTTCAAACATCGCAAGAACTGCTTCCGATGCTTTCGACATATACACATTCCTGTCCAAGACAACAAAACCTTTGTCCTTATCACCAAGTAGCAGAGAGAACGAGTTCTCTTTCAGCCAACTAACCATCTTATGCAAAGGTAGCTTCGTCCCCGATGCCCTGTACCTTGTTAACATGTCCACACCCTCCGAAATGCGAATAAAGAATCGCGCAAGTGCCCAATAAAGCACGCTAAACAATTCATGCCTTGCCAGAAAGGGGTGGTATATTCACTGCCACTGTCTTGTGGTAAGCGATACATCGGACAAACTGGCCGCTGTATAAAAAAAGACTCAAGGAGCATGAGTGTAATGTCTCTCATGTCGCTATCACTGGCCACGTGGCGAAACACTGCAGGCAATGCAAAGACAATGAAGATGACGATGGTACCAAGGTCTGTGCGCCAGACTATAAGGAATGTACAGTGTTAAGAAAGAACCATGACTCGTTAGCAAGGGAGATAATAGAAGCTCACCTAATAGGAAGGCTCTAAGAAGAATGCATCAGAGCTTCATCTGTCCCATTGTCAGGAAAAGGAAGACGGTACCTTGATTGCGAATATGGGCAAGTGACTGCTCATTGATTATGTTGTATTCAGTCGCATGTAATTTGCATGGAGATACGTGCCTGGTATTCTAGTTGTCATTCACGTTGTAAGTGTTCACTGTATTCTTTCTGGCCGCCAGGGAGGTATATACCTGATGGCATCCAATAAAACTTTAGTTCTGAGTCAGCGCTGTGTGGTGTCCTTCCTTCATCTCTGTCCTGTCGTTTGCGCTGTAGTTATGGCATATCAAAAACACCAACTCGCCCAACAAATGCTTTTGTCGAACTCCTTTGGCTCTTTATGATATTCCTGGATAATTTGTGGCCATTGACAACCACGAGATTTAACAGAAAGCAGTAGCATTTGCAAATATTCTATATGCAGTAGAAAGAAAATCATAAATATGTGGCAGCAGTATATGTCGGTTCGGCTTGTATGGTTCAACGTCAAACCATTTCGTTCTTTGAGGAACGCCTTAGCGGAAGCCACCGAAAATGGCCACATGGGTTTCTTTAACATGCACTGACATTCGGGTGCAGCGACTGGGATTGCTGTACATGTCATTCACCGAAGTGAAGAGATACAGATAAACATGTTTGAATGAAATGTGTGCCGTGCTTTTTGCAGCTTCCAAACATACGTTGCACAGTGGTGCTGCTGATGGTGCCGTCTCATCACCAGTGGCCACCGATGCTTGCAAGGCTTTGACTAGCACATAATCTGTGCTTTTTCTCGTCATGATTGATTATGGGCCTCTGAACGCAGTACATCTCACAGTGAAGACAACAATGGCTCATTGTTAAGGTATAGTCTCCCTCTAAGCCTTGGGTGCAAACTTGGAAGTTTCTTAAAATGGGGAAAGGGCAACCTGCTTCAGCTCTATAGTCATTTCAGTGCGGTATGTAAAGTCCAGTGTTGCAGTTAATGTTATGCTAAATGATGCCAGTAATAATCAATGTGAGCAGTAATGATCGCAATGAGCTTGCTATTTTAAAAATTTCAGTATCTGGCAATGACAGCAGCTCACTTACCAAACTCATGGAGATTGAACATACCATTCATTCTACAACTCCTGATGAACTTGTTCACAGCAGGATCGACTCCGTTGTCGCTTTCTATGAAGACAGTTTATGAATTGAACCCAAATAGTGACAACATAGCAATAAGCCTTCTGCATTCTCAAAATTGATAGGAATCAAGGAGTCTTCGAACTGTCAGTTGTTTAGCTGCTTGCTAAATAAGTCTAACAAATTTATGGTTCTTTGTCGAGACTGTGTGCGCAGCATTTTTGGCAGCTAACCATAATGACGGGGTCATTTTTGGCCCCTGACGACCATGAGTTTTCGACCAAACTCGACATATGCCAAATATTGATATGCACTAATATGTAGGCTTTAAATTTTTAAGTGTGTGGCAGCTGTACATGCGATGTCATCCATCAAAGTTATGGTAAATGCGTCTGAACGAGCAGTGCGGAATGCTTCTTGCAGCTCCCAGACGAATAATGCAAAGCAATGCTGCTGAGGGTGCCGCCTCATCATCAATGGCCGCCGATGCTTGTAAATATTTGACTAGCACATAAGTGCTTTATCCTATCATGATAGGGTTTAACGCCCCAAAATGACTCAGATCATAAAACGGATGCCGCAGTGGAGGGTGCCACAAATTTCGACAACCTAGGATTCTTTTACATGCACTGACATCATACTGTACACAGCCATGTTAATTTCGACCTCCGCATCATGTATTCTGTCCTTCATCTTTGGGTGGAGAAGTCGAATGCCATAACCTCCGAGCCCCTGCAGTGGAACCTACATTTCCTGTTTTTCGAGAGGTGAAGTACGCCTGTTTTGCCCCTTACAAAACTGTGTGTGACACTTTTGTTTGATGTCATAACATCTTTTGAAGAGGTAAATGTAAAGATGAGACATATACAGCTTGTTACATTAGAATTCATGGTAGTTGCTTAATTAGTGTACTATCACTTGCCTGATGGAAAAAGAATATCAATTTTTTAATGGCAGGTGAAAATTGTGTTGCTTGGTTTCACTTCTGGTTTCGTCGTCTGCCGGTGACATTGGCCCCGCAGATGACTTCACTCTAACTACATATTTGTCAGTCCAGTTTGAAGCCTTTGCTGGTTTTCGACTTTGGCCACTTCACTTCACTTTGACCATAATAACCACGTCATTTTTTTTATGAAATGGAGAGGGCTCATGGCGCATGGAAGAGCTAGGTGAGCAGCATGTCCAATTACTCTACCATGTATCCTAGATGGCATGCATCAATATCGCACATGTACAAAGTAAATGCTTAGCAGGAAAGATTTCTTTCCTACTCTAGACGATGTGCCTTGAGGCTTGGTGTACTACTTAAATTTTTAGGAGGATAAACTTAAGCAATTTTTCTTTGTACAAATTCTTTTGTAATTACTATTGCTTTAGTGAGGGGTCATCGTTGCCTCCTGTATCCGACCAACGTTGCTCAGACAGTTTGCTTTGGGTGAGAATTGAGAATAAACCATTGTGTTACCAACATTGGAGGTAACTTATTTAACACGGCATACTGTGGGGCCACTTGGTCAGAACAGAGTATACTGTGGGACCAGTTGGTCAGACAGTTCAGCGAAAAACGTAGCGTTAAGAAAGGACTAGACAGACGAGGACAGGTCAGAGCTATAGTAGAAGAAATGAAATTTAACAGAGTACACTGTGGGGCCAGTTGGTCAGACATAGGTCAGACATAGTTCAGGTAACTTATTTCTGGTATGAAGACAACATTTATCCATGCTTGCTCTGCAGAAGCTCTTACATTAAGGGGACAGGCAGTGTTGCATGAATTGATTTATGTGAATTTGAAGTTAACATCTGAGAAACCTCCAAACAGAAATTCTGAGAGGTGGAGGACTGGTGGCGATGGGGGGGAGGGAGGGGGTGGCGATGTGAACCGAATAGTAACAACGCACCAGACGTCTAAAAATCGGCATGGGTGGCTGCGCAGCTGCCAGACCATCTTCTTCCGCATGGCACTGTACCATACAATTTGTTGGCTTTTTTTTACGTGTCAATACCCCGCTAGCACTAGACTGCATGAGATTTACGTTTGCCTTCTCCAAAAGCAGGGCATTTATTGGACGTTTTGAAAGTGTACATGTGCAGCATAAGTGGGCGCTCTGCTATTGGTAGTATTCCATGAAAATGAAAAATGTAGCTTTTCTGTAACAAACAATAATGAAATGAAGTAAAAGAATGTACCACTTGCAAACGCAGTAAAATCTCAATAATTTGGCTTTTCAGGAAAGATATTCAGCAGTCCGAAAGTTAGAATTATAAAATGACCCTTAATTGCGGCCGAAAACAGTTTGCACTGCATAACCTTTATTTGATGAACACCTGGAATATGGTTGCCTATACATTACAGATAAAATCTAAGTGACAACAACGATTTTTCTTGGTTCAAGTGCTTTGTTTTGTGCACACTGGCGGAAGTGTTGAATAATTACTCAAACAATGCATGTTCCAACGCGGCCCTTTCTCCAGTGCGAAGTAGCAGTGCGGCCTAGTTACAAAACACCCCGTTGTGTTTAAAAAATATTTGACTTCACGGTCTGCAAGAGTAGGGGTGAAACATCTTTAAAACGGAACGGTTCTGCTGAACTTGGCGTACGCAGAGTAGAGGAAGCACGTGAATGGAAAGAGATAAAAGTATGAGTAGGCATTGGAACGGCGTGATACCATCCCGAAAAAAAAAACGAACAGGTCAGTTAAGAAGCGCTCTTTCTTCAGTTAAGAAAAAAAAAGGTCAGTGATGCACATTGCAGTGCCTGAAACCGTATGACTGGTAACATCAGTCACAGAAAGTTTCCCTAAGTACAGGAAGACAGAGGCGAGCAGTGGTGGACAGATGGTTAGAGTGGTTGACCTAAGAAATGGGTGGGGAAACCACTGCACCGACCATTGGGAGAACTCGTAAATGAGGCGTCTTGTATATCTTAGCTTTGGCGCACAAACCATAACTGCTGCATTGCAATGCTGGTATTAAATATTGAGAAAAAGCCAACATGATTTCGCGTATGTAACAAGCTACTCATAAAATTTGGTTTGAGAGGGGAAGAATAATGTTTTAGTTGAAAAAAAAGCTGTTTGTGTGACAAAATTGATAAACTGTTGTAACATGTTTTTCTTTCAGAGACTTCTGTAGCGCTCCTGAGCATGCCCATATCACACCGGCTTGCTGCAGTGACAGCAGAACTGGATGAAACAAGAGATGACCTCCTTTCATCTATAACTGCACTCCATGAGGCGCAGACAGCAGCCGCTTATTGGAAGCAGAAGAATGAGAATGCTCAAGAGCGGCTTAGTTCTCTTGATCTCATTAGGCGGCACAGGGAATGCCAGTTTTACACTGGGCTGCCATCATACTCTGTGTTCGAATGCCTGTGCAGGGTATTTAATTCTGCCATGCCGCATAGTGTTAAAGGACCTTTACGTGTCCTCGACGGGGCAGAGGATTTTCTTATGGGCCTTGTACGGCTGAGGGCAGGGATGCCTGTCAAAGAGGTGGCACGAAACTTCGGTGTCACAGCGCCTTACTTCAGCAAGACGTTTTCAAAGTGGATTCTTTTCCTTCAGCGGGCATTGAAGCAAATAACGCTTTTTCCATCACTACAAAAGGTGCAGTGTAATCTGCCAAAACACTTCAAGGAGTTCGCAGACACACGTCCTGTAGTCATCATCATCATTATCAGCCTGATTATACCCACTGCAGGGCGAAGGCCTCTCCAATATTTCTCCACTTAACCCGGTTCTGCGCTAGCTGCATCCACTTGACCCCTGCGAACTTCTTAATCTCATCCGCCCACCTAACTTTCTGCCGCCCCCTGCTACGCTTTCTTTCCCTTGGAATCCAGTTTGTTACCCTCAGCGACCATCGGTTATCCTCTCTTCGCACTACATGTCCTGCCCATGTCCATTTCTTCTTCTTAATTTCTACTAGAATGTCGGTAACTTGAGTTATTTCTCTGACCCACTCTGCATGCTTCCTATCCCTTAATGTTACACCCTACCATTTTTCGTTCCATAGCCCTCTGGTTTGTCCTCAACGCCTCAAGCCCCATAGGTGAGTACAGGTAAGATGCAACTGTTGTATACTTTCCTCTTGAGCGATACCGATAAGCTGCTAGTCATAATCTGCGAGTGCTTGCCAAATGCGCTCCATCCCAATCTCATTCTTCTTATTTCCTTTTCATGGTCCGGATCTGCGGTTACTACCTGTCCTAAGTAGACATATTCGCCTACTATTCCCATTATTTCGCTACCTAATGTAAACTGCTGTTCCTTCCCGAGGCTGTTGAACATTACCTTAGTCTTCTGCATATTGATTTTCAAGCCTACCTTTCTACTTTTCCTGTCTAGGTCATCAATCATTATTTGCAGTTCATCCTCCGAATTGCTTAGCAAGGCAATGTCATCGGCAAATCGCAGATTACTGAGGTATTCTCCAGCTACCCTTATCCCTAACTGCTCCAATTCCAAGTCTCTGAATACTCCATCTAAGCAAGCTATGAATAGTACTGGGGAGATCGTGTCCCCTTACCTCACACCTTTCTTTATGGGAATTTTGTTACTTCCTTTATGCAGAACCATGGTTGCTGTGCAGCCACTATATATATCTTCCAGCACTTTCACTTACGGCTCGTCTACCCCCTGATTTCCCAATGCCTGCATCACCGCCGAGGTTTCAACTGAGTCAAATGCTTTTTTATTATCAAAGAATGCTATGTATAAGGGCTGGTTATATTCCGAGCATTTTTCTATCACCTGATTGATGGAATGGATATGATCGATAGTAGAGTACCGTTTCCGAAACCTGCTTGATCCTTTGCTTGATGGCAGTCTAAGGTTGTCCAGATTCTATTAGCGATTACCTTAGTAAATGCCTTATACGTAACAGACAGTAAGCTGATTGGTCTGTAATTTTAAAGGTCCTTGGGGTTCCTTTTCTTATGAATGAGGATAATGTTTGCATTCTTCCATGGTTCTGGTACCGTCGATGACACCACGCACTGCGTATACAGGGTGGCCAGTTTTTCTAGCACGATATCCCCCCCGTCCTTCAGCAAATCTGTAGTTATCTGATCCCCTCCAGCTGATTTCCCCCTTTTCATAGTTTCTAGTGCTTTCTTGACCTCGTCCTTCGTCACTGGTGGAACGTCTGACTATTTTTCCCTACCGCCAATCTCATTGCGGTCCTGACTACTTTGGCTACTGTAGAGATCTGTACAGAACCCCTCGGCTACTTTGACTATCTTTTCCATAATAGTGATGCCGTTGCCCGCCTTGTCCCTTAGCGCATAATCTAGATTTCGGCTATGCCCAATTTCTGCTTTACCGCTTTAAGGCTTCCCCCGTTCTTCACAGCATGCTCAATTTTCTCCATGTTATACTTCCTTATATCGGCTACCTAGCGCTTATTGATTAGCTTTGATATCTCGGCCAATTCGATCTGGTCTGTTGGATTGGAAGCTTACATACTCTGGCGTTTCTTAAATATTTCGTCTCCTAGACAGCTTACCGGTATCCTCTCTAACTATCCCACCGCTTACTTCTATGTTTCTGCCGGCGCCATCGGCGGACGAGGGAGTGCCGAGCTTCCCAGAGGTGGAGTAGGTGGTTGTCCACATCCGATACCACCTCTGAAAGCTGAATCTGAGTTTCGGTGGAGCGAAGGTGTGAAACCAAATGCTCGCCGACTCTAACTGGGTGGATAGGTGCTACACGGCAGCGCGTCAAATGTCCAGCCGAAACACATGGCGCCTCTTTCGCGCCCTCATTGATCCAACTCAGACCCGTAGAGAAACACAAAAACATCTTCAGCGTGTAATCCACACCTTCTCTGGTAATACTACACAACTCGCGCACAAACTCAGGGACCGATATTTGTGCAACATACAGGACACCCGTGGGCAAGCGTACTCTTATGCAGGCTCTGAGAACGCTGAGCTTGATCAGCCGTTTAAGCTCCACGACTTACGGGCAGCCCTGGGCAAAATGAAACGTGGTACTGCACCTGGCCGGGACAAAATCACTGTTAAATTACTAGCTAACCTTCCTGACTCAGCTTATACCACTTTATTGGACTACATCAATGCAATATGGCGAGGAGATACGCCACTCCCCATTGATTGGAAAACCGCTGTGGTCACATTCATACCAAAGGCCGGCAAAGCAATAAACACGGACAACCTTCGCCCCATCTCTCTTACCTCTTGTGTGGGCAAACTTATGGAGACGATGGTGCGGGACCGGTTGTCTGAGTACCTTGAGACACAACATATCTTCGCGGACACCATGTACGGATTTCGCCCACACAGATCCGCACAGGATGTCTTGCTTCAACTACATCGTGAAGTCCTTGACCCCCTCGAGTGCCCTCATAACGACAGGGTCGTACTCGCCCTGGACCTTAAGGGGGCTTTCGACAATGTAACGCATGATATTATTCTCACTCATTTAAGTCAAACCAACTGTGGCCACCGTGCCTTCCAATATATCCGCCAATTCCTCACAGACCGCCAATCTTACATCCGCATTCAGGATAACGAACACGGCCCCTTCCACCTAGGTACCAGGGGAACGCCGCAAGGCGCAGTGCTTTCACCCCTGCTATTCAATTTGGCCATGATGCGCCTGCCGGCCCAGCTCGGTGCTGTCGAGGGCGTGCAGCATGCTCTGTACGCCGACGACATCACCCTGTGGGCTACACAGGGCTCACTTGGAGACATTGAGGCCAGCCTGCAGCAGGCGGCGACTATAGTAGAGCGCTATGCTAGCCGCTGCGGCCTTCAATGCTCCCCACAGAAATCGGAATTTGTGCACATCCGCCCCTCTCCAAAATGCACTACTAAAATTCAACTTACTCTTCAATCAGGTCCAATTCCAGAAACACAAGAAGTCCGAGTACTAGGACTCTTCATTCACCAACACCGCAAGCCAGACACCACATTGGCTAAACTCCGCAAGGTGGGGGACCAGGTGGGCCGCATGGTCCGCCGGGTTTCCAATAAACGCGGGGGGTTACGAAGCAAGGATGCCTTGCGGCTGGCAAACGCCTTCGTAACCAGTCGAATCCTTTATTCGACTCCATATCTCCACCTGCGGAAGCAAGATGAGGATGCCCTCGAGGTCATTCTCCGCAAAATCTATAAGCGGGCCCTCGATATTCCGGTGACTACCTCAAACCAGCGCCTCATGGCACTGGGAATGGTGAACACCTTCAGGGAATTGAGGGAAGCGCACCTCACAAATCAATATACGCGTTTGTCGCAGACGCAGTCGGGCCGCCGCCTTCTTGCCCGGCTCCACATCAAACATACGACACTTATGGAAGAACGGGCACGCATTCCAGCGCCGTGGAGATGCGCCCTCCGCGTACGCCCTCTTCCCGCTAAAATGGCACGCGAAGACCATGATGGCAGACGCCTGGCGCGGGCGGAAGCCCTGGCACGCCATTATGGTTCTAAACCCGGCGTTTTTTATGTGGACGCCTCTGGCCCGCACCATGGGGGGTGGTACACGGCCGCAGTCGTCCACGAGTCGAAAACAGTCAACGGTCTTAGCTTCAGGGCCCGCAACATAACTCATGCGGAGGAGGTCGCCATAGCATTGGCTGCTTCCCACTCTGACTCGAAATATATAATTTCCGACTCGCGAGGGGCCTGTCGGAATGTCGAACAGGGCTGGACCCCTTATCTAGCCTACCGAATACTTCAAAATAGCTCCTACATTGGGGACCCCGCTACCCGATATATTATTTGGGCTCCTGCTCATCAGGGGCTGGCTGGAAACGAGGCTGCCGACGCCGCCGCCCGCGCGCTCTCTCTCCGGGAAGTTTCCTCCTCCTCCCCCTCCGACCAGGACGCTGATCCTAATCCGGCTTATACATTCAAAGATATCGTAAATTACTACCAATCTAGCCACAGCCTTTACCCCCGCCCATGTAAAGGCCTTTCAAAGGCGGATGAGCGGCTCTTACTCCGCCTCTATACAAACACACTGCTGTGCCCGGCAGCTCTAAAACACTTCGACCCTGCTTTCTCTGGCAGCTGCCCGCACTGTGGGGTGGTGTCTTCGGACATCTACCACATGGTGTGGGCCTGCCCCTCAAATCCGGCTATCCCCCCTCACCCCAACCCAACCCGGGAGGACTGGGAGGCGACCCTGCTCGGCTGCTCCGACCTGAAGGCCCAACGGGCCTTAGTCGGGCGAGCCCGAGCGGCGGCAGACGCCACTGGGGTCCCAAACTAGGGACCTCCACCTAGTGTTTGTGAGAGTTGGCCCCTTCAGGGTCAGCTCACGCATAACCTCCTGTATTTGTCCTATATAAATGTTTTCTACCACCACCAGTAATGATATCTCTGAAATTATTGTTCCTTGCTTCTATGGTAATGTCGCCATCCTCGGTTAGAGCTGAATACCTATTCTGTAGCGTGATCTTGAACTCTTCTGCCCTCCCCTTCACCGGTAATTCGTTGATGGGTTTCTTTCTTACTAATCTGTTGCGTTCCTTCTTCAGATTTAGGCTAATTTGGGACCTCACCATTTTGTGGTCACTGCATCGCACTTTCCCGTTTACCTCTACATCTTGCATAATGGCGGGGGTTGAACACATTATGAGGTCGATTTCATTTTTAGTCTCCCCGTTAGTTCTTTTCCATGTCCATTTCCTGTTCTTCCGTTTGCTGAGGAAGGAATTCATGATTCGTAAGTTATTGGGCTCTGCAAACTCAACTAGTAACTCCCCCTGCTATTCCTAGAACCAATGCCATAGTCACCTACTGCCTTGTCTCCTGCCTGCTTTTTCCCTACCTTGGCATTGACGTCACCCATTAGTACACGATATTGCGTCTTTACTTTTCGCATTGCCGATTCTGCATCTTCGTAGAAGCTTTCAACTGTCTGGTCATCATAACTGCATGTAGGTGCATAGGCCTGTACAACCTTCCGTTTATACCGCTTATTAAGCCTAATTATGATGCCTGCCACCCTCTCATTAATACTATAGAATTCATCTATATTACCCGCTATATACTTATTGACAAGGAAACCTACTCCTAGTTGTTGCCCCTCTGGTAAACCTGATAACACAGTACATGCCCATCCTTCAGTACAGTATATGCCTCATTCGGCCTCCTAATCTCACTAAGCCCTATGACATCGCATTTCATGGCTTCTAGTTCCTCTAACAGCACTGCTATACTAGCTTCACTAGCTAGGGTTCTAGCATTAAACGTTACCAGGGTCAGTTTCCAATGGCGGCCTGTCCAGCGGAGCCAAGCATTCTTAGCACCCCCTGCTGCGTCACAGCTCTGACAGCCGCCTTGGTCAATTGTTCCGCAGCCGCTGGTGAATGAGGGCCGGGGTTTTGTGGAGCTTATAATGAGAGGCTGCGGCCAAATACTGCACCAGGGTGGCTAACTCTTGTTCTGGTGAGGGAGTGCGTTGCCGGAGGTGTTCACCGGCATCCGGTCGCACCCCAAACCTGTTTATGCAATTCCATCGACACGCGGATTTTTTTTTTCTTTTTTCTTCTTTTTTTTAATCCGGTGGAGAATTGCGCAGCACCGGGATGGGAACCCCGGTCCTCTTGCATGCGACGCGGATGTTCTACCGCTATGCTGCCGCTGCACGTAATACAGGTACCTGGAAGTATATCAACCAGAGGTCGAGATGCCAGCTTTTTACGACGAAGCCGAGTAGTCTTGCTTGTAATAGTGAATTCCCACGGAGAGGGGATCAGCCATTGTTTGTGTTTGCACTGTCACTTCGTCATACAAAGATGCTATGGGCATAATGTACTTTCGCTTCATATTCTTTGTTGCCTCTTGTTCAACTATTTCTGTCAACGTATTCAGCTCTTAGAATTCTTGGAGAATATGGATAGGGGATAGTTTTGTCAAGGCCGTGATTTTGCGCATTGCGTTTCTATTTATTGTTTCCTATTCCACCCGCTGCCGCCTCATGAGTCTGAAATTGGGCCTGGTATAGTTCCTCGGCTGTAACACCGTTTGTACAAGAGGTCTTGCCATGTCCGCTCGAGCTCCTCCTCCTCAAGACGAAATGCGTTTTATCACGTTTAAGGAAGCCGCAGGTACTTTTGTCACTTTATGGAGCCAATATGTTCATTTGCCGGATTTGGGAATTTCTAGGGCAAGAAGGCTTATCTCGGCCATGTCTTGCAATACCTGATTTTCAATCTTTAGGGTGACTCTTTGCGTTTCCGTTTGCAACATAAATGTAGCTGTAATTTTGAGGTGACAATTCAAGACCTGCATCTTGGACGTACTCAACTATGGTATTTAAAGCCTCTTGCAGATAGAGATTCTGTCTCTCAAGTTGTTTATAAGCAGACCAAGTCTTGACATCATCTGCGCATATCATGAGCTGCACTTCTAGTATTTCAGCTAATTTCCATGCGAATGGAATCAGTCTGATATTAAATAGCAAAGGTGCTAACACTGACCCTTGTTGCACGCCTGTGTTCAAGGTGCAACTGCCAATCTGTTTTCCGTTTATCCGGATAGAAAACCTCCAATCCTTAGGCAGATTATGCACTGCTTTTATGACCTGCAAGGGAATGCCCATACATTCCATGTTGCTAAGAATCTTGCAATGTAACACGTTGTCGTATGCCTTCGCCACGTCGGTAGCTACTACAGTCCACATAAGGTGGCTATACGGCGACACGTGTATGACCTCTTCAATTAGCATAGCCGGTCCATTTTCTGTGGCAAGGTTTGTTCGGAACCAGATTTGCCGAGCATGGTATTTTTGATTACTTTCCAACCACCATGGCAGGCGGGTGGCTATAATATTTTCATAAATCTTGCAAATTGTGGGTATTAGCCAGATAGGCTGCAAAGATTCTAGGCTTGTGGGAGGTTCCCCAGCCTTTGATATTGGGACCACCACACAGTGTTTTCAGCCGAGTGGCATCTCTCCTCCTTACCATTCCTTGTTTATCACATCCAACAAGCTGTCAACTGCGGTTCCCTCTAAATTCTTGGACTTCATAAAGAACATCGTCACGTCCAGGCGCAGTTTTACCATTCGCTTCTTCTATAGCAGCCAATTTGGTAAATGGCGATGTTATTCCTGTTTTATCAGCCACATCCACTGTCAGTGAAGGCGCCGGATACTGTACACAGTTCGGGAAGGAAAGGGCAGCAGCCTGATCTGCATGTCGCGTTCGTTAAATCAGACAACTTCGTAACAGAGCACGAACGACATCCGTTTATTTTTGGTCACAGCAGACGACTGACTCCCCAAGCGTCTCTCCGTGGTTTTGTCTTTGAAGCCTTCTCATCTTGGCTTGTCTGTCGACTCGGGGCTGTCTTGTTTCGGTTTCGGTTTCGCAAGACATTCCCCCCCGAAAATGACTTGTAGTTTTTCTTCGTTTGCGTGATTTCCAGGGGGTACAAGAGTTGGATTGGTCGCTTGAGAGATGATCCTCCAGGTAGCTTCAGCAGGCACGATCTCACCTTTCCGTCTCTTCCCGGAAACAGTTTCTCAATTCTTGCAATCTTCCATCGCTGCCGTGGCTGCAGGCCATCACGAAGAAGTATCAAATTCCCTTCCTTGAGTGTTTTTCCTTGGCGTTCATTCTTCTTTTGCACATTTCGCAGTTCCTCGAGGTACTCTCTTGTCCATCTGCGCCAGAAGGCTTCTGTAGTCTGCTGGCGTCGTACCCATAGTCTGTGAACTGATACGTTGACCTCATCTTCTTCGATTTTCCTCACGCTAGGCAGCGATGTGAGGCGTCTTCCCGTCAAGAAGAATGAAGGGCAAAGGGGTTCCGGTTCTCCGGGTTCGTCGTAGACGTGAGTTAAAGGTCGAGAATTTAAGACTGCTTCAATTTCTGCCAGTACAGTGGTTAGCTCGTCGAAGGTCAGAAATATGGATCCGATCACCTTCTTGAGCGCAAATTTGGCTGATCCGACGAGGCGCTCATAAAAGCCACCCCACCATGGGGCGCGTTCCACTATGAACTTCCATCGATTCGTGCTTTTGCGACGTAGTCAAGAACCTCTGGTTTTCGGATAGAGCTCCATAGATAAAGGAGATCTCTGTTGGCCTTCTTAAAGGAAAGCGCGTTGTCACTGTAAATGACCCAAGGTATACCTTGTCTTGAGATGAAACGTCTAAGGGTCATCAGAAAAGACTCTGCAGACATGTCTTTTGCGAGTTCTATGTGCACCGCTCTTGTTACAGCGCAGGTGAACGGTGTGATATAGGACTTGTACAGCGAGTTTTCTCCTTTCACCAGTAGTGGTCCCGCGAAGTCAACTCCTGTTACCGCAAATGGTTGAGCCTCGTTCACTCGATCAGTTGGAAGCGGTGCTGTCACTTCAGTGGCTGGACGGGCATTGTAGCGCTGACAGGTTATGCACCCTTTGATGATTCTTTTCACTAGCTGACGGGCTCGCACAACATGATACCTCTCTCTCAACTGCACCAGAGTATCTCTTGCTCCAGCGTGAGGCACTTGCTGATGTGCTTGACGCACGAGCAGTTCTGCCAGTCGATGTCGACTTGACAGTACAACTGGATGACGTTCGTTGTACGGCTTGCCGCTTTGTTGAAGTCTGCCGCTTATGCGCATGATACCATCGTTGTCAATAAACACTGGAATGTCTCTGAGAGGCGAGTCTACGGGAAAGCGTTCGCCTTTTTTCACGCACTCAATTTCTCTTTTCAGGTCATCTCGCTGAGTTTGCCGTATCCAATATTTTTCGGCTTCATTCAGTTCAACTGCCGTCAATGAACCCTTGTCACTGCTCAGACGTCGCAACTTCTTGATGTATCTAGATACCCATGCAGTCACTCGGAACTGTCGTGTGGCACTGCTGTATCGATCTGTGTCCAACAGCATCGGAACTTCTGTGGTATTCGTCGCTTGAAGGACCTCTACGCTTCGTCTTTCGTCCTCCATTGGCGGAACCTTCCTTGGGAGCGAAGAGATCTGTGGCCAGGCGTTTTCCGTTGCCTTCATCCAGTGCGTTCCTTCCCACCGGGTGGAGCTCTCAACAAGCTGATCAGCTGTAACTCCTCGAGTCATGATATCCGCCGGATTTTCTGACCCTGGGCAATGCCTCCACGCGGAGGTATCGGTAAGACGCTGGATTTCCATTACGCGATTCTTCGCAAATTGCTTCCATTGCGACAGCTCTCCTATAGTCCAGTGCAGTGCTATCATCGAGTCAGTCCAGAAATACGTCGTTTGCGGTGGCTCTTTCAAGCTCTTCAGAATGTATTGATTCAGTCTGCAGCCAAGAGGCACGCCATCAGTTCCAGCCTTGGCAGAGTCAGTTGTTTAATCGGGGCGACCCTTGACTTGCTGATTAGGATGCTCGAAGTTGTAATCCCATCCGCATCTGTTACGCAAATGTAGGCTACTGCTCCGTATGCCACAGGACTGGCGTCAGCAAACACGTGTAGGACTGTTTTCATGGTAGGCTCGACAGTGTCGGATTTGTAGCACCGCCGCACTTGAACTCTTTCCAATTCGTTTAGTTCCTCACACCACTGCACCCACTTCGTGTCCAGATCCGTCGGTAGGATATCATCCCATTCCACATTTCTCTGCCACAACTCCTGGAATAAAGCCTTTGCCCTGACGGTGAATGGAGCTAGCCATCCAAGTGGGTCGTAGAGTCTCGCCGTAGTCTTGAGCACAGACCTTTTTGTGCTTGCACCTGGCTCGGATTGATCGCTTGCCAGTGGGGTGAATGTCAGGTTATCTGTGCTTGGGTTTCTTGTCAATCTCAGCACTTTGAGAACTCCTGGGAGGTACCCGAGGTGTCTTGCTTCGCAGTCATCCGCCACAAAGAGCTCGTTCGATGCCGGATTGTTGGATGCCCACTTGTGCAGTTTCATAGATGCCGCACTGAATATTGTAATCGCTTCTTCATAGATCTTCAGCGCTTCGTCTTCGTTTTCAGCTCCCGTTAAAACGTCATCCACATACAAGCACTGCGCCAGTAGCGAAGCAGTCTCTGGATAGTCTCGCTCCATTATCTTCAAATGATGCTGGAGAGTCGCTGTCAACAAGAAAGGACTTGCGGTGGCTCCGAAGGGAGCTCGCTTCATTCGCCAAGTCTGTACCTCGCCTGTTGCTCCATTTGCATCCGGTTTTGCATGGTGCCACAGAAAGCGCAATGCATCTCTGTCGTTCTCTCTTATCTCGATTTGCAAGAATGCCTTTTCATTGTCGGCTACCAAAGCTATTTTGTGGCTTCTGAAATTTAGTAACAGTGCTACAAGGTCGGCTCTCAAATTCGGACCACTTTCGAGGTTTTGATTCAGGGACTTTGCCTTCTGTCCATGCAATGAAGCGTCAAAAACTACTCGCAATCTCGTTGTATTAATCGTTTCCCGAAAAACCGGCTGATGGGGCATGTAGTAGATCAGCTTTCCCTCTTCCTCTTTTTCTACTATCGGTTCAGCTATGCCTTCCATGCAATACTGACTGATGACAGTGTCGTACTTCTCCAAGAGATGAGTTTTTCGAAGGCGGTTTGTCAGTTGTGACAAGCGCTTTTCAGCAACTTCCTTGTTGTTACTTAAATCTATATTCTCCTTCCATGGAAGGGCTACCTCGTATCTAGAACCACTGCGCCTGATATTCTCTTCGAAAGAATCAAGCAGCTTGTGCTCCGCACAGCTGTCATCACCCGTGACTCCTATCGACTAGAGAGTCCAGAATCGTCTCAAGCAATTTGCAGCTTCTCTCTCGGCAAGTGATACGCGAAGAGCAGTGATTTGCATGCATTGCGAGTCACAAGTCTTCTACCCTACTGGGTCCTGAATACACCACCCAAAAGGCGTCTCCACTGCTCGCAGTTTCCCATTGAGCTTCTTGTTTCTTCCCGTTACAAGTTCCCAGTAGTGCTCTGAGCCGATAAGCAGGTCTACGGCACCGCTTTCGTTATCGCATGTCATGTCAGCGGCAGTCAGAGCTCCAAGTAATTCTTTAATCTTGAGGTCAGGGATCGAGATCCTTTGCTCACAGATTATGTTTGTCTCAAGAACTTCGATCTGATACATCTTCTTATTGTGCGCGGTTAGCGACGCCAGCATTCTGTTAACATCTCGTTCTGACTGGTGTCCGCTGAACCCACCAACTTTCAGCGTTTCTTTTCTCACAATTTTACAACCGAGTTTTGCAGATGCTCTCTCCGTAATGAATGACCGTTGGCTTCCACTGTCAAAGAGAGCACGTAAGTAGAGGGCTTTACGTTCGCTGACACACAATATCGTTGCTGTTTGTAGCAGTACTTCTCGCTGTTTAGGTACTTCTGACGTAGACTGCAAGTTCACGGAGACAGTCGTCCCATCGTTCACATTAGCCTTGACTTTCGGATGGGTGAATTCCGGATCACACATGGTTGTCGCGTGTCGTCCTGCACAAATTGTGCATCTAATCTTGCTTCTGCACTCGTTAGCACGGTGACTCGGTTTCACGCATCGAAAGCAACGTCTTCCCGATCGTAGCATTTTCTTCTTTTCTTCTAATGGAATGCTAGCACAGCAAGCGGCAGTTTCGTGGTCACTCTCCCTGCAAAAGAAACAACAATTTGGTTTTGCGGTTTGGTGAAGTAGAGCTGCTGACGATTTAAATTTCTTTCCAGCGCTGTTCTTTGCACTCTCTGCTGGGCTGAACATCTTCGGCTTTGACGACTGCTGCTTCCTACTCATACTTGGCTGCGCAACCAGGTTTTCGCGGCTTTGCACTTCGATCCTCAGAAAGTCAACAAGCTTATTAAGTAATGACAGCGTACCTTTTGTAGCTGTTTCTCTTTCTGTTGACTCTCCCGGTGCGTCGTCGTCCCGCAGCGGAATTCCTCCTCCGGCCGGGCTCCATGTTATGGCTTCTGACCCCTCCTCCCTCGCCACGGTCCGATGGAAGTCGAGCGATAATTCTTTCGGCAGAGCGCGCTGTACGAGGGGGAACAGCAGTGCTCCGTACGTTTCCTGCTCCTGACCAAGCGCCTGCAGGCCGCGGATCCGAGAGACGAGGGTATCGTATAACCTCCGGAGGGAGCGTATGTCTTCGGCGCTCCGCACAGGCTCGAGGTCCAAGAGCACACGCATGTGCGCTTGCACGATGGCGTTTGCTTTGCCGAAACGTCTGGTGAGCAGCAATATGGCGTCGTCATAGCACTGCGATGTGGGAGGGAGGCCCTGTGTCGTTCTCGCTGCTTCACCTGTCACCACCGATTTTAGGTATCCGAATTTATCCAATGTCGTCAGACGGTCGTTTTTGTGAATCATTTGCTCGAACTGCTCCCAAAATTCTTGCCATGACACTTCTTTGCCGTCAAATTTTATGAGTTCTAACCTTGCAAGCTTCACCTGGCAGGCCCCACCCCGTTCGTTATGGCTGCGTCGTTGGGGGGTGATGCTTCTTTCGGCTGCCTCTTACCTTGAATTTCTTTAATTTCCTCTTGGAGCTTCGCGATGTATGTAACGACCCGGTCGTCATACTCGATAGATTCCTCGTAGTCCTGCTCAGCTTCTTTCTTTGGCACTAGCGTCTCGACAGAGGCGTTAACTTCGTTCAGCTGGGTCTGCAGAGCGCTAAGTCTCGCCAATAAAACACTGAGTTCTTTTACATTGTCCACGCGGCTCTTCATGCAGGAGTCAATATCGGAAAAGAGGCGGGTCACCTGAGACCGAAGAGCCGTTCTCTTCGCTTTGTGTCGTTCCATGTCGCTGCACTCTGGTAGCACTGGGCGGCGGCTTCGGGGTAGAAATTGGCTTTTTCTTCGTTATTAGTCGCCTCCAGGACTGGCAGTTGTCTTCGTTAGGTCGCGGCGTACATCCCGGGTTTCGGCACCAAACTTTATGTCGCGTTCGTTAAATTAGACAACTTCGTAAAAGAGCACAAACGACATCCGTTTATTTTTGGTTACAGCAGACGACTGACTCCCCAAGCGTCTCTCCGTGGTTTTGTCTTTGAAGCCTTCTCGTCTTGGCCTGTCTGTCGACTTGGGGTTGTATTGTTTCGGTTTCGGTTTCGCAACACTGCAAGCCCCTTTGGTGTGAGCTGTAATGCGAGTCTAATACTTTCCTCATGATCTTTGACCTGCCGCCTCTTTTCCATGCCACGGAAAGTCCTCCAGAGGGCCTTGTTGGTTGTTCCAGAGCCCATACGACTGCACCAGTCATCCAACATCCTATGAGCTAGCCGTTATTCATATCGGCGTACCTGTGCGTCACTCTGTTTACCTATATTTTTCTTTGCACATCGTCAGAGTGGCGACCAGCCTGTATCTCGGCCAGTTTTTGGCCTTCCCAAAGGTTGATTAGGTGAAGGTCGGGAGTTGGCTGATCTTCGTCCACTGTAGTTGTAATTGTGTGATCCTTGAGTACCGTTTGTAGGGTGGTAACAAGAGCATTCGGGCTAACTGAATGAGTTTGAGTATCCTGTCGTACATCATCCCAGTGTGTTACAGAAGCTTTCTTTCGAATTTTTTATATATCTCAAACTAAGACCAACATTAATAACGGTATGGTTACTACCCCCCACGCATCTCATTCCACCTGCCATTATGGTGCACCAGGGCCCTTCTACCACGTCACGTCTGGCGAGTGTGTTTGTGTCGCAGGTAGTGTTGCGACTCCTGGGTGATTTAGCAGCGTAAATCTCATTTCTGTGAAGGCAGTGTGAACTTGATCGCACCTTTTAGAATCATAATCATATCCCCATACAGTCTGTGGAGCGTTATAATCCACCGATTAGTATCGCATTTCCAGAGTATGAGTGACGAATATGCTTAATCCATCCAAGATTAAATACTGTGTTTCTTGAACGAGCGTGCACGGACACTAATATCAGGCGGTTTGTTTGGACGCGTGAGTACAGCAACTACTTCCTGCTGAGTGTCGCAGCACTTGCTCAATTGACGTTTGAGGAATTTTGGCCCTAATATAGACGGCAGCTTTTCCTGGCGTTTGGTACCCCCTATATCCTATCATTGAATATGACCTATTATGTTCCTGTATCAATAATGCCAATTATACATGCACCTTGCTTTCCATCAAGAAGCAGCTACTACGACTGTGGACTCGTGTCCTTGGGTTCAGCAGTTGAGAGCCCTAACCAGTGAGCCAATATGGCAAGCAATATTGCAATTAGGTTTCTTTTGTCTGCACGACTTCCTGAGCTCATTGGCATCCCTGGATTTTGCAAGCTACATTGGTAGCCCATTGATGCTCTAATTATAGTGCCTAGAATATACTGGCTAGTGTGCCGTGCGGAGGGGTCTAGCAACGGGAGGAGGTGCCGCGCCTGCGATGCCTTCTAATTTTGGCCTCCAGGGGCACTGCTATTTGTAAATGTGCCATCGGCAGTCCCTGCGACTCCGTCCCGTTGACTTGCTGCTGTTGCATCGTCGTATTTGCGAATCGTTTAGCTCCCGTTTATGCTGTTAGTTTTTGTTTTTCATTTGAGGCCATAGAAATTAACGTTGCACCAAATATAGTAGCAACAGCTTTCAGAAGCTATGTCAGCTATGCAGTCGCTTGAGAAGAAGGTGCTTGTGAAAGCCGGTGTTTCGCATTCGTAGTCTCGGAAAGCTGTCCACAACTATCACGATGCTAAAGCTCCTTTCATTCCACTGTGTCAGAGAAGCTACATTCCAAACGCGTACAAGGTGCAGTTTTATGTTCGGCGCGCCGTCGTACCCTGCACGACTTATGGGGTGGCAAACAGACTGTCTTGACAGATTAAAGCCCTGGTTTTTATTGTGGGCACTTCGTGGATTTCAAGTAATTTAGGATTCGGGTTTTAGACATACATCTGAATGTTTTTATGGCGTTCTAAATGTCATTGTTGGGCTTGCATTTGTGTGGACTAGTTTTGTTCAGTTTTGCACTTTTCTTAGTGTGACTGCGTGTGATTTTCCTTAGCGTGACCTTCGCCTCGGCCTGACGCTGCCGTCGTCACCTCTTCAGCTTCTCCGAAAATAAAGGCGGCCGCGGTCGCCCCTGGCTGGCGATCTCTACATTTGTGGTGGCCTGGAGAACCGTGCCTTCACCCCGGTGGCGTCCTAGGATGGCATATTGGCGGGGCCAGGCTTTCGACCCGCCGCTTCCGATATTCCGGCCTGCAGGCGTCTGCGGGTGGTTCGCTCAACTGGAGGCTGCGATGTACCAGAACTGCATCACCATCCAGCAGTTCAAGCACGCAGTCCTCTCCGAAACCTTACCACCTGACATCCTCTGCAGGGTTGCCTGCCCTGCCTCGAGTTGCCGGCCATACGATGAGCTGCGTGCTGCCGTCCTGGCGCACTTCAGCGAAAGCTACTGCCCGCTGCCGCTCTACGACGCGGTAGACCCCCTTTTGCCGCTGCAAGCATACGCAACGCTGGGGCCTCGGGGCACAGCACGCCGCAGCTGTCTATGGCCAGCTCCCTGCCACTCCTCCCTAGCGCATCCGGCCCAGCTACTCTCCCACACGTATCTATCGTCTACGACACAGTAAGCGCAGCCTCAGCTGTTCCGTCCTCCAGTTCCGTCACTTACACTCCCATTATACAAGTGCCAAGCTTTGCCGTCATTCAAGTGCTGGCATGCGAGTCGTGTGAGGCAGCAGCACCGGACTTCAGCACATGCCTCGATTTCTCGCACCAAGCGTCCTGCTCATCGTCTGCAATCGCCCTCCATCGCGATTGCGCATCACTGGGCTCCGCAGCCACCTCGCTCGAACACCACGCGTTATGCGACGCAACATCTCTGGTTCGTATCAAAGAGCCTATTGTCACTCATTTTGCATTTGTTGTGCACCTCCCGCTTTTCCAAGCCCCTATCAGGCAGCAACAACATGTCAGCGTATGGCTACCGCAAGTGACCCGTGCGTACGTACATCGCAGCCCACAGTCGCTGTCATCCTCACGGTTAATTTTGCCCTCTCGTGCTCCAAGCTTAGGACTGTACATAGCTCTTCATCACGTTCCCTCCCCAAAACTGGCTCGCCGCAGTGCTTTGCAGCATCCACTCGGTCAGTTAGTTGTGAGCACAAAGCCTGCCTTCAGCACCGTAGCATGCCAAGCGGACAAGCGGAGGATTCAAGGTGCTACCGCACGTTCCTCAACAGTCCCGCTTCCTCTACCGCTACGTTTTACTCAGCCGCGACCTTCTGAACGGCCATTGAAGAAAACTGCTTGCCCTTTGTACTACGACTTGGACACGACCTTAACATGTACTTATCTGTACAGCCTTCTTATAGTTTTTTTTTAGCGCAGTGCTTTTTGCTTAGACTGCGGGTTTATTTTCCTTTTTATTTTTTTTCGACCAATCGTCTAGGGGAGGAGCCCTGTAGCGACTCGCGTGGCATGCGTCCGGCACGTGCCGAAGAGAAGAAAACAGCGCCGGCACGGGACCTTAGGAACGCTCGGGACCGTCGCCTCGGCCGGACGCTGCCGTCGTCACCTCTGCAGCTTCTCCACAAATAATTGTAGCCGCTGTCGCCCCTGCCTGGCGATCTCTACAGTGGAACAGACTTCAGCAATCCACATCAGATAGTTTGTTATGTTTGCGTTTTCAAAAACTTTGAGCGTCAAAAGTGCTTGCTTCGTATCTTTTGCGGTTCCTGTTATACTCTATATGGATGAGCTTTTAATTGGTATATTGTGTGTTATACGTGCGGGTTGATACTTTCTTTCGGCTTTTGCCTTTTCTTTCCTTACAAAATTTCAAGGTCACCTAGGCGCTGCAAAAAAATCAATGTATGAAATCATATACAGATTTTTAGTCAAGTAAGCTATAACTTCCTATTTGTATGTGTTGTTATCAGAATTAGCAACCATCAAAGCCAGGTGCTGATTATTGAAATGTCAAAAGTGCCCCGGTTTTTTTACTAACTTGCGATCATATAACCGTACCTCCACTATGGCGTCTCTCATAGCCTGAGTCGCTTTGGGACGGTAAACCCCACAACCCAACCTAACCCTACCAACAATAGGCACGATTAAACTGAAGAACGTCCACATCGCCTATGCGAAAATATTGGACCCACGTACCAGTAAGAAAAGCGAGTAAAATATAAATGGGTTTAATAAAACTTGCACTGAACATGGCTGTTTTCTGTCAAAGGCGTCTCATGCCACAGTTCCCACCGCCATCTACCCGTGCCTTTAAAGGTTCTATATCTCGGTTAAGTTCGTAGGACCATTGACCATCGCGATCTCTACACGGCCTCCATCTCGATTTAAGAACTGCGCAAAATGAACAAAATATAAACAATCAGGATTTGCCATCTATAGCTGACAGTATGTGTTAAACTTTTCGTTCTTTTGTGGCACGGTATATATTAAATGTTGTGGTCTCACAGGCCCGCTCAGCAGAAATCACACATGCAGGGATACAGGAGCGAGGAAAATAAAAATTAGCACCACCGTTTAGGTCATGACACACAGTTTCACACACGCAGATGATATTTCAACTTTTTTATTTATTTTTATTTTTTACTTTTTTATACAGATATACTTAGCATCACTGAACACTGTAGGGTTCAACGCATTTTTCATTTTTGTCAGGTATATCAAATAATTGATTGATATACTTTTTTTACCATCATCAAGCATTGTAGTTTCATTCTGAGCATTTTGACATCTTTGTACACCCTTTTTCGGATTTTAACGCGCGCCCTCGGCACACTAGCCAATATATTTTAGACACTATACTCGAATGCAGCACAAAGCACAGAGTTGAGAGCTCCGGAATAATTTTACCAACTTGGAGGTTTCTTAACGTTCTGTGGCATTGCAGAGTACATGGCCATTTTCGGATTGTTTTTATCAGCATGTGGAGAGGGTACACCACATTTTTGGGGGTGGCCTGTGTGATGTTCGTGGTTAGTCTACTTTCTTGTAAAATCTTGTAAACCTGAAGTTGCCAGTGTATTGCATAATAAAGTGGATATCTGCCTATGTAATTTCATCGATAAGCTGTGCATAGGTATTGTGTTCATTGTGTGGCATGATTTAGGCGCTATAGGCTGTGTTGGTTGTACCTGAATGAATTGTAACTTGTGTTCTGCTAACATGCAGAAATCATTGTACTGTAATACATGGCACATGCCATTTTTACACTGCTGTAATTAGTGAGAGAGAGAGGCATGAAGGTTCAGCTCATTGCATTCTAGTGCATGTTCTGCCAGGAGCATTTGGTGGCCCCGTAAGGGCCGTTTGGACTGATGAGTGCCTTGGAGGTTTCTGAACTTCACGTCGTCGTCAGCAACAATAGTTGTAGCATGGTGGAGGCAAGAAGCTTGAGGTATATATATGTGTGGTAGCTCCAGCTAGTGCAGGACAGGGTTCACAGGAGGTTACTGGTAGGGGCCTAATCTCTGCGGTGAATGTAGTTGAGCTTCTGCTGCCCATGAGACACCGATAACTGATGCCTTCTAGAGAGTGACGTGCTTAGTCCTTGCTATTGTGATGACGTTGCTTTCAAAAGAGCCACAGCCAAAGTGGTTTATTCTAGCCGTTCTATCATAAGGGTCAATTTGTTCTGCATATTGGTTCTCAGCGCGCTAGGACACACTGACAGAAGAAAAACGTGAAAACAGACCGGACGAACAGAGCGCGGTGCTCATCTTGTCTATTTTAACGTTTTTTTTTTCTTCTGTTAGTGTGTCCTAGCACGCTGAGAACCAATTATTCTAGCCACTGCACTTCTCTTCTTTCACTTCAACCTCGGCATACAGCACTCATGCTTCGCCGTACTATATATGCTTATTCTATTTAAATTTCCTAATGAGGAGCCTAAGTTCAATAATTGCATGGGCGGTATAGAAGCCTTTTTATAGACACTGAAGGGGACATGACCCACTCCCATGAGGTGCAGTCTGTTTAGACGTTTCACTCTTTGCGTTAGTGCCTCTGGCAGGACTGCCCTCTAATAGAAATAGAGCAACTCTGGGAGCATCACTTCCTCCCAAAACTGCTCATCATATACAATCCTTTCTATGGAAAGATAAAATCCTCGAACAATGTTGTCTGTAAAAACAAAAAAGTCGCACCACTTCAGCCCTGTGATGGCAAGGAGGCCTTGCACTTGATGACCTCTTTACCTCGACTACGTCGTCTCGCAGCTCGCAGCAGAAGGTCCTGTCGTTGCAGGCCTCTTCGGTGGTCATTCCTCTTTTTTATTACGGGCATTCCACTTCAATGAGGCCCAGTTTGCCGTTTTCCTTCACGACTCCACCTGGAGATGCAGCCAGAAAGGAATGGTCCTTGTGTCGATGGAGGCCTGTACTTGTAACTTCCACTGCTACATCATACAGCCCCCGGGTATCGAGAATTGCCGCGAAACCTTCAAAACTGTATTTGTTGTTTTGCAACAGCCGCCGGCATACAGGCTTATCACTCTGATTCTGGATCGCGTATCAGTTCCTCTTTAACGCCTCGCAATAAAATTTTGACTCGCTCACGTTCGGTCATATTCAGGTCGGCGCGGTGAAAGAGGCGCTTCATCTCCTCAACGTACGCCAGGAGAGCTCATTTGGGAGTTGAAGTCTTGACTGAAGGAGGGGCTGAGCTCTTTCCATTCGGACGACGCTTGAAAAGGCAGTCAGAAACGCTTCCTTGAAAGTCTCCCAATGCTTCATAGTTGCCTCATGATTTTCGAACCAAACTCGGGCATGTCCTTAAAGAACAAAGTAGACTTGCCTAAGTTTCGCGGCGTCGTTTCAGCCGTTGAATTTTGCCGCACGATCGAAAAGGTTGATCCAGTCTCCCGCACCTTCATCTGGTCGTCCATGAAAGCGGGGGGACTCGCGGGGCTGAACGAGGACAACCTTGACGTCGTCGCCTACCTCCAACGTGCAGAGGAAGCCCGACGACTCGCACGACTAAGTATTAAAGACCAACAGCGCACCGACAGCCGACGATACAACTTACGACGACGCCACGCAGAGTACAATCCAGGAGACCAAGTGTGGCTTTGGACACCAATTCGCCGTCGCGCATTAAGTGAAAAGTTGTTGCGTCGATACTTTGGGCCGTACAAAATCATTCGCCGCGCCGGACCACTGGACTATGAAGTCATTTACGACGGAACGTCACGCGCAAGCCCAGAAATTGTACATGTTGTACGACTGAAGCCATATTACGCGCGTTAAAAAATCTGTGGCGTTTCAACTTAGCAGTGTTTATGTTTAAGTGGCTTGTTTTGGAACATCGCGGCGAAGTTTTTTTTAAGGGGGGAGTAATGCCGCGAAACCTTCGAAACTGTGTTGTTTTTCAACAGCTGCCGGCATACAGGCTTATCACTCTAATTCTGGATCGCGTATCAGTTGCGCAATCTTTGTTTGTTAATGCTCGATGTCCCGAGTCCCGTCTTTATCAGTTTCATTGTAGCGCAAGATGCACCGAGACCTATCTCGAAGGTTCCGGCCACTCGTGTTTCTTTCCACAATATTCCAGCCCGTTCTGGTAGCTGTTTGCGACGTTATCTAGATTGTTCTGTGCAGCCTTTAAATTGAGCGTTGACGAGTGTGACGAGCATTCTTTGATCGATGATCGACCAACACGTTTGCTGCTATCGCCACCGCCGAGTTGCTTAGTTCTTTTGCGGGCGCAAGTCAGCCCAATAAAGAGGTAATTCCGTACCATCAAGCCTGTGCCTTCATTTGTGTTATCGACCCTGGTCACCACCACGTGACAATACTCTTTATTGCCACCGGCTCCATTTTTTGGCCATAGAGGCGTGGGTCCATTTTTTCCAGCGGCCGCCTGTTCTGATACTGGAAATTTTTTTAGGAGGCCTTCTGGTTTGCAGCAACTGATGGCACACTTAAATATAGATGCAATCAGGCGGCCCTTCCTTTCCTGGAACCATGCTTTGTTTTCTGCTTGTCCCACTGTGTTGAGGCAAATCTGCTCCCGTTCTGCGGCGCTCAACTGTGGAAGTGGTTGAATGCAGTTTTTAAACATATCCCTGCACACCGCAGATGTCAGATTTTTGCTGGTGCAGGGATGAAATCTGTCTGCTCTTTAAACTGTATTGCTGAAGCATCATGCTCAGGTTCAGCATGCTCCTTGTCTGCAGCAGCTGAGGTATTAATAGTGGCATACCGTAACCATATGAGGTCCGGTTCTGTCACCTTCAGGCATGCTGCCAGTGCCTGAGCATCAATTGGCTGTCGCAAAGGAGGCACACAGCCTTCTCTCAGCCTCTTCCGTTTCCTGCGTGTCCCCGTCGTCACCTTGAAAATCAGAATTTCTGGCAGCGGCTTTGGAGGTGGACGGCTGTTTCCTGCACAGAGAACCATGTCACAATGAACAGGTCTGGAAAAATATTAAGCACTGCTCCCCCCCTCGAAGTAGTACTGCTTGCTGGCAATAAAGCATTCCACACAATGTTTCCGATTAGGGAAAGCCTCCTTCATGTCCACTCTGCCACAGCACGTGGCAGAGGCTACCCGTTAAAAACGGGACTGCCGTCATTGTAAATTACTATGCAGAGCAACCAACGTCTGTGGCATGTTTCACACCATACAGCGCCTACCGAAGTTGCCAACTGCACAGAAAGCATTTGTCTGGCTCTAACTGTAAATGAAGACACATCCACCCAAGAAGTGGCACAGCAATTGTTTCCTAACTTTATCACTTTATGGTGTAGCCATCAAGACGATATATAAGAATAATCAGCCTTAAGCAGAGAAATGAAGGGGAAATTAGGGGTTCGTTATGATACAATTAAAGGAGCCAGCAATCAAACAATCGAAGGTAAACACATGGGTTCTTTTTTTTAAGGTTTTGTAATTCACATGAGTCACAGTAGACCTGTGATGATTTTAGGGACGAAGAATATTAAATGCAAAGCGGCACCCTTCCACTTTGCATTTAGTATTCTTTCTCCCTAAAATCATCACAGGACTAATTCTGGTCCCTATACACTACATAACCATACAAAAAGATATCCTCTATGTATACCTTGGGGTCGTAGACTGTTTCGCTTCAAAGGAGTCATCGCCATGTCATGCGGCCTGCAACGATCTCAGCCTCTATTTTGTACAAACATGTAACAAACTAAACCTCAGAACAGCTCACAGTTCTGAACCTGCTGCCAACAATGGAGTCAAGCAAGACAGATTCTCAAAATGTGAGGGTAAAGAGTAGCATTTGTCAGTACATTTTTTATTACGTCCTCATATTTTGGAGGTACCTGACCATTGATGGCAATTTAGCATTGCACACGAGAAAGTGATGTTGCAATTATGTTTAAATGTAAGCATGAGCATTGTTCACTATGCAGCAGTTAAACTATTCAGCAGCACTACCCTTGAAGCTGTTATTTAGTTTTTGTTCCATCTAAGGAATGGGTCACCTGCCTGCACTATAGGTGTGGACAAAAGTAAACAGCACTCTGTTTTGTAATATTTTCCGTTTTCAAAACTGGCTGCTGTGTTATGTGCATACTAACAGTGAATGTTAGTGTAACTTCTCACGGGCAGAGAATGTTTATGTTTATTAGGTAAGGCATAGCCGTATAATTACGATAGAACAGCATGCTTAGTTTGCTTTTGTCGACTTCTGTACAAACCAAGCTACCCGCAACCCACAACTATTTGATGGAAGGATTGAAAGTGATGATATTGTTGTGAAACGACGAGCAAAAGGTCCGTGCCATCTGGTCGCATATTACGTCGGTATAGGGTGTTCTCGTGGAGCAAAAATAATGCGAGAGATGGGTCAGGGCGGTCGGAGGTAAGACGGAGGATAATGGAATGCAGAGAAGGATCTAGGTGCTGCTCCTTGGCAATGTTAGCAAAGGCGGAGACAGACAAGACACATGCATCATCGTCAGAGTCTGTAGGACTAGGGGAGTCGACGGGATGACGTGACAGTCTGCATCTTGGTGAAGCCGGCCGGACTTGTAGACGACGGAAAAGGTGTATTCTTGTAATCGTAGCGCCCAGCGCCCCAAACGGCCAGTAGGATCTTTGAGAGAGGAAAGCCAGCACAAGGCATGATGGTCTGTTATCACAGTAAAATGGCGCCAAACAAATAAGGGCGGAATTTCGTAATAGCCAACACAAGCGCCAGGCACTCTCGCTCTGTAATAGAATAATTTTGTTCGGGTGTTGAGAGGAGGCGGCTGGCATACGCAATCACCCTTGTACGGCCGTAAGCTGACCGAGAATAGCTCCTATTCCATGACCACTTGCGTCTTTACGGAGTTCAGTATTAGCGGAAGGGTTGAAGTGGGCCAAGACTGGTGGAGTAGTTAGAGCAACAATAAGCTCTGAGAAAGCTGCAACTTGTTCAGGCCCCCAATAGAATGAAACGTCTTTCTTGAGGAGTTGGGTGAGCGGACGAGCGAGGACTGCGAAGTTCGGGACGAATCGTCGGAAGTAGGAACATAGGCCAATAAAGCTTCGGACATCGCTGGATGAACGCGGAGTGGGAAAATCTCTGACGGCACGTATCTTGTCAGGGTCAGGCTGAACACCGGAAGCATTAACCAAGTGACCAAGCACTTTGATTTCCCGATGACCGAAACTGCATTTCTTTGAGTTGAATTGAAGGCCGGCGCGACGGAATAGCTCGAAAATGGTAGAAAGGCGAGAGAGGTGGCTGTCAAAAGTGGACGAGAAAACAATGACGTCGTCTAAGTAGCAAAGACAAGTCGTCCACTTGAAGCCGCGCAGCAATGAGTCCATCATCCGTTCGAAAGTTGCAGGGGCGTTACATAGGCCAAAAGGCATGACTTTAAATTGATAGAGGCCGTCAAGGGTGATGAACGCTGTCTTTTCACGGTCTCTCTCGTCGACAGAAATCTGCCAGTAGCCGGAACGAAGGTCGATGGATGAGAAGGAGCTGGCTCCGTGCAAACTATCAAGCGCGTCGTCGATGCGCGGAAGAGGATACACATCTTTTTTGGTTATCTTATTCAAATGACGGTAGTCAACGCAGAATCTCCAACTGTTATCCTTCTTCTTGACCAACACAACAGGGGATGCCCAGGGGCTACTGGAAGGCTCGATTATGTCATTCGTTAACATCTTTTCGACCTCCGTTTGAATGACGCGTCGCTCGGCAAGCGAAACACGATAGGGCCGCCTGTGGATAGGACTGGCGTCCCCGGTGTCAATGCGGTGGGTTACAACTGTCGTTTGACCCAATGGGCGGGTGCCGAAGTCAAAAAGGTCACTGTAGGTAAACAAAAGCTTGTGTAAATCAGCGGCGAATTCAGGTTGCAGATCAGCTGATATCATGCTGTCAAGCGGATCAGGGCGCGATGTGGACGACGAGGGGGTGTTGGCAGGGACGGCTGTTGTATGAGCTGTAGACAGAGCTGAAATAGCACAATCGGTCATCGGGGACAGCGAAGCTAATGAAATTCCCTCGGGCAGAACTTGAGTTGAAAAGCTGAAGTTGAGGACTGGGAGAGTGGTGCGGTTCTGGGAGATGTGCACAATTAGATGAGGAAGGGTGACGTGCCGCTGCAGCATGACATCAGTAATGGGACAAGCGAGATAGTCGCCATCTGGGACGGGTGGGAATGGCGACATAGGGATGTAAACGGCAGTTTCTGGGGGAAGGCGGCTAAACTGTGCTGATCGAAGTGGGGTGAGCAGGAGGGGTCTTCAGAGCAGAGCGGGAGGTCCAAGCGAAGTAGGCCACTAAAGCAGTCGATAAGGGCAGAGTGGGCTGTTAAGAAATCAATGCGCAGGATAACGTCGTGGGGGCATTCATGTAGGCCGGTGAACAGCACTGGGGCATGACGGTCAGCAATTGTAACTCGCGCCATACACATGCCAACCACGGCAGCAGGGCTGCCATTGGCGACGCGAACTGTTGACGAGACGGCTGGCGTAAGGACTTTCTTGAGGCGACGACGAAATGAGGAGCTTAGAACGGACAGTTGGGCGCCTGTATCAATTCTGTGATTTGGTAACAGAGGTTGTTGCTGCTGCCGGACGGCGCCCTACAAGCCCAATTGCGGCTTTGGCGCGTCCGCGTCCTGTATTGTTTTTTTGAAGTGAATAAAGTATTATTATTATTATTATTATTATTATTATTATTATTATTATTATTATTATTATTATTATTATTATTATTATTATTATTTAGAGCAGAAACGGGAACTCCATCCACAAGGACGTCGATACGGCTATTTTGTAGGGCAGGGGTCAACAGAGGCTTTTCAGTCCAGGTCATAAATGCAGCGTCACCTCCGGGAGCTGCATTGGCTAGTTTTCCGATAAGTGGCCAGAGTAGGACGTTGGCGAACTGCGGCGAGGATGAGGAGAACGCGAACGTCGTGCTTGCGGGGATGGTGAACGGTTGGCAGGACGGACAGTGGAAACAGGGTCAGCACGGGTCTGGTCGGGGCGAGGTGAGGTATAGCGAGGGGCATAGTTTCCGCGGTGGTCGACGTGGGTGAACTGACGAGATGGCGTATACCAGCGGCTACGGCAGTGACGGGAAATGTGGCCAACGCGAGAACAAGTAAAACAGATGGGGCGATTGTCATGGGTACGCCATTCATTTGGGTTGCGGTACCGATATTGCAGAGACATTAGTCTGCCAACCAAGATCCGTATAACTCGTGCTATGGTCTTTCCAGTTGTGATGTATGGATGCGAGAGTTGGACTGTGAAAAAGGCTGACCGCAGAAGAATTGACGCGTTTGAATTGTGGTGATTGCGAAGACTCTTGAGAGTTCCTTGGACTGCCAGAAGATCAAATCAGTCAATATTGTCGACCATAAACCCTGACTGCTCATTGGAGGGTCAAATTCTAAAGTTAAAGCTCAGCTACTTTGGTCATCTGATGAGAAGAGAGGAGTCGCTGGAGAAAGATTTGATGTTGGGAAAGGTTGAGGGTCGCCGGAGAAGGGGTAGGCAGCGAACGCGATGATTAGATGGCATCCTCGAGGCACTGCAGATGAAGTTATGTGATGTTAGGAAGATAGTGAGAGACCGGAAAGCGTGGCGTGACATGGTCAATAGGGTCACGAAGTTTCGGACACGACTGAACGACTGAACTGAACTGACCGATATCGGGGCGAGAAACCGGCGCTGGATGAAGCAGCAGCAATCACTGGAGGTGCAGGTCCTGAATCCACGGTGTCGGTGGCACTGGCAGAAGGCAGGCCCATATTCGCAACTTCTTGGCGAACAACAGCCTTAATAAGTGATATAATAGCCAGGGTGTTGTCGGGTGTATGCGACATTGAGGCCGCGGGAGTCATTGCCTCAAGCTCTTGGCGGACAATGCGTGTCAAAGTGTTGTCGTTAGCAGGCGGTCGAGGAGTCGGAAGATCGATACAGGAGGAGCTCGCAGCCGTGTTCGGCAGCCAGTCGAAACGGTGAGATATTCGCCTCTGTTTCGCCTGCTCGAAACGTCGCCACACCTGCAGCACAGAGTCCACGGTGGAGCAATCCCTGCACAACAGGAGGTTAAAGGCATCGTCGGCAATGCCTTTTACTATATGGCCGACTTTATCCTCCTCAGGCATGCCTTGGTCGACTTTGCGGCATAGAGACAGGAAGTCTTGAATGTAAGTGAGATAAGACTCCGTAGATGTTTGGGCGCGAGAGGCAAGCGCTTTCTTGGCGGCGATGTGGCGGCCAATAGGCTTTCCGAACAGGTCGTGTAGCTTCTGTTTGCAGATATCCCAAGATGTTAGGTCGTCTTCGTGGGTTTCAAACCACACCCGCGCGGTCCCAGCCAAGTAGAAGATTACATTCGCAAGCATGAGTGTGGGATCCCACCGGTTGTGCTTGCTCACGCGCTCGTATAGGGCTAGCCAGTCGTCTACGTCGACGTCGTCGGTCCCGCAGAAGGTTCCGGGGTCACGGGGATGGGCCATGACAACAGCAGGTGCGGCGGCTGTAGAGGTAGAGGCGTCTGTAGTCATTGTAGTGGTTCCGACGTGGCGGCCGCTGCGGAGATCCAGCTTGTGACAGGGGATCGAATTGATTGACCTCCACCAAGAGATGTTACGTGGAAGATCTACAGTCTGAAAGCTCTCCGCACAGCTAACGTTGATGAGGGCACTGATTTCACGACACTCAGCGTCGTCGTCTTCTCGGAGTCTGTTGCACTTCTTCATCCTCATCACGAACAGCGAATACAGCTAAGTAACAATATTGTAACACTCTTGTCTCTGTGTAATCAACCTTTCTGAGCCCAAGAAATGGTCCACACGAAACAGGCGGCACTTTCACTCCCACTCACTTCTTCCTCGTCCAGCTCCTACCGAGTTCCTCATCTTAATTTATCTTATGGACTGTAACATTTGCCCCCCTTTCGCAAAAGAAGCCCTCCAAGCGAGTCATGTGTTGTCACGAGAGTGGCACTTTTTCAAACGGACGACATGTGTAACCTGAGTTTCTGCTGAACGTCGTCCACTGGCCGTAAGGCGTGCAATCCGGTAGTTAAGTTCGCAGAGTCGTTCTAAGATCACGTAGGGTCCAGTGTAGCTTGCCAGCATTTTCTGGTGTAAGCCGCGGTTTCTCTTCGGTTTCCAAAGTCAGACTCGACCACCGGGGCAGTAGATGATTTGGCGATGGTGGTCGTCATAGCGAGCTTTCGATCGCTCTTGTGTTGCCATAGTCCTAAGTTGGGCTGTTCGCCGCGCTTCTTCGGCCAAGCAGAGGGTTTCGGCTAAGCACGGGTCGTCTTCAGTGGAAAATGGGAAGATGGTGTCGAGGGTGTGTCGAGGGGGGCGGGCATACAGAAGGAAGAATGGACTCTGGTCTCATGCCTGGCAGTTTTGAAGGCATATGTGATGAACGGAAGAACACAGTCCCAGTTTTATGGTCCGGTGCGACGTACATTGAAAGAATATTCGTGAGAGTTCTGTTGGTGCGTTCAGTTAAACCATTTGTCTGAGGGTGGTAAGGGGTGGAATGTCTGAAATCAGATGCACATAAACGAAGAAGTTCTTCAATTACATCGGCAGTAAACTGGCGACCTCTGTCACTAATTACAACTCTCGGGGGACCACGTCAGAAGATGACTGAATGCAGCATAAACAGGGAAACTTGGTATGCTGTAGCGGCGGGAAAAGCGGCTGTCTCGCAGCAGCAAGTAGGATGGTCCACACATACAAGAATCGACCCAAAAGGTCGACTCCAACTTTCTCAAAAGGAGCCTTGGGCTGCGCTACAAGGTGAAGCATTCAGGGTGCAACGCCAGTAGGACCTTTGTGAGTCTGGCACTGAGGACAGCTGGCAGCATACTGGCCAATTGTGTAGCGCATCCGCGGCCAGTAGAATCGCTCCTGAGTGCGGTGCAAAGTTCTCGAAGATCCCAGGTATCCCGAAGCTGGATCATCATGCATGACGCGTAAAATAGAAAGACGGAGACTTTCAGGTACTACCAGAAGGAACCGATGGCCAGTGTCTGAGTAAACTTTCTTGCATAGCAGCCCATCACGGAAGCAAAACTAGCTGTTCGAGGCTGGGTCCTGAGCAGCATTCAAGAACGGCTCCAGGTTCTGATCCTTGTGTTGTTCTGTTCGGAATAGTGTGTGAGTATCGGGAAATTTCGGACATAAAGCAGCGATGTAGTGGTTGAAGTTGTCCGCGTCGCATTCCGTCGTGGCAAGTGGCAACCGGGAGAGGCAGTCCGCATCTGCGTGCCGTCGACCACTTTTGTATGAAGTGCTGTAGTCGTATTATTGCAAGCGAAGGGCCCAGCGGGCCAGGCGACCAGACTGATCACGGAGATTGAGTAGCCAGCATAAGGAATGGCGATCGGTTACTATTACGAAAGGCCGTCCGTAAAGGTAGCAGCGAAACCACTGCACGGCAAAAACAACCGCGAGTCGTTCCTGCTCGGTGATGGTGTAGTTGCGCTCCGTCTTGCTGACAGTCCGACTGGCGTGAGCAATCACATGTTCATAGTCGTCATAGCGCTGAACGAGGACAGCACCGAGGCCTATGCCACTTGCGTCCGTATGTATTTCAGTTGGAGCAGAAGGGTTGAAGTGCCGTGAGATAGGATGTGATGTTAGGAGGAACTTCGGTTGTCGGAAAGATGAATCGCATTCAGATGTCCACTGGAATGGAGCGTCTTTATGTAGTACACATGTGAGCGGGTAGGCAACATCTGCAGAACAAAGGATGAAGCGTCGGAAATTGAGCAAAGGCCAAGAAGACTACGGAGCTCCTTCACGTTCCGAGGTTGCTGAAACGCAGCAACGGCTACGGTCTTCTCAGGATCAGGCAGGACGCCGTCACCGTTAACGAGGTGACCAAGCACCAACGCCTGTCGCTCACCAAAACGGCACTTTTTTTAACTGAGAACAGGTCCAGCTTGGCGCATGTAGTCCAGCACAAGGACTAGCCGGTCATTGTGCTCTTTGAATGTCCAGCCAAAAATGACTATGTCGTCCAGATAGCACATACAGACCTCCCATTTCAGACCACGTAGTACAGAATCCATGAATCTTTCAAATGTTGCGGGCGCATTGCACAAGCCGAGAGGCAGAACATTAAATTCAAACAGTCCATCGGGAGTGATGAAAGCCGTCTTTTCCTTGTATGCTGGGTGCATTGGGATTTGCCAGTATCCTGAACGCAGGTCAACAGATGAAAAGTATGATGCAGAATACAAGCAGTCAATGGCGTCATCAATGCGGGGAAGCGGGTTGACATCCTTTTTAGTGACTGAACTCAAGCGGTGGTAATCTACACAAAATCGCTATGTGCCATCTTTCTTGCGCACAAGAATTATTGGAGCCGCCCGGGGACTGCATGATTCTTGAATGACACCCTGGACTAACATTTCACGTACTTCATCATTGATGACCTTGCGCTCGAACGGCAACCGAGGATACGGTTTTTGGCGAATTGGATGTGCATAACCGGTGTCAATTCGATGACTGGTGCGAGACCCGGGTAAGAAGCATGAACTGATGGGCTTCGAGAAGTAAAAACTGATGAATACTTCGACAGCAGATCTTCCAAAGCATCACGCTCTGTGGCGTTCAGAGAATTACTAATCATGCCACGCAGTATAGCATTCACTTGAGACGTTGCGACATTCGGCTAACGTGCGTCCGTAACCAAAGCCACTGATATTGGCATGTCTGAACTGTAGAACGCAAGCTTCATTCCAGCTGCTAAAAGTACTGGCTGCGTGGAGCAATTAATAGTTCACAATCGCATGCAGCCTTTGGTTACCGACACCGAACAATTAGGAACCAGGAGATTTTTTCGCGCAGTTCGAATAGTTAGGTGTCACGGTCGCCTCAAACGTTTCGATCATACGACGAGAACACGAAACCGGAATGTACTGGATAGACATCGGAGGCCCAACACTATCGTCACACCACGCACAGCACATCTTCACAAACAAGAGGTTCCTCGAAGAACTCAGGCGGTAGGCAGCCGTTAACACTGATCTCACCCGTGCGGCAGTCTACGGTTGCGCCACAGATTCGCAGAAAATCTATACCAAGAATTATATCGTGTGGAGTGAGGTAGCACGGCAAATTTCGCAGGAAACACGGTTTCCCCCAAGACAGACCTTGGCACTGCACACTTCAACGGGATACAACAAATCGTCACTAACGCTATGAGAATTTGCATTTTTGTCCCAAGGAAATATCACTTTTGGTCCCAGTAGGTTTTAAATGTTAAACTCATAATCTATATTGTCGCAACAGTGTCCACTAATGCTAATGTAGAAGTACCGTCAAAAGACACACAGATCTTATTTTTTGGCATAGTCGCGGAAGGAGATATTTCTGCGAATAGTGAGCTTTCACCAGCGGCCTCACCTCCATCGGTCGCGGCGCCTATTTTCCAGAGGAGGGGACTGGGAACGACGCCGCGGGGATGGCGATCAGTGAGCACGAAAAACGGGTGGTGGAGTCAGACTCTGGTCGGAAGCCGGGAAGTGGTTGCGCGCGCCACCGGGCTGAAACTGGCCATGGGGAGGAGACGACCAGTACCGACGGGAGTCAACTGGGTTATCACTGGTCGGGTCTGGATACGTTGGTCGGTCATACCGCGATGGTGGACGACGGCGGCATTGTCTTGAAAAATGGCCCGGGTTGCCACATCGGTAACAGACAGGAGTAGGCCGAAGAAGGGGTGTTCCTGCTGTCGATAAAAGCCAGGATCGTGCTGATCTGTGAACCGGGGTGCTCGCCTAGGTCTTCGCGGCCGAAGGTCGTTACGCTGATCAAGATGTCTAGAAGAAACAGGACTTGCGAAATGTTGCTGCGAGCATTCTTCGAAAGAGGCAGGGTGTGCTGCGTGAACAGAAGAAAACTCAGGCTGCGATTGCAGATTGTAGGTAGGCTCACACGGCAAAGATGGGCGGTAGGACACTGGTGACGTGTTCGGGCAGCGGGAAACGAGCCGGAGTAACTCTTCATGAATGATCTACCGGATAGTTGAAGTAAGGTCTGGAGGAAGATGCTCGTCAACGCTGGTGACTGTTGTCACATTGGCAAGCCTTCAAAACTTAGGAGTTACTCGACGGGTCTTTAGTGCTTCGAATGTGCGGACGTGACGAAGGATAGCGGACACAGTAGAGATATCATCTTTGGCGATTAGGAAGTTGTAGACATCAGCTGCGATGCCCTTCAAAAGATGCCCAACGTTGTCCCCCTCAGACGTGCGAGAATCGATGGTTCTGCACAATTTGAGGACCGCCTCGGTATAGGTAGTGCAGGTCTCGCCAGGTAGTCGGGCACGATTGGCTAGTGTCTGCTCGGCCTGCTTCTTGCGCGCTGATGAATCACCGAAACACTGAGTTCGGTGATAAAGCGGTCCCATATCGTCAGCGTGCCCTCATGGTTTTCAAACCAGAAGAGGGCGGTGTCGGTCAGGAAGAAAACGACGTTGGCGAGCTGAGTCGCGAAGTCCCAGCGGTTGTAACGGCTTACCCGTTGGTAGTGGCGGAGCCAGTCCTCAACGTCCTCCCCAGCAAAAGGACAAGGCTCTCGGTAAGGTTAGTAAAGGCCGGAACTCGCCTGATTTGATGTGGCAAGAAGCACTGGGCTAGGCTCAGTCGGTGGCGGCATTGTAAGGAACAATGGCGGGAGTCCAGCAAGGCGGCGGCTGCGACGAGGCTCCAAGGGTGCGTAGAGGACGAAATGACGTGGGATCGAAACCGAACTCTTCACCAATAATCTAACACTCTTGTCTCTATGTAATCAACCTTTCTGAGCCCAAGAAATGGTTCGCACGAAACAGGCGGCACTTTCACTCCCATTCACTTCATCGTCCAGCTCCTACTGAGTTCCTCATCTTCCTTTATCATATGAACTGTAACAATATGCACTCTAGATGAACTGTTCATACTGATCCCTGTGATGTGCTTGTTCGTGCAATAAAAATTTTGTACTTGTACCTACATGGTCTTCAACTCTGAATTCATGCAACAGTTCACATGCAAGTTGAAAGAAAAGGCTTACCTTTGTATGGCACCACCCACGAGCACTGTGTGTCAGTGCTTGAGGGAGCCTTCAAATCCACCACAACAGAGAGGAGAGCAGCAACGTGCTGACAATTTCCACTCAGCCAGTGCAACCAGAATGCCATAACATACGCATAAATAACTGTTCATGCTCGTGCGCAAGCACCCCAAATCATGCACCTGGTACTCTTCAAATGAAATGTAAATGCGAATTCAGAGCTGCGTATTAAGTTCAGTTTAGTTCAGTCGTGTCCGACTCTTCGGGACCCTATGGACCATATCACGCCACGCTTTCCGGTCTCCCACTATCTTCTTAACATAGCATAACTTCATCTGCAGCCCCTCGAGGATGCCATCTAACCATCGCTTTCGCTGCCTACCCCTTCTCCGGTGACCCTCAACCTTTCCCAACATCAAATCTTTCTCCAGCAACTCCTCTCTTCTCATCAGATGACCAAAGTAGCTGAGCTTTAACTTTAGAGTTTGACCCCCCAATGAGCAATCAGTTATTTGCAAAGCCTCTTCAGATAACCAGTTTGCTTTCTTGCATTTCATTTGCTTTGGAACTACCTTAGTAGCAACTTCTTGTATTATATCACGAACATCATTCCGCATCTCTTCAGGCTCTCTGTCTTCAAGATATAATTTTTGAAATCGGTTCCTCACTTCCACATCATATTCTGATGGAATCTGATCCAGATCATACCTGAAAGGCCTTCTAGTTTTCTGCGTCTTCTTCAATCGAAGCTTAAATTTGGCAACAACAAGCTGATGATCGGTGCCACAATCGGCCCCAGGCCTTGTTTTTACTGCTTGTATAGCGCTTCTCCATCTCTGCCGGCAAAGAATATAATCAATCTGATTCCTGTACAGACCGTCCAGTGAAGTCCACGTGCACAGGCGCGTCTTGTGCTGTTGAAAATGAGTATTCGCTATGGTCAGGTTGTTTTCTTGACAAAACTCTACTAGCCTCTGCCCGGCTTCATTTGGCTCACCAAGACCAAACTTGCCTGTTATTCCGGATATTTCTTCACTCCCCACCTTAGCATTCCAGTCTCCTATGAGAAGAAGGACGTTTGATGATGGAGTGCGGTCTAAAAGACATTGCAGGTCAGCATAAAATCTCTCAACGTCAGCTTCTATAGCACCTTGATCTTTAACAAAATGCCGCAGTATAAGCTCGGTACGTGAATGGTATATGCCATAAACGTAGTCGACGAGCGTTCGTTGTGGTTTATCCGGCCATAGGCCTATTATATGGTGCATATCTGATGAGCGGCTTCGACTCATGCACTACAGCACAGATACCGTCCCCTGTGCAGGCATCCGGTGAGGCAAAGCAAATTCGGGCCTTGCAATAAATATTCCCCGTAGAGACTAAGTGGGCACGATAGCGTGGTGAAATGCAGAACAAAGGACTGCATTACCTATCACGTAAGCACTCAAGCTTACAGCTAAACAGCACGTTCAGGTGGAAATATCGGTTACTACAGCGAGTCACTAAGCAATCTACAAACACATGATGCTTTGAGTTTGCATGCACTGTTGCGAAGCGCTTGCTCGCGGGCTGATATATACTCAAATTAATGCTTACCCTGCTGTGCAGTCGCAAAATTCATTCAGGACTTCTGTAGGCTCCTTGTCCATCATAACCAGTTGCCTGTAGTACCCGGCCTTTATCGACGGCACACACGTGCTGCGCAGGTACGTGGCCTGTCCTTCGTTAAGCCACTCTGCGTGCCTTATGTATTTGTCTTCGACAAAGTTCCATTCGCGACGCATCTGTTGCTGCCAAATGTCTGCTTCGAACGTACGGAAATGACGCTCCATGTCGTCGCGAGTGAGTGCTGGAGCGTCACTAAAGTCTGCCCTCCAGCCTTCCTCAATGAAAACGTCAACAAAGGTACTGCACGTGGGCACCCCCATACCAACCGCGCGCGAGGAAGCGCGTAGGCGTTGCAACAAACGCTGCACGCTGTAAGAAGTCACTGCCGAGCGCAGTGAAGAACAAAAACGAAAAAACTGGCGACTCACAGAATCGGTACCAGCTACAAAAATCAATAAATATTGCCACGTAGTGGTGACAAGGTCGTTGACACCAAAAGAAGACACAGGCTTGATGGTACAGAAATAACTCTTTATTGGGCTGATTTTCGCCCGCAAAAGAACTAAGCAACTCGGCGGCGGCGATAGCAAAATACGTGCTCGTCGATCGTCGAACAAAAAATGCCCATAGTAGGAATGCCGTCGCACTCGTCAACGCTCAATTTAAAGGCTGCTCAGAACAATCTAGATATCGTCGCAACTGCTACAAGCACAAGCTGGAACATTTAAGAAAGACACGAGTGGCCGGAATCTTCGAGACAGATCTCGGTGCATCTTGCGCTACAACGAAACTGATTAAGGTGCAACTCGCGACATTGAGCATTAACGAACAAAGAATACAGAACTGATACGCGATTCAAAATCAGAGTAATACGGCCGCATGCCGGCGGCTGTTAAAAAACAACAAATACAGTTTTAAAGGCTTCGCGGCATTACTCCCCCCTTAAAAACATCGCCTCGATGTTCGGAAACAAAGCAACTTAAACATAAGCAATGCAAAGTTTAAACACCACAGATTCTTTAACACGCGTAATATGGCTTCAGTCGTACAACAGGCGCAATTTCTGGGGGTTCACGTCGTCGTTGTGATGCTGACGGTCCGTCGGGAATGTCTTCATAGCACAGCGGTCCGACGCGGCGAATGATTTTGTACGGCCCAAAGTATCGACGCAACAACTTTTCACTTAGTCCGCAACGGCGAATTGATGTCGAAACCCACACTTGGTCCCCTAGATTGTACTCTGCGTGGCGTCGTCATAAGTTGTATCGTAGGCTGTCGGTGCACTGTTGGTCTGATACGCAGCCGTGCGAGTCGTCTGGCTTCCTCTGCACGCTGCAGGTAGACGGCGACGTCAAGGTTGTCCTCGTTGATTACGTGCGGCAGCATTGCGTCGAGCGTCGTCGTGGGCTCCCTGCCGTACACAAGCTTGAACGGGGTCGCTCTGGTCGTCTTCTGGACTGCCGTGTTATGCGCGAAGATCACGTACGGCAAGATAGCGCCCCAGGTCTTGTGTTCAGCGCCGGCGTACATGGTGCATGGTAGAATTAGCATGACGATCATGTCCGCGATCGTTTTGTTCAGGCGCTCCGTAAGGCATTGGTCTGGGGATGATACGCAGCTGTTCGTCAATGGCTTGTATAACTATTCCAGGATGGCTTGCGATAACTCTGCCGTAAACGCTGTTCCCTGTCCGTGATGAGCACTTTTGGCGACTTCTGCCGCGGTACCATTTGGTATAGTGCTTTTGCTTCGGCGTAACAGGCAAGGTTGCCAGTGGCCAAGATGATCCACTTATTACCCATAGACGAAGCTGGAAAGGGGCCGAGGAGATCCATCCCAATTTGTTGAAAGCGCATGTCTGGGGGCGAAATCGGGTTTAGTAGTCCTGCTGGTCTGATAGGCGGTGTCTTGCGTCGTTGGCACTCACGACACGTCTTCACGTAGTGGGCAACTTCGGCAGGCAGTCGCGGCCGCTAGTACTTCCCCTGGATTATACGCAATGTGCGTGCAAATTCGAGATGGCCTGCTGTGGGCTCATCATGCAACGCTTGCAGAGTTTCCTGCCGGAGGTTTTTAGGCACTACAAGAAGTTGCGTAGTCCTTTTGGGTGCGAAGTTCTCCTTCACGAGGAGGTCATTGCTTAACGCGAAAGAAGATAAATGTCGCCTGAACGCAGCAAGAGGGGAAGCGGCCTTTCCTTCTAGTAATCGCCTAGCGGTTTCAGCTCAGGGTCTGATCGCTGTTGTTCTGCGACACTGCTGGCGCTTACCAGTCCCAAAAAGTCGTCGTCGTCATCGTCCTTCGGGGGAGTGTCGACAGGAGCGCGTGATAAGCAGTCTGCGTCGGAATGCTTCCGGCCCGACTAATAAACTAAAGTCAAGTCGAATTCTTGAAGTCGTAGGCTCCATCTGGCAAGGCGGCCGGAGGGATCTTTGAAATTAGCCAGCCAGCAGAGCGCGTGATGGTCGCTTACCACCTTTAATGGTCGGCCGTATAGGTATGGACGAAACTTAGTAATGGCCCAGATGATCGCGATGTACTCCTTCTCGGTCGTCGAATAAATGACATCGGCTTTTGTGAGGGACCTGCTATCCTAGGCGATTACTTTCTCCTGTCCGTCACTTTTCTAGACGAGAACGGCTCCTAGGCAAACACTGCTCGCTTCGATGTGAATTTCGGTCTCGGCGTTATCATCAAAGTGGCCAAGTACAGAAGGGCACTGCAGGCGGCGCTTGAGTTCGTCAAAGGCTTCTCCTTGCGGCGGTTCCCATTTAAAAAGAACGTCAGCCTTTGTAAGCTGCATCAACGGTTCGGTGATGCGCGAAAAGTTTCTGACAAATCGTCGATAATAAGCGCACTGCCCAAGGAATCGGCGCACAGCTTTCTTGTCGGCAGGCGGTGGGAATTGTGCGATTGCAGCTGTTTTCTCTAGGTCTAGTCGAATACCATCCTTGCTAACGATGTGACCTAGGAACCGCAGTTCTTCGTAGGCAAAGTGCTTTTAGCGTTAGTCCGGATGATTTAATGGCTTTCAGCACTGTATGCAATCGTTTTAGGTGGTCTTCAAAGTTTTACGAGAAGAGAGCAACGTCGTCCAAATATACCAAACAAATTTGCCACTTCAAGCCTACCAGGACTGTGGCCATTACTCTGAAATGTGGCTGGTGTGGAGCAGAGGCCTAATGGCATCACCTTGAACTCTAAAAGACCGTCCGGTGTGATGAATGCGGTCTTCTCGCGATCTCTTTCGTCGTCCTCAATTTGCCAATATCCGCGCTTCAGGTCCATCAATGAGAAGAACCTTGCATTGCAGAGCCGGTCGAGAGTGTCGTCGATGCGGGCAAGCGGGCAGACATCCTTCTTAGTATGCTATTCAAGCGGCGGTAATCAACGCACAAGCGAAGTGTGTTGTCTTTCTTCTTCACCAAAACGACTGGTGCCGCCCAGGGGCTCTTCAATGGCTGCACTATGTCATCACGCAGCATTTTCTCAACATGATCACGAATGGCCTGGCGTTCTTGCGGCGATACACGATAGGGGCTTTGGCGCAGAGGTCGGGCGTCTTCGTCCGTTATAATGCGGTGCATGGCCAGGGGTGTTTGTCGTACCTTCAATGATGATGAGAAGCACTCCCCGTAGCTTCGAAGAAGACTTAGAATCTGGTCTTTTCTGCTGTGGGTCAATGCCGGGTTGATGTCCAATGTGAGCTGACGGAATTGGTCCCTTCCAGCGTTTGGTCGTGGAGGGCGAATACATCTTTGAGGTCCGCTAATTTGTCGCGACAAGCGATCGTCGTGCCCTTGTTGAGATGCCGGTATTCTTCGGAGAAGTTTGTTACCAGCACTTGAGCTTGACCTCTCCGGAATTTCGCAATGCCTCTTGCGATGCCGACACCTCGTTCTAAGAGCAATTTGATAGTTCCTTCGACGATGCCTTCAGCGGTTTCGATGTTTGCGCTACCTACGCAGACTGCGACGCTTGATCGGGGCGGCACGGTCAATTCTCCATCGAGGACGTTAAGAGCAATGTGTTGCGTCGAAGTCGTCGTAGCAGGAATGGCTTCGTCTGCAGTGAGCTTGATGAGCTTGGGTCGCAGGTCGATGACAGCCATATGTTCATTTAGGAATTCCATGCCTAAAATCACGTCGCGGGAGCACTGCTGCAAGACCACCAAGCTGGTGAGGTAAGTACACCCATTTACGGTTATTCTTGCAATACATCGTCACGATGGATTAATCAGGTGGCCACCTTCGGTGCGAATCAGCGGGCCATCCCAAGCTGTTGTAACTTTTCTGAGATGAGAGGCTAACGGTCCACTGATGAGTGAAAAGTCAGCTCCGGTGTCTACTAGGGCAGTGACTCTGCGACCGTCGACATCAACTTCAAGGTCACTTGTTCGCGTCCTCGCTTTGCACGTGGGCCTTGGTGTTCGATCTCGGCTCCGTCGTTTCTTTAGGTTATGGCCGTGGCATACCGTTGTTACTTCGCTGGGCGGTGGTGTCGGCTTGCACTCTAGTCGTGTTGTCGTCGATGTCGTTGTGTGGAGCGGCGGTGAAATGGCTGCGTCGTCGTTAGTGGTCGTCGGCGGCGGAGGATGTTCGTCGTTTCGCCGTTGAGCAACCTCACCTCCAAAGGTTGCTCTACTTACTTTCCCCTGCGCGGGCTTAGAGACCTTCCGCGCACACTCTCATCGTAGTTACTGCCTGTACGGTGATAGAGACCTGAACCGACGGCTTGGTGGCGCAATCTCACCGCTACGCAGACGTCGATTTCTTGCGGTCGTTCACCTGGGCGTGGTCGTGGAGCGTCGGCTGCAGATCTGCGGAGACGGATTAGTCGGTACGGGCAGTGGCGCAGAATGTAGCCGGCCTCGCTGCAGTGGAAGCATAATGGCCGGTTGTTTGCTGTCCTCCAGGCGTCGCACTTCCTGGGGCTTGGGGGTCGTTGGTAGGCTTGGCGGGCGGGGGCCAAGGGGCGGTTTTCAGGAACAGGACGGCAGCGGCGAGGCGGAAAGTCATCACGTCGGGGCGCAGGGCGACTTAATGCAGCAGCGTAGCTCATCGGTGTTACCTCTTGCGCTGGAACAATCGCAGCCGTCGCTTGAAGAACGCCCAGCGCCTGCTGAACTTTTTCACAGACGACGTCAGCGAGCGTCGCCACCTGGGATTGTTGCGATGATGGCATCAATCGGAGGAGCTCCTCTCGCACGATCTCCCGGATGAGGTCCCGAAGGTTTTCTCCGCTTGCAGATGCGCTGGGGTAGTGGCTTGAGTAGTCCGGCTGAAGTGGTCGCTCGTACTGGCGCATCAGGGTGTCCAACGTCTTCTCGATGGTAGACACTTCCGTTTCAAATTCTGCAACGGTTTTTGGCGGATTTCGGACAAGACCTGCAAACATCGATGCTTTAGCGCCTCGCACTAAAAATTTGACTCGCTTACCTTAGGTCATCTGAGGGTCGGCGCGGCGAAAGAGGCGCTTCATCTCCTCAACGTATGCCAGGACTGGCTCGTTAGGGAGTTGAACTCTTGATTGGAGGAGGGCCTGAGCTCTTTCCTTTCGGACACAACTTGCAAAGGCAGTCAAAAACGCTTTCTTGAAAATCTCCCAATCCTTCATAGCTTCCTCATGATTTTCAAACCAAACTCGGGCATGTCCTTGAAGAACAAAGTAGACGTGCCGGAGTTTAGCGGCGTCGTTCCAGCCGTTCAATTGTGCCACACGGTTGAAAAGGTCCATCCAGTCTTCCGCATCTTCACTGGGCAATCTTTGGAAGATGGGGGGCTCCTTGGGCTGCAGAAAGACGACTGGTTCTGTAGACTGGGCCATTTCGAAAGTTGATGCCTTCCGGAGTCGAACGGGGTCAGGCTCGGGTTGTAGGCCTAGGAGTCGGTGGCTGGCTCGGTGACCTGTAGACTGGTCTTCGAGGGCGACAGTAACAGGGCTTAGGTCTTCGCTTGAAGGATCAAGGGCAGCACCTCCACCAGATGTCACGTAGTGGTGACAAGGCCGTTGACACCAAAAGAAGACACAGGCTTGATGGTACTGAAATAACTCTTTTCTGGGCTGGCTTGCGCACGCAAAAGAACTAAGCAACTCGGCTGCGGTGATAGCAAAAAACGTGCTCGTCGATCGTCGAGCACAGAATGCCCGTCGCACTCGTGAACGTTCAATTTAAAGGCTGCTTGGAACAATCTAGATAACGTCGCAACTTTACAAGCAAAAGCTGGAACAAGAAAGACACACGAGTGGCCGCAATCTTTGAGACAGATCTCGGTGCATCTTGTGCTACAACGAAACTGATAAAGGTTCGACTCGTGACATCCAGCATTAACAAACAAAGAATACAGAACTGATACGTAATCCAGACTCAGAGTGATAAGGCCGCATGCCGGCGGCTGTTACAAAAGAACAAACACAGTTTTGAAGGCTTCGCGATAATATCCAGGCGTGAGCACGTCCCCAATGGCTGCCTCTGTGGGAGAGCGCACGCTGGAAAAATAGGAAGGGGGCGCGACGTCCCGTCAATCTAGTTTCTCCTGATGGCCGCTAGGTGGGCCCTCTACTGCAAAAAGGTTCCAACCGTTCTAAATGTTCTAAAGGTTCAAACCGTTCTAAATCAATAATTAAGATATAGGGAGAAAAATGAGCATGATAGGTACTGCTACCACCCCGTTTCAAAGGGGACGCTCCTATATTCCATCCATTCATCCGTTTCATTCTTCGGCGGTCAGCCTTCTTCACAGTCCAACCAAGGCATCTATACATCACAACTGGATGTATGGATGCAAGAAATGCAGATTACAAATATTAGCTATATCCATATACCTTGGCTAGACACCTTATCAAAATACAGCAAATATGTTTCTATTCATAAGCATTTTATATTTATTGCTCACTAATTTAGCAATGAGCGCAGATAACAATAAGCCCATTCACGAGAATTATATGAGAGAATTTTATTCTCGTTACTCGTTGGCTGATAGATGTATGTATAATGAAGAAACCAAAAACACTACGCAATTCCCTAGCCCATTCCTTTATATCTAAGCGTTACAGGTTTGCTGAAGTTATAACTGAGCGGATTTTTTTTTCCTAATCCTTTATGTTTAAGTCTCACAAGTTCGCGGAAGTTATCTTGAGCGCAAGTTTTTCTAAGTTAACTGAATGCGCTCTACAGCCGTCATATATTGTTGGATTGGTAAAACGTTTATTTGGGCCTGCAGTCCGGACAGGGCTTACGTCGTCCTCTGGGCACCGTCCGCGCGGCCTGGGTCCCCGCTCGCCGTGGCCCGCTCGCTGGTTTCCTGCCGGGCCAGCGTGTTGATGACCTCATGGACGGCCCAGAGTTGTTCCTCTTGATTGTCGCTCCCTGCGGCTGCTTCTAGTCGCGGCGGGATCCTCCCAGACTTAGCTTCTTTCTGGTACTTAGTACAATTGCACAGCATGTGTGCGAAGCCGGCCGTCTCCGTTCGGCAGACTCTGCATTTGTCTGTCGGGTGCGTCTCGGGATACATTCTATGCATCAGCGACGGGCTGGGGAGTGAGCCCGTCTGTAGCTGTCTAAATAAAACGGCTTGCTCTCGACTGAGCCCCGAGAAAGGGGGTGGAAGAGTTCTGCGAGCTAGGCGCAACGCTTTGGTTATTTCGTTGTAGTCGGTCATTCGGTCTTTGGTGCTGTACCACAGCGGTCCGTTAGCGCGCGATCCGTTAGCGCGCGCGCCTCGGCGTGTGCCGTCTCGTTGTGGTTGGCGTTGCGGTCTGACGCCTCGCCCGCGTGCGCCGGGAACCACTTGATTCTCACTTGTCTGCTGCCATCGTCGTTCTTGGTTGCCTGAAGTATGCGCACCGCTTCCTTCGCTATCCAGCCTTTGGCGAAATTTCTCACCGCCTGCCTCGAGCCGCATAGCACTGTGTGGCAGTCGCGGTTGGCGATGGCCAGGGCGATGGCCACCTCCTCCACTTGCTCTGCCTTGGTGCATATCGTGCTGGCGGTCGTGCGAACGGTGCCAGTCGCGTTGACGACGACCGTCGTGAAGCCGTTTATCTTGGCGTACTCATCCTCGTCAACGTAGCGTGCGTGTAATCGGCCGCGTGCTGGTCTATCAGCGCCTTGGCTCTCGCTGCTCTCCTCCCTTTGTTATACTCCGGGTGCATGTTCTTCGGTACCGAGTCCACTCTGATGTTGCGCCTGATCTCATCGGGGACGGGGAGCTGCGTCTGCTCCCCGTCTTGATATCCAATTCCCAGGCTGTCCGAGGTTTTACAGCCGGCCTTGGTCGTAGACAGTCTTTCGAGTTGTGCGGCGCGTTGGGCCTCTGCTATCTCCTCCAGCGTGTTGTGCACCCCCAGCTGCGTTTGGTGCTCGCTGTTTCGAACAGTCCCAGTGCCGTCTTGTAGGCTCTGGGGATGAGTATATCTATCTTGTTTCTCTCGCTCATCTTCCACTTGCGGTAGGCCGCCACGTACGCTACGTGACATATGACGAACGAGTGGATCAGTCTGATCAGGCTTTCTTCTCTCATTCCACTTTTCTTGTTCGTGACTCGTTTGAGTAGTCTCGTGGCGTTCGCCGCTTTCGCAATGAGCCGGGTGACGGTCTCGCCGTTTCTGCCGTGCGTCTCGATCGTCATTCCCAACACTCTGATCTTGTTGACTCTTGGTATCGCGTTTCCCTTTCTGGTCTTGACTTTGATTGCCTCGTACTCTCTCGGGCTGCTCTTGGTTTTGCGGTGCTTGACGGGTGGGTAGAGGAGGAGCTCCGACTTGCTCGGCGTGCATCTGAGCCTCGTTCCGTCGAGTTCGTCTTCGATAGCATCAACGGCTGCATTTAGGGTGGATTCGATGTCGGAATCGCTGCCCCCTTTCACTCACAGCGTTATGTCGTGCGCGTATATCGTATGTCGGACTTCCTTGATGTTCCTGAGCCTTTCGGCTACTCCTATCATCACGAGCTTGAAAAGCACCGGCGAGATGACCGATCCCTAAGGTGTACCTGTGCTTCCCAGCTTCTTCTCCTGTGCTTGGAGGTAGCCTGCTCTGAGCTCGGCCATTCTGTCCGTGAGGAAGTCTTTGATGTAATTGTATGATCTCTCTCCCATGTTGAGTTTCGAGACTTGGGATAGGATCGCCGAGTGCTTCACCTTGACGAAGGCGCTCTGCAGGTCGAGTCCCAATACTGCTTTGTTTTCGCCGGTGTTGCCGTCGATGATCTGGTGCTTGAGTTTTATCATGGCGTCTTGGGTACTTAGATGTTGCCTGAAGCCAATTATTGTTTCCGGGTAGAGATCTTCTTTCTCGAGGTATTCTTGCCACCTGTTGAGCAGGACGTGCTCCTTGCCCACGCAAGATGTGAGCGATATGGGCCGGAGGTTATTCGTGTCGGAAGACTTGCCCGGCTTGGGAATCAGGATGATCTTGGCCTTCTTCCACTGCGTCGGCAGCGTTCCCGTTTTCCAGCATTTGTTGTAATAGCTCGTGAGGCTTGCTATGAATTTGTCGTCGAGGTTCTTAAGCGCCTTGTTGGTGATGCGGTCTAGCCCGGCCTCTGACCTGCTGCTGAGGTACTGCAGTGCCGTGAGAACTTCTACGTCTATATCTCTGTCGAGACGGGCGTTGGGCAGCCCCCCGCACGGCTCGTGGCACTCCGTGGGCGTAGTCGGCAGGTATCTGTCGCTGATGCGTTTCGTCACCTTATCGGCGCCGTGTTTAGTGAGTTCTCGATGGATGAGTTTCGCCAGTCGGTCCCTTTGGTGTGACTTAGTCTTGGTTTCGTCGAGCAGATGCTTCAAAAAGTTCCATGTTTTCCCGTTGTGCATCTGGCCGTCGGCAGCTTTGTATATCTCGTTCCACTGTTGCGCACATAGCGTGTGACAGTGGTCCTCGATTGCTCTGTTGAGTTGTGCGACTTTCTTTCGCAGCCTACGATTAAGGCGTTGTTGTTTTCATCTTTGAGATGGACTGCTTGGCCTCGATAAGGTGGACCAGTCGGCTATCCATTCTGTTCGTTTCGAGGTCTGTTACTATGTCCTTGGTTGAATTTCGAACATCTTGGAGGATCTTGTTGGTCCCCGCGTCGATGTCGTCGATTTCGGCCTCTACCCGGTTCCGGGCGTTCTATGCTGGTCATCTCCAACAGAAAATATCCCCCAAGACGGATGCACTTGAAAGCGACAGGAAAATATTGTCGCAAATTCTTAGAAGGACTGGGTGCAAACAATGCACTCGCTTCCAACACACGATGGCCAACTCCATGTTTTCTGCCCCCCCCCAACCCCCCGCATCTATGCTTCGTCTCACAAGATATCTGCCGCATTGTGAAAGAGGAGCCCTTGCAATTGTGCTCCTAAGTGTCTTTCGCACCTGTGCACTATAATAAAAAATTGTGTTTCTACTATCTGCCCCGCCGATTTGGGGGGCGAGAGGTGCGTAGGAGCCCAATTTCTTAATGTAGTGCGATTAATTCTAATTGGACCGGATGCCTCTGCCTTTCGCAGTGCTAAAATCATCTTGTGAGACGAAGTGTAACCTCAAGTTGTGTGTTGAAGCAATGAAGACATCTGACAGCAGTACTGGCTCCACAAAACCCCCTATTTTGTCCATGTTCACAGAACGCGCTTGCCTCGTTCGACGGTTTACTGATCCTTGATGCATTCTTTGCTCCTTTCACCCCTCTCATGCTCTACGAACGATCGCTACGCTGCGCGCTCCCTCTGTGCCCCGCGCAAGCACTCGTGCACGCCACGGCCGACTGAAAAAAATGGACGGTGGAACACGGATGTGCCTTTTCGGCCCAAGACTTCTCTGAGTGCAACCACATTTTCACATTCCATCAATACACTTATCATCCCTAGCTGCCAAATGAGTGAGTATATTTCTTGGTTCTATTTTAAAAGTATTTTGTACGCACATTCGTGGCTTATAAGTTTTACGAGCTGAAGAATGCAAAACAAAAATAATAATTTATCGCTGCTTAGTCTCCTAGGGTACCCAAAAGTTCACCTTTTATTTCAGCAGATGAAAATACTATTTCTAATTATTTAGGTTTGCTATTCATCAAGCACCTTGCGTGATTGGAACCTTTTCTTTTTTAGATTCTGAGGCCATTTTTTTGCATGTATATATAGATATGCTCTTAAGCTGAAACAGCTGAAATTTTCCCAGTGAAGACAGTCATACATAATTCCTTGTACTAAATTTTCGTGCTCCACGCTCTGTAAACCGTGCCTGAGGGGCCGCATAGAAAAGCAAGCGATACTTAAGTTAACATATAGCAGTTTTTCTTTTCTACGCCAGTACCGTACAGGTCACCGCTGACGATGGTCGACAGAGTTGCTTCTCACTCAGCCTCAGCCTACTGAAGTTCGGAGTATTTTAAAAATTAGGGCTCCATTCGCTGCACACAAATTTACTGTTTGTTGTATAATTATTTGTTGTAAAAATGTGCAGATAATATTGGCTGATCATTATGATTTTCTGGAATAAAATGCTGTAGTGTGGCGAGAATTTCTCAGCCTCAAGGCTGTTCTGTACGACCTTTGTTTTCACGTCTGCTTTGCAAAAGAAAATTACTCTTACTATTCTCATCAGACGCGCAGCGTATAAATACGCGGTGATGTGTTACTGCATCGTACTCTTGATCAATCAGTATTTGTTGTACGCATAGAATGCTGTTAGCTCCCATATATTTTGACCAGAAATATTTAGACTGATCCGTTTCTGCATAAAGGTTTCATTTCCTTTTGCTTGCAATGCTCATATGATCTTAAATTCTGCTTTCAGGGTCAGCACCGTTTTCTGTTATGCTGTCCATCCTTTCGGTGACTGCAATACATTACCTTGAGTATCATCAGTATCGATGTCGTAATGAAGCATGGAGAAGAAAGAGAACAAGCATTTAGGCACTTGGAACCTGCGTGCAGCGGTAGCAGGTGATGCTTTGTATAAGCTAGTCATACTTCACTTCAGCTTATAACCGTCCTGCTTTTTTTATTGGCCAGCGCTTAGTACCTTCCGTTACTCCTTTTGCTCTTCTGTAACGCATATTAGGTGTCCAATGCCTCTTAGAAGTCGAGCTGTCTCAGTGTATCTCTTTTCCAGGAACTTACGCAATATTTATTCCTTCATGTACCTCTTCACGTGTTTTTTGGCCGTAAATTTAGTTGCTGCACACGAACTTTGCCGTACACCTGAAAGTAATTACGTCAACGTATCCTGCATTTTGTTCCCGCTAATCGTCTGCGGTGGCGCGACGTTCGATATGGCTCGGTCTCGAGCCGGAAAGCGCTCCGCTTTTTTCAATAGCAGAAATAAAGCAGGAATGTAACCTGCCAATATTTCTAAATTTGCACGCGCATGACTTTAATATGCAGTACAAGAGGCCTTTTTTTCAGGAAAAGAGCTCTCTTTGATGCTTACTGTACTACCAGCTTCCCATATCTCGATCATTGTTTCCATGCAGTGTTGGCTTATACGCCGCAACGAAAAAAAAAAGAATCCCTGGTAGTGTGACTATAAACTTTGAAACTTCGCTGCAAAAGAAAATGACTAAGCATATATTGCCCGTCCTGCATAGTTGTGACAGGTGCTGCTGAGATCTCCCTGACGGAGCTGTGACACACGATAACTGCGCGTGGGGAGCAGCGCTAACAGTATATTTGTTTTGATTTTCTGTGTTTCCGCAGATTTCATATCTATTTTACAAGGACGACAGACATCGCTGAAATACAGGTGTTCGTCATCTGATGGATTCCCACAGCAATCGACCGTGAGAAAGGCTGAAGGAGAAACCTGGTGGAGTTTTCTCAGACAGCATCTGGAACTGCCCACCATTTAGCCTTGAACAATACCGGCGCCGCCTTTCGGAAACTCGCCGCTCACCAGCCACCTAAATACAAATGCTGCCACTGCACCTTCTAGCGAGTTCCAACAAACCTCTGGGACACATGCGCGCTCTTTTATACCTATAATAAAGAAATGTCATTCACAATACATATTTCCGGTTTTGCTTCAATGCACTTTTTTTCCAATGAGTTGCACAAACATCTCTATGCATGTGAATGGCTGCAAGCAACGGATTGGCAAAAAAACTTTAAACCAACTTATAAATCTAGATACTGACAGTATGCATGCCAGTATGTAGGATTGGCTTACAAATATTGCAGTTCCAATGAATTTGATAGGATGAAAATATTTAGAAGCCAATGAAGAGCATCCAATGGCAAATATTGCGATAGCCGACAAATACGCTTGGGCTGCCAATATAGAACAGCCAGTCAATAACAATATATATAATTATTGGTTTGAAACTGGAAAACCGGCATCGTAGGTATGCGGCTTTTTCAATGGCTAAATATAGGTCCTACATCATCTTTTAGCCCGATTATATATTGGCTCGGGTTGCATTTGGGCCGAATGCCAATAAAAGTATGACATTTGTGCCAATTTTTTTTCAATGCAGTTCCGCTATTCGTCCGATGCTGTTGTGCTACTTGGGTAAGACGTTTCTATAGCCTGACTTGCTTCGGGATGTTCAACCTTACAAAACCAAAACCTTTTTATTTTTGCGAGGTTTATTGCCTCGAGGCATAAAAAGAGCCTTATAAAGGATGAAGGGTATGATAAAATAAATGAAAAAAGGTTTGCTGATGTATTGAAGTTGAGGAGTGAAAGAAGCGGCATATGACGACGGATGACGGGGAGAGAGGCCAGCTGCCATCCGCGTCGGCTTCGACACTGGGCATTCCCACAGCATGTGGTGAATATTGGCTTCTTTATCTCTGGACTTGCAGACGGGGCACCCAATGTGGGGATAAAAATCTCGAAATTGAGGCCAGTTTCGAATCACTACAGGTAATAGGACCACCCCAACTCGAATCCTCCGAATCGCCTCCTCCTCTACACGAGTTAGACTACGTAGGAGGCTTTCCGTACATGGAGGTATGAGAGCACGTGTACAGCAACGCAGGTGCTTCTTTCTTGTTAAAAGTAGGGTACACTGTAAAAACAAAAACACCTTTTTGGGCATTTGTCTGATTCAAAACACCCTTACACCCTGAGTCTAGGGTGTTCGTGCCATTGGAAATCACCTCTTGCATACAAAAGGGGTGTTTTGGTTGGAGAATATGCCTTAGGGTGTTACGGGCAAGCAATATCACCTAACATGCTGGGGAGCTGGGGGTATATGGCTGCGTAACTTAATAGCCTTTTATACACAAGGGCGCTGCTAATATAACCCAACACCTAAATAAAGCACCAAAAGTAACTCTAAAATTGAAATTACACACGAGTGCTTTCTAAAAATGAAACAGAAACTGAAACAAAATTTCACCGCCAGGAGGCCGCCGGTAGCTACGAACGCTCTTTTCAAATTTCACAATATGGCCGTTAGCATTGTGGGGTGCGTTTCGGCCACGTTTCGGCGAACGTGGAATGTGCTTCTTCGATTGTTTACCCTCGTGAAATGTGTTGCATTTCCCATGAATATGTGTTACAGAAGTGTGTACGCTTGTGAAGTGCCTTCTACATGTGGTGTTTAACGCAAACGGGCATTTATCGTGTCGGCAAGTGTCCGGGCTTCTTTTTGCTTTGCTCAGGCGGAAGGGCTGCTGCACCGCTTTATGTTTGAGATGTTCGAAAGAAGGCATGGGCGATTTTTTTTTTCTGCGTGACTAAGAGGTATATGCGCCGACTACATTGCTATCACGCTGAAATCTCACTGGTTTGTTCGGTGCCGGTGATACGAAGGCGGACAGCGTACTGCAATATGCGTGAGAATATGCTTACCTTTACAGGCGATTGCCTGTAAAGGTCAGCATATTCTTACGCATATTGCGCTTTGTGGGAACAGTGTCCTACCGGATTGCTGCATTCTGTGTCTTCTTGTGCCGGAACGCTCCAGAATGTGCTGAAATGAAAACGTGAGACACGCGCTTGTTTTCACCCGGCTGCCAAACTAACATCGCACATGTGGTAAATGTCGCGGCCAGTTACGCAGATTTCTCGCAAGAACATCTGTCTCAGCTTTCTTGAACAGAAATAATGTATGTGCTACGTTTCCTTGCATTTTGTACGCGCAGGAGGATCACGAAACGATTTTCGTTTCTTGACAGTTTGATACTTGCGCTCAGTTCGCAACGACTCGGTTTTGTTCTACCGTTTCCGTTCGTGCGGCTAGGTAATGTTGGCAACTACCTTAATTCTCCTAGCATTCTTGACTCCCCCCTCCTCCCTTATCTCTTACACTTCGCACTCGCTCTCCTGAAACCTCCTTCATGCTTCGTCATCTCCTTTCACTCGGAGCGCTGTGAACCCCCCCCCCCCCCCCTGCCATCTTTTTTTGTTTTTTATTTACTCGGAGCATAGGCGCGCGAAGTCCTGCTCGGGGAGCGTCCTCCCGCAGCCCTTCTGTTTACACTTTTTGTTCGAGAAGGTTATGTTCGTCCTCGGCGGCCGTTCAGCGCGGCACGCCTCTGCGCTCGTGCTCTCGGCATCGAAGTGCGCCGGTCGGTCGGCCTGGTTGCATAATAGTTTATTCCAAACTGCGTAAACTATATGCCGCTATCAGCCTATGTTAACTTCCCCGCGTCTGGATTTGCCTTTTTAAATCACAATGGGAGCATTTTTCATTAAAAGGGGACCATATTTTGCGGTTGCACGGAGTGTGAAGTTGCATTTTTATTATGCTGCTTTTGTTATGGCGTTTACTTTTTCTCTCGAAGAATCATTTAGGTACGTATTTTATTTTCAGCGAGACTTCAATTAAGGCACTTGTACACGTGCTAAGTCAGCTGATGTGGTTTAAACGATCCAATTTCCATTATTTTTGTGGTCACATTTCAACATAACTGTTAGACCGCATTACTTGATTTTTGTAGTGTCTTTAGACTAGAATAAATGGATATTCGATACTGATGCCTCAGCATTCAAGTAGAGGTCGACAGCCTGAATTCTGTGGCCAAATATTGTACCGGATGTTGCTATTACAGAGTTTGATTGTGACCAGATGTTTACTTTTTTTTGTCTTTTGCTTAAATGTACATATGAAGCGGTTATCATAGCCTTAGTCGCATATGTTTACCTGCTTTGCTCATCACAGTGCGCATATTGCAGGCAAATTTGTTACTTAGTGTTATTTAAAAATTTGCAATGTATGTGTTCATCATCATAATCATCAGCCTGATTATACCCACTGCAGGGCGAAGGCCTCTCCCATATTTCTCCACTTAACCCGGTTCTGTGCTAGCTGCATCCACTTGACCCCTCCGAACTTCTTAATCTCATCCGCCCACCTAACTTTCTGCCGCCCCCTGCTACGCTTTCCTTCCCTTGGAATCCAGTTTGTTACCCTCAGCGACCATCGGTTATCCTCTCTTCGCACTACATGTCCTGCCCATGTCCATTTCTTCTTAATTTCAACTAGAATGTCGGTAACTTGAGTTATTGTTTATTGTTTATGCACAACCTCTTAACACACAAATTAAACATACCTCGCCCTGAAATTCTTAAACAATTGTCGCGCAGGACACATCATTCAAGAAGTAACCTGCTCGAACCCATTTTTGCAAGGACTGACTCTTTCAAGCACAGCTTTTTTCCACGGACCATTTCCGACTGGAACTGTCTTCCTGAGGCCATTCTCCAGTCTTCCAATTTCATTAAAGCTCTAGAGTTGCATTTTATTGAATGATACAGTGTTGTATTTTGTTGACTTGTTCATTTACTCTAATCCCGTGTTTTGATTTTTATTTTTATTTGTTGTTTTAATGCCTTGTATATCCACTCCTGCATGGGCCAAAATATTGGCCTGCAGTATTTTGAAATAAATAAATAAATAAATTTCTCTGACCCACTCTGCACGCTTTCTATCTCTTAATGTTACCCCTACCATTTTTCGTTCCATAGCCCTCTGGGTTGTCCTCAACTTAAGTAGAACTCTCTTGGTTAGCCTCCATGTTTCAGCCCCATAGGTGAGTACAGGCAAGATGCAACTGTTGTATACTTTCCTCTTGAGCGATACCGGTAAGCTGCTAGTCATAATCTGCGAGTGCTTGCCAAATGCGCTCCATCCCAATCTTATTCTTCTTGTTATTTCCTTTTCATGGTCCGGATCTGCGATTACTACTTGTCCTAAGTAGACATATTCGCCTACTACTTCCAGTATTTCGCTACCTAATGTAAACTGCTGTTCCTTCCCGAGGCTGTTGAACATTACCTTAGTCTTCTGCATATTGATTTTCAAGCCTACCTTTCTACTTTTTCTGTCTAGGTCGTCAATCATTATTTGCAGTTCATCCCCCGAGTTGCTTAGCAAGGCAATGTCATCAGCAAATCGCAGATTACTGAGGTGTTCTCCATCTACCCTTATCCCTAACTGTTCCCATTCCAAGTCTCTGAATACTTCCTCTAAACAAGCTGTGAATAGTACTGGGGAGATTGTGTCTCCTTGCCTACACCTTTCTTTATGGGAATTTTGTTACTTTCTTTATGCAGAACTATGGTTGCTGTGCAGCCACTATATATATCTTCCAGCACTTTCACGTAAGGCTCGTCTACCCCCTGATTTCGCAATGCCTGCATCACCGCCGAGGTTTCAACTGAGTCAAATGCTTTTTCGTAATCAATGAATGCTGTGTATAAGTGCTGGTTATATTTCGAGCATTTTTCTATCACCTGATTGATGGTATAGATATGATCGATAGTAGAGTACCGTTTCCGAAACCCTGCTTGGTCCTTTGCTTGATTGCAGTCTAAGGTTGTCCTGATTCTATTAGCGATTACCTTAGTAAATACCTGATACGTAACAGACAGTAAGCTGATTGGTCTGTAGATTTTACGGTCCTTAGAGTCCCCTTTCTTGTGAACGAGGATAATGTTTGCATTCTTCCATGGTTCCGGTACTGTCGATGACACCAGGCACTGCGTGTACAGGGTGGCCAGTTTTTCTAGCACAATATCCCCCCCGTCCTTCAGCAAATCTGTAGTTATCTGATCCTCTCCAGCTGATTTCCCCCTTTTCATAGTTTCTAGTGCTTTCTAGACCTCGTCCTTTATCACTGGTGGAACGTCTGACTTTTTCCCCGCCGCCAATCTCATTACGGTCCTGACTACTTTGGCTACTGTAGAGATCTGTATAGAACTCTTCGGCTACTTTGACTATCTTGTCCATATTAGTGATGACGTTGCCTGCCTTGTCCCTTATCGCATACATCTGGTTTTGCCTATGCCCAATTTCTTCTTTACCGCCTTAAGGCTTCCCCCGTCCTTTACAGCATGCTCAATTTTCTCCATGTTATACTTCCTTATATCGGCCACCTTGCGCTTATTGATTAGCTTTGATATCTCGGCCAATGCGATCTGGTCTGTTGGATTGGAAGCTTTCATACTCTGGCGTTTCTTAATCAAATCTTTCGTCTCCTTAGTCAGCTTACCGGTATCCTCTCTAACTATCCTACCGCCTACTTCTACCGCGCACTCAGTAATGATATCTCTGAAATTATTGTTCCTTGCCTCTAGGGTAATGTCGCCATCCTCAGTTAGAGCTTGATACCTATTCTGTAGCGAGAACTTGAACTCTTCTGCCCTCCCCCTCACCGCTAATTCGTTGATGGGTTTCTTTATTACTAATCTATTGCGTTCCTTCTTCAGATTTAGGCTAATTCGGGACCTCACCATCCTGTGGTCACTGCATCGCACTTTCCCGATTACCTCTACATCCTGCACAATGGCGGGTGTTGAACACATTATGAAGTCGATTTTATTTTTAGTCTCTCCGTTAGGACTTTTCCATGTCCATTTCCGGTTCTTCCGTTTGCTGAAGAAGGTATTCATTATTCGTAAGTTATTGCGCTCTGCAAACTCAACTAGTAACTCCCCTCTGCTATTCCTAGAGCCAATGCCATAGTCACCTACTGCCTTGTCTCCTGCCTGTTTTTTCCCTACCTTGGCATTGAAGTCGCCCATTAGTACAGTGTGCTGCGTCTTTACTTTTCGCATTGCCGATTCTACATCTTCATAAAAGCTTTCAACTGCCTGGTCATCAAAACTACATGTAGGTGCACAGGCCTGTACAACCTTCAGTTTATACCGCTTATTAGGCCTAATCACGATGCCTGCAACCCTCTCATTAATACTATAGAGTTCATCTTTATTACCCGATATATGCTTATTGACAAGGAAACCTAGTCCTAGTTGTCGCCTCTCTGGTAAACCTCGATAACACAGTACATGCCCATCCTTCAGTACAGTATATGCCTCATTCGGCCTCCTAACCTCACTAAGCCCTATGAAATCCCATTTCATGCCTTCTAGTTCCTCTAACAGCACTGCTGAACTAGCTTCACTAGCTAGGGTTCTAGCATTAAACGTTGCCAGGGTCAATTTCCAATGGCGGCCTGTCCAGCGGAGCCAGGCTTTCTTAGCACCCCCTGCTGCGTCACAGGTCTGACCGCCGCCGTGGTCAGTTGTTCCGCAGCCGCTGGTGACTGAGGGCCGGGGTTTTATGGAGCTTATCATAGGAGGTTGTGGCCAATTACTTCTCCAGGGTGGCCAACTCCTGTTCTGGTGAGGGAGTGCGTTGCCGGAGGTGTTCACCGGCATCAGGTCGCACCCCAAACCTGTGTATACAATTCCATCGACACGCGCACATTTTTTTTTCATCCGGTGGAGAATTGCGCGGCACCGGGATTTGAGCCCCGGTCCTCTTGCATGCGAGGCGGTTGTTCTACCGCTACGCAATCGCTGCACCCTAATGTATGTGTTGAAAGCAGTTTACTGATTTAAAGGGCCCAGAAAACAATTTGACTCTCATATGCTAACGATGCATGTCCCTAGATTGTCTCTAAGAATTGAAGCCTACTTTTTAATGCTGAGCGTGGACCCTTAGTTTAGAGATATATTACATATTTTATTGCCGCTCAGCCGTGTGCCAAGTTGAGGGGAGGAGGATCATAATTTTTGCTTTGTTATTTTTTATATTAGACCTTCCTTGATATTGCTTGCAGTTTGGTGATGAGTGGCCAAATACTGATGGTTTTTGCAGTTTTCTAACCTTAGCAAATATTTGTAACTGCTGTTTGCTAACGTCAGTTTTTTTTTTTTTTTCAGATATGTACAAATGCATCAATCGCCTTAGCTGTTGTACGATGATTTTTAATATTCAGTTACTTAAAATTTTGAGTAAAATGAATTCTTTATGGCTACCATTCACACAAACTTGCAGTTCTTACATGACTTCAACATGCTGATCAAGAATGACGGCAAAGAGGCAATTGAATTTGGCCTTAACAAGACACTTGTCTTGGTTTTGAAGGACACCATTCGTGCAAGAAAAAAGGACATTGCCCGGGTGCTCGAAGTATGTTCTGAAGGAATACGTGAAAGGAGCAAGAAGCGTAAATATTAAGCTGTTTCCTTCTGTTTGCTGCATGTGTTATCTAGTTAGCAGTTTTTCGCTAAATGCCTACATTTTTGCCATTTTGCATTGCCTTATAGCTATACTAAAAACATGGCTAAGCATCAGAAAGAATAATAAAACCATAACCAGCCTGTGCATTTCTTCATATGTAACAATTTTCGCATTAGCTAAATTTAAATTACCTATTGTTCTTCTCCATTGTAATGGTGCAGCCTTTTCAAATCTGTTCAACTGGTAGCAGAGAATTAGGTGACACCTAATTCAAATCTTCACAAGCTTTGCTAATTTTTTGCTGTAAGATGTTTGGCTTTCGGTTTGCGTGCCTCTACATGTCTTCAATTTTGTTTATTTGCCTTCCTAAATTAGACAATAAATTATCGCCTCAAAACTTGGCTGTCTCTTTTTACCCGCAAGGAGGTACTCCATTGTTGTGTTGCTTATTTCTATTGTAGATGTACAGACAGTATGCATTCTGCAACTCTTGACAAACATTGGGAACCAGCTGGGAGCTCTGGATGTTATGTTTGTATCATTCGTAAGTTTTCTCTTTGTCATTTGAATATTCAGAAAGCCTACTTGAAACCGACATTATTAGCAAATTTTCTTTGTTTCTAAAATGGCCTACAGTCTAACTTGTAATATGTATTAGTGATTCATAATTCAAATAGAAATACTACACAGGTTTTTATCACAACTGTGAATTCTTTCCTGTGAAAGGATTATTTGCACTGTAAGTACAATCAAAAGCACTTTTAAGAGACTCCTGCCCTCACATGCTTACCACGTCATATTGCATACAAGAGTCACCTGATGAAGCACTGGTAATGTCAAGATTGGTGCAGTGTGCCATCTGACTAAGCACTCTGCTGCAGTGGACCAGCAGTGCTTTATCAGATGGCTCTTTCAGGCAGCTTGGTGGGGTTTAGCATTTGCTGGCAAGGGGTCTCTCAACCTGCTCATGCATGCTAGTACCTAACATGTTCTTAATGTCTGGAATATATAAATCTGAGACTGCTTGAAAAGAAAACTTTGCCGCATTGTCTTATCCTACAGGCTTCTGAGGGTGGGTAAAGCAGTTTAATAGTGGTTTTAAAAAAATACTGTAATTTGCTAGCCAAGTTTGAAAAGATGTAATAATTTTAATTCTTCTGAGATTAGGTTTACCACATTGGTTGGGAGAAAATACTGCTGTGTTTCAAGGTTAATGCTGTATAAATATAATGCCTTCAACTACGGATGCTAACATTTCATGCATTAACCATCTGGCACTGTCATAGACATTCTCATTTATAGTAAACATTCTCAATAAATCCAAATTGTTATTTTTGCATTTCAAGTTAATGAACATATTTTAGTATTCGAACCTTAGTATTTCAAAGTGCTCCGACTGCCTGCCGCTATAACATTACAACTTCTTGAACACTTGAGCTTTCTGCCGCCTCTTGAGGCTCACCACTGATGTTCTGGATGTCTATGCATACAATGTGCTATGCGTAGAAAATGTTTTAACATGCCATGCTTCAATGTTGACATTTTTAGAGCTTCTGCTGTTTGGTTGTTTGGTAATGCTCTGCTGTTGCACATGTAATTGTCGCTCAACTCAAAGCTCCAGTGTACACTTTCAATGAATAATGTCTGAAGTTTCAGAACTGCTACATAGAGCAGCGAGAACACTTTTTCTTTGTTACTAAACCTTAAATGTAAACACTTCAGGAAGCATTGCGATGACCTAGGGCTTGGCTGGTTCATACTTAGCACAAGAAGAAGTGCAAAAGTTCAGAAATGCATTATGTGTTATGTATTACATGCACTTTGTTTTTTTTTGTAGTGCCCCATCACTAAGTATGCTCTTTCCACGTTTTTTTTTTTGTTTGGTTCTGCAGTATCTACGTGGCCAGTGCAGGGTATGCTGTAGGCTTTGTGTGAAGCCTTCAGTTGAGCCAGTTGTTAATATTTTATTAGTAAACACCGTGTTCCAGTGCTGTGAACAAATCATTACAAATTTTGAAGGTAGCCTATAACTAATTTTATTTTCAGTCCCAAGATATTCAGCAGTGGGTAAAGTGAGGATTAGAACTGCACCAATCTTGGTTGCTTAAGAAAGATGCTCTCCCATTAATGCTCGAAAAAAGAAACTGCCTTATTTTTATATTCAAGTGCACATTGAGTTCCAAGAAAACAGTGCTTACTGGGGCACCGTTATTCAATTGCCCCATTTCTCTGCCTATTTCGAAAATGATACTAGGACCAGTGCAGCCCCAGCACCCATTCAGCACTTGTTTGAGTGCATTGTGGGATACCAGCAATGCACCTGCATCGTTGTAAAGTAAATGTCAGTATTTTCTCCCATCATGCAAGTGCAACCAGTGTCGTCGCGTCCCAGCTTCGCTAAATCTCGCAGACCACCAGCGTACCCAACAGAAATGGGTGAAAAAGAATTGGTTTCGCACTGGAAGGTGGTGGTTTCTGTTATAGGGTAGTTCAATTTACAAATGCTGTTAAACCATTATGTAAAATACAAGGCAGTATTTTTGCCTTTTGGCCTGCATTAACAGTTTTTTTTTTATTTTGTACCATTTTTGAAACAATTTTTTTCGGTTGAAATCATTCGAATGCTGTTAGGAGTGATAGAAATTCAGCTGGTATTTTTTCCTTCTGCATACTTTAACAAGCTAATGGTTATTTACATTTTTAACTATCATATTAAACAATCCAGTTCAAGTGAAATGAAAAGTTTGTGGGTCAGCATGGAAGTTCTCTAACACAGGTGCTTTTGAAGAGTGTAGCCATTTTTATTCAACAAAATAGCTTGCATAATCTGAAAATACCATGCAACAGTATGCTGCATGAATAAAAATGGGTTTACCTTACGTGCTCTCATTTATGACTTGATCAAACACTGCCAGCTTTGTGCCTCCTGAATCAACCATAACAGTATACTCTGCATTGTTAATTGTGAGATAACCACCAGTGGTGTTTGATGGGGCCCTTTTCCAGCACACTGCTGTACACTAAAGGGGCATTGGTGTATTCTAAATATAGAGTAGAAAATATGTTGAATTTGCTCAGGCGCAATGCACATTTATACAGCTGCTCTCTTATGCACTTATTTCACATTTTTATCAAGGAACAGGAAGAAACGCCTGCCACGCCGTGCGTCGGATATACTGGGAGCAGCATCAAAGAAGCTGAAGAGAATTTCTTCTTCATTGAGCAGCGGAAGCTTTTTCGAGTCATCTACTCTACGTAGGGTATTGTTCCAAAAATGGGTCGATTTTGGCTGTTCAATCTGTGATATGACAAGGCGTCCGATAATTTTTGCTGCTTTATAGAGCACCTCGTTTTGGGCATATGTGTGTCGAAGTCAAGATGCGCTGCATAACGCTTTATTTCATCGCACAAGGCCGAATTTTAAGCAAGTGCACGCGTTGACACTGACAAAGCGTAGGATTATTATTATATACTCCGATTATTGTTGCATACGACTAAAATGTTTGTTGTCGTTTTTTAAGAAATGTCACCATGCTGTTGTGTGCATTGCTCAGATATGTTTTTCAAAAAATTGTATACTTTGTTGTCTGCATTTTTTGGAACTGTTTTGCTTCTTTCATTTTTTAGGTATTTACGTGCATAGCATGTACTAGGCTCTCAGTTGAGAGCGGCCGTATTGTTAAATAAATGAGGTTCCATAGCGCGAATCAATGAAGAAACAGAACACAAGTACCCCCCCTGACCCCCTCCCCCCACTAGCACCCGAGCACCCACTAGTCCGAACCCCAACCTTTTATGCCGAATAAAATACTTCCAGTTTCCTTCTGTGTTTGAAGCTTTGACATTTTTTAGTAACATGCTATGTGAATTTGAGAAAACAATCATACTGGCATGGGCCAATCGAGATGTCAAAATAATGGCATGCAGCATCTCTTTACATGCTAATTTGGCATTAGAGCTGGTTACCAGGTATACCTTTAAGCTTGATTGCAAATGTGCACATAGGAAAAGCATTAAAGAACGTGTAGTGGCAAAGGTAATTCCAAATTAGGAAACGCAATATATGCAGGTTATCCGCACTAATTTTTTTCAAGGGGTGTGGGTGCAATGCCACAGTTCCCACCCTGCAATAGGGTGTAAAGGTGATGAAAACACCCCAGAGCATTGGTCCCATAGAAGGCTGTTATGACCAACCGAAACACCATCTTTGAGGGTGTACTGGCACACTGAAGCCACTTTTTTTCAAGGGTGCATGGGTGTTAGTTATAGACATGCGAAAACACCTAAAGAGGTGTTTTTGTTTTTACAATGTACAATTCGATTTGACGATGACGAAGTTAAGTTAGAAAGGCAGGCCGCAGCATCCGAAGGGTTCTCAGCATTTTCAAAGTCACGCCGAGTCCATTCAATACGAATGGGCTGCGGTATGTGTGCCGCTAGACTGTGCATGTTTTGGTGCTGCTACTGACGCGCCTAAATAGCTTTGTCACCTGGAGGGCATCAGTGCGTATGACAATACGGGACGTGGGAAGCGTGGGAGTGGCGATGACAGAGCGAAGAGCCTCTTGCACATCAAGCAGTCCCGGACAAAAAGATGGAGGCTCCGGTAATTGAAACTTTAATGTCTTGTTCAGTACAGACTTGCTAGGGCAGTAAACTACAGCTGTCAGCTCACAGGCTTGGATGCTTGCGTCGACGTGAATTACGAATGAACCTTGCGGAATGAACCTTCTTCCATATTTTGGTCGTGAAGTGACGACGCCGATTTCTGCGTTCTCGGTAGCCGTGAGTTGGCTTGTTATCACTCAGCTGTACAAAACGCCAAAGAGGGCGAACTGTCAGTAGCGGTGGTAGGAGTGAATGTGATGAAGCATAAGCTCTGAGTGCCTTTTTGTTTATCCTTCGCGCCGAGATTCCGGAGAAGGAACCTGGGGACTTGTATAATAATAACAGTAAAATGTTTGAGATCACTGCGTCACCCGCATTAGGGGAATGCGTAAGCATTCTTTGTAGATGCTTCCGATTTGTGACGTCACATTATAAGTAGCACCCTATGAAGGGGCCTCATCGCCACGTTGAAAAGGAAGGAAGAGAGAAACGAGCCCTGCGGTGTCCCCCTCCTCCCTAACTTCATTGTGAGGGATTGACTGTCTTGAATCTTCATGCAGGCAGTTCTGTCTGACAAAAAGTCCTTGATGTACTTGTATGTTCATGCACCTACCCCGATTTTCTGGAGACCGCACAGGATCGCTTCGTGTTTAGCTTTATCAAAAGCATTTGTCAATTTCAGGAAGTATTACTATGAGCAACTGCAGCACCGACAGCAGCAACAAGAACGTCGAGGCCAAACTCAACAGCCTCGAGGATATGATCAAATCGATGAAGCAAGCCATCGAAGCCTTCCAAACGGAGAACGTCAATAGACTCAACAATCTGGAAAGAAGCGTGCAACTAATACTAAGCAACCCAACGTTCGCGCCAGTACAGCATCAAGTCAACCAAGCGCAGCAACACGGAGAATTCCGAATCGGACAATCATGGCCTTCAACTCCCCAGGCATAACAGTGTGGCAGTGGAATTGCCGCGGCTTCGTCAAGAAAAAGGCAGTCGTCCAGCAGTACATCGAGCACGCGGCTTGCAAGCCCGACGTGCTCCTCCTCCAAGAAACACTAACGTACAAGCCGTCCCTCCCCGGATACAGGGTGCACGCGGGCCCGCCCGACGGCAGAGGCCTGTGCACCCTGGTTAGGAAGGGACTCACCTTCGTCGAACACCGGCTAAGCAATGTCAGGATTGAACACACGCTCACCGAACTCATACCGACCAAGCAAAGAAAAAACAGCATCTTCATGTTGAACATCTACAGTAACCCATCGCGGATACTCCAGAGGTTCAAAGCCATTCTTAACAAGGCAAGCACGACGGCCGGCCAGAGCACGCTGATCGCATGCGGCGACATTAATGCGATGGATCCGGCGTGAGGCTACGTCAAAAGTAAAGCGAAAGGCAGAAGCCTATCCCAAGACGCGGCGGAACTCGACTATACCCTCATAACCGACCCGGCTTACCCAACGAGAATTGGCAACTCCGTGTCCCGAGATACCAGCCCCGACCTCACGTTCGTCAAGAACAGCGAACAGGTCACGATCACGTGGAGGAACACGGGGGTGGACCTCGGTAGCGACCACATGATATCGGAAATCGTCATACCGGAGCAGAGCAGTACCAAAGTCAGGAAACATACGTGGATCGATTGGTCTGCTTTCAGAGATAACAGAAATCAGGAAGCGGAAGAGACCGAAATCGACGACATCGACGCGTGGACCAACAAGATCCTCCAAAATGTTCGAAACTCAACCAAAGACATAGTAACAGACTTCGAAACGAACAGAATGGATAGCCGACTGGCCCACCTTATCGAGGCCAAGCAGTCTATTCTCAACAGATGGAAACAACAACGCCTTAATCGTAGGCTACGAAAGAAAGTCGCAGAACTCAACAGAGCAATCGAGGACCACTGTCGAACGCTATGTGCGCAACAGTGGAACGAGATATGAAACCCTGCTGACGGCCAGATGCACAGCGGGGAAATATGGAACTTTCTGAAACATCTGCTCCACGAAACCAAGAATAAGTCACACCAAAGGGACCGACTGGCGAAACTCACCCATCGAGAAATCACTAAACACGGCGCCGATAGGTGACGAAACGGACCAGCGACAGATACCTGCCGACTACGCCCACGGAGTGCCATGGACCGTACAGGGGGCTGCCCAACGCCCGTCTCGACAGAGATATAGACGTAGAAGAAGTTGGCACGGCACTGCAGGACCGCAACAGCAGGTCGGCGGCCGGGCTAGACCGTATCACCAACAAGGCGCTTAAGAACCTCGACGACAAATCCATAGCAAGCCTCACGAGCTATTACAACAAATGCTGGAAAACGGGAACGCTGCCGACGCAGTGGAAGAAGGCCAAGATCATCCTAATCCCCAAGCCGGGCAAGCCATCCGACATGGATAACCTCCGACCCATATCGCTCACATCTTGCGTGGGCAAGGTGTTGGAGCACGTCCTGCTCAACAGGTGGCAAGAATACTTCGAGAAAGAAGATCTCTACCTGGAAACGATCATTGGCTTCAGGCAGCATCTAAGTACCCAAGACGCCATGATACAGCTCAAGCACAAGATCATCGACGGCAAAACTGGCGACAACAAAGCAGTACTGGGACTCGACCTACAGAGCGCCTTCGACAAGGTGAAGCACTCAGCGATCCTATCCCAAGTCTCGAAACTCAACATGGGAGAGAGATCATACAAATACATCAAAGACTTCCTCATGGACAGAACGGCCGAGCTCAGAGCGGGGGACCTCGAAGCACTGGAGAAGAAGCTGGGCAGCACAGGCACACCTCAGGGATCGGTCATCTCGCCGGTGCTTTTCAATCTCGTGATGATAGGAGTGGCCGAAAGGCTCAGGAACATCAAGGAAGTCCGACATACGATATACGCGGACGACATAACGCTGTGGGTGGCAGGGGGCAGCGATGCCGACATCGAATCCACCCTACAGGCGGCCGTTGATGCGATCGAAGACCAACTCGACGGAACGGGGCTCAGATTCTCGCCGAGCAAGTCGGAGCTCCTCGTCTACCCGCCCGTCAAGCACCGCAAACCTAAGAGTAGCCCGAGAGAGATACGAGGCAATCAAAGTCAAGACCAGAGAGGGAAACGCGATCCCAAGAGTCAACAAGATCAGAATGTTGGGGATGACGATCGAGACGCACTGCAGAAACGGCGAGACCGTCACCCGGCTCATTGCGAAAGCGGCGAACGCCACGAGACTACTCAAACGAGTCACGAACAAGAAAAGGGGAATGAAGGAAGAGAGCCTGTTCAGAATGATCCACTCGTTCGTCATATGTCACGTAGCGTACGTGGCGGCCTACCACAAGTGGAACAAGAGCGAGAGACACAAGATAGATATACTCATCCTCAGAGCCAACAAGACGGCACTGGGACTGTTCGAAACAACGAGCACCAAACGCCTCCTGCAGCTAGGGGTGCACAACACGCTGGAGGAGATAGCGGAGGCCCAACGTGCCGCACAGCTCGAAAGACTGTCTACGACCAAGGCCGGCCGGAAAATCCTGGACAACCTGGGAACTGGATATCAAGGCAGGGAGCAGACGCAGCCCTCCGTCCCCGATGAGATCAGGCGCAACATCACAGTGGACTCGGTACCGAAGAACATGCACCCGGAGTATAACAAAGGGAGGAGAGCGGCGAGAGCCAAGGCGCTGATAGACCAGCACGCGGCCGACACACACGCACGCTACGTTGACGCGGCTGAGTATGCCAAGATACACGGGTTCACGACAGTCGTCGTCGACGCGACCGGCACCGTTCGCACGACCGCCAGCACGAGATGCACCAAGGCACAGCAAGCGGAGGAGGTGGCCATCGTCCTGGCCATCGCCGACCGCGACTGCCACACAGTGCTATGCGACTCGAGGCAGGCGGTGAGAAATTACGCCAAAGGCAGGACAGCGAAGGAAGCTGTGCGCATACTGCAGGCAACCAAGAACTTACGATGGCAGCAAACAAGTGAGAATCAAGTGGTTCCCGGCGCACGCGGGCGAGGCGTCAGACCGCAACGCCAACCACAACTAGACGGCACACGCCGAGACGCACGCGCTAACGGACCGCGCCTCGGTCGACTGGCCGCTGTGGTTCAGCAACAAAGACGCATGACGGACTACAACGAAATAACCAAGGTGGTTCGCCTAGCTCGCAGAACTCTTCCACCCCCTTGCTCAGGGCTCAGTCGAGAGCAAGCCGTTTTATTCAGACAGCTACATACGGGCTCACTCCCCAGTCCGTTGCTGATGCATAGAATGTATCCCGAGACGCACCCGACAGACATATGCAGAGTCTGCCGAACGGAGACTGCCGGCTTCGCACATATGCTGTGGAATTGTACCCAGTACCAGGAAGAAGCTAAGTCTGGGAGGATCCCGCCGCGACTGGAAGCAGCCACAGGGAGCGACAATAAGAGGAGCAACTCTGGGCCGTCCAGCAGGTCATCAAGGCGCTGGCCCGGCAGGGAACCAGCGAGCCGGCCACGGCGAACGGGGACCCAGGCCGCGCGGCCGGTGCCCAGAGGACGACGTAGGCCCCGTCCGGAGCGCGCGCGCGCGAGCGCGCGTTCTACTGCACGCCCCGAATAAACATTTTACCAATCCAATCCAATTGACGTCTCTAGAACGCAAGTCGACTATGTGGTATTTGAGCCGGAAAATCATGTTCTGCGTGCACAAGCCCGGTCGGAAGCCTACGATCTCGTGCCGCCACAAGTTGTTTTTCTCCATAAAGCGCTTCAATCGAGTCTGGGCTACATGCTCCATCAATTTCCCTATGCATAAGGTTAGAGAAATAGGTCTGAAATTTTCTAGTTTCGGGAGTTTTCCGGCCTCTCGGATTAAAAGACCTCTTTGCCTGCCGCTGATCGCGGCGGTCGCGGCTCTCGTCCCTTAGGCCCGTATCCAGAGTTGGGAGGGGGGATTAGAGGGCTCCGTATTTAGTGGAAGAATAAAGCTGTTATCATTATGAACAACATTTTATGCAAGTTGGATTCCACGTGAATCCATTTAAATGTCTGCGTCACTCCTTGGCTATTTAAACATCTGACTGACGTAATTGGTTTGCCAACTTTTCAGTGGCTTCACACCCTATGACATCACACCGACGTCGACATATCACTAACTCATTCACGTGCAAGACACGTGACCGGCAGTTGAAAATCGAAACCAGAAGATAGCTGGCGGCCATCTTGTATTCGTTTACACACCTTATTAGCTCTAAATAAATAACTATTTAACCTAAATGGATCGTTAATTCCAGTGCCCCTTTTTTGATGCTCTATCCAATGACGTCACCATTCGTTTTCGCATATACTAACTAGTTCTTTTTTTTTTAGTGCTCATCAGCTGTGGACATGCCAAAACTACCGCCAAACCTCCTTAATGCTTACGCATTAGTAATAATTGGTGCACAAGGGCGGGAAGACGCAGAGTCTGTCTTACTTGCTTTGTGGATAACTGCCCCGCTCCGTAACGAACGGGAGAAAGATGGGAGTGAGAACGGAAAAAAGGTGCCGTACTGGAGAGTTAAGTTGTTTTTCGACTCATGGGATCTTATCTCATAATTTTGGAGATCCAAACCACTGCGGAGCCCTCCAATACGCCAGCTCTTTCTCACTTCCTTTCATTTAATCCCACAAACATCCCTCTTTTTAGGGTGCGATAACGGTGTCCACCGAGAAGTTTGATATATATTGCCCCCTGCTGTCCCTATATATAAATTTACAATCTTTCTAAAGCTGAAAAGGGGCAATAATAACTTCCTGGTGGATTAGCTCACGCTTTCATTTTCTGTGCCTAACGAGCGTCGTTGACACATGTGAAATTAAGGTTATCGCTTTAAACAGTGTTTCTGAGAACCTCTTCTTTGAGGTGACTGACTGATCCAGAACGCTGATTGTATGTTTTGTTGCTCCCTCTAGTGCGTAAGAATTTCTCGCTGTCACTACCAGAGCAATATTTTTAAGTTCCATGCTACTTAAAAAAAAACCTTTTATAGCAAATGAAAGCAGCTGTGTCTGTCACGCATTCTCGATGGGCACCTCTACCACGTCGTGAAAGAAAGGAACATGAGTGAAAGCTGAAAAAGATGAAGAGCTGCAGTAGTGGAGGGCTCCAGACTAATTTCGACCGTTGGAGATCCCTAATGTGCACTGACAATACACAGCACATGGCAGCCTGTTTTTCCAAGACTGATTTGTAACTTCCATCTGAAAAAGTTGCTTGCGGAGAGATGAGCTCTTTGGCAATTTTTTATTATAATTATGTGCACTGACTACAATGTTATTCAGAAACTAACATAGGTTGCAGCTGATTTCAAACGTCATTTTCCTTTGTCAAGCGGCAGCTTATTTTTTTAGAAGAGTTTTTTTCAACCCGGCTTATGTTAGCCCCTTAACCAGAGATTCATCCCGATGTGTCGTTAATGGAACGGGACCAATAGGCAGTCCTGTATAGGGTTTCTTTTCTACCCGCTTCTGCGTAGGGTAGCCGCGGACAGGCATATTCGAGGTTTTTCATCTGTAGGACAGGAGACGGTCTTTGTATCTGCATACGCGGACAGCATTTCACCCTTCGGGCGTGACAATGACAGTTTCATTGTTTTCTTGAACATCTTTTCGGAATACGCAGCTATATCTGGAGCAGAGCTCAACACGAAGAAAAGTAACGTACTCCGCTTCGGTCAGTCAAGGGCCCTTTAGCCACCGCCGTGCCGCTTGTGGACGCAGTGCGTGTACTTGGCATGCTGTTGCCAAGCGGAGTCTCTCCCTGTGCCTGGGGTGTAGTTCTCTCACGAGCAGCGCACGCCTTTTCAGACGCAGAGCGTTTCAACCTAACGCTCAAAGTGTCGTCAAGACGCGAGGGTACAATTTAACCCTTTTATGTGACGCTTATCGCGACAATCTCGCGCCCTGTGGCGAACCGACTCACGTCTCTTATAGGGACTTTTGTTTGGGATTGCAGAACAGGTGGTGGTGGTGGTACAAACTTTATTCAGTGAAGGCCCAAAAAAATTAAAATAAATTTATGTTGCCGCCGTTCTGTGGGCGGCCTTCCGGCTGCTGGTCGTTCGCTGCCCAGGTCGTAAGCCGCTGTTGAATATGCGGCTCTGAGCTGGCCAAAGCAGCCTCCCACAGCTGCGGGCTGTTTATTTGCCAGGAGACGGGGGGAAAGTGCGCCGGACAAGAGTAAAGAATTTGAGCATAGTGTGCTCGGGAAGAGCTGCAAAGCGTGCATTGGGGCTAGAATGCACCGGGGTGAATAAGGGCAAGGCGTGCAGGGGAGAGGAAAGTACGGGCCTGTAAATGGCGCCACATATTCTGTTCGATTTTAGATGGGGACTTGTGAGGGGTAGGGAGGGAAAATCGGGAGTTGCGGTAGTGGAGGGTGATGTCATAAAAGGTGAGGAGGGAGTCACGCGTGTCCATCCCGGGGTGGAGCGGGCCAGCTTGGTCGGTCATCTCGCGAGCGATAGAATTTGCCGCCACATTTCCAGGGTGCCCCGCGTCAGCCCGAACCCAAAAGAGCTGGATAGATCGGGAAGGGGGGAAGGAGTGCTTAAGGATATTGAGCAGAGGAAGAGATTCTACCCTTCGCAAAGTTGCGGACTGCGGTCTTAGAGTCTCTAAATATGAAAAGGGCTGGTGTGCTGGCAATGGCGAGGGCGATGGCTGCTTCCTCTGCGGCAGTGGAAGTGAGAGCATGGATAGTGGCGACGGAGAGGGGGGTTCGTGTATTAGAAACAGTGGCCAGGGCTAGGCGGGATGCGAGAGGTAGGGTGCCGCATCAACATACACGGCGTCAGACCGTGTACCGAACTGGCACCAGAGGGTGGAGGCGCAGGCAGATCGGCGAGCGGCATGATGCTTAGGGTATATGTTCTTGGAAAGGGGCTTGAAAAAAAGCATGGCGAAGAGGGAGCTGGGCAAGTGATGGGTGACACAAACAGGGGAGACAGGAGTCAAGCGAAGAGAAGTAAGAAGGGCTCTGCCAGGGGTGGTGCGAGATAAACGATCGAGTTGTGTCACGCGATGAGCCTCCACAAGTTATGAAAGAGTACTGTGGACGCCCATCGCCAGTAGACGAGAAGGGGGGGGGGGGGCGGAAGTGGGAAGCCCGAGAGCCAACTTATAGGTTTGACGGATGAAACAGTTGACCCTGTCTTCCTCGGCACGAGACAGAAAGAGGCAGGGGAGGGAGTAGACAAGGCGGCTTAGCACAAAGGCCTGAACAACACGACGGAGGTCATGCTCGAACATGCCGTAGTGTCGGTTAGCGACCCGTCAGATCAGCCGTACCATCTGCTGGACGGTGGTAGTAAGGCGGGAAAGGACAGTAGTGTGTTTGCCATTGAATTGGAGAAAGCGACTGAGAATACGGATGCAAGAGACAGAAGGGATGGGATGTTCGTCGATAGTGACGTTAAGGTTAGGAGATGAGGTTCGAACTATGCCTCGAGCCAGGAGGAGCAGGAGCTCCGACTTGGAAAGGGAACAAGCTAGCCCGACCGTGCGAGTATAATCGGCGACCGTTTTAGCGCTCGCCTGGAGAGCGGCTTCCATCTCTGCAACATTGCCGGTAGTCACCCACAGGGTGATATCGTCAGCATAAAAAGCATGGGAGAGGTTAGGAATGGTAGCTAGAGCACGTGCCGTAGGGGAGAGGGTGATGTTGAAGAGACGGGGAGAAAGTGCAGAACCCTGGGGTACCTCGATTTCCAAGAGAGAAAGCGGGAGAGGAGAGGGTGCCGAATGATATCTCAGCCATGCGATGGGCAAGGAAAGCCTTGATGTAACCATGGATCCGGGAACCCACGTTAAGGGTAGAAAGGGCATCTAGGATGGCGGTATGGAACATTGTCAAATGCTTTCGTCAAGTCCAGAGCCATAATCGCGCGAGTGCGCTTGGCGTGAAGAGGGTAAAGGACCTCTTTGAAGAGCAGGAGCATGACATCCTGTGTAGAGAGGGATGGGCGAAAGCCGAACATCGAATCGGGGAAAAGATGGTTGTCCTCGGGGAAGCTCTGCAAGCGGTCTAGAACGACGTGCTCAAAGAGCTTCCTGAGACAAGAGGTGAGGGAAATAGGACGGAGATTTTGAATGTCTATGGGTTTGCCGGGCATGGGGACGAAGGTTACCTTAGCGCGGGTCCACTCAGAAGGCAGAGTGCCGCCGTGCCAATCTTTGTTAAAGAGGTCCGTAATGGCCTCTAGGGATGATGTGTCTAGGTTACGGAGGGCCTTGTTAAAATTTGGTCTGCTCTTGGTGCGGAAGAGGTGCGGAGCTTATGTAGTGCCGCACAAACCTCCCCCTGCGTCAAGCGCAGAATTAATGGTGCTGCTGTAGGAAAGGAGAGGGGACGGAGGGGAAGTGCAGAAATAGCGATGTCGGAGTTCGAGAAGGAAATCTGAATCGGATAGCGGTGAGGATTGTAGGAGGCGCGTCACCTCCCTGCATTGCGTGGCCGTGGTATGCGACGGGCCAAGGAGGACACGTAGGACCGCCCACGTATTCCTCAGCCCGACGTTACCGGCCATGCGGACCCAGGTCTGGCCCCACTGCGGCCTGGTGAGGTATGAGCAGTGCTCGTCAGTTTCCATACCCAGGCGGGCAAGGCGGAGGCGTAGTGAGCGGTTGTATTTTTGTGAAAGCCAGCGGCGGTGCAGGGAATAAATGATGCTCCTCCCATAGGTGAAGGAGGCGGCTGTCAGCCGTGGAGAAGTGAAGAGGGTAGGGGCGGTAGAGGTCGCGGATGAAACATCTTTGAGCAAGGTAGCAGTTCATTGAGAAAGGTCTGAGATGGAGGTGGGGGCATGTTGCCGTGAGTGGCGGAACCGATCCCAGTCGACTACCTGGCTCAGACGCTGGCGGGAGGATAGGGTAGGAAGAGAGAAAGAGATGGACAGGATATAGTGGTCGCTGCCTAGAAAGACCCAGGTGTTCGTCCACACTGCATCCAAGACGTTTTTGCAGATGGACAGGTCCGGATTATTGTTGCGTTGGATGCTGGAGCCGATGCGAGTTGGGTCAGGAACATCATTAAGGACGGATAACTGTTCGTTCTGGACGAATGTCCACAGCGCGAGACCTTTCCTACAGTTCCCGGGATAACCCCAGCTGACGTGATGTGCATTGAAATCGCCAAGAATGAGGAGCGCTTTGCGATGTGCGCGAGAAAGGGCTTTGCGTAGAAGAAGGAGGAGAGGAGCTGAAGGTGTGCGAGGAGGGCTGTAGACATTAAGAACAAAGAGACTGGCATTCTGTCGCCGCCGGGGGAGGAGTTCTAGGAAAAGGTGCGTGCACTCTGGAACGTCGAGAGGATGCTCTATCGCCGTGTAGTTGCGGTGAACTAGAGTGCCAATGTTCGGGGGGATGCAGAAGGAGGATGGAAAGGAGTGAAGTCGCGCCGCTTAACTACGGAGAAAGTTTCTTGGAGGGCGATTAAAGCGGGGAGGTCGGAGGGAGGGATGTTGTGGAGATGGAGCTGCAGCGCGTTCCGCTTTCCGCAGAAACCACGGCAGTTACACTGCCAGAAATTAAGGCGTGAGGGATGTGTGGGCATCACGAGGCCTGGGTGCCCTTGCTGGTGCAGGGGGATTGGAAGATGAGGAGGAGGGGAGGAGGGATGACACCATTAGGGTTGTCTGGGCAAGTTCGGCTTCGTGGGCACTCTGGCGGGCCTCAATTATGGCTACGCGTTCGTTAATTTGTTCCATCCATTTCTGTGTGTCGGTACGCACAGCGGAAATTGCGGCCATGAGGCGTTGCTCGTGAGCATCAAGAAACGAGGCTGCGTGGCGGATGACGACCTCCACCTCCGGTGTGGATGTGGACTGGTTGATGGATCGCCTCTTTTGTGGAGGGCTGCGGGAAGAGGAGGTGGCTCGGGAGGAAGCATTGGAGAAGATGGACAGGGGGGCGGGAAGGGGTGGCGGGGTCTTTGGAGTGACAGGTGGTGGTGGGCATTGTGGAGAAGGGGTGGGGAGTTGGGGGTGCCATAATAACGCCTGCTGCTGTTGTTTTAGCAGGGCAGTCTCCCTGTTTTGGGCAGCGACTTGAGCTTTGAGCTCATCGTTTTCGGGGCGGGCGTGGGAGGCTGCAAAGGCCGGCTCACCTTAGATGGGGTGCCTTGGCTCGGCAGTGGCGGAAAAGAGACGGAGCGGCGGCGGGCGCTGTATTCTTGGCGGGTCCGGGAGTTGGACCGCTGGCGGGGTCTAGATGGGCGGGAGTCTTCGGTGGAGGGTTTTGATTGCGGTGGGGTGGATGATGTTGAGTTAAGGCTGGAGTTGGTTGGAGAGGGACCGTTCCGCGCGTAGCGAAGTCCACTCGGGCGGGATCCCGTGACATGTGCACCTTAACAAAATGCATTTAGGTGTGCAGTCGGGGGGCTCCCGAATCTCGTGCACGGCTCCGCAGCGAGTGCAGCGTCCGGATCTGGGCTGGGTGCATACGTCGGAGCGATGGCCGTAGGTCCAACAATTGGTGCAGGCTTCGGCCTTGCGGCGGAAAGGGTGGCAGATAAAAAGGCTGCAGTTGAATACTGTGGTGCGGTGTAGTTCTTTTGTGCCGACGAGTGTGATCAGGATGGACCGCGTACGTCGAATCTGTCTTGCATCGGCAATGGCATAAGTGTTGCTGGGGTTCATAGCTTGAAGTTCTGCTATGAACTCCTCTTGGCTGTTTGTCCACGGCATTGTAGATTACACCGCGGAGAGCGTTGTCAGAAGCGACAACATAAGCGCGCAGGGGGTACGAATTAGTTGCGAAACGCAACTAAGAGGTTCGGACCCCGGTGCGTTAGTCTGAGGGTGAACTGACAGTAAATGAGTTGTTGTATGGGTTCATACGTACGCGATCCTTGGCACGGACGGTGGCATAGTCAACTTTGGCGATGGCACAAAGTGAGGTCAGGAGAGCCCCATTGGTAGTGGTGCGGAGGTCGCGGCCGCCGCCGGGGCGGAACACGACCTTGTAGTCTTCTTGTGGAAGTCGAGGTAGGGGGACATGGCGACGTAATCTGGGAGTCTTCAGTGATGGCGGGGCGCTATGGCGGACTTGAGAGGGTCGCTTTGAGGATTAGCGTCTCCTTTAGGGTAGGCCGAACGCCGGGCCTTAACAATTCGAGTCCAGCGGGGGTCGTCGTCATATTCTCCTGGAGTTTTGGGCGTACCGTCGACTTAGTTCTCCATGTCGACGTCTTCGAGGCTACAGCAGCTGCGCCCATGGCTCAGCGGCCGCAGGGGCGGCGTGAGACGCAGATCTGTGCTGCGGACGAAGTGGTGCCACGCCGAGCGTTAGGCTTGGCTCGGTTGTACGGTGGAGGGGCAAAGATGAGTCCCTAGTCAACCGGCGGTCGGTCGGATGAAGGCAAATAAGGTGTCAGGTCAATCCTTACACCTTCACGGGCTTGCTCACAAAAATGCATGAGTATACGAGGCGAACTATGAAAGCCAGGCGCTGTAAAATACGGATCCCATGCGAGGTACGCTCGCACGCGTTTCGAGCTGTCACGTAGGGCAGCGCATGTTGCTGGTCACATATTACAGTTTCCGGGAAGCAGGGGAGACCTTGGCCTGCCGTGCATCCCGATATTGGCTCGAGTATTCGCGTTAAGGCTGGTAGAGAGGCTATTAGCTGACGAGTCTTACCCTGGCCGCTCCCTCATCAACAAGTGCCATTTTGTTTTTTCTGCCTCGAGGCGAAATCAACCGCAACACAGCTTACATAAATATTGGAAATTATGCCCGAAAACACAGCAAGCGCCGCGCGTTCAATGCAGACGGCTCGTGCTTTTGCCTATACCACGAAAGTCACTGCTGTCGCCAACGCCACCACATCTCCGCTGACGTCACTAGCTGACGTCACGAACGGCCGTGCTTTCGATGAGCTCCGTCGAACGCAGCCGTTCAAGTCCAAGTTTCGACCTACGGCGTTCATTATACCGCTGGACTCGACTACACACGTGAAGTGAAATCCGAGGAGACTGCAAGTTCGGAGGTAGGCCCACTAATTTGCCTATTTTTCGGCGGCCCACGCGGGACCGCTCGGCCTATTCGTAGGCCTAGCAGAAAAAAGACGCTCTCGGCGGCGGGAGCCACAGAAGAGCATGAGCAACACAATGGAGCTGGTGAAGGGAGAGACTATCGACCCCGCGGAGCTAACTAATGGTACGTGGTTTGTTACCAAAAAGAAAGGCCGCGTAGTGCCCCTCGAAGAGGAAACGCGAACCGCGACCAAAGATGAGGAAGAGCGGCGAACTACAGGTCACACGGCTGCCATCGGAAGAAAGCTAGCGGCAAAATCGGTAGCGAAACAGTCCGCGAAGATGCCAAGGGACGCCGAAAAAATAATAATACGCCCCCGGGGCGGAGTCTGCGGCCTAATAGAAGGTGGAATGATTGAAATGGCTCAATCGATCGCCCGCGCCGCCGGCATCGAGCTCAAGGACACCGAGAACGACATCTTCTCGGCAAATATAAAGCAACCGTCCATACTAATCGCCATTACTAGCGAAGAGCGTGGAAGAAGGTACGCGGCTTAGCGCGTAGTTCTTTGCGGCCGCGAAAATATAGAAGTAAAGGCCTATCCCGCTATGCCTGAAGATTGCGGCAAGGGAGTCGTGCACGTCGTCCCCCTACGCCATTCCAACGAAGAGCTATTGGAGCGAATACGCAGGAGAAAGGAGAACCCTCCGGTGCTGGGTGTTCGCAGACTGGGAGCGACCTCCAAGACAATACTAATCATCTTCGAAGATCAGAAAATACCGCGCTGGGTGTACGTATCTCCTTTCGCGCAAAGATGCGTCCTATACAAGAATACATATGAAGTTTGCCACGCGTGCGGCCGCATGGGACACCGAGACAACGTCTGTCCGGATCCGACGAAAAAAAACTGCCGCGGATGCGGCATGAAAAACCCAAAAGAAGGTCATCTGTGCGAACCGAGGTGCCCGCTATGCGTAAAGAATCACCTCCTCGGCGACAAGCGGTGCCGGGAGATATATAGAACCCCTTACATCACCAAAAAAAGACAATGGGAGAAAAACCTGGGTCAGCAGGAACAACTGAGAATGGCTGATGCGACTCGAAACTGCGAGCGCGAGGGACGCCCAAGAACCAGAAATGGTGAAGAGGACCCCCGGCTACTAAGGAGGAGATCGAGATCAAACAGCAAGGACTGCCACCACTTCACAGCCAAAGAGGGAGACTTCCCAAGGCTGGAGGAAGGCGTCACCGCCAACTCTACGCGACGCCGCTCGAGCTCCGGTACCAGGGACCGATCCAGCTCTGAAGGAAGGCGCTCCAGTTCGAGGACCTTGGCCGACTCCTCCACGGCCAGCAGCTCCGGGTGCTTTACACAGGACCCCAAGACGCTGTGGGGCCCACTTGCACGCAGACGTAGTCCGAGCGGAGGTCTAAAAACGGTAAGCTTCACGGTTAGCAGTTCCCAGGTGAATAGGGAGGCAGACAAGAAAACTAAAAAACTAGAAAAAGAGAATCGAGAGCTCATGAGAATGCTCAGCACGCTCACTACAGAGATTCAGAATTTCAGAATGGAAAAGAGTACCACCGAGGCCACCGGGGGGGCGCGGTGGTTACGGCGCTCAACTACTGTTCCCAAGGACGCGGGATCGAATCCCGGCCTCGACGGCCGCTTTTCGATTGAGGCTAAAAGCAAGGCGCCCGTGTACTGTGCGATGTCAGTGCACATTAAAGAACCCCAGGGGATCGAAATTTCCGGAGTTCGTCACTACGGCGTCTCTCATAGCCTGAGTTACTTTGGGACGTTAAACCCCACAAACCAAACCAACCGAACCTCCTCCACCGAGGAACCAACTGGTACCCCAAAAACAGATACAGAAACAGATGCCCTCTCCCCCGCCTACAAAGGTCGTAGTCGCGCGTCCTGAGCCGAGGGAAATGAAGAGGAGAAAATGATTACTGAAACAATCAGGCCACCCCCCCCCCCCCAAAAAAAAAACGTAAAAGGGACGAGGCGGACCCGCTGATGGCATTACAAAGGAGACTGGACGCTAAATGCGAAGCCAGATTTGTAAGAATCGAGACCCTCCTCACCAAATTAATGGGTGCGGTAAATCAAATGCAGACGCAATTCACCGCGATGCAGAACGCCTTCACCGAGAGGCTAACTACATTAGAAAAGACGGTGACCCAAATGCAACAAAATGGACAGGCGCTGTAAAAATGAAGACTCTCTGGTGTGGCAGTGGAACTGCCGCGGCTTCCAATGAAAGCGAGCGCTCTTGCAACAGCCCGTATAGCAGAGCGAAAAACCTCTAGCTATAGCCCTTCAGGAAACAGGAAAAGGTCTACCAAAATTATCGGGATATCAGGCTTTCCACGGTGACCGGGGAAAAAAATCCCGCGTCTCCACGCTAGTTAAAAGACACAGCGGTACTCGAGCATGAGATCAACTCGCGTGACATCGAAGCTGTATTAATAGAAATTATCACTGGTCGCAAGAAAGAGCCTAGTCTCTTCATCTTAAATGTGTACAGCACCCCCCAGCAGACAAAGGTACGTTTCCGCGCCCTCTTCCGCAAAGCGATCAAAACAGCAGGAGACAATCCTCTTATAATTCTAGGAGACTTCAATGCCGCCCACCAAGAATGGGGCTACAATAGACACGACCCCAAGGGTAGGCAACTGTGGGAGGACATACATGAGCTCGGCCTCATCCTGCTGACGGACCCTAGCTGTCCGTCCAGGATGGGAAACAGCGTCTGTGCAGACACCACCCCGGCCCTTACCCTAGGAAAAAACACGGGAGACGCAGTCTGGAAAAGAACAGCTCAAAATTTAGGCAGCGACCACTTTGTTCTGGCTCTCACCCTCAGCAAAGGCGTCAAAACGCGTCGCCTCAAAAATCCCAAAACCACCGATTGGGACAGGTTTAGGCAAATCAGAGAAAACATTGAATCGGGAGATGAAATCCAACACATAGAGCAATGGGCAGAGATGCTTAACAAGTAGAGCAAGCAAGCACGACCCTACGGGAGGACGATGCACCGGTGACGGTTGACAGCAAACTCCTTCATATATGGAAAACAAAATGCGACATGGAGAGGTGTCTCCGGTCGCAAAGATGGAACAGGAACCTTATGCGAAAGATAGCAAGATATAACAGAGATTGAAGATTACGCAGTAAAACTTTGCGAACAAAACTGGTGTAGTAGGTGTGACGAGATGGAAGGGAACATGAGCCTTGCTAATACGTGGAGCCTACTTAGACACCTACTTGATCCTGACAATTCGAAAACTCAATCGGGCATAAGACTGACGAAAGCCAGACACGCGTTCAAGGGCACGGACGGGGAACTCATGGCGAAACTAATTAACATGTACGTAGGCGACACACAAACCTTACCCCTGCCGGATTACGAAGGACCCTTAAACGAGGCCGTAGACGCGCCGATCACGGAGGCGGAGGTTCGCGCCGAAATATTAGACCTAAAAACAAAATCGGCTCCCGGCCCAGACGGAATCACAAACAAGGTTCTCCGAAATTTGGACGATAATTCCATCCGCACACTCGCCAAATAGATGAGAATCGTATGGGACAGAGGCCGCCTCTCACAACAGTGGAAGACGGCAAACATAATTTTGATACCGAGGCCAGGCTAACCTCCTAAACTAGAGAACTTACGACCAATCTCTCTAACATCTGGGGAAATTGATGGAGCGGGTAGTCCAAACGCGACTAACGCGTTTCATGGAGCTTAACGACCTGTGGCCACACGAAATGGTTGGGTTCCGAACCGGCCTCGTAATGCTCCGCTTGAGACACGACATCATAGAAAGCGAAACCAGGGACGCGAGGGTACTACTAGGTCTAGACCTGACAAAGGCAATCGATAACGTAAAACACGAGGCAATTCTTTCTGGCCTTCAAGAATTAGGGGTCGGAAACAAAACGTACGACCACGTAAAAGACTTCCTGTCGGGTAGAACGGTAAAGATAAAGTTTCAGGACATGGAATCCTCCACCGTCAAACTAGGAAGCTGGGGTACACCACAGAGTTCGGTGCTGTCCCCATTCCTCTTTAATGTTGCCATGCGAAACCTCCCGGCAGAACTGAGGAAAGGGGAGAACTTGAAATTCAGCATGTACGCGACCCAGGGGAGTGACGCGAGCATCGAGGAGCGCTTGCAAGCGGCTGCGGACACCGTAGTGTCCTACGCGGCCGAAAGGGGCCTCTCGTGCTCTCCACAAAAATCGGAACTGTTTATCTACAACCCGAAGGCGCTCAGGTGCAAACACCAGATAAACATCAGCGTAACACTAGACGGCCAAGCAGTGACAAAAGTCGAACAAATTAGGATCCTGGGGCTGTTTCTACAAGCAGATGGGTACAACGATACAACGGTAAAGAAACTGAACGCGTACGCCACGCGAGTCGCGGGTGTGTTCAGGAGAATCGCACTCAAGGGTCGGGGCCTTAAGGAACGAAGCCTCTTCAAACTAATGCAGGTTTACATCACTAGCTGCATATGTTACGCCACACCATTCCTAAACATCAGATCAGACGAAAAGCAGAGAATAGACGCACTCATCAGACGATGAGCGAAGAGGGCTCTGGGACTACCAATCTCGACCTCGACTGAACGCCTCCTCGAAATCGGGGTGCACAACAATTGGACGGAACTAGCGGAGGCTGTGCGCATGGCGCAACTAGAAATATTGAGCAGAATCACCACAGGCAGAACCATCCTCGGCTGGGTGGGACTGCAGTCAGATAGAGGAACAAGCCACAAAGTATACATTCCACGAGAGTGTCGCGACTATATAATAGTGCCCCCCTCCCCCAACCTAAAAACATGCACCCTACGTACAACAATGAGAGGAGACAAGAGGGCCGCGACTCTCGCAAAGAAAGCGGGGAAAATGAAGCCGGGGCAGGTCGCCTACGTGGACGCGGCTAGCGGGAAGTCGGAGGCGGCGGTGGCAGCGGTCGTCGACGGCCGCGGTGTACCCGCCGCCGCCGCGTCCGTTAGAAGCCGAAATGTAGACACGGCTGAAGAAGTTGCAATAGCGCTCGCTTGCATTGGAACGGAAGCCAGCATAGTATAGTGACAGCAAAACAGCTGTCTGGAATTTTGGAACAGGGAGGGTCTCGAAGAAGGCAGACAAAATTTTAGAGAAAGGAAAACTTGAAAAAAGGATTCGAATTATTTGGAACCCCGCGCACGAGTCCGTCCCCGGCAACGAGGCGGCGCACGAGCTAGCCCGAGTTCTCTACTTCCGGGCAGCCGTAGAGCCGTCTGATTGCGATGGGATGGACAAGAGGCTGCAAACTTATAAGGAAATTTTAGAACACTACAGACTTAGCAGAATGCCCCTGCCACCACCGGACCGAACGCTAACTTACAAGGAGGCCGTCGCTTGGCGGCGCCTGCAAGCTGGGAATTTCCCAAGTCCCGTCTGGCTTTTCCACACCCAAGTGGAGAAAAAGGCGGACGATAAATGCGAAACCTGCGGAGAAAGCTCTGGATCACGTAATCTGGCAATGCCTTGATTCCCCTAGCGCCAAGGAAAACATAAATAGTAAAGGAGCCTGGGAACTGCCACTGCGGAGAGAGTCCCCTGCCAAGCAGCAGCAAGCCTTCCGCCTGGCGGCTGAAGCCGCGAAGAAACACTGTCGCTTCGCCTGTCTAGGCGCGGAGGCCCCGGCCTCCGTCCCTTAGGCCTGCGTGCCGGGTTCGGGAGTAGGGGGCCTCCTACATCGATGGAAAAATAAAGTTCATAACAACAACAACAACTTGTCTATTAGCCTGTCTTTAGTCGCGGATGCCCCGGCCTCCGTCCCATAGGCCTGCGTGCCGGGGGCGGGGAGTAGGATGCCTCCTACATCGGTGGAAAAATAAAGTTCATAACAACAACAACTTGTCTATTAGCCTGTCTTTAGTCGCGGAGGCCCCGGCCTCCGTCCCATAGGCCTGCGTGCCGGGGGCGGGGAGTAGGATGCCTCCTACATCGGTGGAAAAATAAAGTTCATAACAACAACAGCTTGCCTATTAGCTGACGAGTCTTGTCCTCACCGCTCCATCATCTTGTAATGGATGAGCTCGGCGAGTCATGTACTTATACCCGAATATTACATCGGTCCACAGGCGGACAGACCTCTGCCTTTTTACCGCGAGGTTACCGAGACAAAGTCGCCCCTCGATGCTGACCTGTCAGATGTTAATGTTGCACACGGGCGCCTTGCTTTTCGCCTTCATCAAAAACCTCTACAGCAGCTTTTCGATGGAGGCGAAAATCAAGACGCCCGTGTGCTGTGCGATGTCAGTGCAGGTTAAAGAACCCCAGGTGGTGGTCGAAATTTCCGGACTCTTCCTCCACGGCGTCTCTCATAGACTGAGTTGCTTTGGGACGTTAAACCCCACCAACCAACCAACCAATGTAGGCGGCCTGCCAGCCATACGCATCAACGATCTAGTTAGTTGCCGTTCGCAGGCTTTCAAATTAGCAACGAGAGACCGCTGTCCCCAAATGGCGAGCGTGGGCAGCATGTCGGCTGCCAATTGAATTGCGAGATTTTGGCTGTCTTAGGCGCTGGTGCATCCTCCCCTAGCGAACGCGGCTTGCCAGATGGGGTATTGTACCCAGTGACCAGTGCGCCAACTGCGGTGCTCCCCTTTCGCATGTTTATTTGTTTTTGTTTTGTTTTTTTCGAATGTGTAGTTGTGCGAACAATGTGGTGGCTCGCATATAGGATGTTTTACGTCGGCATGAAACCCCAGCGTAAGGCACCGGCGTACCCCTTTCGAAAAACTTGTGTTCACTGTGGTTCTGTTTGTATTGTGGCGTCGTAGGTGCCTCGCTGAGGCGCGCTGCACCCCCCCCCCCCCATTGTACCCAGCCTTGCAGAGGCGGCGGCTTGTCATATGGAAGGATCTGTCTGGATAGTTGGAAACGGACGGCGAGGCGCGATTCCCCTTTCTGTTGTTTTCCCCTTTCTGGGAAATCATGTTTTTGAGATTATACTGTATAAGTACCCTATAGTGTTTTGTATAGGGCTTTGGTCTGTAAGTAATGTGCATTTTTGTATGTATGTATGTATGTATGTATGTATGTATGTATGTATGTATGTATGTATGTATGTATGTATGTATGTATGTATGTATGTTTGTATGTATGTATGTACACAATAAATTGTCTTTGAACCAGCGTCTGGAAACAGATGGGGAGGTGCGGTTCCTGCAGCGCTGGCATACACGTTTCTTTATTCGTTTGGATGGTCTGGCCATGCCACAACTGCTGTATTGAGTGTTATCAAGTATCGTGTGGTGTTAGCTGTATTGAGGTTCTGACTTGTGCTAAGTGTGAACATTCCCTCTTCCATTTTTCTCTTTTTATTAGGGGGGGGAGGGAGGGCGAGGGATGTTGAAGTCTTAACACGTGCATATTGTGTGCTTTTCTAGCTTGGCATTAGTGCAATGGTCATTGCGCAGGACGGACCTGCAGATTATATATCATTGTTTGATATAGTGTTGAACAGTGTGTATATCAGCGCGTACCTCAGTTTCTGGAGTTGCAATAAACTTCTCTTCGGCTTGTGTTGGCACACATCCGAGTCTTTTTAAAAAATTCACAGTGGCTTATAGTCTATGCCACGATTTACGTAGCGTTAGCTGAGGTTCAGCTGGTCTTAGCTTTCCTAGCACGTTTAGCCTTCCTATGTTTGTTCTTCGTACTCAACCGCGAATTACCAGGCTACTACTTCGGGATCCGATGAGTTAAGCTCCTCCGCTCTTCTGACCCGCTGAGCAGCAATTGCACTCTCCCTATTCCTGGTTATACCACACTGGCAAACGCCCCGCTATATATATATATATATATATATATATATATATATATATATATATATATATATATATATATATATATATATATATATATATATATATACCCCTACTGATACCCTTGTGCATGCGCGGCGATATAAAGCGCCTGTAGCGCAGCGTCAGACTTGGCTACTACGCAACGGAGGCGCACAGCTGGGCACTCGCTAGCACCAAGTGCGTCTGAAAGGCGCGTCGTGGCGCGTCGTGTTCCGCGCGCGCGCGCCAGCGTCGCTTGCGGTCAGTCACGCTACGCCGGTTTGGTTAGGTTTGGTTTGTGGGGTTTAACGTACCAAAGTGACTCAGGCTATGAGAGACGCCGTAGTGGAGGACTCTGGAAATTTCGACCACCTGGGGTTCTTTACCGGTTTGACTACGCCAGACGAAATATATCCCCTTTATACTTCGGCGCTGCGCGCTGGTGAGTGGCTCTCTTCGGAGCATGCGCAGAAAATCGCCGACCCGCGGGCCGTCTGCATCCCGTTCTTAGCCTCAACCGTTCGCTGGTAAAGTGATCTCAGAGCTTCTTCCACAACTCATAGCATTCTTCAACCACAGATAGAAACGACACACAAAAAAGATCAAAAGGTACAGTATAAGGATGCGTGCAGCAAGTGGGAAACTCGCTACGGCCGGCAAGCATACAAATGAAACGGAAAACAGCAGCAGTGAACAGCTCACCTGTCAAGAGACCGCAGCTCCGCCTTATCTGTTCACACGTGTTCTATTTGCGCTGCTGGAGTGTCGTGCACACTAGTGTTAGCGATAGAACGAAAAAAAAAAAAAGAGATGTGAAAGAAAAGACTGGACACTCAAATAAAATACGAAAAAAATGACTATAATAAAAATTAACCACTCGATTACAAATACACTTTTTAGTTTCACACACGCACTTCGCACACCATTTTCAAGCGTCTTTTCATCTTCGCACATTTCTTCACGCGGCCGCTCTCATTGTCGACGCACCGCGCACTGCTGCTCGGTATCCCGTGATCGCACACTCTTGCACCAAAACATGGGCGCTTTATTCGCTGCCATTCCAAACGAAAACACCTCAACGAAAATAAAGTAAACGCAGGCAGATGGCACGGCGTTAGCGACCGCGGCGCCGACTCGTCGGAGCCACGCTGCAGGTGGGGGTTGTCAGTTTACATCGCATTCACGGGAAGCTTCCATTAACCAATCCACCAAGCTGTCCGAAGGGAGTTCAATTCACGTTGCTTATGCGATCGTCCGCCATCTTTCTCTGCGCGATGCATTTTGGTTCTACGCGGCCGGCGGCGCCGACGCTCGAATGGAACAGGAGCCATCTCTACGCCGGGCCCATCGGGGCGCACTGGCCGCCGCCGATTACATTGGGCGCTGGAGCTCTCGGAGCTATCGACGGAGTGCTTTCGCCAGCGTAATGCCAGCTTCACTTGAGTGAAGGTGTCATCATTTGGAAGGATTGCAATGTGGACAAATGCGCACTTTTACGAAAGTGATGCCAGGGAGGCATGTACACACGCCATTTTTTTACGAGCATATTCTTTGGTGCAGCACCAACATTCCGCTCTAAGTGTTCTGTGGCAGCAAGGACGAAAAGACTGTTGATGACAAGTTCGAAAAAAAGCTACGCCTCTCAACAGTAAATAAATGGTGTCTTATTTGAGTAAATAGGTTCCTTCATCAACACGTTGATGCCAAAGTGAGAGCATCATTTCTCGCTGAGAATGTCACAGGGTTGTGTTGCTGAGCTTTGCGATGCGACAAAAATTTGAGTCCTCATGACCAATAACCAAAGTAATAAAATATTCGCAAACCTCAATGCGACATAATCCGACCATATTTACACTTAATGAAACTAAGTCAGCGTTTTCAAAATAAGCAAAAGCATTTCGTTTGTAATGAAAGTAAATATGATGTACTATACTGTTATTTTGACGAAATCTGTTCTTATTTACCCATAATCTACTCTGATCCATTTCTAATTTAATTTAATGTACCTACTCTTAAAAAAACAAAAGCTACACTAATCCCTTACCCTTCATTAAACTTAGTGCAAACTAATCTTTCTTATTTCACCCCTAATCAAACTGTTCAAACAGAATGCTATGTACAACACCCTCAATCCACCTTTCGCGTTTTTGTCACAGCATTCTAATGGCACCAGGACTTTCGTACAACAATATAATAAAACTCTCGTAAAAACTCATTCCTTTACGTGGAGCTTCTTTAGCAATTCTTTCGTTCGCGAATCTGCTCTGCCCGCTGGCCTCGATGACTGACATCACGACGGAAGCGCTGAGGCGTTGCATGTCTGGTAGTGTTGGCTTGAGGCGCAAAGGAGATGGTGGCGACGGCGCGAGTCCAGGTGATGTTGCACCGCGTCGCGCATTCAGTCAGTGAGAGGGCGGAGCGACCTCAAAACTGCAGGGTATGAGAGAATGGCGCGAATGCCAGTTGTGGCCGTTGCTGCCGTCGCGGCCGTCGTCGGTGGGCAATGCTCTACAAGCGCGGACTGAGTAGCCATTCACACATTATTAAATTTGGGCTCTACTAACCTGGCGTCAGTCTCTGCTCGACCTTCACGGACCGCCTCAGAAGGTCTCTCGAGAAAGCTTTCCTACGGCCTCCTCAAGCGATAGAAGTGTTTCTTCTTTAGTTGCGCTCTCCGCCACCGCAACCCGCACCTCTCTCCGCAACCACTGGATCGTTCGTAAAATCACAACCGTTTGCTCCGTGCCTGCTGCAGGGGTGGAGGGCGTTTATTAGTATGGTTGCTCGCTGTTATCGACTGGTTTCGTTGTATGCGCAGCACCGAAGTGAAAGAAAACAAAACGTAGCTAGTTGCTTTAGCTGCATGTCGCCATTGTATTCCCCAGGAAATGAAGTGTGTACTAGAACTCTGCCCACTCGGCCATCAAAATATTGCCACCTAGCGTTGCCAGGTGACGCATGACTGAGGTGTGAAAGGAGGACGAAGTTTAAGAGGACGACAAAGTGTCGCTTGCACGTTTGCGTCTGTGCTGCTGTGTTGTTGTGTCTGGGCTACCCCCTGCTATCATTAGTATCCTTAGTCACCGTCTACGTGACATTCTGGTGGAGCTGCTGGGAAAAACGATCGCCTATGCAAGAATCTCCATCTACAAGACGTCGCGCCAGCCCTGTACCATTGGACAAACCCCGTGCATCGCTCCAGTCGACGGCTCCAGGGACTGTCTCCGGAGTTTGAGCCATCACCCGCCGCCATGACGTCTAGTGCTCCTGCTCAGCAGGTAACGGGCGTCGCACCGGCCAGTAACTGCACCTTGCAGGCCCCTCGGGTACCGAAGTTTTTCCATGGGGACCTCTTTGAGGATGTGGAGGACTGGTTCCTTCAGTTTGAACGTGTCGCTGCTTTCAACCAGTGGGACGATGCTGCCAAACTAAGGAACGTCTACTTCAGCCTTGAAGACGGCGCCCGTATCTGGTTCGAGAACCGAGAGCAAGTATTAACTTCGCGGTGGGAATTCCGTCCTCAACTGCTCGAGGCTTACACTAGCACGGATCGTCGCGAGCATGCAGAACGTGCCATTCACTCTCGCATCCAAAGGCCGAATGAGAGTGTCCAAGCGTACGCGAGGACATGACGCGCCTTTTCAGGCGAGCCGATCCCGCCATGTCCGAGGACAAAAAGGTCAGGCACTTGATGCAGGGTTTGAAAGAGCAGCTGTTCGCAGGCCTTGTGTGAAACCCACCGTCGACTGTAAACGGATTCCTTGCGGAGGCCACCACAATGGAAAAGGTGCTACAACAACGTGCCGTGGCTTATGACCGACCTCTTCATACAAGCACAATCGCGGAATCAGAGCGGCATCCCGATGCATTGCGCGAACTGATTCGCAGCGTCGTGCGCGAAGAACTAAGCAAGTTCTGGAGCCCTCTGCAGCAATCGCTAACTTCCGTTTCTGCTATAGTGCGGGTGGAGGTGCGGCAGGCACTCAAGAGCCCTCTTTCGTCTGTAGTTCCGAGCCCGCCATTGCTGTCGGGGACCGACAATCGTCCCACATATGCGGAAGTTCTGCATAGTCAGGCTCCCCCTTCACCAAGATACTTTGTTGGGCGAGTTGGTACTTATTCACGTGAAACAACCCAGGGGTTGTTTCACGTGACTGTTTCGTTTTCTCCATGTTTGTTTTTCTGGGCCTTGGAGTAAACGGCTTAGGCTTAGTTGTGAGTCAGCGCATGTACTGTGGCTTTCTTGTTTCTTGTCCCTTGTCTTCGTGTTCGCGCTGTTTATATTAATAATCCCCCTTCACCACCGCCCATTCTCGCGTCACCTACAGTTCCGCTGCCCTCGGTGCAGCCAGTGCAGAACCTCGACAATCGTCCGCTGCCCCGACGCAAAGCCGACATTTGGCGCACGCCTGACCGCCGTCCGCTTTGCTTCCACTGCGGTGAACCAGGACATCTCTACCGGGATTGTCCGTATCGACGCCTCGGTCTCCACGGCTTCCGCACCGACTCGCCTCCTCCGCGGTTTGGTCAACGACCCCGAGTTATTGAGGAGTACCTGGCGGAGCAGCGTTCTTCATCTCGTTCGCATCGTCAGCCCCGCTCCCCTTCGCCAAGGCGCTCCTCCTCGTTCACCCACGGTCCCTCGCGAGAGGACCAAGGCCGCTCGTCTAGCCCTAATCGGGAAAACTGAAAACAGCGACCCCGCTGGTAGTTGCTGCGTTGAAGACCTCCCGTCGTCGCCGCTTCGATCCGACCGCGAGCTGCTGGTATCGTCACCTAGGGAAGCAAAAAGCGTTTCTCTGGACATTCCGGTTATTTTAGACGGTCGCACTACGGTCAATGCATTAGTGGACACCGGTGCCGATTATTCAATTTTGAGTGGTCGCAGGGCGACTGTTTTGAGGAAGGTGCTCACTGCTTGGCCAGGTGTGTACCTTTGGACCGCCGGCGGTCATATAGTTATTCCAAAGGGGATGTGCACGGCTCGCATTCAGATTAACGGACGTACGTTCTTCGTTAGTTGCGTTGTTTTAAGTGACTGCTCCCGTGACCTTATCCTCGGCATTGACTTTCTGAGGGAGTACGGAGCAGTTATCGACCTGCGAAATAGACTCGTCACGTTTTCGATGGGACAATCTACCGAACAAGATAGTAGCAGTCCTTGCAATACCGCACTTCGTGTTTCCGCTGAGAGCGTCTCGCTGCCGCCGCTAAGCAGTGGTCTTGTGGAAGTTACCTGTGACGACTTCCGTACCGGTGATGCTGTAGCGGAGGCGAACCATTCACTCCTGCTTGCTCAAGGCATTTGCGCTCCCCGAAGTTTATTGTCGTTTCACAATGGCCGGGCAGCACTCCTTGTCACAAATGTTTCTAATGAGCACCGACACTTGTTCCCGGGGACTGCTATCGCTTTTGCTGACCATGTTGCGCACGATCCGGTTTGTTTTGCATCCACGGCCGTAGAAACTAACGAGCCATCTCTTGACAACATCGACATTAACTGTCACTTGTCAAAGGAGAAACGGCGGGCCTTAGAGCAACTGCTGCTAGACTTCAAGCACTGCTTTGCTTCTTTCTTGAAGGTTCGTCAAACTCCCATCACACAACATCCCATCATTACTTATGACGACGCTCGCCCAATACGACAGCAGCCTTATCGTGTGTCTGCCAAAGAACGAGAAGTGATCCAGACGCAGGTTCAGGAGATGCTGGATGATGGTGTTGTGCAGCCTTCACAAAGTCCGTGGTCTTCACCAGTAGTCCTGGTCAAAAAGAAAGACGGCACACTCCGATTTTGCGTCGACTATCGGAAATTGAAAAATGTGACAAAGAAAGATGTATACCCGTTGCCGCGCATCGATGACTCACTGGAGAGATTGTGACGTGCGAAGTATTTTTCATCTATTGATTTAAAAAGCGGCTGTTGGCAAATCGAAGTAGACGAAAGAGACCGAGAAAAAACCGCATTTGTCACTCCAGATGGCCTATATGAATTCAGAGTACTCCCACTTGGATTGTGCTCTGCCCCAGCTACATTCCAAAGGATGTTGGACACCGTCCTCACTGGCCTCAAGTGGCAGATCTGTCTTGTGTACTTGGACGACGTAGTTGTTTTTTCCGAAACATTTGATCAACACCTCGAACGCCTTCGAGCTGTCCTGGAAGCCCTCCGTTCTGCTGATCTCACGCTGAAGCCCAAGAAATGCCACTTCGGGTATACAGAACTCAAGTTCCTCGGCCATGTTGTAAGCGCTGATGGGGTGCGCCCGGATCCCGATAAGACTGCTGCCGTCGCACGATTTCCCGTTCCAGCTAATAAGAAGGCTGTTCAGCGCTTCCTCGGCCTGTGCGCATATTATCGGCGTTTTATTGCCGACTTTTCTCAGATCGCAGAACCTCTGACACGCCTTACAAGGAAGGACACCTCCTTTGTGTGGAACTCTGAGCAGCAGATGGCCTTCTCTTTGCTTCGTGAGCGCCTTCAAACATCCCCTGTTCTGGCGCACTTCGATGAAGCGGCTGACACTGAGGTGCACACTGACGCCAGTAGTATCGGTCTTGGCGCGGTCCTTGTTCAGCATCAAGACGGGTTTGAGCGAGTAATAGCCTATGCTAGCCGCACTCTCTCTCGTGCCGAAATAAACTACTCTACCTCAGAAAAGGAATGCCTGGCGGTCGTATGGGCTACTATGAAGTTTCGCCCCTATCTTTACGGCCGGCCATTTAAAGTCGTCACCGACCATCATTGTTTGTGCTGGCTGGCAAATCTGCGAGACCCATCTGGACGACTTGCACGCTGGAGTTTACGGCTTCAGGAGTTTGACATAACCATTGTTTACAAGTCCGGCCGCAAAGACGAAGACGCCGACACGCTGTCACGAGCACCCGTTGACACTGGCGATACTACAGCCGATGACGATAGCGGTTTTCTAGGAGCCCTCAGCGCATCTGAGCTCAGGGATCGACAAAGAGCTGATCCAGACATCCGTCCACTCATCGATTATCTGGAAGGGCGTGACACGACCCTGCCTCGACACCTATCTCGGCACCTTGGTTCCTTCTGCATACGGCAAGGCGTCTTGTATAAAAGAAACTCCCAGGGCCAAGACACAACTTACCTTCTGGTAGTGCCATGCGAGCTCCGTGAGGATATTCTCCTTGCTTGCCATGATGAACCGACGTCTGGTCGTTTGGGTTGCTCACGGACTCTTGCTCGAGTGCGCAACATGTATTACTGGCCAGGACTCTCCGCAGCTGTGAAACGCTATGTACGAAGCTGTCGCTAATGCCAGCGCCGTAATACACCGCCCCAGAAGCCTGCCGGATTTCTCAAGCCCGTTAAAGTACCCCGCATTATGTTCGACCAAATTGGAATGGATCTCCTTGGCCCTTTCCCTTTGTCGCAGGCCGGAAACAAATGGATAGTAGTCGCTACTGACTACCTGACTCGATACACTGAGACAAAGGCAATCCCTCATGCCACAGCTTCCGAAGTAGCAGAGTTTTTCATGCACAACATAGTCTTGCGGCATGGCGCCCCTTCCTACGTCATTACCAACAGAGGGACAGCTTTCACTTCACAGCTGATCGACCGCATATTTGAGCTGAGTTGCACGACCCATCGCAAGACCACAGCGTACCATCCACAAAGCAATGGCCTTACAGAAAGATTGAATAAGACGATTGCGGACATGTTGGCAATGTACGTCGATGTGCAGCACAAGACCTGGGACGAGGTGCTGCCGTATGTCGCATTTTGCGTATACTACAGCCTTACAAGAGACAAAGCGCTTCACACCATTTCGACTTGTTTACGGACGCGAAGTTCAGAGCATGCTAGATTCTATGCTCCCGTGCCCAGATGATGACCAGCTATCCTCAGATGCCCAGCAATATGCCATCTGCGCTGAGGAAGCCCGCCAGCTCGCCCGTGTGCACATTGGGCAGCAGCAGACCACTGACGCACACCGTTACAACCTCCGGCACCACCAGGTTGACTACAAGCCTGGAGACCAAGTCTTGGTATGGACACCAGTTCGCCGTCCAGGCTTGTCAGAGAAACTCCTTTCCCACTACTTCGGGCCGTACAAAGTGTTGCGCCGTGTGAGTGACCTCAGTTATGAAGTTATCCCAGACGGTGCCACACAACCAAAACGTCGAAACCCAGCTCGGACATTGTGCACATTGTGCGACTGAAGCCGTACTACCACCGATAGCGTATGGCCACCCGCTGTGACCACTCTCTTGCTTTTCACACCATTTTTACCGGCCCTTCTCATTTTTTCGGAAGGAGGGGGTAATTCCACCTAGCGCTGCCAGGTGGCGCATGACTGAGGTGTGAAAGGAGGACGAAGTTGAAGAGGACGACAAAGTGTCGCTTGCACATTTGCGTCTGTGCTGCTGTGTTGTTGTGTCTGGGCTACCCCCTGCTATCATTAGTATCCTTAGTCACCGTGTACGTGACAATATCAATCATTCTTCTCCATTAGTATGGCGAGCATATGACAGATAGTGCTCTCTTAAATTCAGACGAGGAAGTATTGATCCAATCTTCGCAAATGCCCATACTAGACTGGCAAGTACTATAAGTAATTTTGTTAATACAAGGATTGTCGTGATGGTGTGTGCATGTGTTTTAAAGTGCGAAATCAAGGCAGGTTATGCATGAGGACCGCGGCTGTAAATGCCCTGGGAATTTCGATCACATAGTTTTCTTTAATGTGCGCTGCATTGCGCAGTACACGAGTGCTTTGACGGTGCCGACTCGATCAAGGCACGGCAGGTGTGGCCCGGGTGAGGCCAAAGAGGACTAAAAATCCAAACATAGCAAGCTCATGCTCCTAGATATGTGCATGATTTTCTACTTCCTAATGTTTTTAAATATTTTGAAGGAGAATAATTTTTTCTTGGTTACCGTTTTTTAGCTAAATATTGGTGTCCGATGCATTCACGAAAACTTGTTCCGCCGGTAGCGAAACTACATACTCTTTTAGCCGATTGATATCGTTACGTAAAGACCTAGTTTATTCACAGTATAGTTACAAAACGGCTGCCACTGTTGTGACTGTAGGAAAAAGGAAAAGAAAATGCAAGGGCATTTCACACTTGCTGTGGGACTGCCCAGCACTCAAGCCAACACGAATCCGGCACCTGAGCATAGCTGGCCTTTCAGCAACCGATCCTGCCTCATACGTCACTTGGATGCAGGGACCTCATCATCGCTCACTTCTGGACTTCATAAAATCAGCCAACCTTTTTCCATTCATTTAATCATTTATTCATCCTTCATCTCATAACCTACTGATGCCCTGAGGCAATAAATATCGACTAAAAAAAAATGCAAGGGCCTGCTACTGGCTCTGTAGCTGAATCACCTCCGCTGCCTCGTGAGGACAGAAGAGAAAATAGAGAAGAAAGGAAAAAGACGAGGAAAAAGACGACGCGCGCCGCAACAACAGCCGTCATCCACCACCAAAGTAGTCGCGGGTGCAATGACGGCCCTAAAACAGATGTGGCTGGCTAGCCCCCGCCGCAAGCGGCATTGACCTACCGTCCCAGCCCCGTAGGGCCAGGAACTGTCACCCTTCACCACCCCTCAGTTCAGTCGTTCAGTTGTGTCCGACTCTTCGCGACCCTATACACCATGTCACACCACGCTTTCCGGTCTCACTATCTTCCTAATATCACATAACTTCATCTGCAGTGCCTCGCGGATGCCATCTAACCATCGCGTTCGCTGCCTACCCCTTCTCCGGCGACCCTCAACCTTTCCCAACATCAAATCTTTCTCCAGCGACTCCTCTCTTCTCATCAGATGACCAAAGTAGCTGAGCTTTAACTTTAGAATTTGACCCTCCAATGAGCAGTCCGGGTTTATGGTCGACAATATCGACTGATTTGATCTTCTGGCAGTCCAAGGAACGCTCAAGAGTCTTCGCCAGCACCACAATTCAAACGCGTCAATTCTTCGGCGGTCAGCCTTTTTCACAGTCCAACTCTCGCATCCATACATCACAACTGGAAAGACCATAGCACGAGTTATACGGATCTTGGTTGGCAGACTGATGTCTCTGCTCTTTATTAGGTGGTCAAGGCTAACCATTGCTCTCTTTCACAGAAGCAGGCGTCTCCTAATTTCATGGCTGCAGTCTCCTTCCGAGGTAATCTTGGAGCCCAAGAACAGAAAATCTGTCACAGCTTCCACTTCTTGTCCATTGAGGCTCCAGGACTTGATAGGGCAAGACGCCATGATCTTTGTCTTTTTAGTGTTCAGTTTAAGCCCAAACTTCTCACTCTCTTCTTGTATGCGCATCAGAAGTCTCTTGAGTTCCACTTCACTTTCTGCCATTAAAGTGGTATCATCCACATATCTAAGGTTGTTGATACGTTTTCCAGCAATCTTCACTCCAGCTGAAGACTCGTCCAGGCCGGCCTTCCTCATGATGCACTCCGCATATAGGTTAAATAGGAAGGGCGACAGTATGCAGCCTTGCCTCACTCTTTTCTCAATCGGAAACCAATCAGTAAGACCGCGCCCATTTCTGACTGTGGCCTCTTGCCCTTCATACAGGTTCCTGAGGAGACAGATGAGGTGAATTGGAACTCCGATCTCTTGGAGAGCTTGCCACAATCTGCTGTGATCTACGCAGTCAAGCGCTTTCGCATAATCAATAAAGCAGAAGTGAATGGGTTTCGGGAACTTTCTTGCTTTTTCCATTATCCAGCGAAGGTTGGCAATTTGGTCTCTAGTTCCTCTGCCCTTGCGAAACCCAGCTTGCACGTCCGAAAGCTCCCGATCCACATACTGCTGCAGCCTACCTTGGAGGATTTTCAACATCACCTTGCTAGCATGCGAAATAAGCGCGATCGTGCGGTAGTTGGAACAATCTTTGGCACTGCCTTTCTTTGGAATGGGGATATAAACTGACCTCCTCCAATCCTGTGGCCACTGCAGGATTGTCCAAATCTTCTGACATAATGTATGCAGAATGTTAATAGCGTCATGGTTGAGGTTTTGAAGCAACTCAGCTGGAATGCCATCAATTCCGCTAGCTTTGTTCTTAGCAAGGCTGGCTAAGGCCCATTCAACTTCACTCTTCAGGATGCCCGGCTCGAGATCAGTAATCACAACCGTCTTATGTTGGGTTTGCACATTCGGGTCCTTCTTGTACAGTTCTTCTGTGTATTCCTGCCACCTCTTCTTTATCTCTGAGGCTTCAGTGAGGTCCTTGCCTCGTTTGTCCTTTATCATGCCCAGATTAGCACAGAAGCTTCCTTTGATATCTTTGATTGTCTTATACAGAGCTCTTCTGTTCCTTAATTGGCTGTTGTCCTCAACTGCTTGGCACTGTATGTTCAGGAAGGCATTGTTATCTCTCCTTGCTATTTTCTGAAAATCCGCATTGAGAACCTTGTATCTTTCTCTTCCCCCCATAACTTTTGCCATCCTCCTTTCCTCAGCTATTTGCAAAGCCTCTTCAGATAACCAGTTAGCTTTCTTGCATTTCTTTTGCTTTGGAACTACCTATGTAGGAACTTCTTGTATTATATCACGAACATCAGTCCACGTCTCTTCAGGCTCTCTGCCTTCTAGATCTAATTCTTGAAATCAATTCCTCACTTGCACAGCATATTCTAATAGAATTTGATCCAGATCATACCTGAAAGGCCTTCTAGTTTTCTGCGTTTTCCTCAATCGAAGCTTTATTTTGGCAACAAGAAGGTGATGATCGGTGCCACAATCGGCCCCAGGCCTTTTTTTTACTGCGTGTATAGCGCTTCTCAATCTCTGCAGGCAAATAATATATTCGATCTGATTCCTGTACAGACCGTCCGGTGAAGTCCATGTGCACAGGCGCCTCTTGTGCTGTTGAAAGTGAGTATTCGCTATGGTCAGGTTGTTTTCTTGACAAAACTCTACTAGCCTCTGCTCAGCTTCATTTGGCTCACCAAGACCGAACTTGCCTATAATTCCGGATATTTTTTCACTCCCGACCTTAGCATTCCAGTCTCCTATGAGAAAAACGACGTCTGATGATGGGGTGCGGTCTAAAAGGCATAGTAGGTCCGCGTAAAATCTCTCAACGTCAGCTTCTTCAGCAGTAGTGGTCGGTGCATAGACTTGGATAACTGTTATGTTGAAAGGGTGACCTTGGTCCCGAAGTGAAATCGTTCGGTCGTTTTGGGGGTTGTACCCTAGCACTGCTTTGCCCCTTCTTGTTTACTATGAGAGCGACCCCATTCCTTCTCTTGGATTCGTGCCCACAATAAAAGACATAATGGTCGCCGGAGTTAAATTCTCCCATTCCGGTCCACTTGAGCTCTCTAATACCCAAGATATCAATGTTCAATCTGTCCATTTCTCGCTTGACGACATCCAGTTTACCTTGCGTCATAGATCTTACATTCCATGTTGTTTTATGATATATCTCCTTGCAACATCGGTCTTTCCGGTCGCTTCCCGACACATCCACAACTGAGCGTCCTTTTGGCTTTAGCCCAGCCGCTTCATTCGTCCTGGAGTCACTAGAAATCGCCCTTTGTTCATCCCCAGTAACATGTGGGACGCCTTCCAACCAGGGGGGCTCATCTTCCGGTGCCATATCATTAATGATATTGTGACTGGCCATAGGGTTTTCTTGGCAGGAAATACAGGAGTGGGTTGCCACTACCTTCTCCAGTGAATCACATTTTGTCAGAACTCTCTGCCGTGACCTGTCTGTCTTGGGTGGCCCTACACAGCAGAGCTCACGACTTCATCGAGTTTCGCAAGCCCCTCCGCCACGACAAGGCAGTGATCCATGAAGGGGTCACCACCCCTACAGTTGCTTAATCGATGGCTTCGACTGGGATAGCAGCGAGCAGTACCACGGAAAACAGTCCCATTTCGTCATGTATCTGCCTTTCCCTTCCGCGAAGCCAGAGGGGGAGACACTTCATCCTCGTCTTCTCAGAAAATGACACCCGGCGGTGTAAACGCCATCCCGGTAGATATAATTTTTCTGTACAAGCTCCTTCATGGCCACATTCTGTGCCCTCAGGTCTTAGAGTACATTCTTCTGCGCGTTTCGCGAAAGAGCATGGGAATTCAGACCGTTTCAAGTTTCTCCGTTTCTTCATTCCCATTCCCCTCTTGACAGAATGCACATGTTGTTTAACTCTTTTTGTCTTCACCTTGACATCTTCCAAAACTGGCTCTCTTCATTTATAGTGGACGTTCGTAGCTTTGTATTCGAAACGGTATTTATCACATATAACTACCACTTTCTAGCCTAAGTATTGTATTTAATTTACTTCACGTTTTGCTTTTTCTCCTGTTCGGTGCTGTTTAAAGTGTCTTGTACTGCTTTTTATCCGTTTCAAGCAGATATATTAAGGGGAAATGAGGGTACTCATTATAATACATGAAGGAAAGAAGCCAACAATCGGCGAGACCAAGGAAAGCATTGGGGATTGTACTTTATGTCTTTTTGTTTTTATTTTTACTTTGGTAATTACATAAATTAGCGATGTAATCTGTTTAGGGGAAAGATAAACACAAAGTAGAAGGAAAAACAACGTGCTGATGGTGGGGACCGAACCCACGACCTCTGAATATCGCGTCCGGTGCTCTTCCATCTGAGCTACATAGGCCGCTGTCCCACCTGCTACTTTCTTGGATATTAATGTTGTCTGTATACGAACCTTGAGAGTGTTCACCAGCGCCGCCCTCAACCATAGCGGTGGACGTGGAACGTACTGTGTTACCGCCAGTGTCCCGTAGAACGTGATCAAGGGCTAGGGCGAAAGCTATGCTAGAACCCTCTTCTAGCACATGGTCTCGGGTTTTCTGCAAATAATGCCCAAGACAGTAGCAGGTGGGACAGCGGCTGATGTAGCTCAGTACCTTGGTCTATTAACTGAGCTACATCGCCCGCTGTCCCACCTGCTACTGTCTTGGGCATTATTTGCAGAAAACCCGAGACCATTGAACACCTCTTCTTGGAGTGTCATGACTCAGTTTTCCTCTGGGATATCTTGAAGCGAACTTTAAAAATGGAATTGCCAATAACGCCATTCGGTATCCGATATCTGCCATGCGCCGACCCTGAAAGAGTGCTGAATGACACGCTGATGCTATTATGTATGCATAGTGTATGGAAAACGCGTATGGATGTCAGGCATGAGCGAACCGTTGTACACGCCGCTCGACACTACTTCATCGAGAGCGTGGTATACCTGAGAGAAATTCTGCGTGCACGAGATAATTCTCCGGAGTGGCTACCTGTACTGGACCAGCTGGCTTCAGTAAAGCCCTTTTAAATCTAGCGCTTTAGGCAGAACGTGCCTAGTGCTTTTAGCGTTCCTTTTGTTTTGCTTTGTTGTTGTGTATTCAGAGTGTATGTTGTGTGTTTGAAAAAATTGGTAATAAAAAAAAAAGCCGATGTATCTCAGTTGGAAGAGCACCGGACGCGATATTCGGAGGTCATGTGTTCGGTTCCCAACATCGGCACGTTGTTTTTCCTTCTACTTTGTGTTTATCGTTCCCCTAAACAGATTACATTACTAATTTATGTGATTGCAGAGGTAAAAATAAAAAAGACATAAAGTACAATCCCCAATGCTTTCCTTGGCCTCGCCGACTGTTGACTTCTTTCCTTCACTTTTTATCCGTATCCGTTTCTTATTTATATTTTAACTTTAAACTTTATTTTCGAATATTACTGTCCCGCGTTCAATTCTATTTCTTTATTGTATTTCCCTGTATTTCTAGCCTGTGTTTTAAGTACCACGCACTTGTGGCATCTGGAATGGTTGTTTATTTTATGTATATTTCTATTACTATAATCAATGTCAGTTATTTATTGTTTTTTTTCTCTATCTATTGTTTTTCTTTTCGTGATGGGCTCTATAATTTTCTGACTGTGTACATACGACATGCTCCTCAATGATTTCTTTCTTTCCGTGACACTTTTTTTTTATTCGATATTTATTGCCTCAGGGCATCAGTAGGGTATGAGATGAATGATGAATTTATGATTAAATGAATGGAAAAAGGTTGGCTGATTTTAGGAAGTCCAGAAGTGAGCGATGATGAGGTCCCTGCGTCCAAGTGACATATGAGGCAGGATTGGTTGCTGCAAGGCCAGCTATGCTCAGGTGCCGGATTCGTGTTGGTTTGAGTGCTGGGCAGTCCCACAGCAAGTGGTGGATGTCGGCCTCAACATCTTTGTTTTTACAGATCGGGCACCCTGGGCGGGGATATGTGTCGGAAGTGAGACCACGTCCTAGTGACAGCTGGTGTAAGGGCAACACCGACCCGTGCAGAGCGCAACCTCCTCTGCACGGGATAGACCGCGGAGAAGGGATATCGCACACGGAGGGATAAGTGCACGTGTGCGGCGCCGGTGGTGCTCCTTTCTTGACAAAAGGAGGGTAGCGCCGTCCCCTTCGAGGAGCCGTGGGATTGATGCGTCTTGGTTCACGAGGCGGGTTGCTAAATCAGCTAAATCAGTTGACACTTTTCGTCTCAAAATTCATCTTGTTAGCGCAAAAGGACAGGACACACAGAAGAAAGACACGTACACGATAGGCGCTGAATTTTGAGACTGATCACCAACTAGCCCAACAATTAACGTTTTCGTCTCGTTTTCATTTCATGTGGTATTTGTTTCTTCTTTTGTGTTCTATATGTGTGTGTAAACTTGTGCGTGCATTTTCTTTTCTTTTTTTTTTGTTCTGCAGCACGAAGACCACGTGGTTGTCCATGCGCACATTAAATAAAGATTGATTGATTGATTGATTGAAAGATTGAATGATTGATTATTATTTGGTTCACAGGAAGGGAAAGGCGCATTATCTGTCACACACGTTTCTCTGGACACCTGAACCGCTCGCGCTGCCTCTGGGGGGGGGGGGGGGGGGTAGATGCTAGTCGGAACAGCCCGCTTTCTTCGTTTCTTCTGTCGTTTTCTCTCTTGCAGAGCCACCCTACCGAGCAAACCCAAATACGCGGCCCGCCGCGCTCGCGATGCGGCTGGCGCTTGCGGCGGTCCGGAATGGGGCTGCTGACCAACTGAAGCCAGCGTTCACCACCTTAGCCGGCTCGCGTTCTTTCAATAAATGAAATAAAACGATTCACAAGCAAGCCTTCCACTACTGCTACTCTCTCTCTTTCCACCTTCATTCCCACCTTTTTCCCTTCCCTTGTGGAGCGGTTCAGGTGTGCACAAAAACACGTGTGACAGATAGAGCGCCTTTTCCTTCCTGCCAACCAATTATTTTTTAAATATTATAAAGGAAGGAAAGCGTAGCAGGGGCGGCAGAAAGTTAGGTGGGTGGATGTGGTTAAGCTCGAAACGATCAAGCGGATGCAGCTTGCACAGGACCGAGTTAATTGGAGGAACATGGGAGAGGCCTTCATCCTGCAGTTGCTATAGTCCGGTTGATGATGACGAATGACGGTATCAAGAGGTCATGTACCGATCTGTGCTGGCGAAGCCCGAACATGATGTCTTGCTACCAAAGTGCACCGCCAAAATTGCATTTTCTCTCGTTATTCTTAGCGACATGGGAAGATGCACAATATTCTTTTGTCAGTTTAGGTGTCCTCACTGTACAATATGTTTCTCGAGACAAATCCAGTCCCTGAACGTGCACAATGGGGCCATTTATGCATCAATACAGACGGCCAGAAACGACAATGGCCAAACTCCGTAAACTGGGGAATCAGGTGGATCGCATGGTCTGCCACGTTGCTAAGAAGCGCGGAGGGTGGTTACGTTGCAACGACGCCTTGCGGCTTCAGCATACATTTGTAACCCGTCTAACTCTTTATCACAAATACAAATACCAGTGTTTAATGTCATCAAGTATGTTAAGGGTGCATCCAAGAAGCCTTGGATTGGCTTGACAGAGAGGTGCACCCCTACGTACAAGAAAAGGGGCAGCAACAGACTACGGGCGGAACAAGAAAAGAAACATAACAATAAGAAAAGAATTTTAATATCTTTGGTTTATCAGATGACACAATTCCTGGAAAAAAAATACATGTGATAAATGTGAAAACGCAGAAGTATATAGACACGCATTAAACAGAGAACAAGCAATTTCAAATATAAAGAAAAACCGCCAAAAGTACTTCAGAACTAATTACGTGAGATACGATGGCTTAGGATTATAAAGATAAACATTTGACGGCCGTAATTTATAAAGCGACAGCACATAACATTTGCGCTTTTGACGCGTTGTGTAATAAACGCCTTCGGAGTGTAAGTTTCCTAAATCCTATGGTTGTAGGCATCTTTCAGTATGGTTTTTGGCATCTTTCATAACGTTTCAAACTAAAACATTAGAGAGTTTATTTGCTGGGGTAATTTTCAATAATTCGAAGAGTTTAGTATGAGCTTTAATAGTGGCCAGTGCGTCGATTCCGTACCTCCATGTACGAAAGCAAGACGAGGATGCCCTGAAAGTCCTCCTCCGCAAAATTATTAAACGAGCTCTCGGCCTACCCATGAACACCTCGAATCAGCGTCTCCTGGTGCTTCGCATGGAGAAAACGTTTAAGTAGTGCAGCGGAAACCAATATACACGTCCTTCTAAGACATCGTCGGGTCGCCACCTCCTTGTCCGACTACATATCCAACACACCACTGTTATGGAAGAGCGCGTACGCATTCCGTCCCAGTGAAGATGCACCCTTCACGTGCGCCCTTTTCAGACATCACCCGAGAGGACCATAGTGACCGGCGGCTGGTGCGAGTGCAAGTCCTGGCTGGCAACTAAGGGCACTAGTCTTCAACTTAACCTCATGATAGGTCCTTTTGGCACCCGCAAGCTGACGATACAGGGCCATGTCGTGTCCAAAGACAACGTCCTTCAAGATCCCGACAAACTACTTGCGGTAACTGACTTTCTTAAACCGACTTCTATTAAAGAGCTGCATGGCTTCGTAGACCTGTGTACATCATTCCGCTACCATCGTAGCACCTCTTACGAAATTGATCAATGGTGCCGCCGACTTGTATCAATGAACGCCAACCTACGACAATGATTTGACTATGATCCGAGGTCTACTCACGTCACTGCCAATTCTCCGCCCCTACAATTCCTGCGCCTCTACTGAGGCGTGCTCTGAAGAAAGCAGCATCGGTCTCGGTGAAGTCTTCGTTCGCAGTAAACCCAGTTTTTTCGAATATGTAGTTGCCTAATTACGCTCACAGCTGAATGTAATTACGCCGTCACGGAGAAGGAGTGTTTTGGAATCGTGTGGGCCTTAACAAAGTTTCGCCCCTACTTTTCTGACCACCGCTTCAACGTCATCTGGCATCCCTGAAAGACCCCTCTGACACCTCGACCCCTGGGCCCTTCGTGTTCAATGCTTCGACTCTGATGTTTACCGATCGTGATGCAAACACACGGACGCTGGTGCCTTGTCGCGCTCACCGCTGACCTGTTCAGCATCCTTGGAGCCGATAACCCAACCCCCAGCTGCACCCCTTACTTCCCAGGACCTGCCTTTGGAACAACGCCGGGATCCCTGGATTCTTCGCTCCTCGATGTCGTCAACACGTCCTCTACGTCGTCGGTCCCGTAAGCTCTTCGTCTCCAAGCTTCCCATTTCACGATCGGGACGGTCTTCTGTATCGAAGCGGCTTCCGCCCGATTGCCGATATGGCTCTTGATCGCCCCTAGCCATCTTCGCTCAGGTATTTGTGCCCAAAACCATGCCGACCCACAAAGCGCACATGCTAACTTGCTGAAGACATTTTATTTATTTATTTATTTATTTATTTATTTATTTATTTATTTATTTATTTATTTATTTATTTATTTATTTATTTATTTATTTATTTATTTATTTTTGTTTGTTTGTTTGTTTGTTTGTTTGTTTGTTTGTTTGTTTGTTTGTTTGTTTGTTTGTTTGTTTGTATACACTAAAGACCCTGGGTTGGGAATTACATAAGGGGATATTTCAAGCAAAGCAACATCCGATTGCGCATAGAACTGGTAGAACTGGCAGAATTCAGTTAACATTTGGGCTTAAAAGAAAATCAAGAACTGGGCAAACAAACAAGAAGACAAAACAAGCTTGATCACAGTTCAGCATAGCACAAGGAATAACAGAACGTAAGAAGGCAGAAAGGTACTGGAAAAAGTGTAAAAGCTTTAACAACAGGTACAGTAATTAAGCACTCTACGACGCATTTGCTCCGCTTAAAAATGTTAGTCACGCTGTTTGAAAAGAAGATGACTAGGTGGGGCTGGCAATGCTAGATGACAATGCATTCCATTCATGTATTTCCAATACGGGGGTGACTTCTGATATTTTAGTGTGCGAGCGAAAATCAGACGGACCTCATGCGCGTGGTCAAGGCGAACTGAGCGATGGGGCGCAGTAAAAATATAGTTACTGTAAAATGGCTGGTCGCTCTAGCCAGAAGCTTAAGATTCAGTGTGTATTTCAGTGCTGATACGCTTTGATGACGTGAGTAAGATGACGGTATGAATCTGGCTGCTTTATTTTGCACTGCTTCCAGAGAGTTTGTAAGAGCGGCATGGGGAGAGTGGCATATAATATAGGCGTATTTAAATGTTGACCTGACTAGCGCTGTGTAAGCGCTATGCCTTGTATTAGCATTCGCAAGTGGTAAACGGCGTTTCAAAAGTCTAATTTTTATAACAGCTTCGTTTGTCATATATTCAATGTGAGCATCCCACGTTAGATTATGACTTGAAAGTATTCCTAGACATTGGACACTTAATACAGGATCAATTTCATTATTGTTAATTCTGTAAACGTTTTGTGATGTTTTTGTTGCATGGAAGAATCTTACATGTTTAGTTTTCCTTACAATAATATCCTTCTGCCAACCATTCCGTTAGTTCTAAATCGCACTGAAGTGCTAGAACGTCCGTCGGAGTAGTTATTTGACAGTAAATTACGTAGTCATTTGCAAAACGTCTTATCAATTAATTAATTTTAGAGATCATGTCGTTTTTATAAACTAAGAAAAGCAAGGGCCCTAATACTTAACCTTCTGGGACGCCAGATATTACGCGAGTGGGTTTCGAAATGCAGTTCTCAATTTTGACCAACTGGTGACGATTGGTTTGAAACTGCTCAATCCATAGCTGTAAATTATGAATCTTTTATGCTAAGCGTTTGTGAGCGACACAACGTTTTTGAAATTTCGAAAGTTTTTGAAATTTCAATGAAAATAGCGTCTGTGCAAAGCGACATATGCAGTCATTGATGAAGGTCAGTCACAAGTTAAAAACGTTGTGACGGGCACAATCGGTTCCGTTGGAAGCCATGCTGTTTTTCTAGAAGTTGTTCAAGTTCAGGTGGTTCATGATATGGGTAAACAAGATAGGCTCTAGTAGTTTGCAGCAGGTACAGTGGTGAGCAGAAGTGGTATACAACATTCAGCGGGTGACGATTCTGAGAAAACTGTATCAAAATGTTTTCTAGCGACAGCGATATGAACACTTACAGCAACACATGCATGTGGATAAAATGGGCACTGTCACCATTCTCTCAATCCCTAATAGCTATTGCTAGATGAAGTTGCAATGCAGTTTTCCGGAGCTCCACCAGAATAGATTAATCCCGGTAACCGACCTTGACAAGATAGCTTGAAGATTTTGAAATGCTTACCGCTGATCAAGTTGATAGCTTCTGCGATTTGAACTGTACTCGCTCAGATTGCATTGCTATATAAGGAGTATATCAAAATATTTTGATTTTCTTTGCTCGTTTTTAGCTGAACACAAAAATACCTACGACGTAATTGCAGTCTCAGAAACCTGGCTATTTCCAAATGAATATCTCAATATACCGAATTATGTTTTTTTTTTTTTTTTTCACGCCCTCGTTGTGCCAGAAATAGGGGTGGTGGCGTCGGCCTCTATATTAAGAACTCTCTAAGTTTTACAGAATGCCCTCATATTGTTAACGGAACAAACGATAATACAGAGGCAATATTTGTGGAAATTGACAGTGTAATGATCGGTGTTGTTTACCGAGCACCGCTTAATAATCGTAGCATATTATTAAGTGACCTTGAAACTATATTCATTAACATAAATAAGTGCTAAAAAAATGCTACAATTACTGGGGACATGAACATTGATACACTGGGTGCAAACCATAGAGACTATACTAACCTCCTCACTTCGTTTGGTTTCCATAATCATATCACATCCCCGACCCGCATGTTTGTATCACATCCTGTGTAACTTTCAACCCACCCGTAGTCTCGCTGGAGTATTCAATACCGCGCTTACAGATCATCTACCTGTTGCACTGTTGTACTCCTTCAATACTCCATGCCGCCCCGAACCACCCATCAAATAATTTACCCGAATTGACCACAAAAAGTTTTCTCGGTTGATTTCAAGTGTTAGCTTTGACAATTTCGAACCTGTAAATGCTACCGAACACTGCCAACACCTCATAGAACAAATTAATATGTTAATAAATGAATGCAAGGTAACTAAAAAAGCGAACTATCTCACGGTGCCAATTTGCCCTAGGATGACTACTTCAGTGCTCGAAGTCATGAAGCAACGCGAATGTTGGCATACGAACATTAAACAAAACAGGGGCGACGAATATTATGCAGCTCAATATAGAACTCACAGGAATAAACTCCTTGCGTTGATGCGTCGGCAAAAAAGGTGTTATTATCAGTCAAAAATTAATGCAAATGCTAGCAATACGAAGACAGTGTGGGAAATTTTAAATTCTATTATTCAGCCAGCAGGAGCAAAAATGGTACTACCAACAAAAGCCTTGTCCCCAAGCGCAATTAATATGGCAGATGAATTCAACAGGCATTTTTGCTCCATAGCTCGGAATGTGATCCCCAAAGCACAAAGCCTGGAACCTGCTCTTCTTCCTCCATGGCAAGAATCCAGCTTCAGATATGATGACATAACTTGTCATGAACTTATATCAGTTAGTAGCCAACTGGAGACGGGAAAAGCGCGTGGATTAGATAGAATTCCTGTGTCATTATTGAAAACCAATATTGAAATTCTAGCGCCTACTTTGGTTTCTTTATTTAACAAGTGTTTTTATGGTGCCACATACCCGATTGCATTGAAGGTAGCAAAAGTCCCAGTAGTCCCAAAAGTCCCAAAGGTAGTCCCAGTATACAAAATTGGAGATCCTGATAACCTAAGCAATTACAGACCAATTTCTGCCTTAAGCTGCATTAGCACACTTTTCGAGAAGCTGCTTGCCAAACGTATTAGGAACTTTTTGAACAAATATGCCATTCTAAGCACTGATCAACATGTTTTTCAGGAGTCAAGATCTACTACTACTGCAATCTTGTCTCTATCCGAACTCGTTAATGATGCACTTAACAGCAACTTCATAGCAATAGGCGTGTTCTTGGACATAAAAAAAGCTTTTGACACTGTGGACCACGAAATTCTCTCCAAAAAAACTTGAAAGACTTGGCTTTAGAGGCTTGGTTTTGCAGTTTTTGAGACGTTATTTATGCGACCGTTCCCAAAGAGTCCAAATTAATGACAATGTCTCGAATGTGCTAACAGTGTGGATGTGCTAACAGTGGGAATTCCGCAAGGCTTGGTTCTGGGACCTATTCTTTTTTCCCTTTATGGGAATGACCTTCCTTTATATGCACAAAACTCATATGTCATTATGCAGGCGGACGACACGGCTATGGTAGTTACCGCCAAATCGATAGAAGATTTAGCAATCGTGCTTAATAAGGAGCTTCAGTGCATTAAAACCTGGTTCCAATCTAACCGTCTATCGCTGAACAACGAAAAAACCAAATATATTACTTTCAAATCGCCGCATAAGCCCACGGGCATATCACCCTGCAGCTTGCATATTGGAGAAGATGAGTTACAGCAGGTTGACTCAATATCATACTTAGGAGTGATCATGGATAAAAATTTTGAATTGGCATCATCACATTGATGCCCTGTGTAAAAAGTTGTCATATTCTTGCTATACATTAGCGAAAGCATCTAAATATTTTCAGACTAATACTCTAAAAACATTATATTTCAGTTTGTTTAAATCACAGCTTGCATACTGTATCGAAGTCTGGGGCCTTACGTACCCATCTTATATTGATCCTCTGGTAAGGTTGCAAAAAAGGGCTCTTAGAATGATCAACTTTGTTGCACCTAGAACTCCATCGCGGCCTTTATTTAAGCAAAATAATATCATGCCACCAACTAACTTAGGAGACTATCGCTTAGCAATTTTTGTAAACCGTGTAGTTTGCAACCCTTTCATCTTTCCTTTAGTTTCATTCAAGTCCCCTCCGTCCAGTTCTCGTTCAGCCGCACATGGAAAGTACATACTTCTAACATCTAACAATCATTATGACCATAGATGTCTCCGTTTCTGTGGTGTTAAAATTTGTAATGCTATCCCATGCTCAGTCATATCCTCACCTAATACATTTAGAGCAATTAAAAATTTTTTCCTCTATACAGAAGTGTCTCAATAAAGTGGCTATTTGCATACTCTACCTGCGGCCTAGAATTCTGAATATGAAATCACTTTTTTTTTTCTCGTTTCGTTATTTTTGTCATGTAATAGATTTTTAGTTTGTATCATGTTGTTTTGTATTATAGTTGTTTCATTTTGCACCGGTCAATATGTATTTTGTTTTCTTCCTGAGTCGTCAGTAGACATACTTGTATCCATTTTTGGATCCACGACTAGCATCTGGCTGAGGATCCTTCAGTGTCTGATGTAATCCCTTGTCTACTTTGAAATAAAGAAAGAAAAGAGAGAAAGACTGTGGTATACCACTTTTGCTCACGACTGTACAAGTAAGCGAAATGGGCCTGAAATTGTTTGGATCAGTATTTATGCTTGATATAAATATAGGGATGATGCGTGCTTGTTTACAGACGTCCGGAAGAATAAGAATAAGAATAAGAATAATGTTTATTTAACATCTTGAGGATGTTGGGTGCGCCGGCAAAAAGCCAGTAGAAAGGCTTGACGAGGCCGACGCACCCTACAGAGGCATTGCAGTGGTACATAGCATAATATCATTTTTAGAAACAAGAACAAACATAAAACAATCGATTTTTCATTATTCATACATTCGTTCATACTGTTTATTTAATTCATGTGGGAGAGTGTAGCTCAGCATTTGGTAACCATAATTTGTTCGGATCTTAGGTACAAGCCATTTGGGTGTCGTTCGTGTAGTGTATATGGACTCTTTGCGTTGCAATCCTGACAGTTTTATTACCAGGCAGTTGTTATTGTGAACCCCGATTTCATACCGCCGCAAGTGTAATGTTTCGTATAATTGTGGCAAGCGGATAATTTGAAGTTCATTGAAAATTGGTTCAGTGTGTCCAAGTCGGGGAACATTCATAACATTTCGAACGGCTTTCTTTTGAAGGAGGTATAAGCGGTTAATATTAGTAAACGTCGTGGTACCCCACACCAAAAAGCAATACTTAACAACAGAAGAAAACAAAGCATTATACAATATTTTCTTAATACGCTTTGGCATAAAATATTTCAATCGACACAAGATACCGACAACTTTTGACAGTTTGTTCATCACCATATCAACATGATCATTCCAACTCAAATTCTCGTTGAAAATAACGCCCAAGCTTTTTACCGCCGAGACCGTTTGGATGCATGACGCACCGATCTTTAAACAGAGTGGTGGCATATTTGTCAACTTGTTTCGAGGCCTGAACAGCACAGCTTTGGTTTTTTCAGTGTTTATGTTTAAAAGATTATTTTGAGACCATTCTAGAAGCGACTGTAGGCATTTTGAGGCTTGTTTCTCAAGGTCTACCAATTGGGCAGCTTTGAAAAATAAACTGGTGTCGTCAGCATAAATCACAAAAGTTGGTAGATTACTGATACGGACAACGTCATTGACCTAAAGAAGAAACAGCAACGGTCCCAAGATACTACCTTGCGGAACACCAGAAACCACGTGCTTGACACCTGATAAGTGATTGTTTATTTTTACTTGTTGTGATCTAGAACCTAAATAGGACTGTAATATATGAAAAAACTGTCCGCGGAAACCGTAGTGTTCGAGTTTAGCCAACATTATTTTGTGATTGATGCGATCGAATGCTTTTGAAAAATCAACGAATATGCCAAGAGTTAGAAGTTTGTGCTCAAAAGACTCTAAAATTAGCTCTTTTTGTGTTAGCAATGCAGTTTCTGCTGAAAAATTCTTTCTGAAACCATGCTGACTCGGCGTTATTATGTTGTATTTGTCACAAAAACGTAATATTTGTGTGAACAAGATCTTTTCAAAGCACTTTGAGAAAACAGGTAAAATAGATATGGGACGATAATTTGGAAGATTATTCCGGTCTCCACCTTTGTGAATGACTGTGACTCTGGCAAACTGCATTCTCTTAGGGAATACTGCATGTTCAATACAGCAGTTAAAAATATATTCCAACACTGGACTGATTACATCAGCTACATGTTTGACAGGGCAAGTTTTGAGGTCGTCGATATCAGGAGACTTGCTGTTTCGTAAAGCCAGGATACAATTTTCGATTTCGTTAGCACTGGTTGGAGACAAGAATGCACTGGAAACAACCCGCGAGTCAATGCACTTCACGTTACTAGAACTGTTATTCCCGGAAACTGCCTGAGACACAAAGTAATTATTGAACTCATCGGCTAGTTGTTTCCCACTCACTCTTTCATTGTTCACCAACATTTCAAGTGCCCTAGTAGCAGTTGTAACTCTATTTAAAACTCTGTTTATATTTTGCCACACGAGATCGCTCCTTTTTAATAAATCTTGGTTGAATAGTTTTTCCATGTATTCTTTTTTCGCCTGACGAAGAAAAGACGTAACTTTGTTCCGGTATGCTTTGAATTGTACAAGATCATCCGATGACCTGGTTAGGATAAAGCGATTGTACAGGTCTGTTTTTGTTTTTATCATCTTGAGGCATTCAGCGGTTATCCATGGTTTGCGAGCTCTGCGCGGTTTTTTGGATGTTGCAAGAGGAAAACATTGTTCGTAAATAGATTTAAATATGGCAATAAAAGTATTGTAAGCCTCTTCTGGGTCCTCTTTGTTTCGCACAATATTCCAGTTAACATTTAATAATACTGCCCTAAAATGATCCATTGTGTCATGATTAATTCGTCGAAAGGTAGTAAATGGGAACTTACGATTTTTAGGACAGGAGACACTCTCAATAAGCATGTATATTGGAAGATGGTCACTTATGTGGCCATTTATTACCCCAGAAGTCAGACCATCAGCTGAGGAGTTAGTAAAAAACACATCTATTGCTGTCGCTGCTTGTAATCGCGTAGGGACATTTATGACGTTATTAAAGCCGTTGCACTGCAGTATTGACTCTAACTCTGCTTTATTAGCTGAATGTGAAAGAAAATCTATGTTTATATCGCCCCCCAAGAAAGCGTTAAGATTGTTCTCTGTGATCCATTGGAGATATTCGTCAAGGAAGCAGGCAAAATTCAAGAAGTTGCTTTTTGGAGGGCGGTACAATACAGAAAAGATGTTTTTACCACTTTGCAAAGAGAGTATTTCATAGTCATCATTAGTTGCAGTGAAATCGGTAAGAACGCTGCATTTTATATTTCTGTCTATCGCTATCATAACGCCCCCACCTCGTCTATCAACGCGATTTTGCACATACGTGTTATAGTTTGGCAATTCTAAGGCTTCATCACTGCTTTGATACCATGTTTCAGTCACCATCACTATGTTGAAACGAAAATTAAGTGCAGAAAGGAATGATTCAAACTCGTCACCTTTGTTACGCAATGATTGTGCATTAACGTAAAAGAAGGACATGCTTTTCTTTTTCTGAGTACACGGAGGTTTTAGAATAGATGGCATGAAGAACTGAGGCTTTGTTTGGCTGAAAAGGGAAGGAGGCGGGTCCATTTAGGGTGCGCAAAGTGCATTACTCCCCCTGGCCCTGGCCCCTAAGTAGTTCATCAAGTTTACTTTCCTTTGAGATGACTATCGCTGACAAGCCGTCAGATTTCCTCACCAATATTTTGCCATTTCGGTGCCAGACATATTTGAAATCATGTTGCTTTGCCCATTCCTTTGCGTGTTTCAGCAGTTCGCGGTTCCTTTTTGTCAGGTTTTCAAGCACGTGCACTGTACCATCTTCTATTTTTTTCCTGTTTGCCCACCACAAATCCCGGGTTTTGTGCTTTGCGAATCGGCAGATAATAGCAGGGATCGTATCTGCTTTTGAAGGCATACGATGTATGGCATCCACATCGTCACAGGAGAGTGGCGGGAGCTGAGTCTTAGCAGCAATGGCATTAATTTTTTCTAGAAGGTCCTCTTTTTCAGTTTGGGGAATCCCATGAAATTGCAGGTTGGCGCGCCTATTCAAGTCATTAAGCTGAGTTAGGAGTGATTCAGTGCATTCACTTTCCTCTAGCCTTCTGATTCTTTTCCTGATTTCTGTTATTTCTTGCTCATTTTTTTCTACTCGTTCCAGCAAACCAGTCAACTGATCAGACATGAATTGCACAGCTTTCTCCACATCATCAACAGTTTCTTTCAGTGGCATTAACACTTCCAGTTTTTTGTTCATGGCTAGCAGCATATTCCACATGCTCTGTAGGTTTGGTTCTGCATCTGCGCTCTCAAACGGTTGCATATTGGCTTTCGGCCCTCTGCATTTAGGACATCTCCAAGTTTTTCGATAGCCTTTTTTTGACTTCAGTGTTGCTTCAGAAACGCCTGCACACTTTCCTACGTGGAACACAGTGAGGCATATGCTGCAGGAAACGCCATTTCGATATTCCACCACTGACTGGCATTCCGGACATTCAACATCATCAGGCATTGAAACACGCTTGGCAGCAGCAGCGGTCAAAGAATTGGCTAAAGGTACGCAAAAAAGGGGGAGCACCAACCTGCGACAGTACAGAAAATGTATCAGAAGTATGTCGTCGTGACCACTGCTGCCGCCAATGTGATCCCAGATGCCACGGTGGCCGCTTTTTATCCTCGGTCAGTCGATGGTACCGCCACCAAACGAATCACCGATCCCTGGTTCCGATGACGAGAAGTTTGGGCGTGGCACGAGGACAGGCTCTTTTTCTTCGTTTTCTTTTGCTGTTGAAGTTATCGCGTGTATCAGCGGAAATCTGCGACAGTACAGAAAATGTATCAGAAGTATGTCGTCGTGACCACTGCTGCCGCCAATGTGATCCCAGATGCCACGGTGGCCGCTTTTTATCCTCGGTCAGTCGATGGTACCGCCACCAAACGGATCACCGATCCCTGGTTCCGATGACGAGAAGTTTGGGCGTGGCACGAGGACAGGCTCTTTTTCTTCGTTTTCTTTTGCTGTTGAAGTTATCGCGTGTATCAGCGGAAATCTGCGACAGTACAGAAAATGTATCAGAAGTATGTCGTCGTGACCACTGCTGCCGCCAAGGAGTCCTGTATCCAGGAATTGTCGATATATTAGTGCAAGCAAAGCCGATAATTCATAGCTTGTTACTTTTAGAGTTTTCATGCTACTTCCATCTAGCCCTGGGGCTTTTCTAACTTCTTGCCTGTCGATAGAATTGGCAACGCCGTTTGCTGTAATAATAATGGGTACGAATTCAGAACGGATGATTGGGGAAAATAGAGGTGGTAACTTATCAAGAGAGAGTTCTTTTGTGAATGCGTCACTAAAAGACTTGTTGAATATTTTGGCACACTTGTTAAATGGCATACTCCGCCCCTACCAACGGTACTACTGGCGGGGGTTGTACAACTTCATCCGCCGCCGCTACAACCGCTCCAGCACTGCTTGTCAGCAACGTACGTTGTCTCCACGCCCCTCCCTTGGCCTAATAAAGGCGTTACCTTGTCCAGCTTCACCCTTCAATCGAGTCGACATCGACCTATATAGGCTATTCCCATCATTGAACGCAAGAAACCGCTGGATAATCGTCGCCATGGACCACCTCACTCGCTACGCAGTGACTGCAGCTCTGCCTGCGGCTAGTGCTCGCGATGTCCCCTCCTTCATCTCACAACACTTCAACCTGCATCACGGGGCTCCTCGCGAACTTCTTAGCGACCGGGGCCGCTTCTTCTTATCCCAAGTGATTCACGAGCTGTCCGATGCTTGCCACACGATACATCGAACCATAACTGCTTACCACCGTCAAGCCAACGGCCTCACAAAAGATTTAACCGGATTCTTGGTGGCATGATCGCCATGTACGTTTCTTCTGGCACCTCTAATTGAGATTAACTGATTCCGTACGTGACCTATTCCTACAACGATGCGCCTTAGGAAACGACTAGGTTTCCCCGATCTTTCCATTATATCCTTCCTATCTTCGTACTCTTCTTACCTTACTTCCCTACCATCAGGACAACTCAGAGTGCACGTCTCTTTCTGCTCTTGCCCGTAATTCTGAGCAGGGTCGCGAACTGTCGCCTTCATTCACGTCCGACATTTAAGATATTCGCCGACATCAGAGCGATTACAGCAAGCCTGCTTCTGACTTTCCTCCCAACACCCTCGTTTGGATTTCTCTTCCGCCTGATTCGAAATCCTCGGCAAGGTATCATGGCCCTTACCGTGTATTGGGGCGCACATCTCCAGGTATGTAAATCGTGGAATCGGCAACGCTTTCTTCGGGCCACCGTCGCAGCGAGCGAATAGTCAATAACATGCGTCGCTTAAAACTGCACTAAGATCCTCTTGTCGTCCCCTGGCATTTAGTCGCCACAGTGTCTCCTTCTTTCCGCCGGAGAAATTGTAAAGATGACACTGCGCCGACGCAAATGACGTAAGGGCTTTTGGGTTCTTCGCTGAGCGGCTGTTGCGTGCGCCTGAAGCTCGAGCTGCCTTTTTGCGCTTTGCAAAACAGTCGCCTGCAGCTCCTGTTGCCACCTCCAGTACTCCGGACACACCAAAAAACTCTCATTAGTTAATTTAACGCGTAGCTTTAAGGAGCGCGTTTCATAGAAAATCGGGCGACGTCCGGCGTCAGTCAAAAATATTTCGAAATTCTGAAACTAAACTGATGGAATCAAGGGAGGGTCCAAATGAAGTCAACCACTGCGACAAGGTTACTGTAGCAAGGTTACTTCAGAAATTCTAATTGGTTAAATAAAAAGAAGTGGGCGAATTTCCGGTGGCGGGATTCGAGACCAGGACCTCTGCGTGCCGAATAAGCATGCTACGTTTTGGCTCCAAAGCGCCCTTTTTGCAAACATGTGAGAGGACGACCAACAGAATGCGTTGTAATATGTGTGGTGTAATAACCTCCGTGTGAGTACTCCATTTGCATGGAATAATAAAATGCAAGACGCTTTAACTCAGTTAATCACGGAATAGCGTACTGCAGTAGGACTTTTTCACATGATTGTGCTTGCTGTGTTTCAAATATTAAACGTTATTTTGCTGTGTTAATCAGACGGCCATGATTCCAGACCACATATTGCATATCTTTCACAGAGCTATTTTTAAAGTAATGCCTTTATTGGTGATGGCTTTGCATACGATCACACTTTGTAAAATAGTTTTGTAAACACAATTTCGTGGCCAGTGGAGCAGCTTGACGTGGTCTTAACGTCATCCGCAAGAACGTCATTTTGAAATACAAAATCTCTACAACTATTTTATTGACCTTCAAATCGGTTTCTTTGTGACATTTTTCTGTCATACTGCCTCTGTGAGTGCGCATGTTTCTGTCTCTTAGCAATGAGACGTCGACCTGCGTTGATTCTTTCTGTTGTTATCGTCTTACCCGCTATTCCAGGCATTACACATAACGATACTCTTCATAAGACAACCAAGATGACCCCGGACTGCCCTGCATACTAACCCGAGAAACAGAGCCACGACAAAAGGCCGTCAAGTGCACCTAGCAGTGAATGCGTAGGGGCGGCTTCTCTTCTGTCCCCAGCGCCGCAAATGTGGAGTGGCAGCCTTTTCACTTCGCTTCTGAACCAGTTTCACACATGTCGAGCGTTCCCGCAAAGCTGCATTTCCTCTCCTCTCTGCACCACGAAGGATATTTTGATTAATTGAATGAATAAACTTTATTTTACACCATAAGAAGACTATCACCCCCACCCTCGGCACGTAGGCCTGAGAGACGGGGGCCGCCGCGTTAAAGGCTGGCTGGCAGGCCTTGGCCCATGGCAGTCTTCTGCGCCAGGTGGACGATGTTTCGCTGGATCTCAGGGTGCGAACTTTGCAGCAGGGTCACCCAGTTCTCTCTACTAAGTATATTTTGTCCCACCCCGAGAAAATGCGGGCATTCCATATTATGGGGACGAGGGTCCCTCTCGCCCTACAATCATTACATCTATCGTGGTCTCTCGTCTCGGGGTACACATGGTATGCCAACACTAAATTCATGAACGTATTAGTTTGCAAGCGCCACCATGCAGAAGATTCTTTGCTATTCAATTTTCGGTTTTGTGGGGTTACAAGCCTACATGCAATCGATAATGGTTAATTATTTCCCCATAATTTAGCAACCACTCCTCGTTACCACAGTCGTCGAGGATCACATGGCTGCCCGGAAGTAGAGTGCTCGAGCTAGCTCATGGGCCGCCTCGTTGCCAGTGACGGCAGCGTGCTCGGTGGTCCAGATTATTTGAATTTTCCTGTCCAGTAGTTGTTGACTAAGGATCTTTGCCGCCTCGGGCGATATTTTTTTTTGTTTATTTCTCCTTCGGGCAACATACAGGTATTGCCCACGAGGCAAGACAAAAGGAGGTGCTAAACCTCCTGACTGGGTCCTGTCCTCGCCTGGGTACAGCAGCAGGAGCGGTATTGCATTGTACAACAACAAAAGGCTGTCTTTGCCATCGCTTACAAAACAGACGCATCATAAACAGTTCTTGTAAATATATACAGATAATAAAATAATAATACACACTAAATCATATACAAAAATGGTACAGTAATGCAATACATTAGGGTTGTTCGAACCGATACAGCATTCCAACAACCCCACAGACCATCCACCACAGAACACCGCACAATCTGCACGACACACCACCCCATCCGCACGGCATATCATACGAATTGTATGGCATATCATACAGACCGCACGATATGCCACACAGACCGCACGACATCCTACTATGAACAATCCATGAGGCCACCGCACCACAGAACCCCCCCCCCCCCCCCCCAGCAGGGTTACATCAAACGGAACCAGAAGTAAGCATTTTGTTAGGACACAACGTTAGACAAAAAGAAAGACGAACAGATGCGTTTAAAACCCCTGTGCGTGGAACTATTTTTAGCTGCATCTATTACAAACGGATGAGAATTACACATCAACATGATCTGATGCTCAATTGATTGTGTTCCGTAGTTAGTACGAGGCCTATTTACCACAACAGAAGTTTGACGCAAGCTGTGACCAGTAGATCTGTTTAGGTACGTGTTAAAAAAATTAATGTAATTTGTTTTTATTTCGTTATAAATAAACACACATATTTTGAGTTCATACATGATTTTCACAGGGATCATTCGAGACTGTGTATTTGCCGAGCAACTATTTGTGTTGTTTCCTGCAGGTAAAAGTAACCGAGCTGCACGCGACTGGAGGGCTGATATTTTTTCTAAGTCAGTTTTGTTACAAGTACCCCAGATAAGAAGACAATAACTGATGCGAGAATGGATAAGAGAGAAATACAACTGTCTTTTCAGTGAGCAAGGTATAAGATCTCGAAGCCGGGAAAGCATACCAATAGCTCTCGCTATCTTGACACGGGTGTGGTCTATGTGGTCGCTCCAGCCTAGGTTGTGATGGAATTTAACTCCTAGAAAGGAATGGGAGCTGACACGTTCAAGGTAGCAAGAGCCGTAGCGAAGCTTAAAATCGTAATCTATTGGTTTGGTTTTTGCACAGAAAAGCATAAATTTAGTTTTTTTCTCGTTGAGTTCAAGACTATTTAAATTTAGCCATACACTAAGATTTAATAGCCACGTGTTAGCAGTGTTTTCAAGTTCATTAAGATTTGTTCCAGAGAAGAATACATTCGTATCGTCTGCATATAATACTATGTCATCAGTTTGAGGAATGGTAACTATATCGTTTATATAGATCAAGAAGAGCAAAGGGCCTAATATAGATCCTTGCGGTACACCATATTTTACAGTCCTTGGGTTTGATTTGTAGCCATGTAGGCATACGAACTGAAAACGCGACTCAAGGTAACTGCGCATGAGTTGAAGTGCTATGCCCCTAATTCCACATATTTCCAGTTTTCTTAGCAAAATATGATGTTTGATGGAATCGAAGGCTTTGCGAAAATCTAGAAATATTCCAACGGTGTACAGCTTATCCTCAATATTTTTAATTATTTTATTTTTTATTTGTACGAGAGCCATTTCAGTTGATCTTCCTTTCTGGAACCCGTACTGCTTTGTTGATATGATGTTTTTTGCAACAAAAAAGTTGTTGAGGCGTTTGTGTATGACACGTTCAATCACTTTCGAAAAAAGAGGCAAAACTGAAATCGGCCTATAGTTGTTCAGGTCACTGTATTTTCCTCCCTTGTGAATGACGACGACACGAGCTATCTTCATTTTCTCAGGAAAGATTCCCGAAGCGAGTATGCGGTTGCAGATGTAAGCGAGTGGTTTTGAGATTAAGTGGGCAGTTTCTTTTATAGGTGCGGCTTTAATGTCGTCGTGGCCAGCTGCCGATCGGTTATCGAACGAGTTTATTATAAGGTTTATCTCATCCTCAGAAGTGGGCGTTAAAAATGCACTTTCAAGCAGCGCCTGCCCTATATATCTCTCCAGACTGCTGTGAGGCAATGAAAGAGATGAAAAGTTTCCAGCACCTGCGTTTGCTAGATGATCATTGATAAGGTTAACTAAGTTTTGCTCCGAATAAGTGGCTCCATTTATAACTAATTCAAATGGTATACCAGAAACGTGCGTGGCGTTTAGTTCATTGAATTGTTTCCATGTTTTTCGAGAGTTATCTGCGCACTTTTCGAACTTATGTTGATAGAATCTACACTTGGCTTTCTTTAAGTCAGAGCTAAGTTTGTTTCTGAACCGCTTGAATTCTTGCAGCTTTGCAATATCACGCGTCCGCAGAAACTGTTCGAACAGCTTATCCTTGTGTTTTATGCGCTTAAAAAGGTCATTCGTAATCCATTCTTTCCTTGCTTTCTTGTGCCGAACACTTGTTGTGAGGGGGAATGCAGCATCGTAACAAATTTGTAATTCGGACATAAAAATATCGTAGGATACAGATGGATCGGGTTCCTTATATACGTTCACCCAGTTCAAGTTATCAACAAGTGAATGAAAGGTCTTTTTTCCGCCGTCATTGATGATACGGATAGTATTATTTGTGCATTGTGTACGTGTGGCGATCGGTAATGCTACAAAAATTGGTAGATGACCGCTCAGTCCTGAACAAAGTACACCGGAGCAACTAGCAGACTTAGAAAAATCTGTGAAACATAAGTCGATCAGAGTACTTGTATTCGATGTGACTCTCGTAGGCTGTTCAATGACGTTCTCACAACCATTTTGAAGCATAATTTCAAGAAATTGAACTTTAGCAGGGTTATTAGAGTTAAGATCGATATTAAAGTCCCCTATGATCACTACATGCCTCTTCCAGGAATTGACAAAATCCATGAGTGATTCAATGTAGTTTAAAAAAATTGACAGCGTGCCCTGGGGCGATCGGTAGACGCATACGATGGCAATGTTTTTGCACATGATGGCAACAGTTTCAAGGTCGTCACACATGCAGGTAAAGTCGTCTATGGTATCATAGTGAAAACAGTCGCGGATAAATAGGGACACACCTCCACCCCGTTTTTGCACACGATAAACAGAAACGTGACTGTACCCGGAAAAATTCATAACATCAGTGACACTTGAGAACCATGTTTCTGAAAAAGCCAAGAAATCAAAGGAACACTGTAGTTGTGAGAGGTATGTACTAACGTCATCTTGTTTGTTCCTCAGACTCTGTGTATTTAAATGAAAAAAAGAAAGCCCCTTTTCACGAAAACACTTCACCAGATCATTGAACGAAGTAGTCGTGTGGTACGCCATCTTGATTTCTTGAAATCGAAATAGCCGTCGTCACTAACCTAAAGAATTTTGCTCAGGTCATTTTCGGTTGCAATCCTGATAGCACTTTCTTTTGCTTGTTTTCTTACAAACACTTTACCCTCAGAAGTCCACACGAATTTGTAGTCATATTCCTTTGCCCTTATCTTCGCCAGCCACAGCAATCGCCTGTTCATTGCTGTCAAGTTTTCATAGAAGCTGATGTTGGTCAACTTTTCTTGCGCGCACTTGCGTGCTTCAAACCATTTGCGCCTGAGGGCTCGGTTGGAAAACCTTACAATCACCACAGGCCTTCTGTCCTTTTTGGGGGGCAAACGATGCACATGTTCAACGTTGCTATCGGATAAATCAGGGAGCTCCAATTTTCGGGCAATCTTGTTAATTTCAGCCATGAGGTCTTCATTTTCACTCAGCTCAAGCCCATGGATTTCAATGTTCTGGTGGCGGCTATACTGTTCGAGTTCATTTAATTCTTGTTTTAGTGTTTGGACAGTACTTTCACCGCATCCACTCTCAACAGCCTCCACTCGACGCCGCAAGTCGCCTATTTCTTTGTCCTGTCGTTGTAGGTTCACTTTTATGTCATCATAAGTGTCAGACAGAAGCTGTACTGACCTCTCGATGTTCAACACAGTTTCCTGCATGTTCATTAGCTTGTCTAATTTGGTCTCCAGTACGAGCATGCCAGACAATTTTCTGTTTATTTCCGCTAGTTCTGCTTGGAAATTTTCCAAGACATTAGCTGAATCGGTCTGTCCATCTGCTTGCTTGCAAGCTGGGCATTTCAGCGCTTTCCTAGTGGTCTCTTTCATCATCCTAAACGATCGTTCGGTCACGCCGCTGCATTTTCCAATGTGGAAATTACAAGTGCAGTCGACGCACGTCATGAACGTGTCACCATCGGCAAAATTTGCGTTGCAAGAGGAGCATGCGTCCTTCATGGTAAACAAGAGCAGAAACCAGCATTCAATAGGCAATAACCGAAAAATGCAAAACAGCTAGGTCAGCAGCAGGGGCGGTCGCGAAAAATGTGCTTAATAAATTGTCTATTACCAACCTGCAAGAATTCGATGACAGGTTTAAGCAGAGAACGTGGAACTGCGCCACCGCCACTGCTGCTGCATCGCTGAATGAAGACGGGGGTCGCTTGTCGCCGCTTTTATAGGAAGGTCCCGGCGCTTGGGTCCCCACGTGACGGCCAGAGTTGATATCAGCAGTGCGCTGATATGATGAACCAGGTTGTAGACGGCACCGTGCGAAAATTTCTGCAAGAATTCGATGACAGGTTTAAGCAGAGAACGTGGAACTGCGCCACCGCCACTGCTGCTGCATCGCTGAATGAAGACGGGGGTCGCTTGTCGCCGCTTTTATAGGAAGGTCCCGGCGCTTGGGTCCCCACGTGACGGCCAGAGTTGATATCAGCAGTGCGCTGATATGATGAACCAGGTTGTAGACGGCACCGTGCGAAAATTTCTGCAAGAATTCGATGACAGGTTTAAGCAGAGAACGTGGAACTGCGCCACCGCCACTGCTGCTGCATCGCTGAATCAGCCTTTTGAATCCTGCCTTTTTCCAAAATTTTGAATGGCAGCCTTACTGTCGCTTATGATGAATTTTGCTTTTATTCCTGCGCAAGCTAAAGCAATTGCCACTTCCTCTGCAGCCTCTGTAATGAGTCCCCGGGTAGCCGCAGCGGACACTGGCACTCCTCGCCTTTTTACGACCGAAGCCACCGCCGCCATGAGTTGGCCTCCGGTCGCATCAACGTAGGCTACTTCACTGTCATCCATGTTTCCGAACCTTAGCTTTAAGACCTCTGCTAGCTTCACCCTTCGTTCTTTATAAAATTCCGGATGCATATCTTCAGAACGGGGGAGGGAATACGAAGGCGCTCCTTATCTCTCTCTGTATGTCCACTTTCTTTCTGAATCTTTTTGATCATGAGACCGCAAACACGTGCAAGCTGACGGAGCTGGTTCCTCCTCCTATCACCCGTCCGCACTTGGAAAGGTCAAAGGTCAAATTGGGCTCACACATCGGGTTCTTGGGAGAATGCGGATAGTAGTGCTGCACCACTAAAATAGAGAGAGAAAACAACTATTTTTCAGAGAGATTCGGTACTTCCCAGGCACCTTGGGTCCCCGTACAGCTCAACCACTCTCAAAAGTTTATGCCTAATAGGTCCATGCCGCTGGCAGCGTGATCTTCTGCCTTGCCGGATGCGTGGAGAGTAGTGAGGTCTCCTAGTCCTTCCATGCAGCACACGAGGTTAATTAAAGAAGGAAAACCGTTTCGCGTACAAAGCGAAGCTTCAGCGACCTCCGCGTTTTTAATTACAATATACTTTCATTAAATTTAAAACGCGTTTTCGACGACAGAAGGGGAACACTGTCGTAAACAGGTTCGTATAAAACAACATACATATAAAAGAATGATTGAGTGAGTGCAAAACTTTATTGCATAAAAGGTTTGGATTGCCTTGGGTGGTGCCCTGAGTCCAGGGACCCAGTGGCCTTTGCCGCGTTGAGAGGAAGTCATGTTCTGGGCGATATCGGTGCATGTTAAAGATACCAAGGTAGTCGAAATTGCTCCGAAGCCCTCCACTACGCCACCTCTTTTTCTCTATCCGGTTTCACTCCCAACTTCCTCATTTTCCTCGCGGCGTGGTTCAAATGTCCGCAGAACAAGTATGACAGATAAAACGCCTTTCGTTTCCTGTAAACATGTTAATATAGAACGCCATGCTTGTAATTGAAAAGTAGAGGTGATAAAAGAATAAAATAATTAGGTCAGATTACATTCTCGTGTGAGCTGGATAACACGGAGATGCTGTTTGCGTCACCTTCTTCGATTACGACGAAAGATGTTGTCTACACCGCCTCTTGGCACGCAAGCTCTTCGTATCTTTAAAGCATATTGATGTGGAATAGTTCCTAGGCTAGCCCACATCGATCCAATATACACGTCATTCTTTTTTCCTGCCACAACGAAGAACCTTTCCAGATAATAAGAGCTCGATCCTCAAACCCTAACGGTCACTTCTTGCTGTGCAGGAGTTTCCGGGTTCGATCTCGATCAAGCAAGAAGCTAGCTCCCGGTTCTATCCCAACCGCCGTCGGCCGCGTTTCGATGGAGGCGAAACGAAGAGGGGTCCGTGTGCGGTGCGATGTCTTTTTTGTATTGCCTGGTCTTGACACAGTGCATTTCACAAGGACAAAAATCACTCAAATGCTATTTACATACGCTATTGTCACGGACAACAGGGCTAGACTTGACTAAAACGACGGGACGAAGCTGTACCCGCCGGCAAAGTTCGGCGCACAGCACGCGAGAATCAACTTCAGTGTCCTCTTCTTCCAAGCGCAGCAAGAACATGGGGACACCAGGTGGCATTACTCCCCCTCTTAAAAAAAAGAAATAAGGGACGGAGCGCGAGCGATGGTCAATGCAAGCGAAAAGAAAGATCAGCACATGGACAGCATAGATAACGGAGGCGGGGTAAGGTGTCGTACGCGACAACGAAACAAGCGCATAGCGCACTACCGCGTGAAATAGGGCTTCATGCGGACAACGTGCACGACCTCGGAGCGTGGTTGCCGACGCGAGGGCTGCACAGTACCCACTGGAAGAACTTCGTATGTCACTTCCGTGACTCGGCGCAGAACTTCGTAAGGTCCAGAGTAACGGGAAATCAGTTTATCACACAAGCCGGGTCGACGCACCGGGGTCCACACCCAAACTTTCTCTCCAGGATGGCATGCGACGTGTCGATGGCGGAGGTTGTAGCGGCGTGCATCCGTGCCCTGCTGTTGTTGAATGTTAATGCGGGCGAGTTGACGTGCTTCCTCAGCGCGCTGAACAAACTGCTCGGCGTCTGGCGTGAGTGGATGATCATCTGTGCAGCTCGGAAGCATGGCATCCAACATCGTCTGAACGTCACGTCCGTAGACTAGGCGAAATGGTGTAAAACACGTCGTTTCTTGGGTGGCCGTGTTGTAGGCATTTGTGATGTAGGGGAGAATTTCATTCCAGTTTTTGTGCTGCGAGTCTATGTACATTGCGATCATGTCGACTATGGTTTTGTTGAGTCTCTCCGTGAGGCCATTCGTCTGTGGGTGATATGCAGTAGTTTTTCGGTGGCTGGTATGACTAAGCTCGAGCACGTCGTGCATGAGCTGTGCCGTAAACGCGGTGCCTCGGTCGGTTACGGCTAGGGACGGTGCACCACGACGCAGCACGATTTTCTGCATAAAGAATTGGGCGATCTCAATTGATGTGCCCCGCTGCACTGCCTTGGTTTCCGCTTAACGTGTGAGATAGTCGGTCGCGACTATAATACATTTGCTACCCATCGATGACAGCGGAAATGGGAAAGGTCGATGCCGACTTGATCAAACGGCGTGCGAGGTGGAATAATAGGTTGGAGCAAACCCGCGGGCTTGAGAGGAGGCACCTTTCGACGTTCACACTCGCGGCAGCCTCTGGCGTAGCGATGGATGGCGTCAGAACGTTTAGGCCAATAATAGGCTTGACGAACTCGAGCGAGTGTGCATGCAAAGCCCAAGTGGCCGGAGGTGGGCTCATCGTGGCAAGCAAAAAGGATATCGTCGCGAAGGTCGGCCGGCACGGCAAGGAGGTGCGCTCGATCAACAGTGCTGGAGTTTTTCTTGAATAAAACGCCATTCCGAAGACAGAATACAGACAGGTGCCTTCCAAACTGACGGGGGACGTCAGCAGCGCGACTCTCCAGGTGGTCAATGACAGGTCGAAGTTCTGGGTCAGCTCGCTGTCGCGTCATTATGTCTGAGGCATTCACTAGTCGAAGAAAACCTCTGTAATCCGTGACGTTATCGACAAATCCGACGGGTGCCCGGGAGAGCGCGTCAGCCATCTTCGTGCTTCTGACCAGATTTGTACACAATGGAGTAATCAAATTCTTGGACGCGAAGGCTCCATCGTGCTAGGCGCCCCGATGGGTCACGGAGATTGGCCAGCTAACTCAAAGAATGGTGGTCAGTAACGACTTTAAACGCACGGCCATAGAGGTAAGGCCTAAATTTCATAATTGCCCACACAACCACGAGGCATTCCTTTTCCGTAGTGGAATATTTGTTTCAGCACGGGAGAGCGTGCGGCTGGCATACGCAATGACCTTTTCCACGCCAGCTTGGTGTTGTATGAGTACAGCGCCAAGGCCGATGTTGCTGGCGTCAGTGTGGACTTCGATGGCAGCCGCTTCATCAAAGTGCGCAAGAACAGGGGTAGTTTGCAGTCGTCTGCGCAGCTCCGCAAAAGCCTCCTGTTGCTCGGCGGCCCACACGAACTTTGTATCATCCAGCGTGAAGCGGGTCAGGGGTGCGGCTATCTTAGAAAAGTCAGCGATGAAGCGGCGGTAGTACGCACACAAACCCAGGAAACGTTTTAAACTCCTCTTTGTGGCAGGAACGGGAAATTTGGCGACAGCGGAAGTTTTGTCGGGGTCTGGCTTAACGCCTGCGGCACTCACAAGATGACCGAGGAACTTCAACTCTTTGTAGCCAAAGTGGCACTTCTCGGGCTTGAGCGTGAAGTCAGCTGACCGGAGGGCATCTAATACTGCGCGAAGTCGTTCGAGGTGTTCTCCAAAGGTTTCAGAGAACACGACAACGTCGTCGAGATAAACTGAACAGATTTGCCATTTGAGGCCGGTGAGAACGGTGTCTATCTTGCGCTGAAAAGTAGCCGGCGCTGAACATAGACCGAATGGAAGCACTTCAAACTCATACAGTCCATCTGGGGTGACAAAAGCTGTTTTTTCGCGGTCCCGCTCATCGACCTCAATCTGCCAGAAAGTCAATGGAGGAGAAGTACTGGGCACGGCGAAGCTTGTCACGCGAATCGTCGATACGGGGCAGCGGGTAGACGTCTTTTTTAGTGATGTCGTTCAACTTTCGATAATCAACACAGAAGCGAAGGGTGCCATCCTTTTTTTTTCACCAGCACGACAGGGGACGACCACGGGCTGTTGTGGGGTGGATGACATCATCACGAAGCATCTCCTGAACCTGTGTCTGATCGCTTCACGTTCCGTCGTTGAAATGCGGTACGGCTGCTAGCGTATAGGGCGGGCATCGTCGGGAGTAATTATACGGTGCTTCACAAGAGGCGTTTGCCGAATTTTCGATGACGTCTCGAAACAAGCACTGTATTTTAGAAGGAGAGAATGCAGATCGTGCTGCTGTGTTTCCGAGAGATCTGTACTAATATCCAGACGATCAAGGGATATGCGCACATTTTCAACTTCTCCGAACGTAAAACATTCAGAAACGTCCGCTAAGGCGTCGGCGAATGCGATTGCGGTAGCGCGGAAAAGATGGCGGGGTTCGTTCATGAAGTTAGTCACCAGGAGATTAGATCGGCCGTTACGCAGATGGATGAGACTCCGCGCCGAGGTGATGCCGTGGGTGAGCAAAAGGGACTGGTTGCCCTCAGCGACCGCCCGTTCCGTCACGTAGTTCATCGCAGTTAACAGTCACAAAAACACTAGAACGTGGCGGAATAGAAACGCTCTCGGCAGAAATTCGAAGAGGGGCACAGCTTTGGCGGTCTGCGATCTCAGTATCATCAGCTTTCTCGGTCGAAAAAGTCACGGTACGCTTCCGGAGATCGATAATGGCCCCATACTCCTGGAGAAAATCGACACCAAGGATACAGTCGCGGGAGCAGTCAGGTATCACAAGGCAGCTGATAACAAACGTGGAGTTGCGAATTTGGACTCTCGCCGTGCACTGACCGCTCGGAGTTACGACATGTCGGCCAGCGGTTCGAATCTGCGTGCCAGACCGTGGCGTCATCACTTTTTTTAGAAGCGCCGCTAGCTTCCCGCTTAAAATCGAAAAATCAGCTCCAGTGTCTACCAATGCGCTAACCTTATAGCCGTCGAGGAGCACGGGTATATCCAGCGAGAGTCTATCTTCACGTGTACGAACTGTTGTCGGGGCCGTCAAGTCGCGGTCGCTCACAGGTCGCATTGTCGGGCGGTCTTCGTCGCGTCGATTTGAAGCGGCCTCGCCCCCTGAGGTCGCTGTCTTCAGTTTTCCCGGCTCGGACTAGGCGATCGTCGCTGTGCCATCCCGAAGGAGCTGGGCTGCGAGGATAGTCGGCGTGGAGACGGAGATCGTGGCTTTCGTCGAAAAGCTGGCGCCATGCGCTGCTGGGCTACATAGTCCTCAATATCCCGGGGTCGTTGGCCTAAAGGAGGGCTACGCATGTCGATGGGGAAACCCTTCAGTCCCAGTTGTCGATATGGGCACTGTCGATACAGGTGACCAGCTTCTCCGCAGTGGAAGCACAGGCACTGCCGATTTGGGGCACGCCACAGGTCTGCCTTTCGCTGGGGTGGTCGGCGGTTGTCGATGTATGGCTCGTGGTGGGATGAATACAGTGAGCCTTGGTCGGGTGGCAGTAATTGTGCGGAATCAGTTGGGGGACGTCGCAAGATGTCCGCGTACGTTGGCCGACAGGACTCGGTGGAAAAGGATGGCGGGTTAGCAGACGGTACCGAAGGCCGAAGTGCTTGCTGGAGTTCTTCTCGGACAATACTAGCGACAGAGCCGACCGTCGGCTGGGGAGCACCGAAAAGCTTCTGGAGCTCTTCACGCAAAATGGAGCGGATGATGTCGCGAAGAAGATCCGGACTAGTCCCGAAGGCCGAATGCGGCTCCGTGAGCGAAGCGGCGAGTACCGGCCTGTCGTAGGTCGTAGACCGCTGCTGGAGCATCCTTTCCATCGTGATTGCTTCCGAAAGAAACTCGGCAACTGTGCTCGGCGGGTTGAGCACGAGCCCAGCGAACAGTTGTTCCTTAACGCCGTGCATGAGATGGCGCACCTTTTTCTCTTCGGGCATGGCCGGTTCAGATCGTCGGAACAGCCTAGTCATGTCCTCCACGTACATGGTTATGGTCTCGTTCTGCATCTGTATGCGAGAGCGTAAAGCCCTTTCCGCTCGTTCTCGGCGATCCGGGCTGGTGTAGGTGTCAAGGATGCAGCGGCAGAACTCGCGCCACGATGTTAGGGCACCTTCGCGATTCTCGTACCAAATACGAGCGCCATCTTCCAGGCTAAAGAAGACGTTCCTGAGCTTTGCGGCGTCATCCCACTGATTAAAAGCGGCGACCCGTTCAAACTGGGCGAGCCAGTCTTCGACGTCTTGGCTCGAAGACTGGGCTCTGTAGAGTGTAGTGCGTTGGAGTTTGCATGACAGGTCGAGGGGCGGCTGCGGTGGTGAATGCCAACGGCTCATGCTCAGGTGGTAGGTCTAGGTTCCTCCGGCTAGCGCGGTGAACAGGAGTGTCGATTGGCACAGGACCTGAACCCTTGGTATGCGGAGGAGTGCGGGACATATACTGGGATCGACACCCCGCACCTCCACCAAAATATGTCACGGACAACAGGGCTAGACTTGACTAAAACGACGGGACGAAGCTGTACCCGCAGGCAAAGTTCGGCGCACAGCACGCGAGAGTCAACTTCAGTGTCCTCTTCTTCCAAGCGCAGCAAGAACATGGGGACACCAGGCGGCACTATTTACATATGACCCACTAAAGTTTACGCATACACAACAATGGCTCCAACCTTGAGAGCCACTCGGGAGGTTCTGCTGCCGCTTTTTGGACTGCAAACACCTATCCACGCTTTCCCGAAAATAAATTCTGCATGCCGTGCATCTTTATCGCATTGTAACTCGCCATTCTTGAGTGCCATATACAAGGGAATCAAACGGTACCCCACCCTTACTTTCTACGCATAAGTACCGAATGCGATGCTGGTCTAGCGGAAAATCTTTCATTAGCATTCTTTACAATACATCTAAAAAATATACTCCTTCCAAACAGTATAAAAAGCATGGTCAGTGATTTATGGCTTCCTGCATATTAAACAGTGTGATCCCCAGGGTATGAATAATCTCTTCTCCAAAAATGTTTTTACCGGCAAGGTTCCGGTGAGCAATTTCAATTTAAAAAAAAAAGGTTTTTGCCCCTGGCGTCACCTGCATTCTTTTTACCCTTTTTAAAACAACTGCACCTGGGCCTCCATTGTACAGGGCCTAATACGATGAAGGCCCAGATGCAGACGTTACAGATCCCTGAGTGGTCGAAGTTACTCCGAAGCCCTCCACTACAGCAACTCTTTCTATCTTTTGTGATGTGCTCAGCCGACGGTGAAGTGAAGAGCGCAGGCGTGAAGGAGAAGACGACGATGAAGGCAGAATAAAGCAGGGAACACACATTACGCTTGCTTGCTGGTGTGCTGGTGTGTTGTTCTGCTGTCTTCTCCTAACTGCTGGATCCTGTCTTGTCTGCGAGCCTGACCCTTCTCTCCGGTGAAGACATTTCACGTCGGGAGATTGGCCAGTAGTTGTTTTATACCGGAATTAGGGTTCATGTACAAATAGGCCTATAGTGACTCTAGCTTCCCCAGGTGGGGGTTCGACATCCTGGTTTGCCACTCTGCCGACCCAAAGCTTAGACTTGGAATCTTTTGGAAGGAATGGAATAAGTATATTAACGGTGGCATTTGTACTAATTGTGGATGGAGCCCTGAAATTGAAAAATCCAAAAATATTCCAAAGCTAAAGGCTGTCACCCCCCCCCCCCCCCATACCTAGAATTCTCTGAGGTGAGTCCGTTTGGAAGAAGATGTATCCTCTGTAAGTCCTCGAATATACAGTGTGTGTCGGACTTGCTTCGATGCAAATCATTTGCATAATTTCCAGTAAAGCCATTTATACCTGAAAAGCTGGCATGTGCAAAAGGTATGCGCGGCGTGAATTCGTCGGCTTCTCCGCAAGAAATGATCGAGGAATCTAATTAGGCTGGAGTTGGCATCGTATCACTATTCTGTTGCAGCGGGGAGGCTGGTGGCTGCAGGGTGCCGACAGTATCGATGATAGCGACGTTTGCCGGTGCTAACTGTCCCACAGAGATTAAGGTATGGCCCATTGTGTACCGTGTAGATCCCCTGCAGCCTCCCCCTTTGCAGTTCAAAAACTGCTGGCGATTTCGAGACAGCAGCAAGGCGTGCAAATCTGCAAGACGCTACAGACAGTGCGGAGACAACCATTCATCTGACATTTGCAAGTCTGCGGTGGTACTTTGCACACTATGTCACGCAGATCACCCTGCTGATAATGACGCATACCCAAAACGCGCAGATGAGCAAACTGTTCTCGATATTTTCCAGCATAAAAAGTGCTCTAGAGCAGATGCCTATGCACAGCTAGACCATAAGAGGAATTCATATGCAGTTTGTGCAAAAGCACTAGGTTCGGATGTGGAAGCAGGCCTGACAAAGTCGGTTGTCTCAGCTGTAGAGAAATCACTTGAGGAGTTTGTCGAGCATATGTTAAGCACGTTTACGGAAGCTGTGTCACAGGTCATAGCTACAAAGATTGGTTCTGCCGAAATTGCAGCTTTGAAAGTTGGCAACCCTGATATAGCTGAAAGCCATGCTCCTATTGTTGCTAGAGCCTCTACTGATGGAGGTTCTACCCAGACGACGCCTACTCCTTTTTCTTTAAAGAAAGTGCAGGGTCAGAGTCCTGTGGATAACCACGTGGCCACCGTTTACCCATTGGATGTAGAGATGACATCTTCATCCCAGAAGCGCCGCACTTCTTCCTCTCCCTCAAAATCCGCCCATTCTAACACTAAAAGTAAAAAGGTTTCACTAATCTTCACAATAATGCTGATGTCTTAAAGGAGGCTGTCATAGCCTCCTGGATTCTGCAATGATCATGGCGGGGTTAAAAGTACTACAGTGGAATTGTCGTTCAATTGCATCTTCGTTTCACAATTTACAGACTCTCATCTCACATTTCAACACTGACATAATTATACTACAAGAAACTTGGCTTTTGCCAAATCGACCATTTTCTCTAAAATATTTTAAAACCTTTAGATCAGATCGCACTAGCGGCCGGGGTGGCGGCTTGCTAACATTAATTTCGCAAAAACATTTCAACGGGCCAAGGTTTCACAAAAAATCCTATGACAAGACTGCGAACGGCTTGCAGTTGATATCGCAATTCCACAGTGTGCTCCCCTCACTATTTCAATTGCCTGCTTCCCAACAGGTGTCCGTACAACAGATTGTTTAAGTGAGCTATTGAGTTCAACCAATAGGCTAATTATTGCTGGCGATTTTAATTCACACCATGTAATTTGGAGTTACCGTTCATATATATGTGCGCAGCTGCTTTGGAACTGGATGTCTGTAAATGATGGGCGTTGCTGTATTAGTCCAGGCATAACTTACATGCGAGCAGCTTCTAGGTCAGTAGTTGATTTAACGTTAGCAGAAAATGGATTAAAGGTCTCATTATCGGCCACGGTGAATTGTGGTACATCTAGCGCCCACTTCACAGTTGCGTTATTTATAGTATCTGCTCCCCTTAGAATTATTACTTGTGCACAAACATTTGTCAACCATGAACGTTTTAAAAAGTTTGTGAATTCCTCTTTTTCCTCCATAGCATCATCTCAGCATTTTGAACGTGCTCAACAAGCACTCTCTTCTCTGTTAGATACCACTGAGCGTTCAATGTTCTCTGTGAAATCGTCTGTCCCTAACAAAATTTCGTGCCGATGGTGGAAAGAAGAATGTGAAAAAGCATTCCGTCGTAGAAAAGCTGCATTGAAGAGCCTTTCTCTTAACCAATGTTCTCAAAATTGTATAAATTATAAATTTTACTCGGCTTCATTAAAAAAATCAATTCGTACAGCAAGGGATGACTACAATGCTATTATTAATATTTATCTGCCTAATCCAATTAATCGGAAGGCATTGTATAGATTCATGGAACGCAACCAAAGTTCATCTCCACCACATGTAACTGACTCAGAGGTGTTATCACTCAATGAAGCAAAAAAATAAACTTGAACAAATTGCGAATGGCCTTGCTATTCGCTTTCAAGTGCGAACGGTGGCTCCGTTACTTCGATCTACGCCATGTGCTGATTTCATTGCGGTTGAGCCATCGGAATTGCATTGTATAGCGGCTGCTTTGAAACCTGCAGCGCCTGGGGTTGACGGCATTAAAGTCGCTATGCTGAAAGCGTTAGTCCAAGACCATAACTCGGAAGTGTTGAATATTGTAAATTTGTCGCTGGAAACTGCTTGGTTACCTGAAGACTGGAATTATAGTAGTGCTCAAAGATCAAAAAAAAAATTTTTGATTTGCATAATATTCGGCCGATTTCTCTAACTTTAAATCTAGTGAAACTTATTGAACGCATAGTTCTCCTGCGCCTCAAACACCATGTTATGACCCTGAATGCACTTAGTGATGCACAAATTAGGTTTTGTCAAGGGTGCTCGATTTGCACGGCTCATACAGATTTGGAGAATAGAATTAGGTTAGCAATGAAGAAGAAAGAAGTGTCGGTATTGGTCACTTCGGATATCGCCAAAGCATATGACAGTGTAGAACACTCTGTACTGTTGAATAAGATAAACGACATTAGGCCACCTTTTTACATTTTTGCATGCCTAAAAGAAATCTTAAGGAATAGGCAATGTTTCTGCACTAGAGGATTTTTAACTTCTGAAACTTATTACCAAACTAGAAGCATGCCTCAGGGATCGGTGCTATCTCCATTGCTATTTAATATATTAATGAGGGATATTCCTGTTCATCCAAATATAAATGTGTACGTGTATGCGGATGATATTGCCTTTTTCTCTTCTGCACGAGATGTTCATTCTTTATACCAGTTATTGCAAGCCTACTTAAATGCCCTTGAAGTTTAGCTCGGTAAAGTAAATTAATTCTTAACGTGAAGAAATCCTCAGTACTCGTTTTCCCACCGGCACACCCTCTTCATATCTCCCTTGCGTATTGCGGTTCACAAATCCCACAGGTTGAATCCTTAAAGTACGTGGGTGCATTATACCACTTTCAATTACACTGGCGCCTTCATATCAAAAGCAATTGGCTGAAAGGTGAGCGAGCCCATGCTCGCCTGATCCGAATTAGCCATAAAAAAATTCGGTATCCTTAGTGATACTCTTTTGTTTCTCTATAAAACGTGTGTGAGACCAATTCTGGAGTTCGGCTGTGTTCTTTTCTCAGGGAGTACTAAATACAATCTACGACCTTTGTTGATATTGGAGAGGCATGCTTTACGACTTTGTTTGGGGTCGCCAAAATCAGTTTCAAATGCAGTCCTCCATTTAGAGGCCCGTGTATCTGACTTGAACTCTCAATTTGAGTTCCTCACCGTGCGAACCTTTTTACGAGCACTGGAACCTCTGTCTGGTGTGGCTTGTCCCATTTAGCTCAGTTTCTAGGTTATCACTGGCCGCAATACAAGCAACCACAATTTGTATTTACTCAGTCGTTGCTGTCCAAAATTGAACTTTCGCTTATGTCAGTAAGACGTGTTGGCAATGTTCAAGCTATCGAACTGTGCTTTGACCTGCCATATAATGCAACACACTTGACTACCATTGTAATAAATGGGAACCTTGAACATTATCTATTACAGTATCCACGACACCTAGCTATTTTCACAGATGCCTCACAACACGATGAAAAAGCAGCTATATGTATTTATTCCCTGGCACTCGACTGGAGGTTTTCTGTACGGATCCCTGATTCTACACCAATATTTACTGCTGAATTGCTTGCAATTGGTTTGGCTCTTCAAAACATCCCCGGTAACGTAACTCGCGTATACATACTCTCTTATTGTCTATCAGTCTTAACAGCATTAGAAAGCCCGAAAATGCGACTTTTGAAACAAACTCTGATGTTTTTCCTTCCGATACGTTTACAGGAAGTACGTTTTCAGTGGGTTCCGGGACACTGCGGCATCGCTTCTAATACAATGGCAGGTAATATAGCAAATTCAGCTCTCAATGGGCCTGTTGCCGATGTTCTACCGAATATTGTTTTGCTAAATATATCCCGTTTTGAACGGTTTCAAGCGTTAAACTCCTTGAGCCATGAGCCACTGCTTTCGACTACGGTTTTTAACTATTTAAATTTTCAATGTAATGTCCGATGTTGTACTTCGAGTCAATGTGAGGTCTCCATGACGCTCATGCGTTGTAGAATATTCCGTGCCCCAATCTTTATGTTGCTCTGGATTCACGCCTTCGAATCTTTGTGCGTCATGTGATGACGTGGAAACAATTGAACGTTACATCCTCTCCTTCCGCAAGTATGCTACTCAGAAAAGACATTATTTAGAAATACCTCTAGCTCGCCTAGGATTGCCATTTACAGTTCCTGTTCTCCTCTCCTTTGGTGCAACTGTCAAAGAGTATGCTCTAGAACCGTTGTGTGAGTTACTGCATTATTATAATAGTGCTATGAAACATTTAAAAATATTGCTAATGAAACATTTGTGTGTTAGCGCTGATCTGCCTGAACTGTACTATTTTTTCTTTTCTTTTTATTATTTTACTGTTTTAATCCTTTTTTTATTGTTTTCTATTACTATCGCCTCAACATTCCAAATTATTTAAGCAACAATAACTCCTAATTATTAGGTTATTAATCATACAGTGAAATAGACATTATCAATTATATTATGTCCACTAGAATAGATTCTGGCCAATCCCCCACTGTCGGTACTTGCCATTATAACGACGGAGCAGAGGCCGAACGGTAGGCTCAAGCTGGGGGTCTAGCAAGCGGACTCAATCTACCGATGCTTCTCATACGGACTTACAACCTCGACCGTATTATCTTGATGGAGGTTCAGGACATCTCTTCCACCAGCAGATGTCCAGCAACCTCACCCCCATCGCTCGTGCCTACTAGTTTTCCGGCGGAGGAAAGCGGCGCCGAGGAGATGTAGAACGGCGCGCGCGAGGCTTGATTTGCCGAATGGGAATCTGTAGATGTCTTCCGCAAGCCCTTTTAGTAGATGGCCAACCTTGCCGACTACGATACCTACGATTATATATACACGTTTCTCTCCAGTCATACCGCTCAAGTAAGGCCCTATTATTCTCGGTTGCCATGGCACACCCTAAGTATCAGTACTCTCCCCTTTCCTTTTCAATCTCACCTAGCTCACATACCTTATATGCTTACGATAGCAGCCTGTGGGTTTCAGCAGGCAATGATGCCGAAATTGAATCGATAATTCAGCAAGCGCTGGTTGTCACTGAATGCCACGTAGATGTCGTAATCTAATCAGACTTCCGAGCTGCTCCTTATCCGAGGTGGACGTGGCTTTCTCGATAATTTGTCCAGCTGCACTACTGCTAGCGGTCAGCCTATGCAGGGAGTATCGGTCATTGGGGTACTGCTGCTCGCAGACCATTCGTGTTATTCGGTGCATTGCTAAAATCATAGATTCATGCAGGAGGCTGACTTACGATGTCTCCTCGATGCGTTTGCTAACAGTCACCTGCCATTCACCATCATTTACGTCTGCCTTAGCTGTGACGATGACACAGTGTTGTCTTGGACATCAAACTAGCGCACTTCAAAACAAAGACACAGGAAGAGAACGACAACACAGCGCTGACTTCAACTGGTTTTTATTAGAGAGTGACACAATATATATGTACGAAAAGTGGGCGTGAAAGAGTTGATAACTGCTGAGTTTGCACGTGGCGTAACACGCCGAACGCAAAGTTAAAAGGCGCACGATAACAATATAGGTCAAAGCAAGGCAGAACGGCAGAGCTATAAAAAATAAAGAAGCGAAAAACGGGGAGGCATGTAGGTAAAAACAGTTAAAGATGGCACGATCCGAAGATACATAAACTAAAATCGAAAAAAAGGCCAAAGGGGGCATTAAGAGCGATAAAAACACAAAAGGGGCATTAAGAGCGATAAAAGAATCAAAAGGACAATTAAGAGCATTACAAGACCAAAAGGGCATTAAAAACAGAATACCTAAAACAACCAAGGCCAGGCCGCTAGAGGCTGAGGAGTGTACCCGGAATCTAAACATTAAAACTACTGTGCGTCTGGTTCAAATATTCTAACTCGCGTTTAGTCAGGGCTATTGAGGGTGTGCTCACACAATTTTGACCTAGCTTTAGAATGTGAGCGGCTTCTATGATTTCGCGTGTGAACTGATGTGCATTTCTCGCAATTTATGAAGGGATGACTCACAGTGCTGAGAAGGACATTTTAGGCAGTGAACACCTAGGTTTCTTTTCGTAGTATTGTAAACACTGTTTGAGTGTTCCATAAGTAGTTCGTTTAGGCAACAACCGGTTTGCCCCACGTAGTCCTTGCCACAGCTCAGGGCAATCTTATAGACGACATCAACTTGGCAGGGAACGAAAGGTGCCTGGTGCCTAACAGGGCAGGCTGGCTTTCGCACAGCCGGGGCATTGACTCTGCGACAAAGCTTGGAAAGCTTGTCAGGTGCCGAGAACACAACACGGACGCCTGCCTTTTGCCCAATCCGTTTGAGCCTGTGGGAAATAGTATGAAGGTAAGGCACCACAGCAACCTTGTGTTGATGTTCAGGAGAAGCTCTCACTTGACCCCTTTTAAGCTTCTGCAAGACAGATCCTGCTACTGAGGTCAGCAAATGCTCAGGGTAGCCAGCATTGATCAGCCGCTGAGTTTGCTCATCGATGTTCCGGCCCATAGAGTGCACACAGGACTTCATTAGGGCATTTGTGAAACAAAGGTTCACAATGCCCCTCTTAACAATCTTAGAATGGGCTGAACTGTAGGGCAACAAGGACTTGCCCCCTCTCGGCTGGTACCAACAGCACAGGTGGTCATCTGCCCTGGATAGCCTTAAATCAAGAAAGCGTAAAGCTCCCTTATCCGGTACCTCATGGGTCAAAACAAGGGGAGAGAGGCACTGTTCAAAGCGAGAAAGCACATCTGAAACTGAGCTCTGAAAAGTACATTCGTTACTAGCCTAAAGGATTAAGTAGTCATCGACGAATCTGAAAATCTTCACAGGAGCTGACGAAGATATCTGCTGTTCTAATAGTCGGTCATGATGGGCGAGATATATATCACTTAATATTGGAGCACTGCAGGAGCCAATGCACACTCCGCACTTTTGAATAAAAATGCTTTTATGCCATGAAACGAAAGTTGAGCTAAGGTAAACTGTCAAAAGTTCCAAGAAGCCGCTCACCGAGATGCCACAAGAATTCTGGAAGGTAACGGATCCAAACGCATCGATACAATTTTGAAGACACAAAAGAAGCTTGTCGTGTGGAAGTGAATAGTAAAGATCCTTAATATCGACTGAAAAAGGTATTAGAACATCAGTGGTGTCTTTTAAGAAATGAAAAATCTGTCTCGAATCTTTCAGAAGGAAAGGATCATCTACGGTCAGCACTTTGAGTTTTGTTTGGAGGAATAACCCCAGGGATTTCTACCAAGTGCCTTTCTCGGTGACAATTGCCCGCAATGGACAGTCAACTTTATGCGTCTTCGCAGCGAAAAATACGTCCAAGCTTTTCTTGTCTGCTGCATCTATGCTAGCAACCAGTCGGTAAAGATTTAGGCGCTTGCAAACTTGCTTAGCGTTTGATTTTACCCTGGAAAGGGAAACCTTATCGCGCCGTATGAAAACAGAAGCTAGAGCTGCAGCTGCCTTTTCACCAAACAAACCTTTGGGCAGGACCACAAAGCCATCTTCTTTGTCTGTTTGTCTGCCACCAATAACGAGAGCTGATGTCCTCTTAAAAATGAAGCGACATAATTGAAGGGCCTAGTTTTGTCACTTAACTTGTAACGCGACAACACTTGAACATCTTCAGACAAACAGCTAGAAAATTCAGAGTCCGGAGCATGTTTTGCGACCTGTCTCACCATGCTGAGTAGTTCCGGGGGTGACTTCTTGGGTTTGACGGCGTATTTCGGGCCCAGGCTGAGAACACGAGTCACTTTGTTCTGGCAGCACCACATTCCCAAGCGTATGCACCTTATTGTTGAGGCTTGCGTGCTGTTTCGGTGTGTTGGCACGAAGGCAGCAGAGCTCATACTGCCATAGGGCTTCTGCAGTTCTGTCAGCGAGCGCAGAAAGCTCCCGCCATTTCATCTTCGTTCTTCGCGAGTTGTCGAGGCGGTGAAGGTGCAAGTACAGAGCCTCACGGTAGAAACGTGCTTGTCGTTGCACTCGGACCGAAGTATCTTCATGATTCTTGTGCCATGATAAAGGGATGGTTGAAAGCCTCCTAGGAGAGCCTTAGTTCCGTGAGGAAGGAACTTGACACGAACGCAATAAGCCAGAGAACGTGCACAGCAAACAGCAGCTGCCAAGAGAGCAACGAGGCGAGATCGGTCGGAAGAGAAAGACATAAAAGGGCCCGAGCCACTAGAAATACAACTTGCAAGGGTAAAAGAACGGGCTAATTGGTAAATCATCTTGGACATCAAACTAGCGCACTTCAAAACAAAGACACAGGAAGAGAACGACAACACAGCGCTGACTTCAACTGGTTTTCATTAGAGAGTATAACACAATATATATGTACGAAAAGAGGGCGTGAAAGTATTGATAACTGCTGAGTTTGCAAGTGGCGTAAAACACCGAACGCAAAGTTGAAAGGCGCACGATAACAATATAGGTGAAAGCAAGGCAGAACGGCAGGGCTATGAAAAATAAAGAAGCGAAAAACGGGGAGGCTTGTAGGTAAAAACAGTTAAAGATGGCACGATCCGAAGATACATAAACTAAAATCGAAAAAGGCCAAAGGGGGCATTAAGAGCGATAAAAGCCAAAGGGGGCATTAAGAGCGATAAAAACACAAAAGGGGCATTAAGAGCGATAAAAGAATCAAAAGGACAATTAAGAGCATTACAAGACCAAAAGGGCATTAAAAACAGAATACCTAAAGTAACCAAGGCCAGGCCGCTAGAGGTTGAGAAGTGTACCCGGAATCTAAACATTAAAAATACTGGGCGTCTGGTTCAAATATTCTAACTCGCGTTTAGTCAGGGCTATTGAGGGTGTGCTAACACAATTTTGACCTAGCTTTAGAATGTGAGCGGCTTCTATAATTTCGCGTGTGAACTGATGTGCATTTCTCGCAATGACAGTGCATTTATGAAGGGATGGCTCACAGGGATGAGAAGGACATTTTAGGCAGTGAACACCTAGGTTTCTTTTCGTAGTATTGTAAACACTTTTTGAGTGTTCCATAAGTCGTTCGTTTAGGCAACGCTCGGTTTGCCCCACGTAGGCCTTGCCACAGCTCAGGGCAATCTTATAGACGACACCAACTTGGCAGTGAACGAAAGGTGCCTGGTGCCTAACAGGGCAGGCTGGCTTTCGCACAGCCGGGGCATTGACTCTGCGACAAAGCTTGGAAAGCTTGTCAGGCGCTGAGAACACAACACGGACGCCTGCCTTTTGCCCAATCCGTTTGAGCCTGTGGGAAATAGTATGAAGGTAAGGCACCACAGCAACCTTGTGTTGATGCTCAGGAGCAGCTCTCACTTGACCCCTTTTAAGCTTCTGCAAGAGGGAGCCTGCTACTGAGGTCAGAAAATGCTCAGGGTAGCCAGCATTGATCAGCCGCTGAGTTTGCTCATCGTTGCTCCGACCCATAGAGTGTACACAGGACTTCATTAGGGCATTTGTGAAACAAAGGTTCACAATGCCCCTCCTAACAATCCTAGAATGGGCTGAACTTTAGGGCAACAAGGACTTGCCCCCTCTCGGCTGGTACCACCAGCACAGGTGGTCATCTGCCCTGGATAGCCTTAAATCAAGAAAGCGTAAAGCTCCCTTATCCGGTACCTCATGGGTCAAAACAAGGGGAGAGAGGCACTGTTCAAAGCGAGAAAGCACATCTGAAACTGAGCTCTGAAAAGTACATTCGTTATTAGCCAAAAGGATTAAGTAGTCATCGACAAATTTGAAACTCTTCACAGCAGCTGACGAAGATATCTGCTGTTCTAATAGTCGGTCATGATGGGCGAGATATATATCACTTAATATTGGAGCAATGCAGGTGCCAATGCACACTCCGTTCTTTTGAATAAAAATGCTTTCATCCCATGAAACGAAAGTTGAGCTAAGGTAAACTGTCAAAAGTTTCAAGAAGCCGCTCACCGAGATGCCAAAAGAATTCTGGAAGGTAACGGATCCAAACGCATCGATACAACTTTCAAGACACAAAAGAAGCTTATCGTGTGGAAGTGAATAGTAAAGATCCTTAATATTGACTGAAAAAGGCATTAGAACATCAGTGGTGTCTTTTAAGAAATGAAAAACCTGTCTCGAATCTTTCAGAAGGAAAGGATCATCTATGGTCAGCACTTTGAGCTTTGTTTGGAGGAATAACCCCAGGGATTTCTGCCAAGTGCCTTTCTCAGTGACAATTGCCCGTAATGGACAGTCAACTTTATGCGTCTTCGCAGCGAAAAATACGTCCAAGCTTTTCTTGTCTGCTGCATCCATGCTGGCAACCAGTCGGTAAAGATTTAGGCGCTTGGAAACTGGCTTAGCGTTTGATTTTACCCTGGAAAGGGAAACCTTATCGCGCAGTATGAAAACAGAAGCTAGAGCTTCAGCTGCCTTTTCACCAAACAAACCTTTGGGCAGGCCCACAAAGCCATCTTCTTTGTCTGTTTGTCTGCCATCAATAACGAGAGCTGATGTCCTCTTAAAAATGAAGCGACATAATTGAAGGGTCTAGTTTTGTCACTTAACTTGTAACGCGACAACACATGAACACCTTCAGACAAACAGCTAGACATTTCAGAGTCCGGAGCATGTTTTGCGACCTGTCTCACCATGCTGAGTAGTTCCGGGGGTGACTTCTTGGGTTCGACGGCGAATTTCGGGCCCAGGCTGAAAACACGAGTAACTTTGTCTGGAAGCACCACATTCCCAAGCGTGTGCACCTTATTGTTGAGGCTTGCGTGCTGTTTCGGTGTGTTGGCACGAAGGCAGCAAAGCTCATACTGCCATAGGGCTTCTGCAGTGCTGTCAGCGAGCGCAGAAAGCTCACGCCATTTCATCTTCGTTCTTCGCTAGTTGTCGAGGCGGTGAAGGTGCAAGTACAGAGCCTCACGGTAGAAACGTGCTTGTCGTTGCCACTCGGACCGAAGTGAGAGCTGCTCCTGAGCATCCACCCAAGGTTGCTGTGGTGCCTTACCTTCGTACTATTTCCCACAGGCTCAAAAGGATTAGGCAAAAGGCAGGCGTCCGTGTTGTGTTCTCGGCGCCTGACAAGCTTTCCAAGCTTTGCCGCAGAGTCAATGCCCCGGCTGCGCGAAAGCCAGCCTGCCCTATTAGGCACCAGGCACCATTCGTTCCCTGCCAAGTTGGTGTCGTCTATAAGATTGCCCTGAGCTGTGGCAAGGCCTACGTGGGGCAAACCGGGCGTTGCCTAAAAGAACGACTTATGGAACACTCAAACAGTGTTTACAATACTACGAAATGAAACCTAGGTTTTCACTGCCTAAAATGTCCTTCTCAGCCCTGTCAGCCATCCCTTCATAAATGCACTGTCATTGCGAGAAATGCACATCAGTTCACACGCGAAATCATAGAAGCCGCTCACATTCTAAAGCTAGGTCAAAATTTTTTTAGCACACCCTCAATACCCCTGACTAAACGCGAGTTAGAATATTTGAACCAAACGCACAGTAGTTTTAATGTTTAGATTCCGGGTACACTCCTCAGCCTTTAGCGGCCTGGCCTTGGTTGTTTTAGGTATTCTGTTTTTAATGCCCTTTTGGTCTTATAATGCTCCTAATTGTCCTTTTTATTCTTTTATCGCTCTTAATGCCCCCTTTGGCCTTTTTTTTATTTTAGTTTATGTATCTTCGGATCGTGCCATCTTTAACTGTTTTTACCTACATGCCTCCCCGTTTTTCACTTTTTTATTTTTCATAGCCCTGCCGTTCTGCCTTGCTTTGACCTATATTGTTATCGTGCGCCTTTTAACTTTGCGTTCGGTGTTTTACGCCACGTGCAAACTCAGCAGTTATCAACTCTTTCACGCCCACTTTTCGTACATATATATTGTGTCACTCTCTAATAAAAACCAGTTGAAGTCAGCGCTGTGTTGTCGTTCTCTTCCTGTGTCTTTGTTTTGAAGTGCGCTAGTTTGATGTCCAAGATGATTTACCAACTAGCCCGTTCTACCACCCTTGCAAGTTACATTTCTAGCTCCTCGGGCCCTTATGTGTTTCTGTTCCGACCGATCTCGCCTCGTTGCTCTCTTGGCAGCTGCTGTTTGCTGTGCACGTTCTCTGGCTTATTGCATTCGTGTCAAGTTGCTTTTTCACGGAATTAAGGCTCTCCTAGGATGCTTTCAACCATCCCTTTACCATGGCACAAGAATCATAAAAAAACTTCGGTCCGAGTGCAACGACAAGCACGTTTCTACCGTGAGGCTCTGTACTTGCATCTTCACCGCCTCGACAACTCGCGAAGAACGAAGATGAAATGGCGTGAGCTTTCTGCGCTCGCTGACAGAACTGCAGAAGCCCTATGGCAGTATGAGCTCTGCTGCCTTCGTGCCAACACACCGAAACAGCACGCAAGCCTCAACAATAATGTGCACACGCTTGGGAATGTGGTGCTGCCAGACAAAGTGACGTGTGTTCTCAGCCTGGGCGCGAAATACGCCGTCGAACCCAAGAAGTCACACCCGGAACTACTCAGCATGGTGAGACAGGTCGCAAAACAAGCTCCGGATTCTGAATTTTCTAGCTCTTTGTCTGAAGGTGTTCAAGTGTTCGCGTTAAAAGTTAAGTGACAAAACTAGGCCCTTCAATTATGTCGCTTCATTTTTAAGAGGACATCAGCTCTCGTTATTGGTGGCAGACAAAGAAGACTGCTTTGTGGTCCTGTCCAAAGGTTTGTTTGGTGAAAAGGCAGCTGCAGCTCTAGCTTCTGTTTTCATAAGGCGCGATAAGGTTTCCCTTTCCAGGGTGAAATCAAACGTTAAGCAAGTTTGCAAGCGCCTAAATCCCGACCGCCTGGTTGCTAGCATAGATGCAGCAGACAAGAAAAGCTTGGACGTATTTTTCGCTGCGAGGACGCATAAAGTTGACTGTCCATTGCGGGCAATTGTCACCGAGAAAGGCACTTGGCAGAAATCCCTGGGGTTATTCCTCCAAACAAAACTCAAAGTGCTGACCGTAGATTATCCTTTCCTTCTGAAAGATTCGAGACAGGTTTTTCATTTCTTAAATGACACCACTGATGTTCTAATGCCTTTTTCAGTCGATATTAAGGATCTTTACTATTCACTTCCACACGACAAGCTTCTTTTGTGTCTTGAAAGTTGTATCGATGCGTTCGGACCCATTACCTTCCAGAATTCTTGTGGCATCTCGGTGAGCGGCTTCTTGGAACTTTTGACAGTTTACCTTAGCTCAACTTTCGTTTCATGGGATGAAAGCATTTTTATTCAAAAGAGCGGAGTGTACATTGGCTCCTGCATTGCTCCAATATTAAGTGATATATATCTCGCCCATCATGACCGACTATTATAACAGCAGCTATCTTCGTCAGCTGCTGTGAAGATTTTCAGATTCGTCCATGACTACTTAATCCTTTTGGCTAGTAACAAATGTACTTTTCAGAGCTCAGTTTCACATGTGCTTTCTCGCTTTGAACAGTGCCTCTCACCCCTTGTTTTGACCCATGAGGTACCGGATAAGGGAGCTTTACGCTCTCTTGATTTAAGGCTATCCAGGGCAGATGATCACCTGTGCTGGTGGTACCAGCCGAGAGGGGGCACGTCCTTGTTGCCCTACAGTTCAGCCCATTCTAAGATTGTTAAGAGTGGAATTGTGAACCTTTGTTTCACAAATGCCCTAATGAAGTCCTCTGTACACTCTATGACCCGGAGCATCGATGAGCAAACTCAGCGGCTGATCAATGCTGGCTACCCTGAGCATTTGCTGACCTCAGTAGCAGGCTCCCTCTTGCAGAAGCTTAAAAGCGGTCAAGTGAGAGCTGCTTCTGAGCATCAACACAAGGTTGCTGTGATGCCTTACCTTCATACTATTTCCCACAGGCTCAAACGGATTGGGCAAAAGGCAGGCGTCCGTGTTGTGTTCTCGGCGCCTGACAAGCTTTCCAAGCTTTGCCGCAGAGTCAATTCCCCGGCTGTGCGAAAGCCAGCCTGCGCTGTTGGGCACCAGGCACCTTTCGTTCACTGCCAAGTTGGTGTCGTTTTTAAGATTGCCCTGAGCTGTGGCAAGGCCTACGTGGGGCAAACCGGGCGTTGCCTAAACGAACGGCTTATGGAACACTCAAACAGTGTTTACAATACTACGAAAAGAAACCTAGGTGTTCGCTGCCTAAAATGTCCTTCTCAGCCCTGTGAGCCATCCCTTCATAAATGCACTGTCATTGCGAGAAATGCACATCAGTTCGCACGCGAAATCATAGAAGCCGCTCACATTCTAAAGCTAGGTCAAAATTGTGTGAGCACACCCTCAATAGCCCTGACTAAACGCGAGTTAGAATATTTGAACCAGACGCACAGTAGTTTTAATGTTTAGATTCCGGGTATATTCATCAGCCTCTCGCGGCCTGGCCTTGGTTGTTTTAGGTATTCTGTTTTTAATGCCCTTTTGGTCTTGTAATGCTCTTAATTGTCCTTTTGATTCTTTTATCGCTCTTAATGCCCCTTTTGTGTTTTTTATCGCTCTTAATGCCCCTTTTGGCTTTTATCGCTCTTAATGCCCCCTTTGGCCTTTTTCGATTTTAGTTTATGTATCTTCGGATCGTGCCATCTTTAACTGTTTTTACCTACAAGCCTCCCCATTTTCCGCTTCTTTATTTTTTATAGCCCTGCCGTTTTGCCTTGCTTTGACCTATATTGCTATCGTGCGCATTTTAACTTTGCGTTCGGTGTTTTACGCCACGTGCAAACTCAGCAGTTATCAATTTATTCACGCCCACTTTTCGTACATATATATTGTGTCACTCTCTAATAAAAACCAGTTGAAGTCAGCGCTGTGTTGTCGTTGTCTTCCTGTGTCTGTTTTGAAGTGCGCTAGTTTGATTTCAAGATGATTTACCAACTAGCCCGCTCTTCCACCCTTGCAAAGGGTACAAGCAGGAGTGTGGAAGGAGGGATGGTAGTGGAAAAGGGTAAAGGGTGAAGGAAGAGTGTGTGTTTGCAGTCTGCGCCATAGTGTAGCGTGTTTATTGTCTAGGGAAGGGTGTGGTGGGGGTAGAGCTGGCGCGAGGCTCTGTAGGCCTGCGTCAGCTCTCTGAACGAGTGCATGCGCTCCTACGTAAATCCCCGATTAGAGGCCACCTGAGCTCGGTTTAAATAACCTCGAGCTAAATGGTTGGCAGCCTCGTTTCCGGGATTCCCGGAGTACGCAGGCACCGATATCAGCTCCACATGGCGGGGCGAGGGTGCATCGGGCGAGTCCAGTATGCTAAAAGCAGGGACATGGACTCGGCCACGTGCAAATTTTAGAATCGCTGTTTTTGGAATCAGTTAAAATGTACTGGGCTTCCGTGCGGGTTATGGCTGATGCAATGGCATCTTCCCCTGCAGCTTCTGGGGAGGTGTCTGGGGGGAGAAGTAATGTGAAAAGAGGGGATGAGGAGGAATTCACCACGGCTGCGGTCATCACCCGTGCATGCAGCGTCCACCCATACGGCGTCCTCACCGCCATAATATCGATGGAGCGCCTTTGCACGGGCTCTGCGGCGTTGATCATGGTAAGGTGGATGCATATTTTTCGGGAGAGGCTTGATAATTAGTCCTTGGTGGATATGTCGAGGGATGGAGAGAAGGATGGGGTCGTTAGCCGGTATCCTGATTCCAAGAGAGTCTAGGATATACCGTCCAGTGGATGTTTGCGTGAGTCTGGTGTATTGAGCCTGTCAGTGGGCCTCCACGAGCTCCCCAATTGTGATGTGCAGACCCAGGCCTAGCAATCTGTCTGTGGGTGTGTTAAGGGGAAGGTGAAGTGCGACCTTGTATGCCTTGGGGATCAAGGCATCCAAAGCATTTATGTCGTGTTTGGACAGTTTTAGGTAAGGAGTAGTGTAAAGCACACGACTGAGGACGAAGGCGTGGATGAGGCGACAAAGGTCATGCCCCTATGGTGGCCCGAAACTCTGCGGATGAGGTGCGATGTCGCACCTGCAACCTGCCTGAGTTTCTTTAGGGTGGTGGTGTTTTTACCATTGCTCTGGATGTGTAGGCCCAATACGCGGAGGGTTTCAACCTCCGGTACTGGGCTCCCATTCAGTTCAATAGTAATAGGGGATTGGGGGGAATGGCGGTTTTTAGGGCGGATGAGCAGCAGTGCGGACTTATCTGGGGAGCAAGGCAGTCCGATGCTCCTTGTGTAATTTTTGGTCTGGGTGGCTGCTTGCTGTAAGGTGTCTTCTATATCGCCATCATTGCCGTGAGTGGTCCACAGCATGTTGTCGTCGACATGAGGGTGTGTTTCAGATGCAGGATGTCTGACAGTTTTCGGGAGAGGTATTAGGGTGACGTTAAATAAAAAAGGGGAGAGGACGGACCCTTGCGGGGTGCCGACACTTTGAAGCGTGTAGGAGGAGGAAGAAAGAGGGCCGAAGTGTACCTCAGCCGTGCGGTCAGTGAGAATTGCTCGAATGTAAGTGTACGTGCATGCACCTGCATTCAATGTGGATAGGGCAGTCATGACCGCCTGATGTTTGATGCGATCAAAAGCTTTGGAACGATCCAAAGTTAAAACTGACTGCCGTGGTGTGACAAGGAAATAGTGGGTCAAAAATGTCGCGGGTGAGTTGCAGCATGGCGTCCTGTGCGGACAGATGGGGTCGGAATCCCACCATGCTGTGCGGATATAGATTGTTGTCTGCCATATGTGCTGTAAGTCTCGCTAACACATGTTCGAAAAGCTTCCCGATGCAAGAGGTTAGCGAAATAGGGCGAAGGTTTTTGAGTGTAAGTGGTTTGTTAGGTTGGGTATAAATATAACCTTCGCATGACGCCAGGACTGCGGGAGGCCACCCTCCACCCAGTACTGGTTAAAGTATGCCGTAAGTTGGGTGATCGACTGGTCTTCTAGATTACGAAGCATGGCGTTTGTGATTTGGTCCAGACCAAGTGCGGAGTTTGTTCGGAGACTAAGAAGGGCTGCTTCGACTTCCGTCTCCGTGAACTCTGTGTCCAGTGTCGAATTGGGCTGTCCTGTATACGGGGGTAGAGGTGTGAGGGTTCCCGGAGAGGTGTATGTGTTTTGAAGTGTGTCTAGGAGGGCGTCGGGGTCTTCAATATGTTCGTGTATGAGGCGTGTCACGTGCTGTGTTGTTGAAGTGGCGCGTGTAGGGTCAATGAGATGTCGGAGAAGTTGCCATACGTGTTTGGTGGACAGTTTTCCGGCGATGCTATCACATACTTTTCCCCAATAGGGGGTTTACAAAAGTAAGTCTGGCAACCATGAGCGGCACGCTGATCCCGCGCTGGCAGCCATATTTTGTTTGCTGCATCCGTTCGCTTTGGTTCGCTTCGTGTCCGTCCGTAAGCGCCCGCCGTTCTGTCCGCGCTTTTCACGTTGTAACCTAGTGTGCTGTGCTTGGACCTCTCTTCTGTTACTGGTGGTGTCTGTTAGCGACGCCAAGAAGCGTATTTTGACAGCCCGAGGCGTAGCGGGGCCCACCAGCCGCGCTGCCGAGCGCAGTTACAAACCGCTCTACGAGTCGTGCATGGGCCCCTCGTCGATCCGCGCAGCGTCATCCCTATCCAGGTACAGTATCCAGAGTTTTGTAATGTGCAGAATTTTTTTTTGTCTGGCTGTCTTTGCTATTTACTTGAACGACTATGAGAGATGATCGCGAGTTTGTTTGCTTGGTTTGCGCATTATCGTCGCTCATCCCACTGGTGGATACTTGTTGGTGAAATGAGCGAGGATGCAATTTATTTTGAGATGAAAGAATCGTGCGTAATTTGACGTAAGTTGAATGGCGCTTAGCACTTTTCTGCTTATGCCGTCGACGCAGTAGTTGGCACGGGTCTCGGAAATAATCGGGGGCTGCGTAAAACAAAAAAATATGTCATGGCAATTTCTGCTTCCAGTGAGTGAAGATTGATTGGTGTGCGATAGGTGATGATGAGTTCACAAAATATTTGTAATTAATTGATGAATTATTAAAATAAAGAACAAAATGGAAATTCAGGGTTTAAAGGTATCAAAATGCTAGAATGAAAAACCAGTGCTTGGTGATGGTTATGAAGAAAATTTAGAAAGTGTAATTGAATAATTGAAATAATTGAAGAATGCGTTCAGAGGTGTCAAATTACTCAGAGTGGAAAGGTGATTGTTGATGACCCTGAGTATTGGTGTATAAAAATATAAAACATTAAATAAAATAAAGAAGCAAATTATAGATATATAAAATAAATGAAAGCTAAAAATTTAAAACGTGAACAAAGAAAACGTGTGTGTGTGTGAAAGAGACGCTATCGCGTCATACCCTTAACGGCGGAGCTTAAGTGTCCCCCAAATTTTATAACAGTATTATATAATATAAATCTGACTTTATGAACACAGCCAGTTGCACCAAGCCACTTCGCAGTAATGTGAGTTGAGTTTTCAAATTTATTTTAGTTTCAGCCTATTTCCTCTTCCTCCGAGTTCCTCGAAGCTTCCCATGACAGCGCTTTCATATGAGATTAAGGGTTCAAATGTCTACTGTCTGAGAGAGCGAATAAACAAGAAATTGGCATATTTACAAAATCAACTGAATTTCAGGTGGCTGTCAATTAGCGAACCATCGGGTGACTCGACAAAACACACAAAAGTGAAGCGCACGCTTCGTTATTTTATCGGCCGCGCTGGCAGTTATGCAGGCACAGAATGTAAACCTGAGCTGCGCGCTCTGGACGCGGACCGGACTTCGCATGCATTATCACGTGATAACATCTTTCGAAACGGGCTGGACGGGAGCATATTACAACACACTAGTGCGATGTCATCTTTTCCTGCTTTACTAGACGCCGCGGGTTTGGCAGCGGCTTTGGCAGCATGAAACACGCATTTCGGGCGCACTAGACAGCCGTATTGCTCTCTGCACCAAGCACTACTATTCCGTACGACTGTGAAAAGTAGTTTCGGTAATCATGACCTTGTCTTAAATCAAATACACAATGGTAAATGCAACCTACGTACAAAAGGTTTCAAAAAATGTATTTGAAATATAGCGTTCGTTATACATGCATTGCTACTTGTCCCGTGTCCTCCATCGAAGCACAAGCTTATTCTTAAAGTTAACAAGGCTCCATAGCACGCAAAACAACCTTGCTATTTCAGGTGATAGCACGTTCTGTGAGCTCGCTCCGAGTCAGAGGAACGTGAAGTAATGCTTTACATGATGCAAGTGACACTTGTAAAGCCGATTAGGATTGCAAACGAGCGGTCGCATACACGCGTATACCTTGTTTCCGTGTGCATCTACGACGGTGCGCTTGCTGCAGAAGATTACGCAGCAACATGCTGACATCATTCCGAATAGAGCTTGGTGTAAGCAGCGACTGCGGTGATGTTAAAAAATGAAACAATCGCTTGTGATCATTCCAATGCACCTCGCGGTGCAAGCACGGGTTCCACGAAGGCGCACGTTGACAGCGTACTCGATGGGAGGCGCGGACGGACTGAAAAAAAACATGGCCGCCGCGCACAGTTTCTGTCTCGCGCTAGCTTTTGTAAAGCCTCTATTGGATCTGCACAGCTCCTCAGAATATTCTTCTATTTGTGTCTGAAGCGCTGCCAGCCGCTTTTTAAGCCGTCTGTTGTGTTTATTGTTTTTCCAGCGTCCCAGGATGCCATGATAAGCCTCCCAGAGGTGGGCTAGGCGTGAGTCAAGGGTAGGGGTTTCGGTTGTAATTTCTATGTGTCGCGTGTTGTGGTGAACGTCATTCATAAGCGATTGCACCCAAGCGTCGGTGTCTTTGATCGGAGCGTCTGAATGGGCGGTTCGCGAAGCGCGAAAGGTATCCCAGTTAATGAGTTTGTGTGCTGTGTACGTGTGACGGAGAGGTTTGTACGGGCACGGCCGCTCGATGGAAGCGCACTAGGTGCGGCCTGCTACGTCGCCTGAAACCGGCGGGAGGCGCCTACTTCCAGTCGCCACCGCCGCGGCGCCACCGTTCGGGGACAGCCGCGCGCGGAGAAATGCGCCTGGCTGCGCTTTGAGGGAGGCGTCGGCGTGGTAGAAGACTTATTTTAAGGATATAAGAGCTCCGCTTCACACAATTTGGCAACAAGAATTAGTATATACTGTCATGTCTAGTGTGACCATGTCAGCACTTAGCACTTGCTCGACAAGGATGTATACTGGAGTGTACCCCGAAAAACTTATAGTGACGGTGGTTAGGCCACTCGATTGGAGAGCTCGCATTACCGTGATGTTGCATTCGAATCCAATTGTTCGTCACATTAAAATGTGACCCGGCTGGGAACAATTCGAAGCTTTTCAGCTGCCATGGTAGCCTAATCCTTAACCACTTAATTAACTATGTCGCGAATTCCGTCTGTCATTTTCATACCATTTACTCATTCCTGCATACAGCTTTTATACACAAATTGATGTCAACTTGTTATAAGCTGCCAGCGCTATCCAAAAAAAAAATGTCCCCTATGGGCAACCTCTGTGAAAATGCGACATGTAACCAATCTTTCTATCTCATTGTGACAAATTTTACGGTGGAAATATGAAGTTGTTTATTAGGTTAAATCTAGATGATAATCCGGGATCTTCGACTCAGTTGGGGACCTTAAACTTTCTACGCCAGAACGCTATCCGTCATGGCTTCCCGCATTTTACATGACCGGACAAAGTAAGCGCGCCTGATAGAGCCGGTCTGCCTCACGGTGCTAAGTATATGCACCAAAAGTGTTTATTACTATTTTTATTGGCTGCTCGCAAACCCATACAATTTTGCTGGTTTGTAATTTTCAATGGAAGAACGCGCATCGAGTGTTGCTGTTGCGAAACTAATTCTTAGCTGCGATCACAAGAATGTTCACGCGTCAGAGCGCAAGGAAGAAAATTACCAATCGCAGACGGAAAACCCTTCTTGAGAGAGGTTTATGCCATAGCCATAAACATTGCTCCACTGTTGAGTTGACATTTCCAGCCCAGCTCGCTATCAGTGGGGGCAGCAACTTGACGATATCTTTCATAGCGCCTTAGCATGGGCACGATCATTGTTTTTGTAGATTAGCTGCAGGTACTGTGTACAGTGAGAAAACAATGATGAAACCAAAAGTTTACACAGCTTGCTACTTCGCCGGACCTCTTCAGACTTCATCATCCTGTTAATGAAGGTGCTCATAAGCTGACAAAGCTTGATTACTTCCTTTGCGGGGTACATCAAGCCTCCATTGTCCTTGGTTTTCATTAACCTGTAACTGTTCTAGTTGACTCATATTTCCTGCAACAGGCTCTTGCTCGACTGACATGTCGCCTCAAAACCATTACCAAATATTGCATAAATTAAGCAACAACCTGGTAGTGATAAACAAAACTTGGGGTCCTTAAGTCTCCTTGAGAAGCCTCGTTAGAGTGCCCGCACTTTGCTACCTGCTTATTCACCGTATCCTGTAATTGCTGCCTCTGTCGCATATCATTAGAATTCAGCCTTAAGCCACGGCATTATATGAAATAGCACCCTACACACAGCTATATAAAGCCCCTCTTTACCGAAGCCGTACGAACGTGCCCTATAGGAGTATAGTGTGCCTGACTTGGGATCTAGGGGTCCAGCTTTCAATAATTCCCATTTCACCCATACATCTTATTGACTGTCTGGTTTGGCAGCTCCTGCCACATTGAACATGTCATGTGTTCTCATTGCGCCAAAGGTGTCTGGCCATATCACCAACTAAAGTGCCTCATACCAGAGAGGTATTTTTCCGACTTTCCGCCGACAGAGCGGGCGCCGGATTTTCTGTGGAACGTGGCTTTTCATTTTATCGCATCGGCTCAAACAGTCTCAAGAGTATAAACAAATGTTGTATGCACAGGCTCCTTTACTTGCAAGGCCACTCAGACTAGGGCGGCAAAATTTAGAACAAATTGCATGCTTATATAAAAAAAACCCTTCGTAGCTTTTTCTGATATGCCCTCGCAACATAACCTGCGAAAAAAGCTTCTGATGCTACCTCATCGTGTTCATCTGCTTCACAATACATCGTTAAAAATCTTAGTTCACTGGCCAGCTCCCTGGTAACTAAATAGGTTAAACAACGTGACGGGAACACAGGAAAAGAGGACGACACAACTAGCGCGGTTGTGCCGTCTTCTCCTGTGTTCCCGTCACGTTGTTTGCACGGTTAACCTATAATTAATCACCAACAAGTCCAGTCTGCTGTTCCTTGTAGCAAATTCAATGGCAGCTGACAGGGCATTATGCTTCAGCATCTGGACTTTTTAACCTCAGCGCCGCTTTCATTTCAGAGGAAGCGAGTGCATCTTCTACTTCTCGCTGCTGTCTTTGCCTGAAGCGAGCTCAGAAGATAAAATTAGAGGGTCTCTTAGATGTCTCTTAAGCGGAGGATGGCGAAAGCCTACCCTTGTCCTATCATTTGCCTCTCATCGTTTGCCACAGTTTGTCATTTCAAGTCGTCGTTTGATATATTGGTCGTTTCTCAGTCATGATGAGTCTGCCTGCGTAGTCATTATAGCCCTTATCACTCGTAACTAAGCAGGTTACTCATTTAGAATCAGCAGTGGTCATTACATGTCGTCGTTTCACATATTGGTCATTTCGTAGTCATTAACAGTAATCATGAGTCATGCCTAGCTTATATATTCATTACCACACATCGCTAAGCACTTTTACTCATTTCTAATCAATTGCGGTCATTACATGTGGTTTGATATACTGATCATTACAAATCATTTTAGTCATTATTACCCATTATTAGTCATTAGCATTAGTCATTACCTCTATCAATGTCTATTTATAACTTTTATCAATTACCTATCACAATCAACCATTTTCATGCTTAATCTCCTTCCTTGCAGGTCGGCTTTTGCGACTGGCACACCAGTGCACAGATGCGACGCACAGATAACAGGCACAGCTTCTGCGCATAGATTTTCGCTCTATGAGCCTAGAACGGCTTTCGCCTTAAAAAAACAAATGCATCCAGTCTCAACGTTAACGTGCTTGAACACACGCACACAAAAAAGTTTGCGTTTACCCCGCAGACGCGAGGCGAGCGCACCCAGAAAGGAAGCAAACCGCGCGCTCAGAGCTGGCGACCCCGGCGGCGACGTATCCCCGAACGGTGGCGCCCTCAGCAGAAATAGCGGGCGCAACTGTAAACTCCCCAAGGACGCGCTTGCCCATTGACGGCGACGCGACGTAGCAGGCCGCACCCAGTGCGCTTCCATCGTGCGGCCGTGGTACGGGACAGTGATCTGTATAATGTAGTGGTCACTGGCTAGTGTATGTTGTGTTCTGTTCCAGGTAACACTGCGTAGATAGCGGCTCAGCGTCAGATCTGGGCTAGTGTCCATAGTGACACTGTTGCCAATCCTCGTGGGGGTATGGAATGTGTTGTGCACAGTGAGTTAGAGGTTTTTCAGGAGCAGCCAGAGCCTGCGACCTCGATGTGTGTTTTTTTTTGTGTATCCCCAGTCAGTATGCTGACTGTTGAAATCTCCGCCTATCAGCAGCGGGTGCTTCCCTGCTAGCTGATGCAGCTTTCGAAGAAATGTTTCTAACGTGGCCATCGGCTTGGATGGTGGGTGGTATATGTTTGCTATGAAGATTAGTGAGAGAGTATATTTTTTATTTATTTTTTTTATTTATTGATACCTCAAAGGCCCCATTTAAGGGGTATTACATGAGGGAGTGGTTGACGAGTACATGAATCATTCGATGGATGATCTGAAGGTTGATGGGTCGGAATGAAGTACGACGGTGTTTGGCAAGTCATTCCAGTCCCGTGGGGTGCGAACAAAAAAAGATGACAGATGCGCAGATGTCCGGTCAGGTGGAGGGTAAACGGTCTTTTCATGGTGCGTGCGGCTGGATGTATGGTGGGCGGGGCTGATGACAGACTTGAGCAGGGGGTGATGGTAAAACTTGTGAAAAAGGCAAAGTCTAGCAATTTTGCGTCTGTGCGCTAAGTTAGTAAGGTGCGCATTTTGTTTTAGTTCAGTGACACTTACATGATAGGAATAAGCCGAGTAATGAATCTTGCCGCGCGATTTTGTGTTGCTTCTAGTATGCTGGAAAGATTATTTTGGTAAGGATCCCAGACAGCGCATGCATACTCTAGTTTGGGACGAATAAATGTTAGATAAGCTAGTAACTTAACTGATGGGGGAGTTGCGCGCAGTGTTCGCCGAAAAAAGCCGAGCACGTGATTAGCATCGTTAGTTACCTGCGTTATATGATGGGACCAATTTAGATCGCGGGTTAAATAAATGCCTAGGTATTTATACGTTGATACAGCGACGATTTCGGTGTTGAAGATAAGGCATTTTGATGATGGCAGGGAGCGACGACGATAGAAAGATAGTAATGATGTTTTCTTTGTGTTTAATGACATTAACCAATTATTGCACCAGGTTGTTACGCTTTCGATTTCTAGTTGAAGAGTTTGGGAGTCATTGCTATTAATTATAGGACGGTAAATAACGCAGTCATCTGCAAACATCCGGATGTTAGAGCGTATGTTAGATGGTAAGTCATTTATATAAATAAGAAAAAGCTGAGGCCCCAGGACGGTGCCCTGGGGAACGCCGGACATAACAGATGTATGTGAAGATGAATATTTATTAGCTAGAACAAATTGTTGCCGGTTAGTGAGAAAGTTGCGAATCCATTCTAAAACAAAGGAATTAAGGTTCAGGCGGGTAAGTTTTAATAAAAGCCGGTTATGAGGAACTTTGTGGAATGCCTTTTCAAAGTCTAGGAACAGGGCGTCAACACTAATGTTAAAATCAATGTTAGAGCTTAGGTCGTTAATGAACAATGCTAACTGAGTGTCGCAGGATAAACCTTTGAGAAAGCCTTGTTGACTGGGGTGAAAAATGTTGACCGATACTAGGAAATTCATAATATGAGAAAAGAGGACATGTTCCATCAACTTTGAAGGAATGCTAGTGATAGATATGGGTCGGTAATTATGACGTGAAGATGAAGAACCATTTTTTGGAACTGGAATGACTTTGCCCACTATCCAGTCATGTGGTACAACACCTGGTGACAAAGACTGTTGAAAGATATGAGACAGTATGATACTAGTAATATGCTTCGTGTTTTTCAATACCTTTGCATTGATGCCGTCAGTGCCTGTTGATGACGTTAGTTTTAATGAGTTTGTAAGTTTCAGAATACCATTGTGTTCAAAACTGATAGCAGGCATTAGCGGGAAATCAAAGAAAGGGAAGTTAGGGAGATCACCGTCTGGTTCGTAGGTGAAGACAGAACTAAAGGTTGAGTTCAGAACTTCAGCTACGTCTTGTTCTGCGATAGGGTTACTGTCATCGTCGCAAAATGTAAGGGGATTGTTGGAGTCGGGATTGATGTGTTTCCAGAATTGACGAGGGTTTGTGCTAAGCATATTAATGTGTGATGGGTGATGTATAGGTTCTCTGATCACGCATAGCATCTGCGACGTAATGTGATAAGTTTTATACGTGATATCGCGATGAATGAGTGTGGGCACCCTGTGTGTGTTGGTGCTGTCAGAGTGTGTCGATGTGTAACCCGGGATTGATGCCTGGTGTGCAGTCTCTTATTCAAGAAGTATGTTAGGGGTGGGGGAGAGGGTGGGGAGAAGTTGCAGAGGTGCGCGTTTGCCCCGGAAGCCGCGGCAATTCTAAATTAAGATGGGGGGAAATTATTGGTCTGCCCCGCCATACTGGAGTGTAGGAGGTTGAAGGAGGGGAAGGAGACAGGCGTCTACTGGTATCTGTTCTTCGGGGGAAAAGGTCGGCTGAGCTTGCGGTGGGAGAGTGTGGGCAGTGGGAGGGGTGAGAAGTTGGATGAACCTATTTTCCATTACTTGGACCCTTTTGTTGAGCATCGTGTTCATGCGCTGCTCAGCTTTTCGGTAAGGGCGGCGGCAAGGTGACTGAATTTAGCCTCAAGGCGGGCATCTAGTCTTTTTAGTTTGTGGCCGAATTTGGCATCCATTGCGGCAAATCTAGCATCTATTTCTGGGGACTTGAGGGTAGGTGTGGCATGTGAGGTGCGTCGTTTTTGTTTTGTTTTTTTGTATGGGGGATACTCGAAGGTTCTATGTAGGAGGAGGTGGGATCAACGAGGGGTGGTTGGATTGAGAGGCTATGGAGGGGTACTTAGGAGGGAGGAAAGGCGACTTACCTCGTCCCGTAAGGCCCAGAGTTCCCGGTCCCTGGGATCTTCTTGCAAGGGCTGGGCTGGCAGGAGATGGCCGGTGGCGTTGCCGGAAGCGCTGTAAGCCCAGCACAGTTGTGCGTTCTTGCAGCTTTCCTGTCGGCGTCTGGATTTGGATCTCAAAGTTGAGCAGTTGAGTCTGTTGGTTTTGCGCTCCGGCTGATCGCTGCGGGACTGCCTCAGCGTCGACGGTGGAGAGAACGTATTCCGGGGGATGATAGTTTACGGCCCCGTGCTTTGCAAGTTCCAGTCCCAGTCCCATGTGGGCCGCCACAAAGACTGCAGCTGGGGGTGCATGTGGGGACATCCTCCCGGGGATGGAGGTTCCTATATGGCGGTTGAAGCAGGAGGACACGCGTCACTTCGGCTCCGCAAATTTTCACCGATTTCACCGGACCAACGCTTTTTCGCCACCGGATTTCATTCGGAACTGGAAGACATCAAGTGCTGGATCCCCTACATGCCAAATTTCAAGCGGTAGGACCATATTTTCGAATCTTTACCGGACTTGAAAGTTCCAAAGCGGGCGCCAGCCCGCTAACCCTGACGGGACGCGCAGCACGACATCGGGAGAGCATGGGACGCTAGGCTTATTGACGACGGCGGCGCCTAGCACCGACGCTTCTTCAAAGAGAGACCATATGGCAGGGCCAAGCCAAGCCCCAAGTGCGCCGCCACAACCACCAAGTGCCCTCCTTGACGAATTCCAAGGGATGGATGAAGACGACTTTGGAGATGCCGAGTCAGGAAGCGAAGACGGAATCCCGTCAGATTCCTCATCGGAGCGCGTCGGGTACAACAATGATGCCAGTTGGGAGCTTGTTCAATCCAAGCGCCAGAAAAAAAAAGCTTCAGAGACAAGGACAACGGAAAGGCACGGGAACCGACCCGGACACCCAACCTCATGATGGAAAATCACTGGGTAATGCGACCGGCTGCAACAAGACCGGACAGGTGGAGCAGAGGAGGCCTCGGCGAAGACTGCCGCCACTCCCCAAAAAATGACATCAAAATAATTTTTCGACCCAAGAAAGGACTCATGGTGAAATCACTCACCACACACCAAGTAGCGCGCGCCGTTATCATGGCGTGCGGCCAACAATGCAAGGACGAGGACATACTTGTAAGACTTCGTACAGGATCAAATATCATTGTCGTTAGCACCCCACATGAAGAAACGGCTCACCTGGTGCGGCGCATTACCCGCGTTAATTCGCCGGAAAGTCGTACGAGGTCAACGCTTATGTGCCAGCTCTGGAGGACGTCTTTCGCGGCTTAATACACGGTGTTGACCCAGGTACGTCTCCCGAAGAGCTGAAAGCACACCTACGAGTCAGAACTGAAGGAGTAACCATTATCCAGGCAAGGATGCTTGGAAAATCCAAGACCGCAGTGATCACGTTCTACGGCCCGATCTTGCCGAAATTTGTAATATACTACGGAGGTGAACTACCGTGCTACCAGTACCGCCCCACGAGGCAAGTGTGCTACGTCTGTTTCCAGCAAGGACACCGCTCCGAAGTGTGCCCCACACCGGACATTATTGTCTGCGGACTGTGCGGAGATAAAAATCCGACGAAAGACCATGTGTGCGAGCTCAAGTGCCTAATATGCGGTGAGGCACATCGCACCGGATCCAAAGAGTGCCCCGAGAGACTGAAAAGAGCAAGACCAAAGCCCAGCGGGGAAAGAGGGCGCAGTGGCAAACGCGGGCGACCACGCAAGCTATGGTTCAGCTCAGAAGGAGAGACCTCGAGGAGCCGATCAAGGTCCAATTCCTTCCCACCTCTGTCGCCGGCCGGTTCACAGGAGGGGAACAAACAAGAAAAGCAGAAAAAGAAGCTTTCCCAGAAAGGCGGCAGCAAGGTAAGCTGGGCATCTACCATTGATCCGCACTCGGTAGAAAATAGTAACACAAATAATACAAACAACAAAAATATTCCTGTCAAAGAAGCTAAAGACGAGAGCAGTGATGCACTCAGACGCGAGCTTGAACTCGCTCGACTCAAACAAAATGAGCTCGAACGCAAGATCGAGGAACTAACAAAACACTAAAGGCACAACAGCGGGAGCTTGAAATCACTAGAGCCTTTCCAAAACAGCCACAAGCATCCAACAATGGAGAACTTGAAACACGAATGCAACAGATGATGCAGGATATGATGCGGCAAATCCAATCTCAAATGCAACAGATGCAAGCACAATTTCAGGGGCAGATCTCAGAAATCAAAAGTGATTTTCGAAAACAAAGACATAACGAAAACATTAGGGAAAGAGCGTACAACCGTCCAGCGTTAACGGCGTTCGCTGTCGAACAAGGCAACAGCACGAACACGTAAACATGACCAAGACGCGTCAGCAAGACCAAGAAAACTTAGAAATTTGGCAATGGAACTGCAGAGGCTACCGCAAAAAACAAGCCCTACTAAAACAATACATAAACACACAGCTTACACCCCCCGATGTGATTGCGCTCCAAGAGACTGGAACCAGGCCCTCTTTACAGGGGTACGATGTTTACGAGAGCCAAAACGGAGGTAAAGCAGCCGTTCTAGTCATCAAAGCAATCACCGCAATCAGGCACGATACCATCGCCGACAAGGACATCGAGCACGCGCTTGTCGAGATCATTCCGAAAAGCGAAAGGGAAGGAGCACATTCGTACTGAACGTGTACAGCCCGCCAAGACAAAGAAAAGCCAAATTCTTCGAACTTTTCCACGGAGCACACAAGCTGGCCAAAGAAAATGCACTCATTATCGTGGGAGATTTCGACGCCATGGACACGAGTTGGGGATACCGGAAACAAGATATCAAGGGAAGAACATTAGCGGACGTAGCCGAATATTTTGGCTGTAAGCTAATCACAGATCCCGCGACCCCCACGAGAATCGGTAACAGTGTGAGCACGGACACTTGCCCGGACCTCACGTTCGTAAGGAAGAGCAAGGAATCACAGTGGAAAAACATGATGGAAAATCTAGGTAGCGATCCCTTTATCCTCCGGACGCGAATAGCATCGGAAAGGGTAAGATGCCGGATCGGACAAGCAAAACTCACGGACTGGAACGCGTTCCGCGGGGCTTGCAAAAAATCTGAAGGCGGCATTCAATCCATAGAAGACTGGAGCGGCATGTTGACAGAAACGCGAGACAAATGCACAAAAAGTGTAAGACGAACAACAACGCCCGAAGTAGACGGGCACCTTCTGCGACTATGAGAAGCTAGACGCAGTCTCACCAAAAGATGGCGGAAGCAAAAACACAACAGGAAACTAAAACTAAAGATAGCAGAAGTTACGGCAAAAGCTGAAGAATACGCAGCGCAACTCGCGAGACAAAATTGGGAACAATTCAGCGACTCGCTTAAGGGAACCTTAGGTACGGCCAGAACCTGGAATGTCCTAAGAGCACTAATCGATCCGACCAAAACAAAATCAGAAAACAATAAAAGCATCCACAGATTCATCCACTCCTTTTAGGGTTCGGACACCGAACTTTTAGAGAAGGCACGAAAAAAATGTTTCGGTGATCGCAACCCCTCACGATACCAAGGAACCTATCGCGGAGCCGAAAACGAGAGACTCGACCACCCAATAACTGTGGAAGAAGTTTATGCGGCCATAAGGAATACGACCAGAAACACGGCAGCAGGAGCCGACAGAATCGACAATGCCCTGATCCGAAACCTGAGTGACGACCTCATACAAGAGCTCGTAAGCTTTCTAAACAAACACTGGGAGGCGGAGACGGTTTCCGAAGACTGGAAACACGCCGAAGTAATTATGATACCTAAAACTGGCAAACAGCTCCAAATTAAAAATCTCAGGCCCATCTCGCTCACGTCGTGCCTCGGCAAGCTTTACGAGTGGGTGGTCATGCTCAGACTGCAAAATTTCATGGAAGATAATGAACATGTACCCCATACCATGTTCGGCTTCAGAGCAAAACTCTCGACGCAGGACGTGCTGCTTCAAATACAAGAATATGTGCTCCGCAACGTACCCCGAACAGGTGAAAATGTCATAATGGCCCTTGACATCAAGGGAGCATTTGATAACGTCAGTCACGAAGCGATCCTTAGAGGCCTAGACGACCTGGACTGCGGACGCAGAATCTACGGGTACGTCAAAGCCTTCCTGTCAGATAGAACTGCCACCATCGGCATGGGAGACCTTCGATCGAACAAAATTCACGCGCCAAACAAAGGAACACCGCAAGGATCAGTCATCTCACCTATCCTCTTCAATATAGCTATGATAGGTCTATCACGAAAACTAGAGAAGATCGAAGGCATCAGGCACGCCATGTATGCAGATGACATAACAGTCTGGGCGAACACCGGTTCCCTGGGGGAGAAGGAAGAAAAACTACAGGAAGCGGCCTCCTGTGTACAGAAATATCTCGGAGAAAGAGGACTCGCATGCTCGACCGAGAAATCGGAGCTGCTTCGAGTGTGGAGCGGCAAACAAAACCGGACCGTCCCAACCAGTGAGAACCTGAAACTCAACATCTACCTGGAAGGAATGCCCATCCCTGAGAAGACAACAATAAGAATATTAGGTATGTGGGTTCAATCGATACAACGTAGTAGTCACACTTTTACCTTGCTCAAAACAACAACGCTACAAGTGACACGCATGATCACCCGCATCACCAACAGGCGGCATGGCATGCGCGAAGAGGACACACTAAAACTAGTTAGAAACCTGTTAGTGAGCCGAATTATGTACAGCCTGTCCTACCAGTGAGATACAACAAGCGGATGCCCTGCTACGCAAAGCGTATAAGACGGCGCTCCGATTACCGCGCAACACGTCTACAGAAAAGCTTATGGCGGTTAGATTGCAAAACACATTCGAAGAACTACGCGAGGCGCAGCTTGAGTCGCAAAAACTCAGGCTGCTGCAGACAACGACTGGAAGAGCGCTCTTACAGAGACTCGGATACTGTGAGCAGATGCGAGAATTAGCGAGGACGGTAACGAGCCCCGACGAACTTTGCAAGTCCCTCAAGGTAGCTTCAATCCCGAGAAACATGGACCCTAACCTCCACCAAGGTAGAAGAGAAGCAAGGGCCGATTTTATTCAAAAAACATACGCTCCTCAAGACACGACTGTGTATGCAGACGCGTCCTCGAGAGGAGGACACAACAAAATTGCAGTGGCCACGGTGGTCAATTCGTCTCTACGCGAAGTGACCAGCGCCTCTATCCGACACTGCACAGTAGCAGAGGCCGAGGAAGTAGCCTTTTCTCTAGCGGTGGCGGAGGGCTATAGAGCTGGGCGGTCGCTAACGATACTCACGGACTCTCAAACAGCCTGTCGAAATTTCATGAATGGTCGGATTGGTCGTCACGCGCTCTGTATACCCCTCAAAGCGAGCGACTGAATAAAAAAACACGAAGAAAACAAGACCGGACACAAAATTATATGGGTACCGGGGCACATGGGGGTGGCAGGGAACCAAGAGGCTGACAGGATAGCTCGAGCATACACTACTTTTCGAGCATCCGACGTGTCCGCGGAACTTTTGCCAGCACCCAAGGCATACTCGGCCATACTAGAAAACTATAGAGGAAGAAGAATGCGATATCCCCCACCGCACAGTTCTCTCACCAGAGAGGAAACTGTCATATGGAGACAATTACAGACGGGTTCATACCCAAACCTACACATACTAAACAAAATGCACCCTACCATATACGCTGACAGATGTCCGTGGTGCGATGAAAAACCAACACTATATCACATCACATAGGCATGTCAAAACATAGTTGTGGTCCCCAAAATTCGAAACCCGAGTGCGGAGGAATGGGAGACTGCTGTCCAGCGACCGCTGCGAAGACCAGCAAGGTCTGGTACAGCGAGCCCAACGGGCGGCAGCAGCCAGCGGAGCCCTGGACTGAGGGCAACCGACCATTGTGAAAAAGTGGACGAAGTCGACAGAGAAGACTCTTGTGGATACAACAAGCAGACATCTCTGAAGACGTCCAAAAACCGCCAAATAATACAGCGCTAAATAAAGTTTTTCCTCCTCCTCCTCCCGGGGATGGGACGCTCCACAGCGACGGCACTTGTGTGATCTAGGTTGTACGCACACGTCGGCTCGATGTCCGGGAGTTCGGCAGTTCGTGCTAGCGTCTATATGCCCTCGGTAAGGTGTACACCTGTGGAGGGCTCCTCCATAGAGGATGGCACGTGGGACAGCACCAGCACGGAAGGTAATCAGTATGGAACGCGAAGCGCCCATCCAGCGTGCGTCAAGTATGGGTTCTTCGGGGTTGCCGACGATAAGGTCTTGCAGGAGCGCTTCTGGGGTCTCATTCCAATACGCATTGGAGATAACTCCGCGCACTGATCCGTCCGGTGGGGCTATGTAGGCTGCCACTGCAAAATCTTTGGCGTCAAACTGGATGGAGGTAATACGAACCAGCGTGAGTGCATCGGCTCGTAAAGGCGTGCTCACAGTGCATGTATTGTTGAGTGGGTGTACCCTGATTTGGATACGCATGGGCTCCTTAAGCTGGGACGCTGATTTCAGGATGGCCTCCCGCAGCTGTCTGGGTGCAATTAGAGTGAGCTGCAGCGCGCCTCGGGATATGTAGACCACTTTGTAGTCATCCACCGGAAGCGGCGGCTGCTGCCGCGAGCGTTGTGCAGCCGCACGCATAGCTCTCAGCTGAGCTGAGGTGTCTTGGAATGCAGGTGGCATGGCGACGCCGGTTGGGTTGCAAGCGCGGCGTTATCTAGGCTTCCGGTTATCAAAGGGCGGTCAAGGGTGCGGGCAGGCACACTGAGAATGTGATTCCAGTCCCTTGGATCATAATCATGGGGTTTAGGGTCTCTCCCGGCACACGCACCTGCATTTTGGCGTTGGCAGCAGAAGCCTCCGTCGAAGTAGGCCTAACTCCTAAGAGAGAAACGTAGCTCCGGCCACGCGGGGACGAAAGGGCCGTGAGCGGCCTGGAGTCGCGTACGCAGGCCAGAAATTCGAAGCAGAGGGCATTTTGGCCATTTCAGCGCCGTATGTTTTCACAACCAATGCTTCTTCCTGCAGACATAACTCCGACGTGTTGAATCTACACGTGTCATGTGTGAGCGTGCGTGTAGGTCGAACGCTGGCAAGACCAGCGCTCGAGCGAGAGAGCATCGCCCTGGCTCTTAAACAAGTGGTTCCTTCACACCGCCGTGACACTGTTAGCAAAGCTTGCTCTAGCTCGAATCCTCCCTTTTCATCTGAAGATACCGAGCATATAAAAAGCACGGATGCTTCCACTGTGAGAGAGGATGAAGACACAACTGAGGGATGACGCCAAGACACCTGCTTTATGAGCGTGTTTAGTTATTGGGCCTGATTCGCTGCCCGTGCCGGGCAAGGCTCCTCGTCCTTGTGTCGACTGCTGTAAGCTAAATTCTATCACTAAGGATCAAATTTATCGGTTCTCGAAGATCAGGACCGCATCGACAAAGTTAGTGCTCAGTTTATTTCCACACTATACCTTGCCAGGGGTTACTGGTAGGTTCTCCTCACATCCCCTTCATGGATCACTGCCTTGTCGTGGCGGAGGGGCTTGCGAAACTCGATGAAGTCGTGAGCTCTGCTATGTAGGGCCACCCAAGATAGACAGGTCACGGCAGAGAGTTCTGACAAAATGTGATTCACTGGAGAAGGTAATGGCAACCCACTCCAGTATTTCCTGCAAAGAAAACCCTATGGCCAGTCACAATACCATTAATGATATGGCGCCGGAAGATGAGCCCCCCAGGTTGGAAGGCATCCCACATGTTACTGGGGATGAACAAAGGGCGATTCCTAGTAGCTCCAGGACGAACGAAGCGGCTGGGCTAAAGCCAAAAGGACCCGCAGTTGTGGATGTGTCGGAAAGCGACCGGAAAGTCCGATGTTGCAAGGAGATATATCACATAGACACATGGAATGTAAGATCTATGACGCAAGGTAAACTGGATGTCGTCAAGCGAGAAATGGACAGATTGAACATTGATATCTTGGGTATCAGCGAGCTCAAGTGGACCGGAATGGGAGAATTTAACTCCGGCGACCATTATGTCTTTTTTTGTGGGCACGAATCCAAGAGAAGGAATGGGGTCGCTCTCATAGTAAACAGAAGAATGGGCAAAGCAGTGCTAGGGTACAACCCCAAAAACGACCGAATGATTTCACTTCGGATCCAAGGTCAGCCTTTCAACATAACAGTTATTCAAGTCTATGCACCGACCACTGTTGCTGAAGAAGCTGACGTTGAGAGATTTTATGCGGACCTACAATGCCTTTTAGACCGCACCCCATCATCAGACGTCGTTTTTCTCATAGGAGACTGGAATGCTAAGGTCGGGAGTGAAGAAATATCCGGAATTATAGGCAAGTTCGGTCTTGGCGAGCCAAATGAAGCTGGGCAGAGGCTAGTAGAGTTTTGTCAAGAAAACAACCTGACCATAGCGAATACTCATTTTCAACAGCCCAAGAGGCGCCTGTACACATGGACTTCACCGGACGGTCTGTACAGGAATCAGATCGATTATATTCTTTGCCGGCAGAGATGGAGAAGTGCTATACAAGCAGTAAAAACAAGGCCTGGGGCCGATTGTGGCACCGATCATCAGCTTCTTGTTGCCAAAATTAAGCTTCGATTGAGGAAAACGCAGAAAACTAGGAGGCCTTTCAGGTATGATCTGGATCAAATTCCATTAGAATATGCTGTGGAAGTGAGGAATCGATTTCAAGAATTAGATCTGGAAGACAGAGAGCCCGAAGAAATGTGGACTGATGTTCGTGATATAATACAAGAAGTTGCTACTAAAGTAGTTCCAAAGCAAAAGAAATGCAAGAAAGCAAACTGGTTATCTGAAGAGGCTTTGTAAATAGCTGAGGAAAGGAGGATGGCAAAACTTATGGGGGAAAGAGAAAGATACAATGTTCTCAATGCGGATTTTCAGAAAATAGCAAGGAGAGATAAGAATGCCTTCCTGAACATACAGTGCCAAGCAGTTGAGGACAACAGCCAATTAAGGAACACTGGAGCTCTGTATAAGACAATCAAAGATATCAAAGGAAGCTTCTGTGCTAAGCTGGGCGTGATAAAGGACAAACAAGGCAAGGACCTCACTGAAGCCTCAGAGATAAAGAAGAGGTGGCAGGAATACACAGAAGAACTGTACAAGCAGGACCCGAATGTGCAAACCAAACATCAGACGGTTGTGATTACTGATCTCGAGCCGGGCATCCTGAAGAGTAAAGTTGAATGGGCCTTAGCCAGCCTTGCTAAGAACAAAGCTAGAGGAATTGATGGCATTCCAGCTGAGTTCCTTCAAAACCTCAACCATGACGCTGTTAACATTCTGCATACATTATGTCAGCAGATTTGGACAACCCTGCAGTGGCCACAGGATTGGAGGAGGTCAGTTTATATCCCCATTCCAAAGAAAGGCAGTGCCAAAGATTGTTCCAATTACCGCACGATCGCGCTTATTTCGCATGCTAGCAAGGTGATGTTGAAAATCCTCCAAGGTAGGCTGCAGCAGTATGTGGATCGGGAGCTTCCGGACGTGCAAGCTGGGTTTCGCAAGGGCAGAGGAACTAGAGACCAAATTGCTAACCTTCGCTGGATCATGGAAAAAGCAAGAGAGTTCCAGAAACCCATCGACTTCTGCTTTATTGATTATGCGAAAGCGTTTGACTGCGTAGATCACAGCAGATTGTGGCAAGCTCTCCAAGAGATGGGAGTTCCAATTCACCTCATCTGTCTGCTCAGGAACCTGTATGAAGGGGAAGAGGCCACAGTCAGAACTGGGCATGGTCTTACTGATTGGTTTCCGATCGAGAAAGGAGTGAGGCAAGGCTGCATACTGTCGCCCTGCCTATTTAACCTATATGCAGAGTGCATCATGAGGAAGGCCGGTCTGCACGAGTCTTCAGCTGGAGTGAAGATTGCTGGAAAACGTATCAACAACATTAGATATGCGGATGATACCACTTTAATGGCAGAAAGTGAAGTGGAACTCAAGAGACTTCTGATCCGCGTACAAGAAGAGAGTGAGAAGTTTGGGCTTAAACTGAACATTAAAAGACAAATATCATGGCGTCTTGCCCTATCAAGTCCTGAAGCATCAATGGACAAGTGGAAGCTGTGACAGATTTTCTGTTCTTGGGCTCCAAGATTACCTCGGAAGGAGACTGCAGCCATGAAATTAGGAGACGCCTGCTTCTGGGAAAGAGAGCAATGGTTAGCCTTGAGCGCCCAGTAAAGAGCAGAGACATTAGTCTGTCAACCAAGATCCGTATAACTCGTGCTATGGTCTTTCCAGTTGTGATGTATGGATGCGAGAGTTGGACTGTGAAAAAGGCTGACCGCCGAAGAATTGACGCGTTTGAATTGTGGTGCTGGCGAAGACTCTTGAGAGTTCCTTGGACTGCCAGAAGATCAAATCAGTCGATATTGTCGACCATAAACCCTGACTGCTCATTGGAGGGTCAAATTTTGAAGTTAAAGCTCAGCTACTTTGGTCATCTGATGAGAAGAGAGGAGTCGCTGGAGAAAGATTTGATGTTGGGAAAGGTTGAGGGTCGCCGGAGAAGGGGTAGGCAGCGAACGCGTTGGTTAGATGGCATCCTCGAGACACTGCAGATGAAGTTATGTGATGTTACGAAGATAGTGAGAGACCGGAAAGCGTGGCGTGACATGGTCCATAGGGTCACGAAGAGTCGGACACGACTGAACGACTAAACTGAACTCTCCTCACATAGCAGTCTAGTGGGTATGTGGTGCTCAATTCATCAATAAGAACTTTCCGTACTGAACTTTCGAGGTTTGGTTTAAAGAACGCGCCATAATGCTTTTCAAGCCTCATGGACAAAGTTTTTGGAGGCCTCGAAGTATTCGCCTTGATTGGTTGATTTATCGGAAGGGAAAGGCGCGGTAACTGTCTCACTTGTTTTCTGTGGATATCTGAACCGCGCCGTAAGAGAAGGGATGAAGGTGGGAGTTAAAGTGGAAACAAAGAGGAGCCGTAGTGGAGGGCTACGGAGTAATTTCTACCACCTGGGGATTTTTAACGTGCGCTGACATCACACAGCACACGGACACCTCTTCGTTTCGCCTCCACCGAAACGCAGCCGCTGAGGTCGGGTTCGAACCCGGGAACTCCAGCAGACGTATTCGCCTTGCCTTATTTACGCGATGCAGACACGACGAGGAGACGTCGCCGAGACTCTTGCTTTGTGATCGTGTCTGTTTCTTCGGGTCTGCTTTTCTAGCCGTTCCTACTTGATGCAGTATTAAGCTTTGTTTTTGCTTAGTCGACGCCCCGTCATTTGCCGTGACTTCTGATGCCTTCCGCTGAACTCCGAGCCACAAGGCCAACTCCACTCTAGAGGATTTCGAGTCACATCTAGCAACAGGCATACAAGGCGGCTGTTCACCTCACTGGAATTATAATAATTATTCCACAGTTAGGAAAAGGCGCAATAATTGTTACATCTGTTTCTGTGGACACCTGAACAGCACCATAAGGGAAGGGAGGAAAATGGGCCTGAATGTGGAAAGAGAGTAGGCGAAGCAGTAGTGGAGGGCTTCGTAGTAGTTTCGACCATCTAGAGATTAACGTGCTCTGCCATCCCACGGCACACGGACGCCTCTTCGTTTCGCCTCCATCGAAATATAGCCGCCGCGGTGGTACTCCCCTGATGGAGCTGGGACAGGTAGTTCACCGCCGCTTGCGGCGGGGGCTAGCCTGCCACCGAATGTTTATCTTTTGTTGGCCGTCATTGCACCCGCCACTGCTTCAGTGGTGGTGGTGGACGACGGCTGTTGCGGCGCGAGTCTTTCTCTCCTTCTTCCCTCTTCCATTTCTTTCTTCTCTCTGCCATCGGCCATACCATGCTGAATACGCCGGTTCTCGTCCGATCTTCTCTATTTTCTCTTCTGTCTGCAAGAGGCAGCGGAGGTGGATCAGTTACAGAGCCAGTAGCAGGCCCGTGCATTTAATGCGAAGCATATTAACGTAGGTTTCGGGCCTTCGCGCGACGCCCGGCGGTGGCCACCATTGACCCTGAAGTGGGGTCACGTGACATGACGTCACGTGATGACATCACACCGGCTGCAGATGGGGCCTCATATCGCGCCGTCGGTCGCCTCCCGGCGGTGGCCACCATTGACCTTGAAGTGAGATCACATGATGTGACATCACATCGGCTGCAGATGGGGCCTCATATCGCGCCGTCGGACGTCGCCCGGCGGAGGCCTCCACGCTTCGGTTCGCGCCGTCGCGCGCAACGCGGCGGCGGCGCCACCATCGCTGCATCACGTGATATGTGACGTCACGCCAGGGATGAAGCGGCGCGCGCCCGCCGTCGCGTCAGTCTTTGCCCGCAACCGCGCCAGCGTCTTTACCGAGTCATGCATTTACGAACCATAAGAGTGTGTTTGTCGGGCTGCAAAGAATAAAGTACGACGATTAACCTAAAACCACGTCTCCGTTACTTAGCCCCATCCACACTGAGGCAGCTGCTTAACATGCTTCGCATCCACTGGGCTTAACCTTGATAAGCCTCCAATTTTTTTTTCCTTCTTCCTACAGCCGCAACAACACCAACAGCCAGGGTACTCCTGAACAGAAGTCGGGCGTCTAACCTCTGCACCAAAACGGCGAGGCCTGAACTTCTGGGTCTATAACCATTGAAAGGAGCTCGTAGAAGCTCATCTCACCTCTCAGTACAAGCACTTCATCACATCCCCAAGGCACGTCGCATATTCAACAAGGTTGGAATAGGCTTCGAAGCGACTACCGCTTACGGGGCCCAGCTTCCGCCTCGCGTCCACAATAACCTCATCGTTACCCCTGTCCCTAAAACGTGCACCCAATGTATCATCTCGCTCGCTGTAAGGATAGGGCTGTCTCTGCACAAAATGATGTTGTGGCTGCAGAAAGAGGGAAAGCGCTGCCGGGGTGGTGCAGTAGTAAGACTCCCGACTACTGTGCCGGAGTAGCCGGGTTCGAACATGACCTCGGCGGCTGCGTTTCGATGGAGGCGAGGAGGAGGAGGAGGAGGAGGAGGAAAACACTTTATTTCACGAGTGAGTTTGGACCCTTCAAGGGCCCAGGGCCACCGCACGGCCCTCACATTACGCGCATGTGTCCAGGTCACGTAGGGCCATGGCACTGGCACCCCGGTCCACACAGCGAAGTTGGATGTCCAGGTCCTGCGACGTAAGGAGCGCCTCCCATTCCTCCCATGATCCGATGGCGGGCTGTCCCTGCGGGGGAGGATCGGCTGGGCAGCCGAAAAGAATGTGGTCCAAGGTGGCGTGCAACTCTCCATAGAGAGTGCACTCAGGGGAAACGGGTCGGTAGTAGGATAGGCGTTGAGGGGTGAGAAGCGTTCGGGTTTGAAGACGCCTCCAGAGGATTTGTTGGGAGTCAGACAGCTAGGAGGGGGGAGGGGGGTAGAGTCGACGGGCAAGGCGTGCTTGCTGTGTGAGCACAGAATGTATGTGCCCGCTCCCTCGAGAAATCTCGGCATGGGTCGCCATTTGCCCGGCTAATAAGTCCTCGGGCTATGTTATCGGCGGCCTCATTTCCGGGATTGCCAGAGTGAGCCTTCACCCATATAAGCTCAATACGCCTGTCAGAATTCAGGGTGCACATTCTCAATATTTGCCACGTGGGAGGATGGACGCGTCCGCGGGCAAAGTTAAGTATGGCTGTTTTGGAGTCGCTAAGTATGTCAGCCGCATCTGTTTGGGCGATTGCTAAGGCTATAGACACTTCCTCCGCTTCCTTCGAGTTACAGGAAGGGTCTATGAAGTGAGTGAGTGGGGGGGCTGCTGGATTGTAGGCCACCGCTACCGAATGGTCTGAACCACATGCGGCGTCCACTCAGCGGACGTCCTCTGCAGTCCCTAGTGTTTATGGAGAGCTTTGGCTCGCGCGACGCGGCTGGATTGATGGTGTTCTGGGTGGACGTTCTTAGGAAGAGGTTTGAGGATAAGCGCTGAATGCACGGCCTGAGGGAGAGGGTTTAACTCCTCAGCATGTGCGGGTATGCGAATACCGAGAGTGTCCTGTATATGTCGTCCTGTTTGCGTGCCAGCCCCCCGAAAGTACTGTGCGTACCAATGTGCCTCTATAAGTTCTTGTATATTGTTGTGCATTCCTAGTTTTAAGAGCTTGTCCGTGCTAGTGGTCTTTGGTAGGTTGAGCGCTGCTTTGGTAGCCATGCGGATTAAGGCGTTGATTTTATCTTTGTCTGCACAGGAGAGGTTCAGGTAAGGAGAGGTGTAAAGAATACGACTGAGCACAAAGGCATGTGGTACCTTTAAATTATCAGCTTCATCTAGGCCGGCTCGTGAGTGTGAAACCCTTTTCAAAAGATGGATGACGGGGTAAGTAGACTGTTTTAGTGCCTTCAGGGTTTAGAGCCCGTGGCGCGCCGCGCATTCGAAGGCCGCGCCACTTCCCAATGCTCCCTGCGCGCTACCTGTTTCCCTCTCCCCGCTCGTTCGGGGATAACCGGTCCCGCACGAGGGGGCTATAAAAGAAGGCACGCGCCGCCTTCTCGCCCTCTCTTCGCTCCTGCTCTTCGTTCCTGCTTCGCTCCTGCTTCGCGCCTGGCGCTTCTCCACAGAAGCGACCCGCAGGCTGCAGCTCCCCGGACGACGACCTAACACCACCTCGACGACCCCTGTGAGATTAAAGATGTTTGTTACACAGCTCACTGTGTATTTGTCGTGCGCATCCCTCGGGCAGAGGAATCGCCCACAACTGGCACCCAACTGGGACTGAATTAGCACCCATGTGGACGATTTCTCTGCCAACGTGGCAGCGCACGGCAACACGACGGGCTGGTTATTTGTATGTTAGGCGCGACGCCATTTTGAGTTTAGGGCTATCGTGTGTGCAGATGACGCGAAGTGTAGTATAGTAGTGTTTGTACAGTGTTTTAATTTTGTTTTAGGTTATGTGTGTCTTTTTTAGTGCCGGGCGGTTTGTGTTTTAATTTCTTTTTGTGCATATGTTAGTTTTATGAAGTGTTTAGCCTTTGTGAATAGCCTCCTGATGCGGGCTAGGTGGTAGTCGTGCGCGTGCAGCAGTTCTTCGGCTCCCAGCCGGCCTTAGTTGTTGAGTGCAATGCCTCCGAGAAAAGACGTGCCAGATAGGGCCGCCGCTTCGGACGCCAGTGCGTCCGGAAGTGAGGTGACGGACGCGGTAGAGTCTGCGCAGGTTACCGAAGCGGCCGCCCTGATGAGGCAGATGAACGAAATGCTGTCGGTGTTCACCCTTAAGTTCGGTTCGGTGTCTAGCGCCAACCAAGCCACAGTTGCGGCGACAGTCTCGCGTCCGCGGATAAATGTAGAGGTTCCCTCCTTTTCCGGCTACACGGACGTGAAGTCAGTCCACGAGTTCTTGCAAGAACTCGAGGATTATCAGACGGCACTGGGTTCCCCAGACGACGTGGTGCTAGCGCAGGTAATCCCCGTGGCACTTGTTGAGAGCGCGGCGCGATGGAGACGCTGCCAGGCGGCCTCCCAGTCGATGGCAGACTTCACAGATCGCTTCCGCGCCGAGTTCTTGCCGCCCGATTACGAGCGCCGGATGCTTGAGGAGCTAGCGTTGCGTGCACAGCACCCAGAGTAGAGCCTCCTCAAGTATGTACGCGCAATGCAGGAGCTCTACAAAAGGGCAGATCCCACGGCAACCGATCTTGAACAGGTCGCGCGCGTGATCATGCAATGCCATCCGCGCTTCAAGCCGTATTTGCGGGGACGTGGGTTTGCAAACCTCGAGGCCCTAGCACAGGAAGCGAAGGTAGTGCAGGCGGATTTACCCGCTGAATTGCGCTACCAGCCACCCCCCAGGCCAGCCGAAACGCTAGAGCCGCGATGCGCCTGGGCCGGAGGCCATGACTCCGCGCCGCGCGCCAGAAGCGCAGACGTAATGACGGTAGGGCAGGAAAGGCCAGCGGAAGGCTCCGCGATTCCTCGCGCTCTTGACCCGTACGCGTTCGAGGAGCGGCGTCGAGCTGGGCTCGCCAGAGACGTCCGCATACGCGCGGAGAGAGGGGAAAGACGTCCCCAACCGCTTCGTGGAACGCGGCATTCCCCGACCGCGCGGCAGGTGAACGATCGGCTTTGCTGGAATTACAACCAGCCGGGCCACGTGGCACGAGAGTGTCAAGCAAGGCGTATGCAGGGAAACGTGGACCGCCGGCGGCCATAATTGGTAACACCAGACTGTCACCGTCGGAGGGAGAATTTCGTGGTAGCCACAGCGGAAAATAGGAAATGTACTCCCACTCCGCGTCACCGGGCGACCGCCCCGGTGACGCAGAGGCTTTTGTCCCCCTCGCCTGTAGAGCGCAAGGAATGTTGTCGCGCTCGAGCCCTTTTATGCTAGTGCGGTTAGCTGGTCAAAGCTACTCGGCGCTCATTGACATGGGCTCAACTCTGTCACTGGTCGGTGATGTGTTCGAGGCCTGCCGTAGATGTAACATCCGTGTCAAGCCAGCCGAAACCCCTTTGAGCTTAGCAGCAGGGACAACAAAAGCGGAGGGGAGCGGTACGTCTGCTACTGCGTTTTGACGGCAGGAAGCGGAGACATCGCTTCGTCTATCTGCCCGGCTTAGCCATACCAGTTAATCTGGGAAGAGATTTTCTTTCGAGCGAATGCACGTCTCCTTCGAGTCCGTCAGTATGTTGAGAGATCGGCCCGTTCTGTAGCCTTCTGTTTGCCGCCAGCGCAACGGCAATTTCTTCGGCCTCCGCTGTGCCGGTGACCTTTGCCGTGGCACACGTGATCATGTTTCCTTCCTTGTTTACCACTACCGTCGCGGCTACGCGTTCTCTCTCGCGCGGATATACGGCAGCGTCCGTGTATACTGACGGACTCGAAGGAGACGTGCAGGAACTACACGAGGGGCAGGATCAGCAGAACAGCTCTTAAAATACTCAGCGGGGTAACCTCCGCCGAGGAGAAACCCAGGCATAACCTAACCTGGATCCCGGGCCACACGGGCATAGGGGGGAACGAAAGGGCAGACAGCCTAGCTCGAGATAACGCATTCCGAGCAGGGCAGTCAAATGCTCCGGAGCTCCGCCTACAGGCTTGCGAGGGGGGATACGCAGAGATCTTGCACTTGTATAGGGGAGCTAGAATTAGATATCCACCACCACACAAAGCCCTAACAAAGGAGGAGGCGACAGGCTGGCGCAGGTTACAGACCAACTCTTTTCCTAACCTACACATACTTAATAAAATGTTCTCGACACAATACAGAGCCACCTGCCCTTGGTGCGATGCCACACCTACACTTTATCATATCACGTGGGAATGCGAACGCAACAAAGCATTACACCAACACGAAGACCCGAGTGCGGAGCAATGGGAGAGTCGGCTCACCAGCGGCGAGCTCGCGACCCAAAGGGCCTTAGTGCAGAACGCGGCTGATGAAGCACGACTCAGTGGAGCCTTGGAATAGGGGCCCACCCTTGCTGACGAGAAGCCTCAAGTCGCCAGCGCCAGAGAAGACGACGGAGACTTCACAACCGCGAAACCCTTGAAATATCCAATAAAGTTTTCACTCACTCACTCACTCGAGCGAATGCATTGTGCTTGACATGGGGGAGAACGGCTATCGCTACAGCCCCTTCACTCCCCTCATTCCTTTTGTTAGCTCACCCAAACAGGAATGCGTCGCTGAGCGAGCGAGCGTCCACGCTTTTGTGGCAGACGGCTCCCCCGCGACACTGAATGGTAGCCCATTAGAAGCAATTATCGCGTCCTTTTCAGGAACCTGTAGTCAGCGCCGAAGGCTCGTGGAAAATTTACTCCCGTTTTCGGATTGCTTCACAGAGAAACCAGGCAGAACCGACTTGCTTCAGCACAAGATCGAAACGGGTGATGCGCGCCCTTTCAGATGTAACCCGCCGCCGTTAAGCGCGCATAGGAGACAGCTTCTCGACAGCGCCCTTGACGAGCTGGTAGATTCTGGCGCAGTGAGACCCTCACAAAGTCCCTGGCCGTCCCCAGTGGTTCTAGCGCCAAAGAAAGATGGTTCGGTCAGGCTGTGTGTTGATTATCGAAAGCTCAACTCACTGACGCCTACGATTGCGTACCCTTTCCAGTCGATCGAGTCTCTGATGTACGCGTTAGGGAACGCAAGGTTCTTCACAGTCCTGGATGCAAGCAGAGGGTACCTGCAGATTGAGGTGGTGGAAGGTGACATTCAGAAAACCGCATTCACCTGTCACCTCAGGCTCTTCGAATTTACTCGACTCCCGTTTGGTTTGTCTAATGCACCGAGCACGTTCATGCGATTGATTGACATCGTGCTGGGTGATGCAAGGTTCAACTACGCGATGGCGTACCTCGACGACGTCGTGATATTCTCACAGTCGTTCGAAGAGCATCTCATTCAACTGAATTCCATTCTTGAAAGAATGAGACGTGCGGGTATAACGATCAACCCAAAGAAAGTGCAGTTGGCATCAAAGAGAGTGAACCTCTTGGGATTTGTGGTTGATGATGGCACTTTGAGACCGAACGATGACAAACTGCGGGCAATTCTGAACTACCCCTGCCCGACGGACGTGAAAAGCTTGCAGATGTCTTTGGGAATGGCTGCCTTCTACAGGCAATTCATCCCTAGTTGTTCAGAGCTCGCTAGGCCGTTGAACCAGCTGTTGCGGAAAGGCTCGAAGTGGGTCTGGGGCAAGGAACAGAACGACGCTTTTGTTGCCTTGGCTCGCGCGATAGTGAACACCGCTAGTTTGCGCCTCCCCGACCTGAACAAGCCGTTTGTCTTGCAGACAGATGCTAGTGATGCCGGTGTAGGAGGTTTTGTTGCAGGAACACAAGGGCAAGCTGCGCCCTGTCGCGTTGGCTAGCCGCACGCTCACATCGGCGGAGCGGAATTACTCCGTGACCGAAAAGGAATGCCTGGCGATAATGTTCGCATTGTCAAAGTTCGACATGTACCTAGACGGAGCGGTTTTCACCGTGCAGACAGATCACCAGGCATTTTCGTGGTTAAAGAGGCTGAAAAACCCCGCAGGCAGACTCGCGAGAAGGGCGCTGACATTTCAACGTTACGCGTACGCCATTGAGTACCGCCGGGGCAGCATGAATAAGGTGGCCGATGCTTTATCGCACGCACCGTTGAAGGCTGGCAGAAGCGCAGAAGAGGCGCAGACCAGCATTGCTGAAAGCGGCGTCGCCGCTAGTGGAGAGGAGGAGAGGGCGGACGCGAGTGTCGCGGCCTGCGTAGTTAAAGAGAGAAAGGAGGCGGACAGAGTTGCCGCGCTGTGCTGCGAGAGAGAAAAGGCACAGCAGCTGGTGGCGGCGACTACTCGCCTGCCAAGAAGCAAGGCAGAGAGAAATCTGTCTTGGGGAGTAGCGGTCAGTAGGGAAGAGCTAATTGAGGCCCAGAAAGCAGACGGTCTATGCCAGCGGGTGCTGACAGAGCTTTCGAGTAGTGCAGCTTGCACCGGTAACGCTGAGGGCAAGTACGACTCGTTTCTGCTGGGCGACAATGGCTTACTGCTCCGCTACATCCCCCAACTTGACGAGGAAGAGGCGATTGCATCCCCCTTCCGAGTCGTGGTCCCGAGGAAGTTGCGGAAACGATTCCTCCAGTACTTCCATGACTCAGCGCTGGCAGGCCATGGCAGCGGCAGTAAGACTTACGACAAGTTATGCCGTGTCGCGACCTGGCCATGTATGAGAAAGGATGTGCTGGGTTACGCCCGTACATGTCCTGTTTGTCAGGTAGCCAAGCCTCGGGCGGGGAAACCCGCTGGCATGATGAAGCCGGTAGTTAGCAACTATCCGTGGCAAGTGGTTGCGTGCGATATCATGGGACCCCTCCCTCGCTCCGCGCGCGGACACCAATATATCCTGGTAATAACGGACCACTATTCCAAGTGGGTTGAGGTTTTCCCCCTTAGGACACTTGTGTCAGAACGGATTCGGGAGAAACTGTTGGAGACATTCACTCGTTTCGGTTTCCCTTCCGACCTGATTACAGACAATGCCTCGTATTTCACAAGCAAAGTCTTTGTTGATACCTGTGGGGCGCTTCAAATCCGCCACAGGAAAACGAGTCCCTACCACGCTCAGAGCAACATAACCGAGAGAGTGAATCGGAATGTTAAGAGTATGCTGGTCGCGACGCACAAAGATTGGGACGCACGGCTATCCGAACTGGCTTTCGCCACTAGAACAACCGTGAACAGGTCGGTGGGTATGACACCTGCTTACTTGAATTTTGGGAAAGAGATCGCTTTTCCGCTAGAAAACGCCCTACTTGACGCGGCGGGGCCCGCGCCCCCTCCGCTTACGCAGTACGCGGCAAAGCTCCGCGAGCGCCTTGAGACAGCGCAGCGCGCGGCTCGTGAAAACCTCGATGTCGCGAGCATGGAGCGAGCAGATCAGTACAACAAAGGTCGTCGTCACGTCGTTTTCAACACGGGCGACTTGGTACTGAAAAGAACGCACCCACTTAGTAACGCAGCGCGTGGTTTCGCCGCGTCGCTAGCGCACAAGTGGGTTGGACCATTCGAAGTTACGGCACGGACTACGCCACTCATCTGCCAGCTGTGGTTGTTGGCGAGCGGTGAAACCGCTGGTCCGGTGCACGTCGCAGACTTGAAAGCTTACCACCTTCGCAAGGACGATAACTGCGAAGCGGGGGAAGCTCAAACCAATGCAGCGATCTCCCCAAAGTAAGGCGTACAGGTAGCAACCCGGTTCGCTACGGACGCTATAACCTAAGGCCAAGGTAGTGCACTACTTTGTCTAACGTCCTTGCTTCTTTCATAATGCATTCTGATAAGATTTTGCAGCAGCCAGATGAACTACCATCGCTGGGGCGGGAAACCGCACCCAGCGCATGGTTCAAGGAGGGGCCACTTAAACAGGGTGTACCCCCCTAGTTTGTACTGGTTTGTGGCCCATCATTGTGACCAGCGCAGCCATGCTGGCCGTCTTCAACGAGTTGGATTGAAGCCCGCTGCCCAGGCCTGGAGTACGGGCCTCAGGAAGCCAGGTGTGCCCGTGGCGGAAACGCCTGCTGCAATGTGCATCCAGCACGGCGCCACGTGGAAAGGGGTCAACGATGTAGAGCAGCAGCTCAGGGCCGCTGCCAGTCGTATCCGTGGCCGAGTCCAGCTGCGCTGTGACCCCGAGGATGTGGCCGCTGCCGAAGAGGGGCCAGCCTGAACAGTCCCGCCATGCCTGCTGCTTCTCCCGTCCCACGGACCAGCTGAGATGGCATCCCGCCAGAGCCAGGTGACAAGCCTTCATATTTTACGTCGACCCTGGCTCGGACATGGACATGGCCCGGCTGTTGGTGGAGCCCGGGCCGTACGCTGAGGGGGGGGGGGATGTAAGGCCCGTGGCGCGCCGTGCATTCGAAGACCGCGCCACTTCCCAATGCTCCCTGCGCGCTGCCTGTTTCCCTCTCCCCGCTCGTTCGGGGATAACCGGTCCCGCGCGAGGGGGCTACAAAAGAAGGCACGCGCCGCCGTCTCGCCCACTCTTCGCCCCTGCTCTTCGTTCCTGCTTCGCGCCTGGCGCTCCTCCACGGAAGACGACCCGCAGGCTGCAGCTCCCCGGACGACGACCTAGCACCTCCTTCGACGACCCCTGTGAGATTAAAGATGTTTGTTACACGGCTCGCTATATATTTGTCGTGCGCATCCCTCGGGCAGAGGAATCGCCCACAAGTGTAAGGTCGTTTTTCCCCGTATCCTGTAAGTTCAGACCAAGAATGCGGAGGTTGGGGGTTTGTGGTATGGGAGTATCGTGCAGATAAATTGTTATGGGGGCGGTAGGAACACGCCGCGGCCGGAGTAGAAAGAGTGCTGATTTTGTCGGGGAGCATTCAAGGCCAATTTTTTCCGTGTGGGTAGATATGGCTGTGGCCGCTTCTTGAAGTGTAGATTCTATGTCTCCATCCGAGCCGTATGTGGTCCAAACCGTGATATCATCCGCGTAAATGGTGTGTCCCAAGTGTAGGATACTGCTTAAAGCCTTTGCCAGCGGGATCATGGTAATATTAAAAAGGAATGGCGACAACACTGCGCCTTGCGGGGTGCCAATGTTACCAAGTGTGAAAGAGGGGGCCTGTATATCATCTATATGCAAGGAGGCGGTCCGTCCATTCAGGAAGGCCCTGATATAGTTATAGGCCTTAGGCCCTAGCTGCAGCTCTTGAATGTCTTGCAGGATAGCACTGTGCGTGGCCTTATCAAATGCTTTGGTGAGGTCTACTGCCAGTATTGTTGTGGTGTGGTGTGGCATATCATTGAGGATAGCATTTGAAATCTGTAGTAAGGCGTCCTGCACCGATAAATGAGCTCGAAAACCTAGCATGCTATGGGGATACAGTCCATGGGATTCCATGTGTTGTGTAAGACGGATGACGATGACATGCTCAAAGAGTTTCCCCAGACATGATGTCAGGGAGATGGGACGGAGATTTTGGGCATTTATGGGCTTGTTTGGTTTAGAAATGAATATTATTTTACCATGCTTTCATTCATCCGGTAGCTGCCCCGCTTCCCAGCACTCGTTAAAGTATTCAGTGAGCAGGGAAATAGAACGGTCATCTAGGTTTCTGAGCATGACATTGGTGATTTTGTCCTCTCCAGGGGTTGGGTTGCGTAGCTTAAGGAGGGCTAATCTAACTTCGATCTCCATAATGGCGGCATCTAGGGAGGGTTGATCAGGGCCTATGTAGTCTGGGTAGGATATTGCTTGGCCCACAGTAGTATAAGTTGATTGCAGTTGGGCTAAGAGTGATTGCTGACTACATCGATGTTTATGGATAAGCGTTTTGAGGGTAAGCCGAGTTTCCTTTTTATTTTGTGCGGGGTCTATCATGTGTCGAAGAAGATGCCAGGCCTGGAGGAGGAGAGATTACCTCGCAACCCATTGCATATTTGGTGCCAGTTATGTTTACTGAGGGCGGCGCTGTGCTCTTCTACTTGCTTTTGAATTTGCGCCAGTTTAAGCTTTCGATTATGCTTATGTTTTTTCCAGCGCGCAAAGATACTCTTCTGTGCTTCGAGAAGGTGCATTAACCTACTATCTGCAATGGGAGTCTCGGGGGTGGTGTCTAAAGTTTGCGTGAAAGCCTGGGCATCCTCCTTGAGCTGTGTCATACATGTGTGGAGGTTAAAGGGGTTCTTCAATGTTCTGGCCTCTCTGTGCTTACGCAGATTATCCCAGCTAGTTTGCCGGACACGGTAGATTTTAGCTTTTTTGGCAAAGTCAAGCTCTATAGTTCTTATATAATAGCCACTGCCCAGGGTCTCATTCGAGTTGCTCCATACCAGTGTTGGAAGGTTTCGGCCGAATGTAAGGTCTGGGCTAGTATCGGTGGTGACACTATTGCCGTTTCTTGTAGGTGTGCTTACATCAATATATATAGAGAGGCCCTGCATCTGAAGGTTGTTGTGTAATTCCGCTCCTCTCTTGTTGGTGCGCATGTCCCCAGTCTACATGTGCGCAGTTAAAGTCGCCTATAATAATGAGGGGGTCCTTTTTTTGCCACTGTGGATGCAGCTTTAATGAGAGCAATTAATTCGGCGACCGGCTGTCTCTGAAGGAGGTAACAGTTAAGGATGAATAGGGGATAGGATTTCTGAGCAGACGGGATTAATTCTAAATATGTGTGAGCCACCGGGGAGTGTAGTTAGTGACAAGTGTATGGAATTAAGTGTTGAACATACGTGGTAACCCTAGGGTTGGGAGTGGTCAGATGGTACCAGAGCATATCCTGGTAATGATACATTTGTTCCAGCATCCTGGAACGCTAATATATCGGGGTGTGTGGAGGAAGCAGAGAGTAGTTGCTGCAGGGGTCTCGTTTGCGGCGAACCCCCTGCAGTTCCATTGCAGAATGCGTAGTCTGGGGTTACTGCCTCCTGTCGACAGGGCCATGCTGGAGGGTAGGAGGGGGTTGTCAGCTGGGGTGTGCGAAGACATTCCAGCAATCATTTTTGGAATCTGTTGCATAATGGCTGTGGTTACTTGTCTGATAATTGTTTCTGTAAGCCTAGCCATGGCGGTTTTAATGTACGTTTGAGTCTGAGCCAGAATCTTGGCTTCTAGGTTTTGGGCAAAGTCTTTGAATTTTGAGTCAATGTCTGGAACGTCGTCTGGCCGCCGTTTTTTGGGGAGGGGGTGTGAACAATTGGGGTGTTGGCGATTGAGGGGGTTGGTTGGATGTGGAAGGAATAGAGCTAATGGCTGCACTTAAATGCCTTACCTCTTCTCGCAGGAGTGCTTTCTCTTCCTCCCGCAGTGATGTTTGGGGTGTACTGCTGGCTTTGGTCCAGGCTGGCTGGCGATCCTGACGAGGCACTAGGGGTGGAAAGTCCTTTGCCGTGGGCACTGCTGTTTTTGGTTTCGGCGCTGTCCGTCGTCGAGGCTGGGGGGTCCTGGCTTTGCATGAGCCTGTACCGGTAAGGTGGTTCCCACCATAAAGAATGCATTTCGGCGTGCAAGTGTCTTGCCTGTTGTGATTCTCTCCACATCGGGGGCAGAGTCTGTTTCTTGGGACAGGGCACACGTCGTGTCTGTGACCAGGTTTCCCGCAGTTTGTACAAGCTTCAGGGCTGCCCTTGTATTTAGTGCATCGATGTACAACACACATGTACTTGATGGTGCGGGTTACCGGACCAGAAGCAAATGTTATTAGAATTGACGACGTTTTCCCATGCGTCGAGCCGCTATGATATTGGCCTTTGGGTTGCGATACTGCAAGTCCTTTAGTATTTCATCTGGTGCTTCATTCCAGTATGCGCGGGAAATAACACCCTTGACTGCCGCTGGAGGTGCCGCGATATACGCGGCTACCGGGAATTTCTTGCCATCTATAGTGATTTCCTGCATGTTCACTAAGGCGAGAGCTGTTGCCTCCGCCACCGTCGCTACCGTGAAGGTATTGTTTGTGGGATGAACTCTGATGTGCAGTTCGCCCATCACTGAGCAGCTCGGAGTTGCATGCAGTGCCTGCAAGAGACTTGAAGCTGGAAGCTTTTCCAGGGAGAGCCCGCCTCTCGGGCGAAATACGACTCGGATCGTGCCTGCCGGCAACGCGGCAAGTTGTTTACTTTTGTGCACAACCGCGCGCGTCATGCGTAGTAAGTGCGGCGTCTCCTCGAGCGGGGCTCGAGAGGTTCCAGGTGCAGCGTCCGACGGCGCGCCAGCGTTGCTTCCGTTAGGATTGACGTGAACTGAGGCCGTTGATGGTTGTTTTGAGGCCGCGTTTGAATCTGAGGTTTGAGCTCGATAAGCACGTAGGACAGTTTTCCACTCACCAGGGTGATAGTCTTGTGGGTTGGGTATCTCTGCATCCACTGGTTCCTCCATGGTTGTTGAGGACTGAGGAACGCGGCGCGCCGGACAGGCTCGCCTCGATGAGACGAGGCCTAGTGCGGCGGCGTGGCTGTCAGAGGGGTTTTCACTGGATGCTTCTCGAATATCGCGGGACACATCCAAAAGATGGCAGCGGTTAGGGTCCGTATACCTTCCTGGATCCGTTGATCGTTTTTACGTGTCACAGGAATGATTAGCTGGGCATAAGAGCCAGAAATTGGCTTAGTTGTTGCGAACCGCACCCGCTCACCTCCGCTGCCTCGTGCGAAACGAAGAGGCGTCCGTGTGCTGTGCGATGTCAGCGCACGTTAAAGATCCCCAGGTGGTCGAAATTACTCCAAAGCCCTCCACTACGGCTCTTCTTTCTCTCTTTCCACTTTCACTCCCACCTTCCTCCCCTCCCTTACGGCGTGGTTAAGGTGTCCACAAAAAACAAGTGAGACAGTTACCGCGCCTTATAGACAAACACTGATCTGTGACGTAAGCACGATGCGGTGGCCCTTCTACCGCCAGCGTGGTCCGACTGGGGGTGAAACGTAGGCTTAGCGCCCATAGGAATACATGGAAGCGAAATATTCCAAAGCAGTATTTTTAATTTCACGGGTCATCTGTGATGTCGTTATTCGGTACAGAGCAACCATGAACGCCGTGGAACAGATCGTTAGGTGTGAAATCTCATTACCGAGGCGAAGTATTTTTTAAAACACTGCGATACGTATGGGGGTGCTAGTTGAGAGGGCGACCCATAGAAATACATGTAAACACAACTTACTGCAAAAATTTGCTCGGTTCAGCAGCGTTCAACCCTTCTCATTTTTTGATGAACGTCTTGTGCGACGCCCCGACATGATGTGGCATGACACACTACATTCTCTTGCAAGTAATGCTAGTCTGACGACTTGCGGGACCGCTCACAGCACGATAAACTGACCGCGCACAGTTGCAGGCGACCATGCAGCACCCGCTGTCGTTAGCAGACGCTCCGGAGCTGGAGGCGGCCGCGGTGGGTATCGCCAGCTACGCTGTCGTCTGCTGCAATGCGCGAATCTCGTTCGGTTCATATTGTCGTATGGCGTTTGACAACTGCTTTTTAAATATAATTCTGTCTAGCACGTAACACTAGAGCGACAGTATATTACCAAGCTTATTTACCCTATACGCAGCAGCATACCAGACTGTAAGCAAAACTGCGCGATTCGCTACATCCAGCTTGCCTTTTGGTGGTGTCTGGATTCACAACACAGGTTATTTGGGGAGTTTTAAAAGTAGACTGCCTCCGTAATGACGCACCCTACTTTATCAAGCACTTCTTCAAAGCGCTGGTCAACGTTTAATGACCGGCGACCACTTCTGATGCTCTGCGAAATGAGAAAAATATTCCAGTAAGTTGTGTTTACATGTATTTCTACGGGTCGCCCTCCCAACTCACACCCCAACATGTTTCGCAGTGTTTTAAAAATACTTCGCCTCGGTAATGATATTTCATATTTTTACCATCTGTTTTAGGATGTTCATAGTTGTTTTGTACCGAATAACGACATCACAGGTGCCCCGAGAAATGAGAAAATGCTTAGAAATATTTCGGTTTCATGTATTCCTATGGGCGCTAACCCTATTTTTCACTCCCAGTCGGCTGCGAGGCCGCGAGCGCCCCCTTTGTTTGTAAACATGGTGTTGGTCTATAAAGCAATCTATTAAAAGCAATCAGGAAGAAGAAAAAGAAAATGCACGGGCCTGCTACTGGCTCTGGAGCTGAGCCACCTCCGCTGCCTCGTGCAGACAGAAGAGAAAATAGAGAAGAAAGAAAAGGAAGAGGGCGAGAAAAACGCGCGCCACAAAAACAGCCGTCGTCCACCACCACCGAAGCGGTGGCGGATGCAATGACAGCCTACAACAGATAAAAATTCGGTGGCAGGCTAGCCCCCGCCGCAAGCGGCGGTGACTTACCTGTCCCAGCCCCATCAGGGAAGTACCTCGCACAAAATGATGCAACAGGTGAATCAGCTGTCTGTATTGACTCACCGACATATTCCGACAGCTGAAGGCAAGGCGCATATTTGCTGTGCGATGTCAGTGCACGTTAAGAATCGCAGGTGGCCGAATTTTTGGAGTCCACTACGGCGTCTCTGATAGTCTCAGTCCCTTTGGGACATTAAACAACGCAAGCCAAACCAAAGCAAACCCCTGCTACTACGACGCCGACAGATTTTCGGCCGGATGAGCTGTGTCAGCTATCCCTTAAAATGCTCTCTTAAATTACTCCGTAGCCCTCCACTACGGCTCCTCTTTCTCCCTTTCCATGTTAACTCCCACCTTCCTCTCTTCCTTTACGGCGTGGTTCAGGTGTCCACTGACACAAGTGTGACAGATACTGCGCCTTTCCCTTCGTGGGAACCAATAATAATCATATTAACGCCTACGACATTCACATCGAGCGGCTGTGATGGACTTGTTTGAATTTCTTTTATAAAACCTACTAAGTGAAAAGAACATTTCAGAATAACAACGTTGCACATCGTGAGCAACTAAATTTCGTTGTTGTCATTGCTGACCACATCGTACAAGGTTATTAAAAATTTCCAGATAACATTGGAAATCAAGTTTATCCATTTATATGCGTTGTAAACCACTGTCTAATGCCTATTACGTAAGCACTCGACATGATCGTAAGCAAACCTTGAGCCGGGAATCGTATATGGACGACATTTTCTGAGTATTCTTATTCACTAAGAACTCTTGCTGTTATAGCCCGCGATGGTGGTGATGTCACCGGTGAGTTTGATAATTAATTCAAAGGAAGGAAAGGCGAAATGATAAGGACTTTGTGCTCATAGTTAAACATTGCATGCAGCAAACTGGTTTCGATGTAGGCTAATTGCAAAGAGATCATGCAGTAAAATATGCATGCCCTTTAATTATCCACGTTAAGAGGGCGGGGGCGTTGAGAATTTTACAGGCCTCCAATACAGCATCCCTCATAGCCATGCCACGCTGAGGTCTGAGATTAACAACACTGCAAAACTAAACGAACATGTTCACTCAATTACATTCTCGCTTACAAGTCATTTTATATATCCTGTCTTTAGCTTTAGTGTCTGCTTTTTAAAAAGAAACAATTTGCATCTGAGTATGTGTTGCGAGGCAGCATCATTGTTCACTTTTGTTAGTTTCGCTTCTTAGGTTGTGAATTCGAAATGAACCAAGCGGGCAGTCTCAGTAATGTGACTTTTTTTTTGCGGCTCGCATGGACATGCCCTGAAACGCACCAGCTTCCGAGTACCCGTGTCAAGTGCACCAGCAAAGAGGAATTCACGACTGCTGTAAGCATGCTGCTGCTGTGTGCTCTTTCATAACTCCCACGAAGATGAGTCTTGTTCAAGCCGTGCTCAACAAAGGGGCAAACCCAGCGGCGATTGGATTGTTAAAACGTTTATTTGGGGCCTGCAGTAAACGCGCACTGGAGCGCGCGCGCTCCGGACGGGGCCTACGTCATCCTCTGGGCACCAGCCGCGCGGTCTGGGTCCCCCCGCTCGCCGTTGCCGGCTCGCTGGTTCCCTGCCGGGCCAGAGCCTTGATGACCTGCTGGACGGCCCAGAGTTGTACCTTTTGATTGTCGCTCCCTGCGGCTGCTTCCAGTGGCGGCGGGATCCTGCCAGTTTTAGCTTCTTCCTGGTACCTGTTGCAATTCCACAGCATGTGTGCGAAGCCGGCCGTCTCCGTTCGGCAGACTGCATTTGTCTGTCGGGTGCGTCTCGGGATACATTCTATGCATCAGCGACGGACTGGGGAGTGAGCCCGTCTGTAGCTGTCTGAATAAAACGGCTTGCTCTCGACTGAGCTCCGAGCAAGGGGGTGGAAGAGTTCTGCGAGCTAGGCGGAACACCTTAGTTATTTCGTTGTAGTCGGTCACTCGGTCTTTAGTGCTGAACCACAGCGGCCAGTCGACCAATGCGCGGTCCGTTAGCGCGCGCGCCTCGGCGTGTGTCGTCTCGTTGTGGTTGGCGTTGCGGTCTGACGCCTCGCCCGCGTGCGCCGGGAACCACTTGATTCTCACTTGTTTGCTGCCATCGTAAGTTCTTGGTTGCCGGCAGTATGCGCACAGCTTCCTTCGCTATCCTGCCTTTGGCGTAATTTCTCACCGCCTACCTCGAGTCGCATAGCACTGTGTGGCAGTCACGGTCGGCGATAGCCAGGGCGACGGCCACCTCCTCCGTTTGCTCTGCCTTGGTGGATGTCGTGCTGGCGGTCTTGCGAACGGTACCGGTCGCGTCGACGACGACCGTCGTGAAGCCGTGTATCTTGGCGCACTCAGCCGCGTCAACGTAGCGTGCATGTGTGTCGGCCGCGTGCTGGTCTATCAGCGCCTTGCCACTCGCTGCTCTCATCCCTTTGTTATACTCCGGGTGCATGTTCTTCGGTACCGAGTCCATTATGATGTTGCGCCTGATCTCATCGGGGACGGGGACTGCGTCTGCCCCCTGCCTAGATAGCCAGTTGCCAGGTTGTCCAGAATTCTCCGGCCGGCCTTGGTCGTAGACAGTCTTTCGAGTTGTCGGTGAGTTGGGCCTCCGCTATCTGCTCCAGCGTGTTGTGCCCCCCCAGATGTAGGAGACGTTTGGTGCTCGTTGTTTCGAACAGTCCCAGTGCCGTCTTGTAGGCTCTGCGGATGACTATATCTATCTTGGAAATCAAACTAGCGCACTTCAAGATATATCTATCTTGTTTCTCTCGCTCTTCTTCCACTTGAGGTAGGCCGCCACGTACGCTACGAGACATATGACGAACGAGTGGATCTGTCTGATCAGGCTCTCTTCCCTCATTCCACTTTTCTTTTTTTTTTTGCGAAGTTTGTTGCCTCAGGGCATAAGAGGAATGTCATGATGGATGAGGGATGTGGTCAAATAAATGAAAAAAGGTTGGCTGATGCAATGAAATCGAGGAGTGAACGATGATGCGGTCCCAGTGTCCAAACAGCATATGACTCCGGATTATGGGGGGAGAGGCCAGCTGCCACCAGGTGCCGGATCCGCGTTGGCTCCAACGCTGGGCAATCCCACAGTAGGTGATGGATGTCTGCTTCTATATTTTTAGACTTGCAGATGGGGCACCCAGGGTGTGGATATAAATACCGAAATTGTGGCCACTTTCGGATCACTGCTGGTGTTAGGGCCACCCCAACTCTAATCCTCCGAAGCGCCACCTCCTCTGCACGGGTTAGACCGCGGGGGAGGCTTACCGTACACGGAGGTATAAGAGCACGTGTACGGCGCCGGAGGTGCTCCTTCCTTGTTAAAAGCAGGGTGGCATTGTCTAATTTTATAAGGTTTGGCGATGTCGATGTCGAGTTTGATAGGCGGGTTGCAGCATCCACTTGGCTTTGAGCACTTAAAAGGTCACGCGGGGTCCATTCAATACGAATTGGATTTGGTATGCGAGCTGCTAGACTGTGTATGTTCTGGCAGATTTCCGGGCTACTACTAACTCGTCTACGTAGCTTTGTCACCTGGAGGGCATCTGTACGTATGATAATACGGGCCGTGGGAAGCATGGGAATGGCGGTCACAGAGCGAAGCGCCTCTTGCACTGCAAGCAGTTCCGCACAAAAAGAAGATGGAGGTTCCGGTAATTGAAATGTTGATGTCTTGTTCAATGAAGATTTGCTAGGACAGTAAACTGCTGTTATCACTTCACAGGCTTTGATGCTTGCGTCGACGTAAATTATAATGGAACCATGTGGCAAGCGGGCGTCTTGTTCCATAATTCGGTCGCGAAGTGATGACGCCGTTTCCTGTGTTCTTGGTCGGCGTAAATCAGTCGCCTTATTATCGCTCAGCTGTACAAAACGCCAAGGTGAAAGAACTGGCAGTGGCAGTGGTAGTAGTGAATGTTTCGAAGCATAAGCCTTCAGAGCACACGTTGCGTGAGAGAGTGTGGCCTTAAGCTTGCGTGCATCACGTCGTTGCTGCACCAGTTCATCTATTGTGTTTAGTTGTGCGTTTTCTTGGAGTGCCACGTACGCTACGAGACATATGACGAACGAGTGGATCTGTCTGATCAGGCTCTCTTCCCTCATTCTACTTCTCTTTTTTTTTGCGAAGTTTATTGCCTCAGGGCATAAGAGGAATGTCATGATGGATGAGGGATGTGGTCAAATAAATGAAAAAAGGTTGGCTGATGCAATGAAATCGAGGAGTGAACGATGATGCGGTCCCAGTGTCCAAACAGCATATGACTCCGGATTATGGGGGGAGAGGCCAGCTGCCACCAGGTGCCGGATCCGCGTTGGCTTCAACGCTGGGCAATCCCACAGTAGGTGATGGATGTCTGCTTCTATATTTTTAGACTTGCAGATGGGGCACTTTTCTTGTTCGTAACTCGTTTGAGTAGTCTCGTGGCGTTCGCCGCTTTCGCAATCAGCCGGGTGACGGTCTCGCCGTTTCTGCCGTGCGTCTCGATCGTCATTCCCAACACTCTAGTCTTGTTGACTCTTGGGATCGCGTTTCCCTCTCTGGTCTTGACTTTGATTGCCTCGTACTCTCTCGGGCTGCTCTTGGGTTTGCGGTGCTTGACGGGCGGGTAGACGAGGAGCTCCGACTTGCTCGGCGAGCATCTGAGCCCCGTTCCGTCGAATTGGTCTTCGATCGCATCAACGGCCGCCTGTAGGGTGGATTCGATGTGCGCATCGCTGCCCCCTTCCACCCACAGCGTTATGTCGTCCGCGTATATCGTATGTCGGACTTCCTTGATGTTCCTGAGCCTTTCGGCCACTCCTATCATCACGAGATTGAAAAGCACCGGCGAGATGACCAATCCCTGAGGTGTGCCTGTGCTTCCCAGCTTCTTCTCCTGTGCTTGGAGGTCCCCCGCTCTGAGCTCGGCCGTTCTGTCCGTGAGGAAGTCTTTGATGTAAATGTATGATCTCTCTCCCATGTTGAGTTTCGAGACTTGGGATAGGATCGCCGAGTGCTTCACCTTGTCGAAGGCGTTCTGCAGGTCGAGTGCCAGTACTGCTTTGTTGTCGCCGGTGTTGCCGTCGATGATCTGGTGCTTGAGTTGTATCATGGCGTCTTGGGTACTTAGATGCTGCCTGAAGCCAATGATCGTTTCCGGGTAGAGATCTTTCTCGAGGTATTTATGCCACCTGTTGAGCAGGACGTGCTTCAACACCTTGCCCACGCAAGATGTGAGCGATATGGGTCGGAGGTTATCCGTCTCGGATGGCTTGCCCGGCTTGGGAATCAGGATCATCTTGGCCTTCTTCCACTGCGTCGGCAGCGTTTCCGTTTTTCAGCTTTTGTTGTAATAGCTCATGAGGCTTTCTATGGATTTGTCGTCGAGGTTCTTAAGCTCCTTGTTGGTGATGCAGTCCAGCCCGGCCGCCGACCTGCTGTTGAAGTCCTGCAGTGCCGTGCGAACTTCTACGTCTATATCACTGTCGATACGGGCGTTGGGCAGCCCCCCCCCCCCCCCCCCCGTACGGCCCGAGGCACTCCGTGGGCGTAGTCGGCAGGTATCTGTCGCTGATGCGTTTCGTCACCTTATCGGCGTCGTGTTTAGTGACTTCTCAATGGACGAGCTTCGCCAGTCGGTCCCTTTGGTGTGACTTAGTCTTGTTTTCGTCGAGCAGATGCTTCAGCAAGCTCCATATTTTCCCGTTGTGCATCTGGCCGTCGGCAGCGTTGCATATATCGTTCAACTGTTGCGCACGCTAGCGTGCGACAGTGGTCCTCGATTGCTCTGTTGAGTTCTGCGACTTTCTTTCGTAGCCTACGATTACGGCGTTGTTTTTTCCATCTGTTGAGAATGGACTGCTTGGCCTCGATAAAGTGGGCCAGTCGGCTATCCATTCTGTTCGTTTCGAGGTCTGTTACTATGTCCTTGGTTGAGTTTCGAACATCTTGAGGATCTTGTTGGTCCACGTGTCGATGTCGTCGATTTCGGTCTCTTCCGCCTCCTGATTTCTGTTATCTCTGAAGGCGGTAAAAATCGATCCACGTATGTTTTCTGACTGTGGTACTGCTCTGATTCAATATGAAGATTTCCACGATCATATCGTCGCTGCCGAGGTCCACCCCCGTGTTCCTCCACGTGATCGGGATCGGTTCGTTGTTCTTGACGAACGTGAGGCCGGGGCTGGTATCTCCGGACACAGAGTTGCCAATTCTCGTTGGGTAAGCCGGGTTGGTTATGAAGGCCCAGCGGCGAAAATCCAAGGTCTTCTTAGAGAGCATAGTGGACTTGTTGCCTAGTGAGTTTGTGAACTGTGTTTTTTTTCTTCACTAATATTTTTCTTATAACCACGTAGGGCGGCTCACAAATATTTCTCGGATAGGTAGAATTATATTACTGGTACTCTTATTAGCTTTCATAAACAACCCATCAAATATTCCGAACACGCTTTTATTTGTAGATGCACAGTGCGATGTCCTTTCTGATTCCTCCCTTTTTTGAAACAGGTTAGAAATCCACTCTCCCGAGAGCTGAATCCTGCATCCTGCACTACACTACTGAAGTACCCAGAGATCAAATATCCACTGCATGAGCTCTCAACTCTTCATGAAGATGAACTGATTTGCAAAGAAGTCCTAGAATATTTTATTGAGGGGTTTCCGAAGCTGCGGACGGAGAGATTCTCGAAGATCTATTGGCTCCAATGCTGACGAGGTCATTCTACCATCACCTGGAAATTAATGATGACCAGCTTGCACAACCGAGGGGTCTTGTATCCGAACTTGTTGCCGATCAAGGAGCAAAATACTAACCGAAATAACTCGAAAACAGCACTGTTGTGTATTTGGCTATTCTCATACAGGGGCAAGCGAACTGTCCACAGCATGTGGCTTCTAAAAAATTAATATCGCGTCCAGTAAAAATATCAGAGACTCAACAATGCTCTTATTTATATTACGCAGATTACATATGGATTGCAGACTACAGATTAACGGCTCTAAAGCTCACATAATACTGTAATAAGGAAGCAATGGCAGATTTCGCAGACCACACAGCAGCTTTCAATGGCCAGCACCTAAGAAAGTAATGCTAAGCGTTATGATTAGTTTCCTGCATGAATAATAACTTTTAAAGTGGAAATGATGTTATGTTGTATGCTATTTGCCTTTTCGATTTTTCTAATATAGAAGGTCATGTACCGAGTTAAGATTAATGCATGCATTATTATTACCAACTATTCTTTTATAGGCATCAAGGTAGAAGGTACAGCCCGAGTGAGCTTGGAGCAGAAACGGGATATACGTATTATACAGGTATATACCTGCTTAGCAATGTGTGCAATACACTGTTATTGATAAACGCATTGGTTGAAGATTTGTGCAGCAATGCTTATAGCCATGTTTGGTTTTCTAGACAGGCTTAATAGTGGGGCCACAGCAACCATGGCTTTGCTGTAGCCCGGTTGGACTTGCAAAATAAGGGGAGAAACAGTGCTCGTTGAGATAAGTGCCCTTTCAAGTATAACAAACGACCTTTCATCCACTACGAAGAAAGAAGTGCATCTTCCCTAACCTCACGTCCCCCATTACATTATTACACTCAAGAAGACACTTTAATACTACACACAAACACAGGTATGAATATACGTACTCAATTTGCAAATGTCACTCCTCTGCCTACTCACCCAAGCAATCAGAAATTGTGCCCCACAAAGACGTCACTCGTCGGAAGCCACAATATGGCGAAACATGCAAACCCGTGCTTACCTAATCCAACCAGACACAATAGGATTTGGCCCGCGCAATACTCACAAATGCATGTCCGACCTGCGTTGAGATGTCCGGCATCATACAGAGGGTTTGTAACTGCTCAGAAAAACTTACATCATACGATTTACAGAAAATTTGCCATGAGCAGTGGGAGGCGAAACTGGTTCACACACAGCTCCTCATTCAGTGCCAGTGGTTTCCCGGATCCGCACAAATTTAAACAACTAATTAGGTACGTTATTTAGCACCATGGAAGCTTACCAAATACCGAACTAAGGAAAACAGATGCGGAAATATTCATTGCCGACCATTTAAAACCAGATCTTCATGGAGGAAATCATTGACATAACCAGAATTTCGTTAACACAATTGCGCGCTGTTTGAATTATTTAACTGTATTTTTCTTAATTATGTCGTTCTTCTTGTTTATTTGCTCTCGAGTGGGATGTGTTTTTAGTCAACATGTGTGTTGGACTAAAAAGGGACGATCGTGAAAAGGGGGAGAAGGAGGAAGCGCTGGTGTTTGGTTTGCTGGTGTTTTGTTCTGCTGTCTTCTCCTGACTGCTGGACCCTGTCTTGTCTGCGAGCATTGTCTGTTCTCTCCGGTAAGGCCATTTCATGTCGGACGATTTGCCAGTAGTTGTTTTAAACCGAAATTCTGGGTCTATAACCATTGAAAGGAGCTCGTAGAAGCTCATCTCACCTCTCAGTACAAGCACTTCATCACATCCCCAAGGCACGTCGCATATTCAACAAGGTTGGAATAGGCTTCGAAGCGACTACCGCTTACGGGGCCCAGCTTCCGCCTCGCGTCCACAATAACCTCATCGTTACCCCTGTCCCTAAAACGTGCACCCAATGTATCATCTCGCTCGCTGTAAGGATAGGGCTGTCTCTGCACAAAATGATGTTGTGGCTGCAGAAAGAGGGAAAGCGCTGCCGGGGTGGTGCAGTAGTAAGACTCCCGACTACTGTGCCGGAGTAGCCGGGTTCGAACATGACCTCGGCGGCTGCGTTTCGATGGAGGCGAGGAGGAGGAGGAGGAGGAGGAGGAGGAGGAGGAGGAGGAGGAGGAGGAGGAGGAGGAGGAGGAGGAGGAGGAGGAAAACACTTTATTTCACGAGTGAGTTTGGACCCTTCAAGGGCCCAGGGCCACCGCACGGCCCTCACATTACGCGCATGTGTCCAGGTCACGTAGGGCCATGGCACTGGCACCCCGGTCCACACAGCGAAGTTGGATGTCCAGGTCCTGCGACGTAAGGAGCGCCTCCCATTCCTCCCATGATCCGATGGCGGGCTGTCCCTGCGGGGGAGGATCGGCTGGGCAGCCGAAAAGAATGTGGTCCAAGGTGGCGTGCAACTCTCCATAGAGAGTGCACTCAGGGGAAACGGGTCGGTAGTAGGATAGGCGTTGAGGGGTGAGAAGCGTTCGGGTTTGAAGACGCCTCCAGAGGATTTGTTGGGAGTCAGACAGCTAGGAGGGGGGAGGGGGGTAGAGTCGACGGGCAAGGCGTGCTTGCTGTGTGAGCACAGAATGTATGTGCCCGCTCCCTCGAGAAATCTCGGCATGGGTCGCCATTTGCCCGGCTAATAAGTCCTCGGGCTATGTTATCGGCGGCCTCATTTCCGGGATTGCCAGAGTGAGCCTTCACCCATATAAGCTCAATACGCCTGTCAGAATTCAGGGTGCACATTCTCAATATTTGCCACGTGGGAGGATGGACGCGTCCGCGGGCAAAGTTAAGTATGGCTGTTTTGGAGTCGCTAAGTATGTCAGCCGCATCTGTTTGGGCGATTGCTAAGGCTATAGACACTTCCTCCGCTTCCTTCGAGTTACAGGAAGGGTCTATGAAGTGAGTGAGTGGGGGGGCTGCTGGATTGTAGGCCACCGCTACCGAATGGTCTGAACCACATGCGGCGTCCACTCAGCGGACGTCCTCTGCAGTCCCTAGTGTTTATGGAGAGCTTTGGCTCGCGCGACGCGGCTGGATTGATGGTGTTCTGGGTGGACGTTCTTAGGAAGAGGTTTGAGGATAAGCGCTGAATGCACGGCCTGAGGGAGAGGGTTTAACTCCTCAGCATGTGCGGGTATGCGAATACCGAGAGTGTCCTGTATATGTCGTCCTGTTTGCGTGCCAGCCCCCCGAAAGTACTGTGTGTACCAATGTGCCTCTATAAGTTCTTGTATATTGTTGTGCATTCCTAGTTTTAAGAGCTTGTCCGTGCTAGTGGTCTTCGGTAGGTTGAGCGCTGCTTTGGTAGCCATGCGGATTAAGGCGTTGATTTTATCTTTGTCTGCACAGGAGAGGTTCAGGTAAGGAGAGGTGTAAAGAATACGACTGAGCACAAAGGCATGTGGTACCTTTAAATTATCAGCTTCATCTAGGCCGGCTCGTGAGTGTGAAACCCTTTTCAAAAGATGGATGACGGGGTAAGTAGACTGTTTTAGTGCCTTCAGGGTTTAGAGCCCGTGGCGCGCCGCGCATTCGAAGGCCGCGCCACTTCCCAATGCTCCCTGCGCGCTACCTGTTTCCCTCTCCCCGCTCGTTCGGGATAACCGGTCCCGCACGAGGGGGCTATAAAAGAAGGCACGCGCCGCCTTCTCGCCCTCTCTTCGCTCCTGCTCTTCGTTCCTGCTTCGCTCCTGCTTCGCGCCTGGCGCTTCTCCACAGAAGCGACCCGCAGGCTGCAGCTCCCCGGACGACGACCTAACACCACCTCGACGACCCCTGTGAGATTAAAGATGTTTGTTACACAGCTCACTGTGTATTTGTCGTGCGCATCCCTCGGGCAGAGGAATCGCCCACAACTGGCACCCAACTGGGACTGAATTAGCACCCATGTGGACGATTTCTCTGCCAACGTGGCAGCGCACGGCAACACGACGGGCTGGTTATTTGTATGTTAGGCGCGACGCCATTTTGAGTTTAGGGCTATCGTGTGTGCAGATGACGCGAAGTGTAGTATAGTAGTGTTTGTACAGTGTTTTAATTTTGTTTTAGGTTATGTGTGTCTTTTTTAGTGCCGGGCGGTTTGTGTTTTAATTTCTTTTTGTGCATATGTTAGTTTTATGAAGTGTTTAGCCTTTGTGAATAGCCTCCTGATGCGGGCTAGGTGGTAGTCGTGCGCGTGCAGCAGTTCTTCGGCTCCCAGCCGGCCTTAGTTGTTGAGTGCAATGCCTCCGAGAAAAGACGTGCCAGATAGGGCCGCCGCTTCGGACGCCAGTGCGTCCGGAAGTGAGGTGACGGACGCGGTAGAGTCTGCGCAGGTTACCGAAGCGGCCGCCCTGATGAGGCAGATGAACGAAATGCTGTCGGTGTTCACCCTTAAGTTCGGTTCGGTGTCTAGCGCCAACCAAGCCACAGTTGCGGCGACAGTCTCGCGTCCGCGGATAAATGTAGAGGTTCCCTCCTTTTCCGGCTACACGGACGTGAAGTCAGTCCACGAGTTCTTGCAAGAACTCGAGGATTATCAGACGGCACTGGGTTCCCCAGACGACGTGGTGCTAGCGCAGGTAATCCCCGTGGCACTTGTTGAGAGCGCGGCGCGATGGAGACGCTGCCAGGCGGCCTCCCAGTCGATGGCAGACTTCACAGATCGCTTCCGCGCCGAGTTCTTGCCGCCCGATTACGAGCGCCGGATGCTTGAGGAGCTAGCGTTGCGTGCACAGCACCCAGAGTAGAGCCTCCTCAAGTATGTACGCGCAATGCAGGAGCTCTACAAAAGGGCAGATCCCACGGCAACCGATCTTGAACAGGTCGCGCGCGTGATCATGCAATGCCATCCGCGCTTCAAGCCGTATTTGCGGGGACGTGGGTTTGCAAACCTCGAGGCCCTAGCACAGGAAGCGAAGGTAGTGCAGGCGGATTTACCCGCTGAATTGCGCTACCAGCCACCCCCCAGGCCAGCCGAAACGCTAGAGCCGCGATGCGCCTGGGCCGGAGGCCATGACTCCGCGCCGCGCGCCAGAAGCGCAGACGTAATGACGGTAGGGCAGGAAAGGCCAGCGGAAGGCTCCGCGATTCCTCGCGCTCTTGACCCGTACGCGTTCGAGGAGCGGCGTCGAGCTGGGCTCGCCAGAGACGTCCGCATACGCGCGGAGAGAGGGGAAAGACGTCCCCAACCGCTTCGTGGAACGCGGCATTCCCCGACCGCGCGGCAGGTGAACGATCGGCTTTGCTGGAATTACAACCAGCCGGGCCACGTGGCACGAGAGTGTCAAGCAAGGCGTATGCAGGGAAACGTGGACCGCCGGCGGCCATAATTGGTAACACCAGACTGTCACCGTCGGAGGGAGAATTTCGTGGTAGCCACAGCGGAAAATAGGAAATGTACTCCCACTCCGCGTCACCGGGCGACCGCCCCGGTGACGCAGAGGCTTTTGTCCCCCTCGCCTGTAGAGCGCAAGGAATGTTGTCGCGCTCGAGCCCTTTTATGCTAGTGCGGTTAGCTGGTCAAAGCTACTCGGCGCTCATTGACATGGGCTCAACTCTGTCACTGGTCGGTGATGTGTTCGAGGCCTGCCGTAGATGTAACATCCGTGTCAAGCCAGCCGAAACCCCTTTGAGCTTAGCAGCAGGGACAACAAAAGCGGAGGGGAGCGGTACGTCTGCTACTGCGTTTTGACGGCAGGAAGCGGAGACATCGCTTCGTCTATCTGCCCGGCTTAGCCATACCAGTTAATCTGGGAAGAGATTTTCTTTCGAGCGAATGCACGTCTCCTTCGAGTCCGTCAGTATGTTGAGAGATCGGCCCGTTCTGTAGCCTTCTGTTTGCCGCCAGCGCAACGGCAATTTCTTCGGCCTCCGCTGTGCCGGTGACCTTTGCCGTGGCACACGTGATCATGTTTCCTTCCTTGTTTACCACTACCGTCGCGGCTACGCGTTCTCTCTCGCGCGGATATACGGCAGCGTCCGTGTATACTGACGGACTCGAAGGAGACGTGCAGGAACTACACGAGGGGCAGGATCAGCAGAACAGCTCTTAAAATACTCAGCGGGGTAACCTCCGCCGAGGAGAAACCCAGGCATAACCTAACCTGGATCCCGGGCCACACGGGCATAGGGGGGAACGAAAGGGCAGACAGCCTAGCTCGAGATAACGCATTCCGAGCAGGGCAGTCAAATGCTCCGGAGCTCCGCCTACAGGCTTGCGAGGGGGGATACGCAGAGATCTTGCACTTGTATAGGGGAGCTAGAATTAGATATCCACCACCACAAAAAGCCCTAACAAAGGAGGAGGCGACAGGCTGGCGCAGGTTACAGACCAACTCTTTTCCTAACCTACACATACTTAATAAAATGTTCTCGACACAATACAGAGCCACCTGCCCTTGGTGCGATGCCACACCTACACTTTATCATATCACGTGGGAATGCGAACGCAACAAAGCATTACACCAACACGAAGACCCGAGTGCGGAGCAATGGGAGAGTCGGCTCACCAGCGGCGAGCTCGCGACCCAAAGGGCCTTAGTGCAGAACGCGACTGATGAAGCACGACTCAGTGGAGCCTTGGAATAGGGGCCCACCCTTGCTGACGAGAAGCCTCAAGTCGCCAGCGCCAGAGAAGACGACGGAGACTTCACAACCGCGAAACCCTTGAAATATCCAATAAAGTTTTCACTCACTCACTCACTCGAGCGAATGCATTGTGCTTGACATGGGGGAGAACGGCTATCGCTACAGCCCCTTCACTCCCCTCATTCCTTTTGTTAGCTCACCCAAACAGGAATGCGTCGCTGAGCGAGCGAGCGTCCACGCTTTTGTGGCAGACGGCTCCCCCGCGACACTGAATGGTAGCCCATTAGAAGCAATTATCGCGTCCTTTTCAGGAACCTGTAGTCAGCGCCGAAGGCTCGTGGAAAATTTACTCCCGTTTTCGGATTGCTTCACAGAGAAACCAGGCAGAACCGACTTGCTTCAGCACAAGATCGAAACGGGTGATGCGCGCCCTTTCAGATGTAACCCGCCGCCGTTAAGCGCGCATAGGAGACAGCTTCTCGACAGCGCCCTTGACGAGCTGGTAGATTCTGGCGCAGTGAGACCCTCACAAAGTCCCTGGCCGTCCCCAGTGGTTCTAGCGCCAAAGAAAGATGGTTCGGTCAGGCTGTGTGTTGATTATCGAAAGCTCAACTCACTGACGCCTACGATTGCGTACCCTTTCCAGTCGATCGAGTCTCTGATGTACGCGTTAGGGAACGCAAGGTTCTTCACAGTCCTGGATGCAAGCAGAGGGTACCTGCAGATTGAGGTGGTGGAAGGTGACATTCAGAAAACCGCATTCACCTGTCACCTCAGGCCTTTCGAATTTACTCGACTCCCGTTTGGTTTGTCTAATGCACCGAGCACGTTCATGCGATTGATTGACATCGTGCTGGGTGATGCAAGGTTCAACTACGCGATGGCGTACCTCGACGACGTCGTGATATTCTCACAGTCGTTCGAAGAGCATCTCATTCAACTGAATTCCATTCTTGAAAGAATGAGACGTGCGGGTATAACGATCAACCCAAAGAAAGTGCAGTTGGCATCAAAGAGTGTGAACCTCTTGGGATTTGTGGTTGATGATGGCACTTTGAGACCGAACGATGACAAACTGCGGGCAATTCTGAACTACCCCTGCCCGACGGACGTGAAAAGCTTGCAGATGTCTTTGGGAATGGCTGCCTTCTACAGGCAATTCATCCCTAGTTGTTCAGAGCTCGCTAGGCCGTTGAACCAGCTGTTGCGGAAAGGCTCGAAGTGGGTCTGGGGCAAGGAACAGAACGACGCTTTTGTTGCCTTGGCTCGCGCGATAGTGAACACCGCTAGTTTGCGCCTCCCCGACCTGAACAAGCCGTTTGTCTTGCAGACAGATGCTAGTGATGCCGGTGTAGGAGGTTTTGTTGCAGGAACACAAGGGCAAGCTGCGCCCTGTCGCGTTGGCTAGCCGCACGCTCACATCGGCGGAGCGGAATTACTCCGTGACCGAAAAGGAATGCCTGGCGATAATGTTCGCATTGTCAAAGTTCGACATGTACCTAGACGGAGCGGTTTTCACCGTGCAGACAGATCACCAGGCATTTTCGTGGTTAAAGAGGCTGAAAAACCCCGCAGGCAGACTCGCGAGAAGGGCGCTGACATTTCAACGTTACGCGTACGCCATTGAGTACCGCCGGGGCAGCATGAATAAGGTGGCCGATGCTTTATCGCACGCACCGTTGAAGGCTGGCAGAAGCGCAGAAGAGGCGCAGACCAGCATTGCTGAAAGCGGCGTCGCCGCTAGTGGAGAGGAGGAGAGGGCGGACGCGAGTGTCGCGGCCTGCGTAGTTAAAGAGAGAAAGGAGGCGGACAGAGTTGCCGCGCTGTGCTGCGAGAGAGAAAAGGCACAGCAGCTGGTGGCGGCGACTACTCGCCTGCCAAGAAGCAAGGCAGAGAGAAATCTGTCTTGGGGAGTAGCGGTCAGTAGGGAAGAGCTAATTGAGGCCCAGAAAGCAGACGGTCTATGCCAGCGGGTGCTGACAGAGCTTTCGAGTAGTGCAGCTTGCACCGGTAACGCTGAGGGCAAGTACGACTCGTTTCTGCTGGGCGACAATGGCTTACTGCTCCGCTACATCCCCCAACTTGACGAGGAAGAGGCGATTGCATCCCCCTTCCGAGTCGTGGTCCCGAGGAAGTTGCGGAAACGATTCCTCCAGTACTTCCATGACTCAGCGCTGGCAGGCCATGGCAGCGGCAGTAAGACTTACGACAAGTTATGCCGTGTCGCGACCTGGCCATGTATGAGAAAGGATGTGCTGGGTTACGCCCGTACATGTCCTGTTTGTCAGGTAGCCAAGCCTCGGGCGGGGAAACCCGCTGGCATGATGAAGCCGGTAGTTAGCAACTATCCGTGGCAAGTGGTTGCGTGCGATATCATGGGACCCCTCCCTCGCTCCGCGCGCGGACACCAATATATCCTGGTAATAACGGACCACTATTCCAAGTGGGTTGAGGTTTTCCCCCTTAGGACACTTGTGTCAGAACGGATTCGGGAGAAACTGTTGGAGACATTCACTCGTTTCGGTTTCCCTTCCGACCTGATTACAGACAATGCCTCGTATTTCACAAGCAAAGTCTTTGTTGATACCTGTGGGGCGCTTCAAATCCGCCACAGGAAAACGAGTCCCTACCACGCTCAGAGCAACATAACCGAGAGAGTGAATCGGAATGTTAAGAGTATGCTGGTCGCGACGCACAAAGATTGGGACGCACGGCTATCCGAACTGGCTTTCGCCACTAGAACAACCGTGAACAGGTCGGTGGGTATGACACCTGCTTACTTGAATTTTGGGAAAGAGATCGCTTTTCCGCTAGAAAACGCCCTACTTGACGCGGCGGGGCCCGCGCCCCCTCCGCTTACGCAGTACGCGGCAAAGCTCCGCGAGCGCCTTGAGACAGCGCAGCGCGCGGCTCGTGAAAACCTCGATGTCGCGAGCATGGAGCGAGCAGATCAGTACAACAAAGGTCGTCGTCACGTCGTTTTCAACACGGGCGACTTGGTACTGAAAAGAACGCACCCACTTAGTAACGCAGCGCGTGGTTTCGCCGCGTCGCTAGCGCACAAGTGGGTTGGACCATTCGAAGTTACGGCACGGACTACGCCACTCATCTGCCAGCTGTGGTTGTTGGCGAGCGGTGAAACCGCTGGTCCGGTGCACGTCGCAGACTTGAAAGCTTACCACCTTCGCAAGGACGATAACTGCGAAGCGGGGGAAGCTCAAACCAATGCAGCGATCTCCCCAAAGTAAGGCGTACAGGTAGCAACCCGGTTCGCTACGGACGCTATAACCTAAGGCCAAGGTAGTGCACTACTTTGTCTAACGTCCTTGCTTCTTTCATAATGCATTCTGATAAGATTTTGCAGCAGCCAGATGAACTACCATCGCTGGGGCGGGAAACCGCACCCAGCGCATGGTTCAAGGAGGGGCCACTTAAACAGGGTGTACCCCCCTAGTTTGTACTGGTTTGTGGCCCATCATTGTGACCAGCGCAGCCATGCTGGCCGTCTTCAACGAGTTGGATTGAAGCCCGCTGCCCAGGCCTGGAGTACGGGCCTCAGGAAGCCAGGTGTGCCCGTGGCGGAAACGCCTGCTGCAATGTGCATCCAGCACGGCGCCACGTGGAAAGGGGTCAACGATGTAGAGCAGCAGCTCAGGGCCGCTGCCAGTCGTATCCGTGGCCGAGTCCAGCTGCGCTGTGACCCCGAGGATGTGGCCGCTGCCGAAGAGGGGCCAGCCTGAACAGTCCCGCCATGCCTGCTGCTTCTCCCGTCCCACGGACCAGCTGAGATGGCATCCCGCCAGAGCCAGGTGACAAGCCTTCATATTTTACGTCGACCCTGGCTCGGACATGGACATGGCCCGGCTGTTGGTGGAGCCCGGGCCGTACGCTGAGGGGGGGGGGGATGTAAGGCCCGTGGCGCGCCGTGCATTCGAAGACCGCGCCACTTCCCAATGCTCCCTGCGCGCTGCCTGTTTCCCTCTCCCCGCTCGTTCGGGGATAACCGGTCCCGCGCGAGGGGGCTACAAAAGAAGGCACGCGCCGCCGTCTCGCCCACTCTTCGCCCCTGCTCTTCGTTCCTGCTTCGCGCCTGGCGCTCCTCCACGGAAGACGACCCGCAGGCTGCAGCTCCCCGGACGACGACCTAGCACCTCCTTCGACGACCCCTGTGAGATTAAAGATGTTTGTTACACGGCTCGCTATATATTTGTCGTGCGCATCCCTCGGGCAGAGGAATCGCCCACAAGTGTAAGGTCGTTTTTCCCCGTATCCTGTAAGTTCAGACCAAGAATGCGGAGGTTGGGGGTTTGTGGTATGGGAGTATCGTGCAGATAAATTGTTATGGGGGCGGTAGGAACACGCCGCGGCCGGAGTAGAAAGAGTGCTGATTTTGTCGGGGAGCATTCAAGGCCAATTTTTTCCGTGTGGGTAGATATGGCTGTGGCCGCTTCTTGAAGTGTAGATTCTATGTCTCCATCCGAGCCGTATGTGGTCCAAACCGTGATATCATCCGCGTAAATGGTGTGTCCCAAGTGTAGGATACTGCTTAAAGCCTTTGCCAGCGGGATCATGGTAATATTAAAAAGGAATGGCGACAACACTGCGCCTTGCGGGGTGCCAATGTTACCAAGTGTGAAAGAGGGGGCCTGTATATCATCTATATGCAAGGAGGCGGTCCGTCCATTCAGGAAGGCCCTGATATAGTTATAGGCCTTAGGCCCTAGCTGCAGCTCTTGAATGTCTTGCAGGATAGCACTGTGCGTGGCCTTATCAAATGCTTTGGTGAGGTCTACTGCCAGTATTGTTGTGGTGTGGTGTGGCATATCATTGAGGATAGCATTTGAAATCTGTAGTAAGGCGTCCTGCACCGATAAATGAGCTCGAAAACCTAGCATGCTATGGGGATACAGTCCATGGGATTCCATGTGTTGTGTAAGACGGATGACGATGACATGCTCAAAGAGTTTCCCCAGACATGATGTCAGGGAGATGGGACGGAGATTTTGGGCATTTATGGGCTTGTTTGGTTTAGAAATGAATATTATTTTACCATGCTTTCATTCATCCGGTAGCTGCCCCGCTTCCCAGCACTCGTTAAAGTATTCAGTGAGCAGGGAAATAGAACGGTCATCTAGGTTTCTGAGCATGACATTGGTGATTTTGTCCTCTCCAGGGGTTGGGTTGCGTAGCTTAAGGAGGGCTAATCTAACTTCGATCTCCATAATGGCGGCATCTAGGGAGGGTTGATCAGGGCCTATGTAGTCTGGGTAGGATATTGCTTGGCCCACAGTAGTATAAGTTGATTGCAGTTGGGCTAAGAGTGATTGCTGACTACATCGATGTTTATGGATAAGCGTTTTGAGGGTAAGCCGAGTTTCCTTTTTATTTTGTGCGGGGTCTATCATGTGTCGAAGAAGATGCCAGGCCTGGAGGAGGAGAGATTACCTCGCAACCCATTGCATATTTGGTGCCAGTTATGTTTACTGAGGGCGGCGCTGTGCTCTTCTACTTGCTTTTGAATTTGCGCCAGTTTAAGCTTTCGATTATGCTTATGTTTTTTCCAGCGCGCAAAGATACTCTTCTGTGCTTCGAGAAGGTGCATTAACCTACTATCTGCAATGGGAGTCTCGGGGGTGGTGTCTAAAGTTTGCGTGAAAGCCTGGGCATCCTCCTTGAGCTGTGTCATACATGTGTGGAGGTTAAAGGGGTTCTTCAATGTTCTGGCCTCTCTGTGCTTACGCAGATTATCCCAGCTAGTTTGCCGGACACGGTAGATTTTAGCTTTTTTGGCAAAGTCAAGCTCTATAGTTCTTATATAATAGCCACTGCCCAGGGTCTCATTCGAGTTGCTCCATACCAGTGTTGGAAGGTTTCGGCCGAATGTAAGGTCTGGGCTAGTATCGGTGGTGACACTATTGCCGTTTCTTGTAGGTGTGCTTACATCAATATATATAGAGAGGCCCTGCATCTGAAGGTTGTTGTGTAATTCCGCTCCTCTCTTGTTGGTGCGCATGTCCCCAGTCTACATGTGCGCAGTTAAAGTCGCCTATAATAATGAGGGGGTCCTTTTTTTGCCACTGTGGATGCAGCTTTAATGAGAGCAATTAATTCGGCGACCGGCTGTCTCTGAAGGAGGTAACAGTTAAGGATGAATAGGGGATAGGATTTCTGAGCAGACGGGATTAATTCTAAATATGTGTGAGCCACCGGGGAGTGTAGTTCGTGACAAGTGTATGGAATTAAGTGTTGAACATACGTGGTAACCCTAGGGTTGGGAGTGGTCAGATGGTACCAGAGCATATCCTGGTAATGATACATTTGTTCCAGCATCCTGGAACGCTAATATATCGGGGTGTGTGGAGGAAGCAGAGAGTAGTTGCTGCAGGGGTCTCGTTTGCGGCGAACCCCCTGCAGTTCCATTGCAGAATGCGTAGTCTGGGGTTACTGCCTCCTGTCGACAGGGCCATGCTGGAGGGTAGGAGGGGGTTGTCAGCTGGGGTGTGCGAAGACATTCCAGCAATCATTTTTGGAATCTGTTGCATAATGGCTGTGGTTACTTGTCTGATAATTGTTTCTGTAAGCCTAGCCATGGCGGTTTTAATGTACGTTTGAGTCTGAGCCAGAATCGTGGCTTCTAGGTTTTGGGCAAAGTCTTTGAATTTTGAGTCAATGTCTGGAACGTCGTCTGGCCGCCGTTTTTTTGGGGAGGGGGTGTGAACAATTGGGGTGTTGGCGATTGAGGGGGTTGGTTGGATGTGGAAGGAATAGAGCTAATGGCTGCACTTAAATGCCTTACCTCTTCTCGCAGGAGTGCTTTCTCTTCCTCCCGCAGTGATGTTTGGGGTGTACTGCTGGCTTTGGTTCAGGCTGGCTGGCGATCCTGACGAGGCACTAGGGGTGGAAAGTCCTTTGCCGTGGGCACTGCTGTTTTTGGTTTCGGCGCTGTCCGTCGTCGAGGCTGGGGGGTCCTGGCTTTGCATGAGCCTGTACCGGTAAGGTGGTTCCCACCATAAAGAATGCATTTCGGCGTGCAAGTGTCTTGCCTGTTGTGATTCTCTCCACATCGGGGGCAGAGTCTGTTTCTTGGGACAGGGCACACGTCGTGTCTGTGACCAGGTTTCCCGCAGTTTGTACAAGCTTCAGGGCTGCCCTTGTATTTAGTGCATCGATGTACAACACACATGTACTTGATGGTGCGGGTTACCGGACCAGAAGCAAATGTTATTAGAATTGACGACGTTTTCCCATGCGTCGAGCCGCTATGATATTGGCCTTTGGGTTGCGATACTGCAAGTCCTTTAGTATTTCATCTGGTGCTTCATTCCAGTATGCGCGGGAAATAACACCCTTGACTGCCGCTGGAGGTGCCGCGATATACGCGGCTACCGGGAATTTCTTGCCATCTATAGTGATTTCCTGCATGTTCACTAAGGCGAGAGCTGTTGCCTCCGCCACCGTCGCTACCGTGAAGGTATTGTTTGTGGGATGAACTCTGATGTGCAGTTCGCCCATCACTGAGCAGCTCGGAGTTGCATGCAGTGCCTGCAAGAGACTTGAAGCTGGAAGCTTTTCCAGGGAGAGCCCGCCTCTCGGGCGAAATACGACTCGGATCGTGCCTGCCGGCAACGCGGCAAGTTGTTTACTTTTGTGCACAACCGCGCGCGTCATGCGTAGTAAGTGCGGCGTCTCCTCGAGCGGGGCTCGAGAGGTTCCAGGTGCAGCGTCCGACGGCGCGCCAGCGTTGCTTCCGTTAGGATTGACGTGAACCGAGGCCGTTGATGGTTGTTTTGAGGCCGCGTTTGAATCTGAGGTTTGAGCTCGATAAGCACGTAGGACAGTTTTCCACTCACCAGGGTGATAGTCTTGTGGGTTGGGTATCTCTGCATCCACTGGTTCCTCCATGGTTGTTGAGGACTGAGGAACGCGGCGCGCCGGACAGGCTCGCCTCGATGAGACGAGGCCTAGTGCGGCGGCGTGGCTGTCAGAGGGGTTTTCACTGGATGCTTCTCGAATATCGCGGGACACATCCAAAAGATGGCAGCGGTTAGGGTCCGTATACCTTCCTGGATCCGTTGATCGTTTTTACGTGTCACAGGAATGATTAGCTGGGCATAAGAGCCAGAAATTGGCTTAGTTGTTGCGAACCGCACCCGCTCACCTCCGCTGCCTCGTGCGAAACGAAGAGGCGTCCGTGTGCTGTGCGATGTCAGCGCACGTTAAAGATCCCCAGGTGGTCGAAATTACTCCAAAGCCCTCCACTACGGCTCTTCTTTCTCTCTTTCCACTTTCACTCCCACCTTCCTCCCCTCCCTTACGGCGTGGTTAAGGTGTCCACAAAAAACAAGTGAGACAGTTACCGCGCCTTATAGACAAACACTGATCTGTGACGTAAGCACGATGCGGTGGCCCTTCTACCGCCAGCGTGGTCCGACTGGGGGTGAAACGTAGGCTTAGCGCCCATAGGAATACATGGAAGCGAAATATTCCAAAGCAGTATTTTTAATTTCACGGGTCATCTGTGATGTCGTTATTCGGTACAGAGCAACCATGAACGCCGTGGAACAGATCGTTAGGTGTGAAATCTCATTACCGAGGCGAAGTATTTTTTAAAACACTGCGATACGTATGGGGGTGCTAGTTGAGAGGGCGACCCATAGAAATACATGTAAACACAACTTACTGCAAAAATTTGCTCGGTTCAGCAGCGTTCAACCCTTCTCATTTTTTGATGAACGTCTTGTGCGACGCCCCGACATGATGTGGCATGACACACTACATTCTCTTGCAAGTAATGCTAGTCTGACGACTTGCGGGACCGCTCACAGCACGATAAACTGACCGCGCACAGTTGCAGGCGACCATGCAGCACCCGCTGTCGTTAGCAGACGCTCCGGAGCTGGAGGCGGCCGCGGTGGGTATCGCCAGCTGCGCTGTCGTCTGCTGCAATGCGCGAATCTCGTTCGGTTCATATTGTCGTATGGCGTTTGACAACTGCTTTTTAAATATAATTCTGTCTAGCACGTAACACTAGAGCGACAGTATATTACCAAGCTTATTTACCCTATACGCAGCAGCATACCAGACTGTAAGCAAAACTGGGCGATTCGCTACATCCAGCTTGCCTTTTGGTGGTGTCTGGATTCACAACACAGGTTATTTGGGGAGTTTTAAAAGTAGACTGCCTCCGTAATGACGCACCCTACTTTATCAAGCACTTCTTCAAAGCGCTGGTCAACGTTTAATGACCGGCGACCACTTCTGATGCTCTGCGAAATGAGAAAAATATTCCAGTAAGTTGTGTTTACATGTATTTCTACGGGTCGCCCTCCCAACTCACACCCCAACATGTTTCGCAGTGTTTTAAAAATACTTCGCCTCGGTAATGATATTTCATATTTTTACCATCTGTTTTAGGATGTTCATAGTTGTTTTGTACCGAATAACGGCATCACAGGTGCCCCGAGAAATGAGAAAATGCTTAGAAATATTTCGGTTTCATGTATTCCTATGGGCGCTAACCCTATTTTTCACTCCCAGTCGGCTGCGAGGCCGCGAGCGCCCCCTTTGTTTGTAAACATGGTGTTGGTCTATAAAGCAATCTATTAAAAGCAATCAGGAAGAAGAAAAAGAAAATGCACGGGCCTGCTACTGGCTCTGGAGCTGAGCCACCTCCGCTGCCTCGTGCAGACAGAAGAGAAAATAGAGAAGAAAGAAAAGGAAGAGGGCGAGAAAAACGCGCGCCACAAAAACAGCCGTCGTCCACCACCACCGAAGCGGTGGCGGATGCAATGACAGCCTACAACAGATAAAAATTCGGTGGCAGGCTAGCCCCCGCCGCAAGCGGCGGTGACTTACCTGTCCCAGCCCCATCAGGGAAGTACCTCGCACAAAATGATGCAACAGGTGAATCAGCTGTCTGTATTGACTCACCGACATATTCCGACAGCTGAAGGCAAGGCGCATATTTGCTGTGCGATGTCAGTGCACGTTAAGAATCGCAGGTGGCCGAATTTTTGGAGTCCACTACGGCGTCTCTGATAGTCTCAGTCCCTTTGGGACATTAAACAACGCAAGCCAAACCAAAGCAAACCCCTGCTACTACGACGCCGACAGATTTTCGGCCGGATGAGCTGTGTCAGCTATCCCTTAAAATGCTCTCTTAAATTACTCCGTAGCCCTCCACTACGGCTCCTCTTTCTCCCTTTCCATGTTAACTCCCACCTTCCTCTCTTCCTTTACGGCGTGGTTCAGGTGTCCACTGACACAAGTGTGACAGATACTGCGCCTTTCCCTTCGTGGGAACCAATAATAATCATATTAACGCCTACGACATTCACATCGAGCGGCTGTGATGGACTTGTTTGAATTTCTTTTATAAAACCTACTAAGTGAAAAGAACATTTCAGAATAACAACTTTGCACATCGTGAGCAACTAAATTTCGTTGTTGTCATTGCTGACCACATCGTACAAGGTTATTAAAAATTTCCAGATAACATTGGAAATCAAGTTTATCCATTTATATGCGTTGTAAACCACTGTCTAATGCCTATTACGTAAGCACTCGACATGATCGTAAGCAAACCTTGAGCCGGGAATCGTATATGGACGACATTTTCTGAGTATTCTTATTCACTAAGAACTCTTGCTGTTATAGCCCGCGATGGTGGTGATGTCACCGGTGAGTTTGATAATTAATTCAAAGGAAGGAAAGGCGAAATGATAAGGACTTTGTGCTCATAGTTAAACATTGCATGCAGCAAACTGGTTTCGATGTAGGCTAATTGCAAAGAGATCATGCAGTAAAATATGCATGCCCTTTAATTATCCACGTTAAGAGGGCGGGGGCGTTGAGAATTTTACAGGCCTCCAATACAGCATCCCTCATAGCCATGCCACGCTGAGGTCTGAGATTAACAACACTGCAAAACTAAACGAACATGTTCACTCAATTACATTCTCGCTTACAAGTCATTTTATATATCCTGTCTTTAGCTTTAGTGTCTGCTTTTTAAAAAGAAACAATTTGCATCTGAGTATGTGTTGCGAGGCAGCATCATTGTTCACTTTTGTTAGTTTCGCTTCTTAGGTTGTGAATTCGAAATGAACCAAGCGGGCAGTCTCAGTAATGTGACTTTTTTTTTGCGGCTCGCATGGACATGCCCTGAAACGCACCAGCTTCCGAGTACCCGTGTCAAGTGCACCAGCAAAGAGGAATTCACGACTGCTGTAAGCATGCTGCTGCTGTGTGCTCTTTCATAACTCCCACGAAGATGAGTCTTGTTCAAGCCGTGCTCAACAAAGGGGCAAACCCAGCGGCGATTGGATTGTTAAAACGTTTATTTGGGGCCTGCAGTAAACGCGCACTGGAGCGCGCGCGCTCCGGACGGGGCCTACGTCATCCTCTGGGCACCAGCCGCGCGGTCTGGGTCCCCCCGCTCGCCGTTGCCGGCTCGCTGGTTCCCTGCCGGGCCAGAGCCTTGATGACCTGCTGGACGGCCCAGAGTTGTACCTTTTGATTGTCGCTCCCTGCGGCTGCTTCCAGTGGCGGCGGGATCCTGCCAGTTTTAGCTTCTTCCTGGTACCTGTTGCAATTCCACAGCATGTGTGCGAAGCCGGCCGTCTCCGTTCGGCAGACTGCATTTGTCTGTCGGGTGCGTCTCGGGATACATTCTATGCATCAGCGACGGACTGGGGAGTGAGCTCGTCTGTAGCTGTCTGAATAAAACGGCTTGCTCTCGACTGAGCTCCGAGCAAGGGGGTGGAAGAGTTCTGCGAGCTAGGCGGAACACCTTAGTTATTTCGTTGTAGTCGGTCACTCGGTCTTTAGTGCTGAACCACAGCGGCCAGTCGACCAATGCGCGGTCCGTTAGCGCGCGCGCCTCGGCGTGTGTCGTCTCGTTGTGGTTGGCGTTGCGGTCTGACGCCTCGCCCGCGTGCGCCGGGAACCACTTGATTCTCACTTGTTTGCTGCCATCGTAAGTTCTTGGTTGCCGGCAGTATGCGCACAGCTTCCTTCGCTATCCTGCCTTTGGCGTAATTTCTCACCGCCTACCTCGAGTCGCATAGCACTGTGTGGCAGTCACGGTCGGCGATAGCCAGGGCGACGGCCACCTCCTCCGTTTGCTCTGCCTTGGTGGATGTCGTGCTGGCGGTCTTGCGAACGGTACCGGTCGCGTCGACGACGACCGTCGTGAAGCCGTGTATCTTGGCGCACTCAGCCGCGTCAACGTAGCGTGCATGTGTGTCGGCCGCGTGCTGGTCTATCAGCGCCTTGCCACTCGCTGCTCTCATCCCTTTGTTATACTCCGGGTGCATGTTCTTCGGTACCGAGTCCATTATGATGTTGCGCCTGATCTCATCGGGGACGGGGACTGCGTCTGCCCCCTGCCTAGATAGCCAGTTGCCAGGTTGTCCAGAATTCTCCGGCCGGCCTTGGTCGTAGACAGTCTTTCGAGTTGTCGGTGAGTTGGGCCTCCGCTATCTGCTCCAGCGTGTTGTGCCCCCCCAGATGTAGGAGACGTTTGGTGCTCGTTGTTTCGAACAGTCCCAGTGCCGTCTTGTAGGCTCTGCGGATGACTATATCTATCTTGGAAATCAAACTAGCGCACTTCAAGATATATCTATCTTGTTTCTCTCGCTCTTCTTCCACTTGAGGTAGGCCGCCACGTACGCTACGAGACATATGACGAACGAGTGGATCTGTCTGATCAGGCTCTCTTCCCTCATTCCACTTTTCTTTTTTTTTTTGCGAAGTTTATTGCCTCAGGGCATAAGAGGAATGTCATGATGGATGAGGGATGTGGTCAAATAAATGAAAAAAGGTTGGCTGATGCAATGAAATCGAGGAGTGAACGATGATGCGGTCCCAGTGTCCAAACAGCATATGACTCCGGATTATGGGGGGAGAGGCCAGCTGCCACCAGGTGCCGGATCCGCGTTGGCTCCAACGCTGGGCAATCCCACAGTAGGTGATGGATGTCTGCTTCTATATTTTTAGACTTGCAGATGGGGCACCCAGGGTGTGGATATAAATACCGAAATTGTGGCCACTTTCGGATCACTGCTGGTGTTAGGGCCACCCCAACTCTAATCCTCCGAAGCGCCACCTCCTCTGCACGGGTTAGACCGCGGGGGAGGCTTACCGTACACGGAGGTATAAGAGCACGTGTACGGCGCCGGAGGTGCTCCTTCCTTGTTAAAAGCAGGGTGGCATTGTCTAATTTTATAAGGTTTGGCGATGTCGATGTCGAGTTTGATAGGCGGGTTGCAGCATCCACTTGGCTTTGAGCACTTAAAAGGTCACGCGGGGTCCATTCAATACGAATTGGATTTGGTATGCGAGCTGCTAGACTGTGTATGTTCTGGCAGATTTCCGGGCTACTACTAACTCGTCTACGTAGCTTTGTCACCTGGAGGGCATCTGTACGTATGATAATACGGGCCGTGGGAAGCATGGGAATGGCGGTCACAGAGCGAAGCGCCTCTTGCACTGCAAGCAGTTCCGCACAAAAAGAAGATGGAGGTTCCGGTAATTGAAATGTTGATGTCTTGTTCAATGAAGATTTGCTAGGACAGTAAACTGCTGTTATCACTTCACAGGCTTTGATGCTTGCGTCGACGTAAATTATAATGGAACCATGTGGCAAGCGGGCGTCTTGTTCCATAATTCGGTCGCGAAGTGATGACGCCGTTTCCTGTGTTCTTGGTCGGCGTAAATCAGTCGCCTTATTATCGCTCAGCTGTACAAAACGCCAAGGTGAAAGAACTGGCAGTGGCGGTGGTAGTAGTGAATGTTTCGAAGCATAAGCCTTCAGAGCACACGTTGCGTGAGAGAGTGTGGCCTTAAGCTTGCGTGCATCACGTCGTTGCTGCACCAGTTCATCTATTGTGTTTAGTTGTGCGTTTTCTTGGAGTGCCACGTACGCTACGAGACATATGACGAACGAGTGGATCTGTCTGATCAGGCTCTCTTCCCTCATTCTACTTCTCTTTTTTTTTGCGAAGTTTATTGCCTCAGGGCATAAGAGGAATGTCATGATGGATGAGGGATGTGGTCAAATAAATGAAAAAAGGTTGGCTGATGCAATGAAATCGAGGAGTGAACGATGATGCGGTCCCAGTGTCCAAACAGCATATGACTCCGGATTATGGGGGGAGAGGCCAGCTGCCACCAGGTGCCGGATCCGCGTTGGCTTCAACGCTGGGCAATCCCACAGTAGGTGATGGATGTCTGCTTCTATATTTTTAGACTTGCAGATGGGGCACTTTTCTTGTTCGTAACTCGTTTGAGTAGTCTCGTGGCGTTCGCCGCTTTCGCAATCAGCCGGGTGACGGTCTCGCCGTTTCTGCCGTGCGTCTCGATCGTCATTCCCAACACTCTAGTCTTGTTGACTCTTGGGATCGCGTTTCCCTCTCTGGTCTTGACTTTGATTGCCTCGTACTCTCTCGGGCTGCTCTTGGGTTTGCGGTGCTTGACGGGCGGGTAGACGAGGAGCTCCGACTTGCTCGGCGAGCATCTGAGCCCCGTTCCGTCGAATTGGTCTTCGATCGCATCAACGGCCGCCTGTAGGGTGGATTCGATGTGCGCATCGCTGCCCCCTTCCACCCACAGCGTTATGTCGTCCGCGTATATCGTATGTCGGACTTCCTTGATGTTCCTGAGCCTTTCGGCCACTCCTATCATCACGAGATTGAAAAGCACCGGCGAGATGACCAATCCCTGAGGTGTGCCTGTGCTTCCCAGCTTCTTCTCCTGTGCTTGGAGGTCCCCCGCTCTGAGCTCGGCCGTTCTGTCCGTGAGGAAGTCTTTGATGTAAATGTATGATCTCTCTCCCATGTTGAGTTTCGAGACTTGGGATAGGATCGCCGAGTGCTTCACCTTGTCGAAGGCGTTCTGCAGGTCGAGTGCCAGTACTGCTTTGTTGTCGCCGGTGTTGCCGTCGATGATCTGGTGCTTGAGTTGTATCATGGCGTCTTGGGTACTTAGATGCTGCCTGAAGCCAATGATCGTTTCCGGGTAGAGATCTTTCTCGAGGTATTTATGCCACCTGTTGAGCAGGACGTGCTCCAACACCTTGCCCACGCAAGATGTGAGCGATATGGGTCGGAGGTTATCCGTCTCGGATGGCTTGCCCGGCTTGGGAATCAGGATCATCTTGGCCTTCTTCCACTGCGTCGGCAGCGTTTCCGTTTTTCAGCTTTTGTTGTAATAGCTCATGAGGCTTTCTATGGATTTGTCGTCGAGGTTCTTAAGCTCCTTGTTGGTGATGCAGTCCAGCCCGGCCGCCGACCTGCTGTTGAAGTCCTGCAGTGCCGTGCGAACTTCTACGTCTATATCACTGTCGATACGGGCGTTGGGCAGCCCCCCCCCCCCCCCCGTACGGCCCGAGGCACTCCGTGGGCGTAGTCGGCAGGTATCTGTCGCTGATGCGTTTCGTCACCTTATCGGCGTCGTGTTTAGTGACTTCTCAATGGACGAGCTTCGCCAGTCGGTCCCTTTGGTGTGACTTAGTCTTGTTTTCGTCGAGCAGATGCTTCAGCAAGCTCCATATTTTCCCGTTGTGCATCTGGCCGTCGGCAGCGTTGCATATATCGTTCAACTGTTGCGCACGCTAGCGTGCGACAGTGGTCCTCGATTGCTCTGTTGAGTTCTGCGACTTTCTTTCGTAGCCTACGATTACGGCGTTGTTTTTTCCATCTGTTGAGAATGGACTGCTTGGCCTCGATAAAGTGGGCCAGTCGGCTATCCATTCTGTTCGTTTCGAGGTCTGTTACTATGTCCTTGGTTGAGTTTCGAACATCTTGAGGATCTTGTTGGTCCACGTGTCGATGTCGTCGATTTCGGTCTCTTCCGCCTCCTGATTTCTGTTATCTCTGAAGGCGGTAAAAATCGATCCACGTATGTTTTCTGACTGTGGTACTGCTCTGATTCAATATGAAGATTTCCACGATCATATCGTCGCTGCCGAGGTCCACCCCCGTGTTCCTCCACGTGATCGGGATCGGTTCGTTGTTCTTGACGAACGTGAGGCCGGGGCTGGTATCTCCGGACACAGAGTTGCCAATTCTCGTTGGGTAAACCGGGTTGGTTATGAAGGCCCAGCGGCGAAAATCCAAGGTCTTCTTAGAGAGCATAGTGGACTTGTTGCCTAGTGAGTTTGTGAACTGTGTTTTTTTTCTTCACTAATATTTTTCTTATAACCACGTAGGGCGGCTCACAAATATTTCTCGGATAGGTAGAATTATATTACTGGTACTCTTATTAGCTTTCATAAACAACCCATCAAATATTCCGAACACGCTTTTATTTGTAGATGCACAGTGCGATGTCCTTTCTGATTCCTCCCTTTTTTGAAACAGGTTAGAAATCCACTCTCCCGAGAGCTGAATCCTGCATCCTGCACTACACTACTGAAGTACCCAGAGATCAAATATCCACTGCATGAGCTCTCAACTCTTCATGAAGATGAACTGATTTGCAAAGAAGTCCTAGAATATTTTATTGAGGGGTTTCCGAAGCTGCGGACGGAGAGATTCTCGAAGATCTATTGGCTCCAATGCTGACGAGGTCATTCTACCATCACCTGGAAATTAATGATGACCAGCTTGCACAACCGAGGGGTCTTGTATCCGAACTTGTTGCCGATCAAGGAGCAAAATACTAACCGAAATAACTCGAAAACAGCACTGTTGTGTATTTGGCTATTCTCATACAGGGGCAAGCGAACTGTCCACAGCATGTGGCTTCTAAAAAATTAATATCGCGTCCAGTAAAAATATCAGAGACTCAACAATGCTCTTATTTATATTACGCAGATTACATATGGATTGCAGACTACAGATTAACGGCTCTAAAGCTCACATAATACTGTAATAAGGAAGCAATGGCAGATTTCGCAGACCACACAGCAGCTTTCAATGGCCAGCACCTAAGAAAGTAATGCTAAGCGTTATGATTAGTTTCCTGCATGAATAATAACTTTTAAAGTGGAAATGATGTTATGTTGTATGCTATTTGCCTTTTCGATTTTTCTAATATAGAAGGTCATGTACCGAGTTAAGATTAATGCATGCATTATTATTACCAACTATTCTTTTATAGGCATCAAGGTAGAAGGTACAGCCCGAGTGAGCTTGGAGCAGAAACGGGATATACGTATTATACAGGTATATACCTGCTTAGCAATGTGTGCAATACACTGTTATTGATAAACGCATTGGTTGAAGATTTGTGCAGCAATGCTTATAGCCATGTTTGGTTTTCTAGACAGGCTTAATAGTGGGGCCACAGCAACCATGGCTTTGCTGTAGCCCGGTTGGACTTGCAAAATAAGGGGAGAAACAGTGCTCGTTGAGATAAGTGCCCTTTCAAGTATAACAAACGACCTTTCATCCACTACGAAGAAAGAAGTGCATCTTCCCTAACCTCACGTCCCCCATTACATTATTACACTCAAGAAGACACTTTAATACTACACACAAACATAGGTATGAATATACGTACTCAATTTGCAAATGTCACTCCTCTGCCTACTCACCCAAGCAATCAGAAATTGTGCCCCACAAAGACGTCACTCGTCGGAAGCCACAATATGGCGAAACATGCAAACCCGTGCTTACCTAATCCAACCAGACACAATAGGATTTGGCCCGCGCAATACTCACAAATGCATGTCCGACCTGCGTTGAGATGTCCGGCATCATACAGAGGGTTTGTAACTGCTCAGAAAAACTTACATCATACGATTTACAGAAAATTTGCCATGAGCAGTGGGAGGCGAAACTGGTTCACACACAGCTCCTCATTCAGTGCCAGTGGTTTCCCGGATCCGCACAAATTTAAATAACTAATTAGGTACGTTATTTAGCACCATGGAAGCTTACCAAATACCGAACTAAGGAAAACAGATGCGGAAATATTCGTTGCCGACCATTTAAAACCAGATCTTCATGGAGGAAATCATTGACATAACCAGAATTTCGTTAACACAATTGCGCGCTGTTTGAATTATTTAACTGTATTTTTCTTAATTATGTCGTTCTTCTTGTTTATTTGCTCTCGAGTGGGATGTGTTTTTAGTCAACATGTGTGTTGGACTAAAAAGGGACGATCGTGAAAAGGGGGAGAAGGAGGAAGCGCTGGTGTTTGGTTTGCTGGTGTTTTGTTCTGCTGTCTTCTCCTGACTGCTGGACCCTGTCTTGTCTGCGAGCATTGTCTGTTCTCTCCGGTAAGGCCATTTCATGTCGGGCGATTTGCCAGTAGTTGTTTTAAACCGAAATTAGGGTTCATGTACAATTAGGCCTACAATGTCTCTAGCCTTTAATAATAACAATATTAATAATTGGTTCAGGGAAAGGGAAAGGCGCAGTATCTGTCACACTTGTCTCTGTGGACACGTGAACCGCGCCGTAAGGGTAGGGATGAAGGTGGGAGTGAAAGTGGAAAGAGAGAAAGAGGAGCCGTAGTGGGGGGGCTACGGGGTAATTTCGACCACCTGGGGACCTTTAACGTGGGCTGACATCGCACAGCACACGGACACCTCTTCGTTTCGCCTCCATCGAAACGCAGCCGCCGAGGTCGGGTTCGAACCCGGGAACTCCGGCACAGTAGTCGGGCGTCTTACCACTGCACCACTCCGGCTGTACGTCCTCGAATATACAGTGTGTGTCGGACTTGCTTCGACGCACATCGTTTGCATCACTGCCAGTAAAGCCTTTTATACCTGAACAGCTGGCATGTGCAAAAGGTGTTATGCGCGGCGTGGATTAGTCGGCAAGCTTCACCGCAAGAAACGATCGAGGAATGTAACGAGTCTGGCGTTGGCATCTTATCACTATTGTGTCGCAGCAGAGATGCTGGTGGCTCCAAGGTGCCGAAAGAATCGATGATAGCGATGTTTGCCGGGGCTAACTGTCCAAAAGAGATTAAGGTATGGCCCATTGTGTACCGTGTGGATCCCCTGCAGCCTCGCCCTTTGCAGTGCAAAAACTGCTGGCGACTTGGACACAGCAGCAAGGCGTGCAAATCAGCAACACGCTGCAGACTGTGCGGAGACAACCATTCCTCTGACATTTGTAAGTCTCCGGCGGTACTTTGCACACTATGTCACGCAGATCATCCTGTTGATGATGATGATGCATGCCCAAACCGCGCAGATGAGCAAACTGTTCTGGACATTATCCAGCATAAAAAGTGCTCTAGAGCAGATGCCTAGGCCCAGCAAGACCATAAGAGGAATTCATATTCAGCTTGTGCAAAAACACTACATTCGGATGTGGAAGCAGGCCTGACAAAGTCGGTTGTCTCAGCTGTAGAGAAATCACTTGAGGGTTTCTTCGAGCATATATTAAGCACGTTTACAGAAGCCTTGTCACAGGTCATAGCTACAAAGATTGGTTCTACTAAATTGCAGCTTTGCAAGGTGGCAACCCAGGTATAGCTGAATGTCGTGCTCCTGTTGTTGCTAGGGCCTCTGTTAATGGAAATTCTACGCAGACGACGCCTAGGCCTTTTTCTTCAATGAAAGTGCAGTGTCAGGGTCCAGTGGATGCCCACGTGGCCACAGTTTACCCATTGGATGAAGAGATGACACGTTCATCCCAGAAGCGCCGCGTTTCTTCCTCTCCCTCAAAATCCGCCCATTCTAACACTAAAAGTAAAAAGGTTCCGCTAATCTTCAGAATAATACTGATGTCTTAAAGCAGGCTGTTATAGCCTCCCGGATTCTACAATAATCATGGCGGGGTTAAAAGTACCACAGTGGAATTGTCGTTCAATTGCATCTTCGTTTCACAATTTGCAGAATCTTATCTCAAATTTCAACCCAGACATAATTTTACAAGAAACTTGGCTTTTGCCAAACCAGCCATTTTCTCTGAATTATTTTAGAACGTTTAGATCAGATCGCACTTGCTGCCGGGGTGGCGGCTTGCTAACATTAATTTCGTCAAAAACATTTAATCGGGCGAAGGTGCCTGCCAAATTACTGCAAAACTTGTTGAAGTGTTGAATGTTGTAAATTTGTCCCTGGAAACTGCTTGGTTACTTGAAGAATGGAAAGTTGCTAAAATTATACTAATCCTCAAAGATCCAAAAAAAAAAGATTTTGATTTGGATAATATTCGACCGATTTCTTTAACTTCAAATCTAGTGCAACATATTGAACGCATTATTCACCTGCGCCTCACAGACCATGTTATGACCCTGAATGCATTTAGTGATGCACAAATTGGGTTTCGTCAAGGGTGCTCGATTTGCACGGCTAATACAGATTCGGCGAGTAGAATTAGGTTAGCAATGAAGAAGAAAGAAGTGTCGGCATTGGCCACTTCGGATATCGCCAAAGCATATGACACAGTACAACACTCTATACTGTTGAATATTATAAACGCCATTAGACCACCTTTTTACATTTTTGCATGGCTAAAAGAAATCTTAAGGAATAGGAATTTGTTCTGCGCTAGAGGTTCTTTAACTTCTGAAGCTTATCACCCAACTAGAGGCATGCCTCATGGATCAGTGCTATCTCCATTGCTATTTAATATATTAATGAGGGATACTTTTGCTCATTCAAATATAAATGTGTACGTGTATGCGGATGATATTGCCTTTTTCTCTTCTGCATAAGATGTTCGTTTTTTATACCAGTTATTTCAAGCATACTTGAATGCCCTTGAAGTTTAGCTGGGTGAAGTAAAAATAATTCTTAACGCGAAATAATTCTCCGTACTCGTTTTCCCACCGGCACATCCTCTTCATATCGCCCTTGCATACTGCGGTTCACAAATCCCATAGGTTGAATCCGTAACGTTTTTGGGTTAAGGATTCAACCTATGGGATGCTTCCGCCACTCCCAATTAGACTGGTGGCTTCATATCAAAAGCAATTGGCTGAAAGGTGAGCGAGCGCATACTCACCTGATTCGAATTAGCCATAAGAAATTCGGCATGCGTAGAGATACTCTTTTGTTTCGCTATAAAACGTATGTGAGACCAATTCAGGAGTTCGGCTGTGTTCTTTTCTCAGGGAGTCTAAAATACAAACGACGACCATTGTTGCTATTGGTGAGGCACCTTTACGACTATGTTTGTGGTTGCCAACATAAGACGGTTGTGATTACTGATCTCGAGCCGGGCATCCTGAAGAGTAAAGTTGAATGGGCCTTAGCCAGCTTGCGGAATTGATGGCATTCCAGCTGAGTTGCTTCCAAGAATTTGACCATGACACTGTTAACATTCTGTATACATTGTCAGCAAATTTGAACAACCCTGAAGTTGCCAAAGGATTGGAGGAGGTCAGTTTACATCCCCATTCCAAAGAAAGGTAGTGCCAAAGATTTTTAAAACTACCGCACGATCGCGCTTATTTCGCATGCTAGCAAGGTGATGTTGAAAATCCTCCAAGGTAGGCTGCAGCAGTATGTGGATCGATAGCTTCCGGACGTGCAAGCTGGGTTTCGCAAGGGCAGAGGAACTAGAGACCAAATTGCCAACCTTCGCTGGATCATGGAAAAAGCAAGAGAGTTCCAGAAACCCATCTACTTCTGCATTATTGATTATGCGAAAGCGTTTGACGGCATAGATCACAGCAGATTGTGGCAAGCTTTCCAAGAGATTGGAGTTCCAATTCATCACATCTGTCTCCTCAGGAACCTGTATGAATGGCAAGAGGCCACAGTCAGAACTGGGCATGGTCTTACTGATTGGTTTCCGATTGAGAAAGGAGTGAGACAAGGCTGCATACTGTCGCCCTGCCTATTTAACCTATATGCTGAGTACATCATGAGGAAGGCCTGTCTGGACGAGACTTCAGCTGGAGTGAAGATTGCTGGGAAACGTATCAACAACCTTAGATATGCGGATGATACCACTTTAATGGCAGAAAGTAAAGTGGAACTCAAGAGACTTCTGATGCGCGTACAAGAAGAGAGTGAGAAGTTTGGGCTGAAACTGAACAATAAAAAGACAAAGATCATGGCGTCTTGCCCTATCAAGTCCTGGAGCATCAAGTTACAAGAAGTGGAAGCTGTGACAGATTTTCTCTTCTTTGGCTCCAAGGTTAACCCGGAAGGAGGCTGCAGCCATGAAATATAGGAGACGCCTGCTTCTGGGAAAGAGAGCCATGGCTAGCTTTGACCGCCTAGTAAAGAGCAGAGACATTACACTGCAAACCAAGATCCGTATAACTCGTGCTATGGTCTTTCTAGTTGTGATGTATGGATGCGATAGCTGGACTGTGAAAAAGGCTGACCGCCGAAGAATTGACGCATTGTAGTGCTGGCGGAGACTCTTGAGAGTTCCTTGGACGGCCAGAAGATCAAAGCAGTCGATATTGTCGACCATAAACCCTGACTGCTCATTGGAGGGTCCAATTCTAAAGTTAAAGCTCAGCTACTTGGGTCATCTGATGAGAAAAGAGGAGTCGCTGGAGAAAGGTTTGATGTTGGGAAACGTTGAGGGTCACCGGAGAAGGGGTAGGCAGCGAACGTGATGGTTAGATGGCATCCTCGAGGCGCTGCAGTTAAAGTTATGTGATGTTGGGAAGATAGTGAGTGACCGGAAAGCGTGGCGTGATATGGTCCATAGGGTCACGAACAGTCGGACACGACTGAACTGAACTTGGGGTTGCCAAAACCAGTTTCAAATGCAGTGCTCCACTTAGAGGCCCGTGTATCTGACTTGAACTCTCGGTTTGAGTTCCTCACTGCGCGAACCTTTTTACGAGCACTGAAACATCTGTCTGGAGTTGCTTCTCCCATTCAGCTCAGTTTCTACGTTATCATTGGCCGCAATATAAGCAATCACAGTTTGTATTTGCTCAGTCCTTGCTGTCCAAAATTGCAGTTTCGCTTATGTCAGTAAGACGTGTTGGCAATGTTCAAGCTACTTTCGCGCTGTGCTTGACCAGTCGTTGCCATCTAATGGAACACACTTGACTACCATTGTAATAAATGGCACCTTGAAGATGATTTATTACAGTATCCACGACACGTAGCTATTTTCACAGCTGCCTCACAACGGAATGAAAAAGCAACAATAGGTATTTATTCCCAGGCACTCGACTGGAGTTTTTTTGTACGGATCCCTGATTACGCACCAATATTTACTGTTCAATTGCTTGCAATCGGTTTGGCCCTACAAAAGGTTCCCGGTAACGTTACTCACGTATACATACTCTATGACTACCTGTACGTCTTAGCAGCATTAGAAGGCCCGTAAGTGCGTCTTTTGAAACAAAGCCTGATGTTTTTCCTTGCGTTACATTTACAGAAAGTACGTTTTCATTGGATTCAGGGACGCTGCGGCTACGCTTCTAATAGAATGGTGGATTATTTAGCAAATTCAGCTATCAATGGGCCTGTTGCCGATGTTATACCGAATATTATTTTGCTAAATATATTTTGTTTTTAACGGTTTGAAACGTTAAACTGCTTGTGCCATGAGCTACTTCTTTCGACTACGGTTTTTAACCATTGAAATTTTCAATGGAATGTCCGATGTTGTACCTCGAGTCAATGTGAGGTCTTAATGACGCTAATGCATTGTAGAATTCCTTGTCTCAATCTTTATTTATGTCGCTCTGGATTCACGCCTTCGAATCTTTGTGCGTCATGTGATGACGTGGAAACAATTGAACATTACATCCTCTCCTTCCGCAGGTACACGACATTGCTGGAATCACCTGCCCGTCCACATTTTGTGATTGTATAACTGCCATATCCAACCAATACTATGTTTACTTTGTATAACTTCTTCATGCGTGTACCACCCTTTATGTTTATTTTGTATATAATTTTCATACACGTACCCACCTCCTATGTAATACCCCGAACCGGGGATCTTTATGGTAATAAAGTGATGATGGTGATGATGGTGATGGTACGCTATTCAGTGAAGACATTATTTAGAAATACCTCTTGCTTAACTAGGATTGCCATTTACAGTTCCTGTTCTCCTCTCCTTTAGTGCAACTGTCAAAGTCTATGCTCTAGAACCGGTGTCTTAGTTCCTTTATTATTATTATATTGCTAAATAAAAATGTGTGCGTTAGCGCTGATCTGGCAGAATTGTATCGTTTTTTCTTTTTGTTATTTTACAATTTCAATCCTTTTTTTCATTGTTTTCTATATTACTATCGCCTCAACATTCCAAATTATTTATTTATTTATTTATTTATTTATTTTATTTATTGAACCCTCAGGGCCGGAGGCATTAAAGAGGGGAGTGGTTACAAACTGTAACATAGAAAAAATACAGAAACAAGAACAGTGAGTGTTACAAAATTATTCTGCTATTCATACAATGTTAGCTAAGGCGTTGCGGAAGTGTTGGTTATCAGTGATGTCGGCGATTTCAGCGGGAAGGTTGTTCCATTCGCGTGAAGTACGAGGCACGAAAGACTGAAATGCAGACACAGTGTTAAATGTTTCAATTCCAACCTTGTAGCGATGATCGGTGCGGTGTGATATGTAGTGGGGAGGAGAAATGAGCGCGTTTCGTAGAGCGGAATGATGGTACAGTTTATGAAAAAGACTGAGACGAATAATTTTTCGGCGGCATGCTAAAGGTTGTAAGGAGAGGAACGATTTCATGCTGGTTACGCTTGCACCACGGTTAAAGTTAGACAAAATAAAACGAGCGGCATTATTTTGGACCAATTCAAGCGAAGTAATTAATTTATCGTGATGGGGATCCCATATAGCAGCTGCATACTCCAGTTTAGAACGAATTAGTGTTTTGTAAACCAATAATTTAAGAGATGACGGAGTTTTCATGAAGTTTCGGCGTACGTAGCCCAACATGCGGTTAGCGTTGTTAATAACGTACTCGATATGGTGTGACCAGGTGAGGTCTGCAGAGATGTGGACACCCAAGTATTTGTATGTAGTAACAGACTCTAGGGGTACGTTATTTAGGTAGTATCAGAAGGGGGTGTTAGTGTGTCGGGATACTCTCATAACTTTACATTTGCCAATGTTTAGGTCCATGCGCCAAGCGTTGCACCAAGAAGAAATGTTAGAAAGATCGCTCTGAAGAAGGTTAGCATCGTCAGGGGATTTGATTTCACAAAAAACAACGCAATCGTCAGCGAACAGATGGATGTTAGATTGCACTTTGGAAGGAAGATCATTAATGTAGATGAGAAACAAAAGCGGTCCAATAACTGAGCCTTGAGGCACTCCCGAATAAACATCACTGAAAGGTGAATTATAATTGTTACCGCAAACAAACTGAGATCGGTTAAGAAGGAAGTATTCAATCCATTTAAGAATATTAAAATTAAATTTAAAAAGTAATAAGCGGTGACATACCTTGTCGAATGCTTTAGAGAAATCAAGGAAAATGCAATCAGCCTGTGATCCTTTGTCTAAGATAACATGAAGTTTGTTAGTGAAGCAGGCAAGTTGCGTATCCCATGAATATGATTTTCGGAAACCGTGTTGTGCGGGTGTGAAGAAGGAATTGGACTCGAGAAAATTAACAAGGTGTGTGAATATTATGTGTTCCAGTAATTTGCAGCATGTGCTGGTAAGAGAGATGGGACGATAATTCGCAGGTGAGGTTCGACTGCCTGACTTGCGCAATGGAACAACCTTCCCGATTTCCCATTGTATGGGCAATGTTCGAGTGATTGCTGAAAAATTCTGGTTAGTATATCAGAACAGCAGGGAAAGGTGTTTTTCAAAAACTTGGCATTAATACAGTCATAACCGGGAGATGAGTGAAATTTCAAATCGTTAATAAGCTTGGCAATACCTGATGCGTCGATGCGTATAGGAGGCATAACTACATAACTGTATTGGTGAGTGGCAGGTAGATTCAAATAGATTCAAGGTAGATTGATTTAGGCCACAATAACTCCTAATTTTTAGGTTATCTATCATACAGTGAAATCGACATTATCAATTATACTATGTCACCTACAATGAATTCTGGCCAATCCCCCACTGTGGGTACCCTATCGAAAAATGCAGTGTCGCTGGGATACTGGACAGTGTTTTCCAGTGTAAAGCAGTATATTTTTTACACTGGCAATACTGCGCCACACTGGCGTCGCACTTGGATTCGCTGGGCCACACTTGGATGGTACTGACGCTCGCAGTTTGGCACTGGCTCGCACTGGCACCTACTGGACATTCACTGCAAGCTCACTGGTCCCAGCGTTTCACAGCGCCAAGCTACACCTTTCACGCTGGGTCGCAGTGTGTCACGCTGCGCCTAATGGACGTTCACTGCAAACTCACTGGTCCCAGCGCTGTGCAGCGCCAAGCTGTGCAGTGTCACACTGCACACAGTTTGCACACTGGGACAGTACCCGTCACATTCCCTGAGAAAATTGGGAGCGCTTACTAACGCCTAATTGCTGGAGAATTCATACCGTGCATCTTATTGTAAGTATAGCGGTTTTTAAAATGGGTCTAAATATGCGTCTGGCGGAAGTCCATGCAGCCAATGCCGGACGTCAACGTAGACATGTAGATGCATTATATGCTACGCGCTCTTCCGGAATGACACTAAATTCAGGACCTTCAAAGTAATGTTTAACCGTTTTTATGTCTCGCACTCACATATGATGCCGATCGCGGCGTTTTCATGCGCATTTGCGCGCAGCGATCACTGCAGCGCTGCCGCTCGCACCACATTGCATGCAAGCGTCGCGGCGGCAAAGCAATGCGGCGTACACCGGCCAGCAGAGATACACGATATAGTTTGGCACATCTCTCGTGCTTAGTAAACCGTCTCGAACTCGGCCGTACCTCGATTTGCTCGTACTTTACAAGATGCCAGCATATATGGACCGCCGGCGCCTTCAGTGCTTTCTGAAGTACGTATACTGCGCGCCCCGAATCTATCGAGTGCCGCGGACATTGAAAGCACGCATCTTAAAGCGCAGCTTTTTTTTCAAGTGCAAACAGTGCATAGAGGGTGTTCACTATTTTTATTTTTGCGTACATGGAGTTTAAACCCCTGCATGCTCGAGGTTACCGTAACTCGATTGAATGGCCTCCGCTTTCACACGAGCGGAGGATATATGTACGCGCCGGACTTCGGTACGCGGTAGGCACATTTAGTTGCTGAAGCTGACTCTTGGAATTTTGCAGAGGGTGCCACGCAAGCGATCGTTGCTACAACCACCCATATATATGTTCCCACGGCTGGCCTACTCTGTGGCGCATATGAATGAATGTAGTCGAGTACGCGCCCCCAATGCATTGACCGGCTGTGCGGAGCTCGCAATTCTGCCCTCGATCGCGTTCGTTTTATTGCTTGTTGGGCGCTTCCATATCGAGTTTTGATGTGTGCAAAATAAACGTGAATTGTAGCCAAGCACTTGTCCTGTGATTATCGTTCCTCAATTGCGTTTTTGATGCGTCGAATGTACTACGTACCGCGCGCTCTCAAATGAAACATGCAGTTGCACAATAAATATTCTACTTTCGAGGGGCTGCAAACTGCTGTACAGCAGTATGCGAAGGAGGTTTTATCATTTCTGCCTTGACCATGCATAACTCAGTGTTTTAGGTGTGGTCGAGATAGTTCGAACAGCTCGCCATTAAAGAAGAATTAACGGCTGATTGGGCGATTTGGTGAACCATGACGAACAGTAATATAAGAGCGCGGCAGAAACCATTGTTGTCCTCTTCTCTTCGTCTCATTTCTGTTGCGCTCTTATATTACTGTTCGCCTTTCAAGCCCGCGGCGAGCGCTGGACCAGCAGAGCGACTTTCCACGCTACACCGCTGTCTTGCTAGAAAGTCAACCTAGGCGGCGTTTGACATTCAGCTGGTTTTTGTGGGCCCCGTAATGATAAACAACGCCTTCAGAAACGTGCATAATGTTCAGAAATATTCAAAAAATGTTTAAAAAAATTATACAGTCATCACAAACACACCAAGAGGGCAGTTTAGATCATTTTCGCAGAAGACACATCCACAGCTAGCTTCATACTTATGAAAGAGGACAATTACCAATAGGCAAAGAGTGGAGATGAACTAGCAATAAACCATTCGGGGGGGGGGGGGGGGGGGTTCTTCTATTTAACACTTTCATTCCAGGTTGTCTTCAACAAAAAAAGTGGGCAGACATTGACAAAACAATTGAGCACTCCAGTCAAAACCAAACACCCGCACATCTTTAGAGATCTGTAGAATTGCCAAAGGTCACTTTCCGATTGCTAGGACATTAGAGCTGCATGACAGAGCTGTCATGTGAATAGACCACACCAGACCAAAGGCTTCTCATATAGTATAGCTAACCAAGGTATACCTAACAGCGTTGTGTTGATTTTTATGGCACATAAGCGACTAATGCTGCCATGCGCTAAGAACAAGGTTTAATGTATTTTTTTTTTGCATAATGACTAAAATGTTCTTTAGGATGCAGCTTGTTTAGGAACATTGCTTCCTTTAGGAAACGGAAAATGCAGGGAATTTGGAGTAGTGCACTTCCTCGTAGGATTATACTGGAATGGAAAGGGATCTGTTGCAAAATTGTAGAAAATGTTTTCTTCTTAATTTCTCGCGTCTGGTGCATATGAAAGTAAGATATGGTTTATTGCTAGTTATTGCTTTCTTTATTGCTTTCTATGGTTTATTGCTTTCATAACTATGAAGCTCTGTGTCAGGTGTGGGTGTGTCTTTTGCGAAGACGGCCTAAAATGTCCTCCATGATGTGTTTTTGATGACAGCATGATTTCCATTCCTCAATGATAGGTTTGACAAAGTTGAGTTTGTTGTTTATTTCAATGTTCCAATCATTCTGCAATTTCACTCTCAAATTTTCTTTGTAAAAGCTTCTTGGTATTTTTATGCAGTATATTCAACCTCTAATTTAGCATTGCAGCTAGGTTAGCCGGTTATTTCTCTTCAGCACCTTTGAAGACAGCTGTCCAGCGTTCATAAAGTGTACGGCTTCTGACGACAGGAACTTCTTTCAAGTCATAGAAATAAATGAGACTCACAACCATTAGCTATCTAAGGTATGCATATATATATATATATATATATATATATATATATATATATATATATATATATATTGATCGCACAGTGAAATGGTGTCAGCACACTGTTAGAAGAGGTCTTGTAACAACAATCGCTCCCTGAGGTGGTCGTGCCATGTAACCACAAGCATTGACAGAACTCTTGATCATGTTATGTGATGATGCTGCCCTTGCAAAAATAAAGGTACACATTTCAAAACATCCAGTGCACCACTTGACTATTTGCCACCAATGTTTGTGCAAAAATGTCTTTTTCATGCATGTTAACCAGCATGATTAACAAACAGACCTTGTGCACAAACCAAAAGTGCCACGAGGCCACACAATATGGCAGGAGCTGCTAACTCGAGCTTGCAAAGTTACATCTTGAAATTTGTTCTGAGACGTTTCAGCTCCAAGTAAGAAAGGTTACTCCTAGGCCATGTAGGCATATTTGTACAGTTTGGTTAACACAAGCCTTACAGAGGTCTCCGTCAAGTTGTCTTTCACATAACACGGCAGCCTATGACTGCATGCTAATGAGTATGTGTGAGATAACAGAGACATGAATTAAGAAATTGGGGATTAAGTGTGTAGCAAAGGGCATATACAGTTGTGAGAAAAAGTGGTATACTCCACACGCTGCAAGAAAACTGCCCACCAGATTTTTCCGACAGAGAAGCAGTTATTTCTGAGATATGCATTACGTATCCTCCTTGATATACTTGCCATCTTGCCCAAGCAATTTTGTGTGGCACATTTTGTTATACTGAAAAAAATGAATCGTTACGGTTTGCGTCGAGTATACCACTTTTGCTCACGGGTGTACATTAATGGGAATCCACAGTGGCATCCGCAGACAAGAGTCATCAACACTGGCACATCATACCCTTACAGGTGGAGGTTAGGAATCTTCCTAATTTTTGTCTACTCAAAGCTTAAGTCATTTTCTTCGTTCTTCTAGGTATGGAGGATGTCAAAATAATAGCATCAAGAATGCCTAAGACCATCAATTAAGAGGAGGTTGATCTCATAAATAAATATTTCACAAAATATGGGTGACTAGCAGTGCTAGCAAAAGTCGAATCTTAGCGGAAAGGCATGAAATTGAAATGCAACAAATGCAGAGATGTGTTGCGAGACGATCAACTGTCGTGTGCGACATCTGTCTCCGTTAGTTTGATCAAGTGATTGGCCAAAGTTGATGGAGCTTGTGGTCTTGTGAGAAGTGCAGTGTAGTAGCATAGATGCAACCTTGCCCATTAACAATTTGAGTTCCGTAAGTGCATCATGTTGCTTTTGTAAGATGTTCATAGTTTCCATGCAAACATTGTGAGAAATTTCCTTTTAGTGAATGTTTGCTGAAATGTGAATATAATGTGCAATAAAACTAGTGTTTTTTGCTATTTCCTTTTTCATGTATACATTAGTTCTGTAAAGAACTCCACAGGCTTGGAGGAAATGTAATGGCATGCTTTTTGTTACTAGACCCCATCTTGTTCGCTCAGTAGTTAAGAGCGCTCGGCTGTTGAACCCATAGATGCAGATTTGATTCCAGCCGCAGTAGGCATTTCAGTAGAGGCAAAACAATAGGCTATCATGCACCGTGTGGTGCCATTGCTTGTAAAAGAACCCCAGGTGGTTAAAATTATACCTGAGCCCTCAAATATTGCGTCCCTTATAGCCATAGTTGTTTTGGGATGCTAAACCATATATTATATATCACATCACTGTCTGAGTAAGACGCTATTCATAGTCAAATAATCATACACAAAACGACCAGTTTTTTCTGCATGGGACAGCATGTGTTCTACAATTTTATTTTAGCCTTCATGAAGAATGCCACATTGGCTCCACACGGCCTTCTGTCAACCCTTGGTATGTGTCACAATCCCACGGCCGATTATGTATTTGTCTAAGGGCACCTGTGCATGCATGGAGGGGACCATTACGTTCCATTTGTCAGAACTGAAATACATCCTTTACATCACTCCTGTAATTCAACTGCTTGCTATTTCAACTGTCCAGCATTGATGCAAGCTTCAAAGAAGTGCTATTAGCAAATTAATCCAAGAACTGCTTCGGTTTTATCTTCAACAACTGTTCCAGAACCATAATTAGCCAAATGTTGCACAACATGAATGGGAGGTTACAAAACCTAAATAAATGCACATCCTACAAATGGTATGCAGGGTGTCACATCCTAAAGTGACATATATGAAGAATACTGCAGTGGAGGGTTCCAGATTAACTGCTTGGGCTTTGTACCTTGCATTGACATATCGCAGCAAATAGATGTGTTTGCATTTCGCCTCCACCAAAGTGCGGCTGCCATCACTGGGGTTAAAGTATCACGATGTTGGGGTAAGAACGCAATGCTAAGAAGTCGCAGCGTGTAACCTCTCCAGCATTACAGCTGTCAGATGCAAGGCAGATATTCATGTTCAGCTTTGGACTGACAAGCATAAACGTGTACCATTTGCATTTGCCTAGCTTGACAAAGCAAGAAAAAAAAATTTAAGGAAAAGCTAAAAAAAAAAACACAATACAGGACTAGTCATTAACACATATAAAGCACATTTGTTCCTTTATTAATGATGAAGTGGCCTTCAATAACAGCACAAAGCCTGAAGGAAGGTGCTGTGCCTGGCAGCTAATATTTTCACCTGTAGTAATGCGCATCTTGGGGGTGCTGAGCACTTATTTTTCTGTCCACTCCAACATGCGAAAACTACATCATGTGCATTCCCAACTTTGTGCAACGCCAGGTTAAAGTATTGCCGTTCAATGCTTTTTGCAAGCTTCAAAACAATAGGCGTGTACTTTGTAGAAATAGCCCATTTTCCGAGTTTTAAGCTCCGTAGTGCAGTCTGATAAATTGTCGATCACTTATTTTGGTCTGACTGTTGCACAGCGCGCGTCAATAAGTTTACGACGCTCTCTTTACGCGACATTTTCGGACTTACCACTGAATAAACACTGACATGCACGTGGATCATCGGCGATCATAAGTGAACACCATCTATGTGAATACCACGACCTAATGTAAAATACAGTAGGTCGTGGTGAATACGCTCAGCGCACGTTCATCACAGCACTCTCGCAGGACGTAGTCCGGACCGTGGTCCGGACATCACGCATCTCACGAAAAGCACAAACCGGCGCCTATACCTCCAGCCATACAGCAAACAAAAATGACGCGATGCTTGTATTAGATCACGGTGGACTAGAGACACGCAGGCGGTACCCAGCAGCTTTTTCAGCGCCGCTTGTCTGTATACAACTTGCAGCACCGCAAAGCATCAGCAGAAAGCGACGCGTTACGTGACGCATTTGATCACTGATGGAAGTGAGGAAACTTTGAAGAATCGAAACTACAAAACTACCATCGTAGACGATAATCCACAGGATAACCAACCAGGCTGGCCGTCATCGATACCATATAGCCTCAACGATTACATATGCGCTTGTGCTTCTCTGCCGCGGTCCAAAACACGCAAACCTATCGGGCCATCACGTAGTCTATCACCCATTGCTACAATCACACATCCGAGGACCTCGGATCCGTCCTGGTTTTCCGACGTATCCCGTAGAAAAAACGCATCGTGTCCGCCGGACGTAAACACCACCGATCGGGTCCGTGAGATATATTTCCCGGATCTGTCAGGCTTTTCCGACGATCCTGAAGAAAAACACACCGAGTACGTCGGATGTAGTACCTTTAAAGCCATTGATCGGGTCCGTCCGACGTACCTTTAGCCACAGCCTTTTTATATTCACTGCACAGCTACAGCAAATGTATGTTGAATCTGCATGTTTGAGGTCTAGAGAATTCCCCGCCCGTCGCGCCTGCCGAGGCAAAGGTGTGCTCCGCTGTAACAGGGATGTTTGAGGAAGACTAGATAACTACCGAGCCTGAATTTCTCATTACGAGAGTACTTTCGTGAGTTCTAGATTAGCGCCAAGAGTGCGGGCACTTCTAAGCGGTCACCATGTGCAAACAGATGCGAACCAGAAATGAACCTGAAAAAATTCTGTCATTTCACGGTCAGTGTTAATATATGGTTCACGTGTACATAATCATATTTATTTTTTCAAGTGTCACCATAAATCTATTTAGTACCAGATACTTCTATACCATCGCAAACAGGGCTTTGCTTGGTAAACCTTTTTGCTCCAGCCTCACAGCTGTGCATCAGTACAAGGCACAACCATATCCGCACTGGCAGTGCTGCTTCCAATGTGCAGGTCCTGATAATTAAACAGCAAATTATTATTCCACGCCCACTATTCTGATTTTCACTATGATATGCATGAGATAATTACAAGGGCTCTGTAGGCTCTTGTTCAAAAGAGAAAGAAGTTTGAGCCAGAAAACCATTGACAGATTTCATTGAAAACATCAAAGAATAACTGCTTTCAGATGTAGATAAATGCTGCACTCAACATTAATCACCATTACTCTGTCAGGCAGCATCTCCAGTGTATAATTATTCTAGTAGCATTTTGTAGGAAAGCAAGCATTCATTAGCATTCATCCATTTCACTTCTCAAAGCAAAGAAAAAAAATATCCTTGGACAACACCGAACCTAAATTACATGTCGACTTTGTTATTCGAGATGGTTTGATTTGTAGCACTGCACTGCTAACCTATGGAAATATTGTATAATGCAGAAATACCTCCTCCCTCTAGCAATGCACCACATGGATAAAGCAGAAGCATAAGAACAGCAATGGAACAGCCATTAGCAAGATAAAAAATAGAACTGCTGCCAATTGTAGATGCAGTTTCAGCTTGAATTGTCTAGGTACTGCATAAAGGATTTTAACTGTTGATAATTTCACAATTAAGAAATAAAATCTGCACCTGTTTCAAACCAAAACTTTTTGTGCATAAATCAAATGCACTGCATAGAGAAAAGGTGTACCAACTAAGTTTGTTGTACATGAACAGCTTCTTTGTTCAAAACAAAGAAAATCTTACAAAACATACTGCACAACTCCTGAAAGAATGCTTGTGTCCAGGACTTAATTCAGAGTGGTTAGGGTGCTCGACTTCTGTGGCCAAGGATGCAGGATCAAATCACAGCCACGGCGGCCCCTTTTCGAGAGGCAAAAAGCAAGGCGCCCATAGGCTGCGTGATGTCAGTGACGCTAAAAACCCCAAATGGTCTAAATTTTCTGACTCTTCCACTACAGCATCCTGTACAGCTTGAGTCGCTTTGGGACGTTAAATCCCACAAACCAACCAACAAACTCAGAAAGCACACAATTGAATGTGGTGCAAACCGTAAACAGCATGGTTTTGTGATTTGCATTCTGGCACAAAAAGAAATTTTCCCCTTAATAATATCAGGATATACAAATAAAATAGTCTATTTAATTAGCTGATATGGATTAGAAACATTATACTGTTTCATTTTAATGAGTGCCAAAAAACTTATGGTCATGAAATTCAGTAGCTTTAAAAGCTCCATGATAAAATCTTACCTACAGACATTACGTTTTAAAAGAAGCAGAGTTTTTATGTGCTGCAAAATGCTAGTAACACATATTCAAAAACCCTAGATGGTCGAAATTATTTCAAATCAAACACAAACTGCATCGCAAAACCTGTATGCAAGTTAGAGATAAGTGCGACATGCCGTGTTGTCCCATATCATTTCATATTGCTCTGTTTCAACATGAAAAAGAAGACCACAAGTTAGAAAGAGAAGGCGTGTCTCTGTGATCATTGGCTTGCTGCACAACAAAAAGTCACCCTGTGTACCAAGCTTCTGCAACTTAGTAGCAAAACTGTATTTGCACTCTTCTAAGGATGCCAAGCTGGATGCACTTCACAAAAAACTAACCAGCAATTCTCGCACCTAGTTTGTGCACACCACTGCATGTGTTGTACATAGGTGCACTCTTTGACACGGTCAATATACCTTCAGAGCCAATTTACTGCTGTGTGCCCAGGATAACGCAACCTTTACATTCACCACTGTTCCCAAGTTTGGACATCGGTCATAATCATCATAATTAGCCAGACTATACCCACTGCAGGGCAAAGACCTCTCCCCTATTCCTCCAATTTACCCGGTCATGTGCTAACTGCATCCACTTAACCCATGCGAACTTCCTTAACCACTTCCACCCACCAAACTTCCTGTTGCCACCTGCTACGCTTTCTTTTCCTTGGAATCCAATCTGTTACCCTTAACGACCATCGGTTATCCTCTTTTAGCACAACCTGCCCTGCCCATGCTCTTTTCTTCATTACTTCCTCTAGAACGTCATTAACTCGAGTTATTTCTCTGACCCACTCTACGTGCTTCCTTTCTCTTAACGTTACACCTATCATTTTTCGTTACACAGCCCCTGTGTTGTCCTCAACTTAAGAAGAACCTTTTTACAGGGTATTCTGTGCAACACAAACACACACAAGAAAAAGGACACCATGGGCGCCCATGCTGAACTCTTTCTTGTGTGTATTTGTATTGCACTCGATACCTTGTAATTATGTGTGACAGCCAACTAGCTCAGGAGTTAACTCTCTTAAAGAACCCTTTTCATTAGCCTCCACATTTCAGCCGCAAAAGTGAGTAAGGTAAGATGCAGCTGTTGTATACTTCCTGGGTGATACCGGTAACCTGCTAGTCATAATCTGCGAATATTTGCCAAATGCGCTCCATCCCAATCTTATTCTCCTAATTATTTCCCTTCCATGGTCTGGATGCGGTTACTACCTGTCCTAAGTAGATATATTTCAGAAGGGTAGATACTTGGGCTTGTTGGTACATGATCGAAGGGAACAAAATGTAGCGCACCAAGACAATTGGACAGCGCTGTGTGTGTCTTCTTTCTCTGTCCTTGTCTTGGTGCGCTACATTTTGTTCCCTTAGATATATTTGCCTACTACTTCCAGTGCTTCGCTACCTATTGTGAATCTACCTTCCCGAGGCTGTTGAACATTACCTTAGTCTTCTGCATATTGATTTTGAAGCCTACCTTTCTGCTTTTCCTATGTAGGTCATCATCCTTCTTTGCAGTTCATCCCGTGAGCTACTTTGCAGATTACCGCGATTCGAGAATTGCAGATTACTGACATCCGCCCTTATCAACTGCTCCCATTCCAAGTCTCTGAATACTTCCTCTTAGTAAGCTGTGAACAGTACTGGGTAGGTCGTGTCTCCTTGCGTAGTACCTTTTTATATGGGAATTTTGTTACTTTTTTTATGCAGAACTATGGTTACTGATTGAACGGGTAAAACTGCGTCTGCGCCTTGTTTGTGCCTGTGTGTTTCTTACGTCCTGTCTATTTTGCGCAGTTTTACCCGTTCAATTAGTATGAACCAACCAGCCCTTCAGAGTGTATACTTAATGGTTACTGTGCAGCCGCCATATATATCTTAATCCAGTACTTTTACAAACGGCTCGTCTGCAACCTGATTTCACAATGCCTGCATGACTGTCGAGGTTTTTACTAAGTCAAATGCTTTTTCGTAATCAATGAATGCTATGTATAAGGGCTGGTAGCTTAATTGGTTATTATATTCGACTGAAGATGAAGCGCACGAGAAGACGCACACAAGAGAAGAAGACACAGGACACGCGCTAATATTATTATTATATTATATTATATTCCTAGCATTTTGCTATCACCTGATTGATGATATGGACATGAAATTTTCGAAAACCTGCTTGATCTTTTGCTTGATTGAAGTCTAAGATTGTCGTAATTGTGTTAGCGATTTTGTGATTACGTTAGTAAACACCGTTATATGTAACAGATAGTAAGCTGATTGGTTTGCAATTTTGAACGCCGCTACAATCCATAATTTCAAACTTCCCGCGTCTCGGCTGTTGATTGTACTTCTGGTTCCCATTGGTTGAAAATAAAAGAAAACTTATGCTCCATTTTTGGCTTTCAAAACGTTTCAAAAACAGGTTAACTTTTTATTATATTATTGATAAAATGATTGTTATTATTGTTGCACTTTTGTATACAATACTACGATACTACTACTCACATGTAACTGCTTGGCAGTTCGCATGTGTGTGTACAGGCGCTGGTGTGTATCAACGGTCACCGGTCTGTGTGGCCCACGGCCTATTGTATATTGGGTTATCTTTGTGTTATCTGCCGTATTTTACTTCTGCCTGCGTGTCATATTGGCATCAGCTGCTCCCTGACCACAGCGCGCGTCGTTTACTAACAGCGGTGGATCCGTCCTCGTCTCAAGTGTTTGTGTCGTCTCAGTATGCAATCGAAGGCAGCGGGGAATACGTCAGTGGTAAGCCTTTCTCCACTTCTGTATGCTCTCAAGCAGTGCTTACGAGCAATAGGAGGTTACGCAGAACAGTATATTGTTTTTCATTTCCGAAATTTTCATCGAGATACTGCTGGATAAAAGCGCAAAAAGAAATTATTTGAGCTCTATCGCCGCAAGTTGCTTTGTCTCTTGTCTTTTCACCGCTGTGCAAGGCGCCGTCGACGCTTTTACCCACGACCTACTGTATAATGCTTTTACCGCTGCTACCAGACGTTATTGTTCTTAAGTAGGGTCTGCATTTCAGGCAAACATCGGAAGATTAGTCGAACAGGTGTTCATGAGACTCCCCCCACCCCCCTCATGCGAACGAGGCACCCTCTGCGCGAGCGCTCACCTCAGCTGTGTGCACTTCGCACTGTCGCGTGCTCTTCTCTTCGGATAAGTGTGTTATTACATGCCAGCTGTGCTCTGCGGTGAAGGGGCGCTAAAAGGCGACGCAACTTGCAGCAGTGAGCTCGACATCAAAAATTACTTTCTCTCTTAAAGCAACAGTTAATGCGATGAAAAATTCAGAAATGAAATACAATAAGCTGCTCTACCTAGCGCCTTAACGTTCGTTCTTTTTTTTACTGTAACCCTTCCAGGCTGACACCAACATGTCTTCATGGTTCAACATGCACTTCTTTCTGCAAACTGTTTTCTATTTCGATATACACTGATTTACTAGATGTAACATTGGTTATAAATGACATCTAGGGAAGCAATATGGCTATTTTCTAATTCCCAAAAGCTTGTTGATAGTTGTAACGAAATGAAAATTTTGTACTTTGAGTATTTCTTACACAATGTTTAAGGAAAGATTTCGAAAATTTTGAATGCTTTATTGTTTATTGAATGTGATACTTGGTTTCTCGCTTTTTCGAAACATTTGAATTTTGCTCAACTCAGAAAAATGTTTTGGAGCAATTTTAAGCTTTCAAACATGCCTTGGGATGAGTCATCGGGAATGTTTTTGGACAAATCAGGTTGAGTGCTACCTCCGGGACGTTTGGTGCAGAACGACCCTCGTTAGTTTTATATGTCGGAAGAGCTCAGTCAGCGTGCCTGTACACAAACAAGAGGACCTTTTAAGGAGGAAGTTTTAACTCATTTTTGCCTGTATGCTTATTGGCAATAACATGTGGAAGGGAAACAGTTTCAAGACAAGACACGGGCTTATGTCATGTAGCTGCACATATTTATCCCTTACCGCTTATAGTTTTTGTGATTGCATATTTGCACCTAATATGACAGAGCCTGAATTCATAACTTTGCCATTACGAACAGCTCAGCAAACTTGGGCAGAGTGTTGGAGCAGTTTCACGAATTCTATACATCATGCACTTGTGTTCATTTTGGATATCGTACCATATTAGTTTCTATCCACTTTAGGCATTTAACAAAAGCTTCTATGCGAGCTCTTCTCATGTCTTTTGTGTGTTGTCATGCAGAAGGTCTCAGAGAGCTGATGGCTTCTTTTAAGATATCGTGGACCCCAGTGCCAAGGCTGATTCTTGGCAAAGTCACCAAGTCTGCTAAGGTAAGGATTTTTCTGTCATCACGCCATGACCAGCTGTGCTCAAAAGAGCTGTACATAATAGTTAGGGTATTTATTAATTGCAGTTTTATTTGTGATGTGGTCCAGTTGGACAGTCCATTACTTAAAGCTGTAGCCTATACATGCAACACTTATTTTCTGGATGAGGGACCAATTCAAAAGTGCTTTTCAAGATGAGGCTAACATGTGTGCAGTATTAGATACATTGTGACCCTCTAAATAGTAAGTGAAAGTACATGAGCAATATCACTTGGGGTTCATTTTATTATAATAGTATGATTAGCTGCCACTTCCTTGAGAATCGTAAAGGTGCTTGCTGAGTAACGGTTTTGCATTGTGGGGTCATTGCAAACTGGCTATTTTAGACAACCGGTATGTCTACAGAGCAAGATTTATTTAAAGGAAAATAGATAGGTCGGCTGACTACTATGAGGGTGGCAGCAGAACGCTGGAGCTGATCAACTGAAGGATCATCTATTCAACTGCACGCTAATCTGTGAGCGACTTGTCTTCTTCAAAGGCCTCATAATGTCCAACCGAAAAAGAGAAAAGGAAATGGAAGTGCCAGGCGAATCACATTGAGATGCAGAACATCCTCAAGGCATTCAAATCTTTCAAAACTCCCGATGAGGTATGTTACATTCATAATTTGTCACCTCCTTGATAGTCAGTAAAGGGTGGTGTAGCAGCTTATGGGGTGAGTTGGTGCATAATACTCAGAATTGCAGTGAAGCCTAGACAAACACATAGAAACAAACACGAAACAGGCACACACTACAAACTGTAATACAAAACTGTACCCGAATTTCCTCTTGCACACTCGGCCACAACTTCCTCCTCTACTCTCAAGTACAGCACACTCGCACACATCTTCTATCCCAAGCAGATATGTCTGGCCAATAGTAAATGTTAGCAAGGTAGCATCCAAGCAACAAATACAAGACCAAGACTGTCACTCACATCTTCTAACAAGAGTTAAAACTCCCGCCACATAGGCACAAACTAAAAAAAAACACACATCTGCAGCTGCCAAGAATCGGGTTCACATTCACGCACAATACATCTAAACAATGAGTCCGGTTTGTGAGTTTCAACACAAGACATATGAAGGGAACCCTTATTTGAATCGCTGATTGCCTTGCCCAATCTGGTCAGCTGCAGTTCATTTCTTCTTCACAAGCATAAAATTCTTTTTAATTGCCTAAGGTCTTCTTATTAGGCAAGAGTCGGAATAGGATTGGCAGAGAAGTTTTTGAGGCGTTATAGATACAAAAGAAAGACAGCACATGGTTCATTGATGCCTCTTTGTCCTTGTGCAAAAATGAAATTTCAGTTCTTGAAGGCTGTTTGAGTTGTTGCTAGGGATGTGTGGTGCATGAGGAATGCTTTTTGGATGGGCTTGAAGACTTACTGAGGACTTCTCGGAAGATGAGCCGGAGCTGCGAAGCCCCGTTGTTTGTCAGTTTGAAGAAGACGAAGGTTATTCCTCTAAAAAATCAATGATTTTAAATACCTTCTGAGGAATAACCTTCGTTTTCTTCAAACTGACAAACAACGGGGCTTCGCAGCTACGGCTGGCCTATACAAAGAGAAGGCAACCCAGGAAATTAAGAATTTTATGTTTGTGAGGAAGAAAGCTCGTGCAAAAGCAGTCGTGTTTTGTAATGAACTGCAGCTGACCAGATTGGCCAAGGTGATCAGCAATTGAAAGGAGGGTTGCCTTGATGTGTTTTTTTTTCCTTTGAAACTCAGAAAGCGGACACATTTAGATGTATTGGGAGGGAATGTGAACCTAATTCATGGCAGCTGTAGATGTTTATTTTTTGTTTAAGTTTGTGTCTGTGGCGAGAGTAGTGACTGTCTTGTTTGGACGATGTGAGTGATGATCTTGGTTTTGTATTTGTTGCTTGGACGCTACCTTGCTAACAGTTATTGTTGGCCAGACATATCTGCTTGGTATAGACCAGATTTTTTTACCCTCACGCGCAGGCTGCCAGCGCGCTCCTGCTCTAGACACCAGGCGACGTATGTATGGGGACTGCGGGACCGCAGATCACGCAGGCGCCTCGCGTTGAATACGCGTGTTTGTGAGCAATCGTTGTCAAATTCTGTAGTTAACGCGCTCTACCACTTACGCATGTAGGTGTGTGCTGTGCCTTGCTACTCACATTTGTCCTTGTTCTACATAATACTACAGCAATTTGAAACGCACTGTCCTCTTGACGTAATATACGAAGGTAGGCTACCATGCAGGTTGCGGACTGTAAATCAGCGTTCATGCGCAGCAGTGGCGTATTTTTTTTCTCGGACTGCCCTTCACAAGCATTGAATGCATATGTCTTCCTTCTTTACTTCTTTGATTCTGCGAATTTTGGACCAGACTCCATGGTGTGAGATGTAACCGGATTGGCGAGCTTCACGCTAAAGGTTGCTTAGGCAAAGCGTGTTTTCGGCCTTCGGCCACCAGTGGTTCGTCTTTGGCTTTCATTTGCCATTCCTTAACGCGAGTTTAAGTCCGATTATAACAGACGCTTGGGCGAGTTGGGCAATCCACAAGTGCAGACAGCGCAAAAAAAAAAAAAAATGTGGAGCTACGTTTCCGATGTTTTTTTTTTTTTTTGCTTGGGCTGTCTGCACTCCCACTATCAGCAATTCAAATTTTTATTTCCTTGTTTCACAGAGAAGTCTGCATGAAAAATGGTTGAGCATAGTAGCTTTTTGTGATTTCTGCCTAAGACTCAAAAACATAATTTCATTACATGCTATGACCTGGCCGAAATGGCTAAACAGATCTTTCACATACACCGAAAGCGTCTAAATAGAGAATATTCGTATTCAGCCGCTACTGTGTTAATATTTGTTCAAAACTTGAAATAGAGAAACTGTGTTGTGTCCTCCAGCGAGTGGCTCTGTGGATAGGGCTCTCGACTGCTGAGCCAAAAGACATGGGTTCGATCACGGAAGCTATGGCAGCTCTTCGATGAAGATGAAGCTGAAGGCGCTTGTGTGGTGTGCGATGCCAGCGCACGTTAAAGAACTCCAGGCATTCATTAACTTTCCGGAGTACTTCACTACGGCGTACCTCATAGCAGATGCCACTTTTGGACGCTAAACTTCATATACCACATAAAAACAGTTGTCATGCTCCAGCTAGTATTTCTTTGCTGCAGTTTCTTCCTTTGGCGTGTATGACAATGTATGTGCAGGATCAAAAAAAGTATCATGCTTGACATGAAGGCACTACTGTTCAATAGGTGCTAGATTATCCAGCGATGAAAAGAAATGATCCTAATGCTCCGTTGTTTATAAATAAAGCTCAACAAAACTTGCGTGCTGTTAGCTTGTCGATTCCGATGAACGAACCACGATAATTTGTTGGTGTTACTGGCACAGTCGTTGATCGTACATCAGCTGCCTTCATCAACAAGGCACCAGACAACCTGCATTCACTTTCATCTTGATGTATACTGTATTCTTTTAAGTATAAGTGATTGCATTGTTTATTACCTACTGTATTCATTCAGTAGCTCTCTTCGAGCCATCCTACAGTGGCATCCACCTACCATTTTGGCATAATCGAGGATGCACTGCTTAATTTTTTTTTTTCAAGGAATGGGAGGATGTAGTCTTGGAATGATGTATATTCATTCTTATTGAGTTTATTTTTGTTCTAATTCTCTTGTTTTGGAGGTTTTTTTGTATGTAGACATTTTAGCAGCAGCCTACATAACCACAGATAAAGCCCCCAGAAATGAAAATATGCACATACTGTTTACTTCCACAAGGCTCAACCTCATTACTGTGTCCATAGAAGGCACCCTAAATATTCTTGTTTGATGTTTTTGGACACTACGTAAATAATGTTTGATAAAACTGCCACATACTTGTTTATCAAACAGAAGATAGTCGATGGTCACTTAGGGCGACAAATTGGATTCCAAGGTAACTAAAGCATAGCAGGGTGCAGCAGAAAGTTGGGTGAGCGGATGAATTTAAGAAGTTCACAGGGGTCAAGTGGATGCAGCTAGCAGAGGACCGGGTTAATTGTAAGAATATGAAAGAGGCCTGCAATGGATATATCTCTGCTGATATAATTTTTCCAGACCTGCTACTAGTGTTGCTTTACTGTCTATTACATACACCCCATAATGCTTTTTGCGCTATAAATACCTTGTTGCCTGCTTTTTGTCCTTTTGTTGATACATGGCTACTTTATTAGAAACAGGTGCCGTACATGTTGTTGTCATTGCAAAAGGTATCTGGAGCGCCACTTCCTAATGTCAGTCCATACAAGTATCTCATATTTGACCTGTATTTTTCACCTTTCCTTTCAGTCAACATGGCTCATGCGAAAGTTGGCGCCCCCCCCACTCCCCACCTCTCCGCCTCGTGTTCAGCTCTTTGAAGTCACGGGAAGAAATGTAAGCCCCTAACAAAGCTAGACGGCTGTGACTTTTGATCGTTCAAGAGTATTATTTAACGTGTGCATGTTGTATGATGTGACGTGTTCTGCTTATCCTATTTAATGCAGTTACATATGGCCTGGAAAACTAAAACAGCACTTTAATATGGTGTGGTGCTAGCACAGACTTCATATATTTTGACAGATGCATGGCTTTAAGGCATTTGTAAAATGAAACTATCTAGAAGTACCCTGTTTACTCGTTTATAATATGCATCCATGTATCTCAGCAAGAAAAAAAGTGGAATGCCTTGAATTTTTCTGGGCACTGGATTTTCATGGCCAAATCTCGATATTATGAATCATGTTGGGCTAAAATGGTTCATTATTTTGAATTATCACGGTACTGAAAAATTAGTGGTTATAAGGGAGTGATCTAATCTTGGTATGAAAATGATGTATCTTAGCAGTAGAGACATGCATAAAAGCCAGATCTGAAATGAAAATGTTTCACGAACTTCAAAGCTGCTTCCTTTGAAGAAATAAGTTATTTTCTTCTACTGCGTGCAGCACACGACTGATTAAAAACCTCTATACCTTCCGCTTTGTGCAATGCTTCATCGGGTGCATACTTCATTGCACCGACTCTCTCTGTTTGCTAACATATATATGTTAACGTGTTTGTAGTAACGAGATTTGAATGTACTTGAATGAAAATCTAGCTACTTGGAACAACCAGATTTATTGCAACCGCTCATCACTTGGAGTGATATAAATGGTGTCAAAGGATGATTTGCCTTTCTGACAGGTGGCTGGCTGTTTGCCTTCAAAGTGAAGTTCATAATTAAGAATCTTGATTGGCTTTGAACACTCACGTTAACCCTTTCTGCAGTCTGTTCTGTGCATTAAATATTTAACTTATTATCCCGACTCATCGCCCTGCTCCCCTTAATCAAAATATTCAGGCAAAACCGTCATTGCCAACCTCTAGGAAGAGTCAGTCACAGGCCGAAGACATTCTCGCTAATCGTTTTTTTTTTTTGCTTATTACGCACTTTCTTATCTGCTTTCGGCATAGCCCCTTTGTCTTTTGGTTGCTGTTTTTCTTGTATTTGGTATTTGTTTGCGTTTTCTTTTGAACCAGCATTGCTTTTTGTTATGCGTTTGTACTGGTGTCACTTTTGGGCATAGACTTCCAATTGAGCTCTTCCGGAGCTGCACTTGCATGAGACAAGCTGTAGATTTCATAGACAGTAAAACATTGTTTTGCGAGTCTTCCGAGCAAGATAAGATCCCATGAGTTTGTTTTGTTTGTGTTTTGTGGAGTTCAACGTCCCAAAGCGACTCAGGCTATGAGAGACGCCGTAGTGGAGGACGCCGGAAATTTCGACTACCTAGGGTTCTTTAACGTGCGCTGACATCGCACAGCACACGGGCGCCTTGCTTTTTGCCCCCATGGAAAGCGGCCGCCGAGGCCGGAATTCGATCCCGCATCCTTGGGAATAGTTGTCTGCGCCACCCCGGTGGGGCATAAGATCCCATGATTAAGATCGTCAAACCGCACTAGATGCAGAAAAAAAGGAAGGAATATTCTCTAGATTTTGGTTTTTTATTCAGTCCCGGAAGTTTGAAAAATTAACCTCCTCGGGTTTATGGCTCACATTCTTTTTTTTCTTAGTGTGATAGCATGCCTTGCAATACAAAATGCTTACTTACAAAAATAGGTACATGCCAGATTTTTAAAAGAAATATACTAAGTGCCGGTGATAGATGGCCCTTTCTAGATTTCCTTTGGACCACGTTCATACTGTCGATGTTCACATCTTTTCATTTTTTTGTGCCGAGAGTAATGTTTCCTCCCTGTTTAATGGCTCCAAAACTTCATGCTGCTGCTAAGTGCAGTTTTTTTCTGTTCAGCTGCTCCAAATATGGATATTACTACTCCAAAAATTAAGATTTTGCTGCTCTTAAAATTGTTACAAATCCTATTTCAGCTGTTACATCCCTGCATTTCTGTACTCTATTCTTAATTTTTACCCAAAATTAATTTTTCTCCAAAAAAGGCACACTTCACTATGTAGTGAATAAAGGGGGACGGAATGGAATCCAGTCTTCAGGCCACGAAACGCTTGTAATTGTTTCAAGATTTTTTTTTGTCTTCCTCCACTTGCGAATGCACAACTCTTCGACGTCATTTTCTTTTGCTGCAGCTTTGTTGCAAATTTCCAGTGGCTATAGACCAGATTTATAGCTGCTCCCGGGCGCTGCCATTTTTTGCCGGCGCGCCGCCACGTGGACACTTCCTTGGAGACTGCGGGACCGTGCCTGTTCAGTAGCCACGTTCAGCTAGCGTTCGGGAGCTAGACAAAATTGCCAAAAATATTTTCATGGCATGATTGTGTTGGAGCAAGTTTATTTTCATTGTCGTAGAGTTAAAATCGACTAGTTATTAGTGGGATTTAGTACTACATTCACGTTAACAGTGTTTGATGCTCAGCATGCAACTGCGCTATAATGCTGTCATTTTGGTGCCTTACTGATGACAAAATGTCTGAACAATTGCAAGCATTGCTCTTGCACCCCGCTGGGGTGGCGCAGTGGTTATGGCGCTCGAATACTGTTTCCAAGGATGTGAGATCGTATCCCGGCCGTCAACGGCCGCTTTTCGATAGAGGCGAAAAGCAAGGCACCCGTTGTGCTGTGCGATGTCAGTGCACGTTAAAAAACCTTTAGGTGCTCTAAATTTCCGGAGTACTCCACTGCGACGTCTCTCATAGCCTGAGTCGCTTTGGGACGTTAAACCCCACGAACCAAACCAAACCATTACTCTTGCGTACGACTCGCATATAATTTCACTTCCAGTGAGCTCTTCCTTCATACCAGCCATTTCGAACCTCACCAATTGCGTTGTGTTGTTGTTAGCGTGGTGTGTGCCATTAACACCAACAAATTATCGCGGTGTGCGCATCTGAGTCGACAGGCTAACAGCAGGCAAGTTTTTTTGTGCTTTATACATACCACCACATTAGGATCGTTTCATTTTATCCCTGGAAAATCTAGTGCCTATCAAACCGTAATGCCTGTATTTCAAGCATTTTTGTACATGCCAAAGGAAGAAACTGCAGCAAAGAAATGCTAGCTGGAGCATGACAACTCTGTTATCAGTGGTATATGGAGTTTAGCATCCAAAAGTGGCATCGGCAATGAGGTACGCCGTAGTGAAGTGCTCCGGAAATTTAGCAAATACCTGGGGTTCTTTAACGCGCGCTGACATCACACAACACATCACATGACATCACAAGCGCCTTCATCTTCATCGAAGAGCGGCCATAGCTTCCGTGATCGAACCCATGTCTTCTGGCTCCGCAGTGAAGAGCCCTATCCACAGAGCCACCGCTAGAGGACACAGCACAGTTTCTCTATTTCTTTTAAGTTTTGAACAAATATGAACACAGTAGCAGCTGAATACAAGTATATTCTATTTCAGTGCTTTCAGTGTGTGTGAAAGAGCTGTTTAGCCATTTGGGCCAGGTCAAAGCATGTAATGAAATTGTGTTGTGTCTCGGGCAGATGCTGACAGCAAAAAGCTATTGCGCTCAAATGTTTTGCACGCATACTTTTCTCTGCGATAAGGAAATAACAATTTGTATTGCTTACAGTCAAATTGCACACAGCACCATAAAAAAAAAAAAAAACTGTGCTAGTATTTTTTTTTTTTGCGCTGTCTGCACTCTCTTGGATTACCAACTCGCCCATGGTCAGACTTACACTGCTGTTAAGGAACGGCAAACGAAAGCCAAAGACAAACCACTGGTGGCCGAAAACATGCGTTTTGCCTAAGCAACCTTCAGCGCGGAGCTCTCAGATCTGGTTACATCTCACATCATGGAGTCCGGTCCGAAATTTTACATTCTCATTCGCAGAATCAAAAAAGTAAAAAGCGAAACGTGTGAATTATGCGAAGGGCAGTCTCAGAAAAAAACGCCGCCACTGCGCATAAACGGCGATTTACAGTTTGCAACCTGCATGGTCGACTACCTTCGTATATTGCTTCAAAAAAAGAACAGTGCGCTTTAAAATGCTGTTGTACTCTCTGGAACAGGGACAGGTATGAGTAGCGAGGCACAGCATACACCTCCATGCATAAGCGGTACAGTGCGTTAACGACAGCATTGAAGAATGATCGCTCACAAACACTTATTCAACGCGGGGCATCCGTATGACCCACAGTCCTGCAGTCCCCTGTCACGCGCGCCTGACAGATGTTGCCTAGTGTCGAGAGCAGGAGCGCGCTAGCAGTCTGCGCGGGAGGGTAAAAAAAAAACTGGTTCGTAACCTTTAGCTTGTTTTTCGCTGTGAAAAACTGCTGCCGAGTCGCACTCATGGCACCAAAACAAAGGCTATCAGTGCAAACTGTGTTGATAGGGTGTTGAAACAGCACCTTGCAAAAGGCCTAACAACTGCTGGCAGAACAAAGCGACCAATGGCGTGGAGAATAAAGACTATGCTATGGATGTGGATTTGCCTCTGCCTTCTGTTGGCTCCTTATCTGTTTGACAAGCGTTGATGGCTATGGGAATGGCGGACTACATGGGGAGACTGCGCATTGTTGTGCAGTGACCACTGCCTCCCCCTTCCCCTGGAAAAAATTTGCAGTTAACCTGCACCCCCAAACCTGATTTATAGTTAAGGTAGGTTCTAGAGCTGTGCACGGGCTGGGGCTGCTCAGAAGCCCTTGGGCTTGGTCTGGGCCCAGGTATATTTATCTTGGGTGGGCCGGGCCGGACACCCTGATCACGAACACATGCAACATCTGCAAAAGTGCGAATACAGCCATAGTGCGATAAGTGTCTAGAATGCACAGCATTTTCCTGTGCCAAGCTGGATGGGGAATGTTATTAAAGCAATATTAAGCCATTTAAAGGAGCTAATACATTTAAGTCGTAACCATGTGAAGCGACAATCCTTGGCGATGCGTCGTGCCATCACTACGCTAACTCCTGCCGTTGCCACTGGTGCACAGCGCACAAACAACGGGACTGCAACAGAGCAGCGCATTTTCAGCGTTGCTCTGTTACTGCTGCCTCGCGGTTTGGTCTAGGGAAGTACAGTTAGGCTAATACTCCATTTCTAACACTTAACAGCATGAAGTACGATATAACACTGATGAAATTTCATGTAACACATCTGGTTTCTAATGGAAACACCACATTGGTGCGTGGCGTGCTCCTGCACATCGATGCAGACTTCCGTTGCAAGCATTGACTTCCTCCAGCTCCTTTCGAAAGTAAACAATATCTAGCCACTCTATAACCTTTGTTTTCCCTTATTACCCTACCAATCAACCGACTCGATGCCCTCGTATGCGCATGGACGAAATGAAGTGATCGTCTACAGGATCTTCCTTCGTCCAAAACGGATTATAGAAAAACTTGTCGCAAAAAAGGCCAAAACAGAAGTTGAATACCTCAAAGCCTTCTGCAATTGGCTGTCCGCGATCTGATTCCGGGCAACGACTGCTGAACTCAAGGATGCAGGATCGAATTCTGGCGGCAGTGGGCACTTTTCAAAGTTCGTGAAATGAAAAGCAAGGCGCCACTGTGCTGTGCGATGCCTTGCATGTGGAAGAACCCTAGGTGGTATAAATTTCTGGAGCCTTCCACTGTGGCGTCTCTTATAGCCTGAGTCACGTTGTGATGTTAAACCACATAAATAACCACTGAAGTACTTTTTGAACTCATCTTAGTGTTGCAAATTCTTATTATGGATGACTGTGCCTCTTTTTTCCACCCTCTGTATATACATATTTTATGTGTGCCAATTTTGTGCTTGCAGGTTCACTTTGGGTCGAATCTGTACATCAACGAGAGAAAAGTTCAATTTATCACAAGCAAGAAAAATGAGACAAAAGTGGAGCGGGAAATGGTGATGGTATTTCTGGACACCTGTGGAGTTGAGAGAGAAGCCTCACGGGCCAGCATTGCAGAAGGACTGCAGGCAGTGTTCCAGAGATGCCGGCAACCCCTGAGAAAGTGATGGTAATCATGACTAGGTTTCGTTTTATGCTTGTTGCTGAAATCAGTGCTGCAACAGCTGTGCCAATTGTGCGATTTTGATACAGCAGCATAATTCTGCGTGCGCAAAACTTGCTGAATTTGCACCAAAATGCGCCGAACGGCCGCAAAAATTTGCCATGCTCGGAGACAACTTTCTGCGACCGTGATATAGCCAGTTGTGACGTTTCAGACACTTCAGCATGTCACTGGCCTTTTTATTTTTATTTTGAGATGGCTTCATGCCGTTCTAACTCCTACCCATATTTTCCTTTCTAGCATTCACGTGCTTCCTCCACTTTGAGTATGCTGAACTGTTGCAGTTTGAGGATGCTTCAACGCACGGGTCACAGTTCGTGCGGTGAAGTATCCTTTTAATGCATAGAGGCCATTTGTAACGAGGCACCATTGCTACTGCGTTGCACTGCTAAAAGGGGCGTGGTAGTATTTTTGATTTTGCAGTAATACTTCCATGCTTTGTTTTAAGCACTGCATGCTTTTAATGGGTGTATCTAGCTTTTTTTTTATGTCGCTTCTGGAAGTTTTCTGTATTTTGTTGGGCTATTCATGTGCAGCAAGGATGTTTTTATGCAGTCTAGTTGATAGACTCAAGACTCACTGTCCCGTCAGATAGTGTAGGAGATGCATCAGTTATGGCTTCTGTTGGTGATAATAAATTGGGGGGGTGGAGGGGAGAGGCATCGGCATGTCGGGAAACGCGCAGCAGCCATATTTTGAATTCCATAACACCACAATGTAGCCCAAGACTGTCAGAATTAACATTTATGGATGCCGGAACATCTAAATTGCCCTGTGCACGAAATATATAGCCTTGCTTATACGAATATATACGACTTGCTTTCCTATCTGCTTTTGGCATTTGCCCTTTTGCATTTGGGTTGCTATTTTTTTTTATTTTTTTTTTTGCTTTTGAATGAAGATTTTTGTTTTTGGTACTGCGCTCGCATTTAAGCACAGGCTGATAGCAGGCTGATGGCTTTGAATCTCGACTGGAGCTGTCGTCGAGCAACACAAGCTATGAATTTTGCAGACAGTAAAATATTGTTTTAAGAGTCTTGCAAGCAAGAATCTGCGAATGAGATTGTCAAACCGTGCTAGATGCAAAAAAAAGCACATTCTTTAGCTGTTTGTATCCTTTTTCTTTTTTTGAAAAATTAACCTTGGTTGTATGGCTAACATTCTTTTTTTGTTTGATGCCACGCCTTGCGGTACAAAATGCTTACAGAAAGAGGTGCACGCCAGATTCCGAAACGAAATATGCCAAGCACCTGTAATAGGTGGCCCTCGCTAGATTTCCTTTGGATCACATCCATACGGTCCGATATTCACATATTTTTTGTTTGTTTGCCCCGAAGGTAAGGTTTCTTCTCTGGTTAATGGCTTCAAAATTTAAATTCATTCTGCAAAGCGGAGGTTATTTTCTCCTGTGAGCTGCTCCAAATACGGATTTTGCTGCTCCAAAAATTGCTACAAATCTTATTTCTTCTATTGCACCCCTGTGAAATGAATGTTAAAATTAGTGGCAGATCAACAGTTTTTCTATACCATGACCTTAAACACCATTTTGCTTCCGTTACTTATGCATATCTTCTCTTTTTTTTAGATCTAATACAAAAGGTGGCCACTGAAAACCCAAGTGATATGTCGACTGCCAAAAGGATCTCTGACCGAAAGGCCATTGATGATATGTTTGCAGAAGTCAGTCGTGTGGGCCGTCAGAAGGAAATGTGTGAAAATAAAATTGCATATATCATGCGAAGCTCTACGTTAGTCAATGGGAACAGGGCATCACCCGCTTCTGTGCAGGGTGTATTCTGTCCTGCATGCTAGTATCACGTGTGGTCTGTATGCTGGCTACCTACTGCCAGTGTGCCAGCACAGTGTCCCCCAGCATGCCAGTGTCCCCCAGCATGCCAGTGTCCCCCAGCATGCCAGTGTCCCCCAGCATGCCAGTGTCCCCCAGCATGCCAGTGTCACCCAGCATGCCAGTGTCACCCAGCATGCCAGTGTCACCCAGCATGCCAGTGTCACCCAGCATGCCAGTGTCACCCAGCATGCCAGTGTAGGCCAGCATGCCAGTGTGCCAGTATGCAGTGCCACACTGGTCCGATAATCAGGTATGACACTGGCCCAGTGTCTCCCAGTGGCACTGCGTTTTCCAATAGGGTATGTGTCATTATAACGAAGGAGAAGAAGAGGCCGAACGGTCGGCTCGAGCTGGGGGTCTAGCAAGCAGACTCAATTTACCGATGCTTCTCATACGGGCTATACAACCTCGACCGTAACATCTTGATGGAGGTTCGGGGTATCTCATCCAGCAGCAGACATCCAGCGACCTCACCCCCATCGGTCGTGCCTACTAGTTTTCCGGCGGAGGAGAGCGGCGCCGAGGAAATGTAGAACGGCGCGCGCGAGGCTTGACTTGCCGAGTGGGAATCTGTAGATGTCTTCTGCAAGCCCTTTTAGTAGAGGGCCAACCTTGCCGTCTTCTGCCATGCGAGGAGATACAAGCTTGCACAGCTTTAACCCTTCCTCGATATACTTCGTACATGTCTCGCCGAGAAGCTGAGCTCTCTGAGAAAGTGCTTCTTCAGCCCACTTCTTTGTACCAGATTCGCCGAAGTACTTCTTAAACTCTTCGTCGATGCGGTCCCATGTCGTGATATTATCCTCGTGGTTGTCGTACCATATTAAGGCCGTGTCGGTAAGCGCTAAGTCCACGTTTGAGAAGTGGGCGGGAGAGTCCCAATTATTCTATCAGCTCATCCCTTGTTAGTGGGCCTACCATTCATCCACAGCTTCGTCGAACAGGCCTGTGAACTAACGAGGCATCCTATGAGGTTGCCATGAGTTGCTAGGCCTGGTCCTCAGATCGTCGCGGTCGAGAGACATCTTACGCACAGATGGCGGTAGGCCAGCAAGACGGCGACATCAGCACGGTTGAAGCAGGGGTTCCCTCTTGGGAGTATCTCTGGGGAACGTGTACGCCGCACCTCTCACCAAAATGTTACGGGTATTTCCTTCATCGCACGCTCTTGTGCTGCTCTGTGTGCGAGGGGGTCAGGGCTTCTCAAGATGTTTCACAGCTTTTTACCTGGCCTCCTAGCAACAATCTTTATGGTTGCGATATAAATAAATCTCAAATTTCAAAATACTACATCCCGACTTCCATACCTACGAGTAAATATGCAAATGCTGCAGGATAAAAATTCGAAGGGTGCAACGCTGCTGATCCGAATATGGAGCGAAAGCATTATCGGCTGGTGACCGAGCGTTCTTGTTCCCCAGCCCACATATAAAAACCAAGCGTTGTGAACGCGCCTTAGGGGCCAATTGGAGTAACGTGAATGGCAATGTCTATAGCAGGCTTATTGTGACATAACCGTCCAATGCAAAACGATCATGAAAGTTTGAAATCTCCTTTCAGGGCACCACGTACGCGTACACGGACACGGCGCACAGCGACGAGCGGTGAAACCTGGCGTAAGTTTGCTTTTGCAATAATATCCTGAGTGGGGAGATTTGAGCGGAAGCCAACCATGGCAGGAGGTATGAGGTGGTCATCTTCACCATATTAATTAGACCGATTGAGAATGGCGAGTTCCATCAGGTTACCAGCATAGAAAGTGAGCAAAATGAGATGGAGTGTGGCTACTCCTGGCCCTACGGGGTTGGGACTGGTAGGTCACCGCCGTTTGCGGTGGAGGCTAACCTTCCATCGGAGGTTGTACATATTGTAGGCCATCATTGCGGCCGCCACAGCTTCAGAGGTGGACGACGGCTGTTGCGACGCGCGGCTTTCTCTCTTCTCTTTTGAGACCTAAAGCTACAACACTATGCGGGTCAGAGCCGAATTTCGCGTGTGCCGACAAATTCAAACCGACCAACCACAAGTCTCATGCTCAATCACTATTCAATCGATACTTAAAAATAAATTAAAAACCTTGTCATCCACCAGGGTATCGAACCTCCATCCCTTGGATCGCCAGCTGAGCACTTTACTACTGCGTCATGACGCTCGTTCTTTGTCTTTTTTATCGCGAAATTTATTATCAGATTTTACACCATAAAGAACAATACTCCACAAACGCACAACGTGGGTTCAAATCACGCGATTTGGAGTGCATGATTCATTACAAATCAGGCATTTGCAGCAGCATTTCCATTTTCGGAAGCCATTCCGGAACTTCGTCTTGCGTCTTGAAAACTGCAATAACAACACTGGCAACGGCTTCGCGAAAATACTGCCGTATTATCCTCGCATCAACATCTGCATGCCTGAAAGCCATTCTGGATCGCTAGATACTGTACACGCCAAATAACATGATCATGCCCAGCGGTAGGCCATCATCATCTTCCCCTTGCTTACAGTGAGAATGATAGCGGGATTGCGCGAGAGGCAGATACTGCGACTTTCCTTTCCTGCAGACGAATTATGGAACGCCGGTGAACTTTACTGCGTTCAATGCAATGCTGGTTGTGTTCGACAAGGCGCGCGTGATGTACCGTCACGACAAGAAGTCTAAACAGAGCGGCCGCGAGAAAGGCCCGGAAGACTGAGTCTTCCCAGAACGAGAAGAACGTCTAGCCAAAACACGTCGCCAAGAAGCTCTACGACGTGTTATGCACGCCGCTAAACAATAGTAACGGCAGCCGGAGGAAAGTGAGAAACAGGACGAGGAGGATGAAGGTAGTGATTCCAAGAATCGTCGGTGCACGGCATACAAGATAAGACTCAGTGAAAGTGCAAACGCAGCTCCAAGCATAAGCGTAACTTTTTGCCTCGTATATCCAGGCATAGCGGAGCAAGCCACTGCCAATTTTTTTCTATCTTCTCTGTTTTCTCTTCCGTCCGCAAGAGTCAACGGATGTGGCTCAGCTAGTCAGTATCAGGCCCGCGCATTTTCTTTTCCTTCTCCTACAGTTGCAACAGTTGAGCGAAGGTGCTCGGGAGTTGGTCGTTAGCCGGCTTCTGTATGAAGGTCACTCGTGCATGTTTCCGTGCTGCGGGGCGTTCACCTTCTGTCCAGCAATCGTTCATAAAGGCGGTCGGTGAAGGCCTCAATGCATGGATCATCTAAATTATGGAGTTTTATTGGAAGAGCCGTCCGGTCCTCGAGCAGGGTTGGGGCGGAGGTGAGTTAAGGCGAATCTTACCTCAGCCCCCGAAATCTCCACATCGAGGGCGGGGTTGGCATCGCCTATATAGTTGGTAGAGGATTAGGGGGAGAGGCGTTGAATTACCGGACACGAAGTTCATTGAGGAGGTCTTGGTCGGATACGAGGTGTTTATGAACAATACGGTAAACGCTGTCCTGTTAGGATGTTTTGCATAAAAGGTAGCGGAGAGTTGCCAGTTGCCATAAAAGGTTTCACATATTGTCATGGCGAGTGTGCACACTTAGAAGTAGACATCGAAGACTAATACACCTACTGACACAGAGTTATGGTACGCAACACGAGACAAACAATTCACGGGGCCACGGTGGCACCTAACTCCAGTGTTAAGCAAGGAGAAATGGAAGACGAGTTTACCAATCTGGATATGAAAAAACATCCACAGATAAGGAAAGTCTTTCCGCCACCTCCACACCCGCCTGTGTGACGAGTTGCGATTCAGCCACCAAGAGCGTACCAACAGTTCCGCCAAGTCTATGACATCAAGGAGGTCGCAAGTTTCTGAGGCCACAGCAGCAGATTCCAATCAGGTCTGCACGATGAAGGAAGGAATGAGTAGTCGAATACGACGCTAAGGCAACTGCAGAATTATGAGGGCAAGGTTACTGAAAATAGCTGCATGGGATACTTCAAAGGCTTTAGTTATGTCAAGTCCTAGGATAACCTTTGTGCCACTCTGCCAGGGCAGGCACAAGGATATCCTAGGGCCTGACAACCAAATCTTTCGGGCTCGACATAAGAAAAGCCTTGGATAACGTCTCCCACGCAGATATTCTCACAAAACTCTCCTTACTAAATCGCGACTACGATACCTACGATTATATATGCACGTTTCTCTCCAGCCATACAGCTCAAGTAAGCTTTCGCTCTTTCTTTTCAGTAATTATTACCCTCGGTTGCAATGGCACGCCCTAAGGATCAGTAATCTCCCCTTTCCTTTTCAATCTCACCTTGCTCACATACCTTATACGCGGACGATATCAACCACTGGGTTTCAGCATGCTACGATGCCGAAATTGAATCTATACTTCAGTAAGCGCTGGATATCACTGAATGCCGCGTAGCTCGAATGCCACGTAGATCTCGTGGTCTAATCAGACTTCCGAGCTGCTCCTTATCTGAGGTGGACCTGTCTTTATCGATAATCCGTCCAGCTGCACTACTGCTAGCGGTCAGCCTATGCAGAGAGTATCGATCATTGGGGTACTGCGGCTCGCAGACCATTCGTGTTGTTCGGTGCATAGCTAACAAACATAGATTCATGCGGGAGGCTGACTTACGATGTCTGTTCGAGGCGTTTGCTATCAGTCACCTGCCATTTACCATCATTTACGTCTACCTTAGCTGTGACGATGACAGTGTTGGCTGCCTTATTCGACAGTGTTACGATTCGCCACCGACATTGGCGACAGCTGACACGGTTGCAGCAACATGCAGCGACAGAAAGATCATCAGTCGAAGCAGAGAGAATTTTGGCCATTTCAGCGCCGTGTGTTCGAACGCCCAACGCTTCTTCCTGCGGACATACTCCGACGTATTGAATCTACGCGTGTTATGTGGGCGTGCGTGTGGGTCGAACGCTGGCAAGACCAGCGCTCGAGCGAGAGAGCATCGCTTTGGCTCTTGAACAAGTGATTCCTTCACACCGCCATGACTGAGTTATCAAAGCTTGCTCTAGCTCGAATCCTCCCTTTCCATCTGAAGATACCGGTATAAAAAGCACGGATGCTTCCGCTGCGAGAGAGGACGAAGACACGACTGAGAGATGGCGCCAAGACACCTTCTTTATGAGCGTGTTTTTTTTTAGCCTGCTTCGCTGACGTGCCGGGCAAGGCCCTTCATCCTTGTGTCGATGACCGTAAGCTAAATTATATCACTAAGGATCAGATGTATCGGTTCTCGAACATCAGGACTGCATCGACAAAGTTAGCGCTACGTTTATTTCCACACTATACCTTGCCAGGGGTTACTGGTAGGTTCTCACTTAGCAGTTTAGTGGGTATGTGGCGTTCATTTCATCAATAAGAACTTTCCGTACTAAAGTTTTGAGGTTTGGTTTAAAGAACGCGCCATAATACTTTTGCAAGCCTCATGGACAAAGTGTTTGGAGGCCTCGAAGTATTCGCCTTGATTGATTGATTTATAGGAAGGAAAAGGCGCGGTAACTGTCTAACTTGTTTTCTGTGGACACCTGAACCGCGCCGTGAGAGAAGAGATGAAGGTGGGATTGAAAGTGGAAAGAGAGTAAGAGGAGCCGTAATAGAGGGCTACGGAGTAATTTCAACCACCTGGGGATCTTTAACGCGCGCTGACATCGCACAGCACACGGCCGCCTCCGTTTCGCATCCATCGAAATGTAGCCGCCGAAGTCGGGTTCGAACCCGGGAACTCCGGCAGACGTATTCGCCTTGCCTTATTTACGCGATACAGAGACGACGGGGAGAAGTCGCCGAGACTCCTGCTTTGTGATCTTGTCAGTTTTTTTCTTCGGGTCTGCTTTTCTGGCCGTTCCTACGTGACGTATTAAACTTTGTTTTTGGTTAGTCGACGCCTCGTCATCTGCCAGGACTGCTGATGCCTTCCGCTGGACTCCGAGCCACAAGGCCAACTCCACTCTTGGGGCTTCCGAGTCACATCTAGCAACAGGCATACAAGGAGGCTGTTCACCTCACTGGAATCATTATTAGAATAATTATTCCACAGTTAGGAAAAAGCGCAATAATTGTCACATCTGTTTCTGTGGACACCTGAACAGCACCGTAAGGGAAGGGAGGAAAATGGGCGTGAAAGTGGAAAGAGAGTAAGGTGAGCAGTAGTGGAGGGCTACGGAGTAGTTTCAACCATCTGGGGATCTTTAACGTGCTCTGACATCCCACAGCACACGGACGCCTCTTGGTTTCGCCTCCATCGAAACATAGCCGCCGTGGTATTGGGGCTGGGACAGATAGTTCACCGCCGCTAGCGGCAGGGACAAGCCTGCCACCGATTTTTTTTATCTGTTGCAGGCCGTCATTGCACCCGCCACCGGTTCGGTGGTGGTGGACGACGGCTGTTGCTGCGGCGCGCGTCCTTCTCTCCCTCTTCCTTTTCTTTCTTCTCTAGTTTCTCTTCTGTCTTTTTTTTTCACTCCGTTCCACTTTCACTCCCACCTTCATTATTTCCCTTACGGCGCGGTTGAGGTGTCCACAGAAAACAAGTGAGACAGTTACCGCGCCTTTCCCTTCCTATAAATCAATCATCAATCAATCTCTTCTGTCTGCACGAGGCAGCGGAAGTGGCCCAGCTACAGAGCCAGTAGCACGCCCGTGCATTTATTTTCCTTCTTCCTACAGACACAACAACAACAGCCCGGTACTCCGGCACAGAAAGTGGGCGTCTTACTAGTGCGCCACTACAGCGGGGCCTGAACTTAGGCGTCTATAACCATTTACCGAAGCTCGTGGAAACTCATCTCACCTCTCAGTACGAGCGCTTCATCCACATCCCAAAGGGACGTCGCATACTCAACAAGGTTGGAACAGGCTTCGAAGCGACTGCCGCTTACGAGGCCCAGCTTCCGCCTCGCGTCCAGAATATCGTCATCCTTACCCCTCTCCCTAAAACGTGCACCCAATGTACTCGCTCGCTGTAAGGATAAGGCTGTCTCTGCACAAAATGACGTTGTTGTGGCAGTAGGAAGAAGGAAAAGAAAATGCACGGGCCTGCTACTGGCTCTGTAACTGAGCCACCTCCGCTGCCTGATTGATTGATTTATAGAAATGGAAAGGCGCGGTAACTGTCTAACTTGTTTTCTGTGGACGCCTCAACCGCGCCGTAAGGGAAGGGAGGAAGGCGGGAGTGAAAGTGGAAAGAGAGAAAGAGGAGCCGTAGTAGTGGAGGGCTACGGAGTAATTTCGACCACCTGGGGACCTTAAACGTGCGCTGACATCGCACAGCACACGGACGCCTCTTCGTTTCGCCTCTATCGAAACGCAGCCGCCTAGGTCGGGTTCGAACCCGGGTACTCCGGCAGAGTAGTCGGGCATCTTACCACTGCGCCACCCCGGCGGGGCCCACCTCCGCTGCTCGTGCAGACAGAAGAAAAAATAGAGAAGAAAAGGAAGAGGGAGAGAAAGGCGCGCGCCGCTACAACAACCGTCGTCCACCACCGAAGCGGTGGCGGGTGCAATGACGGCCTACAACAGATAAAAATTCGGTGGCAGGCTAGCCTCCGCCGCAAGCGGCGGTGACCGATCTGTCCCAGCCCCATCAGGATAGTACCTCGCACAAAATGATTCAACAGGTCGAACAGCTGTCTATATTGACGCATCGACATATTCCGACAGCGAAAGGCAAGCCGCCTATTTGCTTTGCGATGTCAGTGCACGTTAAAGAATCGCAGGTGGTCGAAATTTCTGGAGTCCACTACAGCGCCTCTGATAGTCTCAGTCGCTTTGGGACATTAAGCAACGCAAGCCAAACCAAAGCAAACCACTACTACTACGACGCCGACAGATTTTCATCCGGACGAGCTGTGTCAGCTATCCCTTAAAATGCTCTCTTGTAATGCCTACGACATTCACATCGAGCAGCTGTGAAGAATCTTGTTCGAATTTATTATATAAAACCTACAAAGTGAAAAGAACGTTTAAGAATAACAATGTTGCACATCGTGAGCAACTGAATTTTGATGTCATTGATGACCACATCATACAAAGTCATTAAAAATTTCCAGATAGCATTGGAAATCAAGTTCATCAATTTACTAGCGTTCTAAACCACTGCCTAATGCCTATTACATGAGCCCTCGACATGTTCATAAGCAATTCTTGCGACTGGAGAGTAATGGTTCTGAGTATTTTAATTCAGTAAGAATTCTTTCTTTTATAGCCCGCGAAGGCTGTGACGTCACCGGTGAGCTCGGACAATAATTGGTTCAAAGGAAGGAAAGCCGAACGATATGGGCTTTGTGCTCATAGTTCAAATATTGCATGCAGCAAACGGGTTTCAATTTAGGCTAATTGCAAAGAGATCATGCAGTAAAATATACATATGCTTTAAATATCCACTTTTAGAGGTCGGGGGCGTTGATATTTTCACAGGCCTCCACTACAGCATCCCTCATAGCCATGCCACGCTGATGTCTGAGAGGAACGCTACAAAACTTAAAAATGTTCACTCAGTTACATTCTCGCTTACAGGTCATTTTATATATCCTACCTTTAGCTTTATTGTCTGCTTTCTAAAAAGTGTAAGAGAAGGTTTAATCTATACATCGAGGACGGCAAGGAAGCGCACGATGATCAAACCAGCACGATGATTTGCGCGATCACAATTCCACAGACTGCTTCCTCTTTATCAGCGTCCAGCCAAAAGGGCTCATCATCTTCTTCACGATGCCTCCCAGAAAAAAAGGAGCCATCCTGGCGACTTAAGGGGACGAAGGTACAATTGGATCGTAAAACAGCTTAAAGGCCCGTTCACACTTGCGACTAGCAGCGGTCGCGCGACCGTTTTGGTCGAAAAGCGACAGTCGCAAATGGTCGCATCGGTCGAAAAGCGACTGCCGCGGGCCGATCGGGCACTGCTCGAATTGTCGCGCGACTACTAGTCGCAAACCATTTCACCAATCAGCGAGGTCCCGGAGTACTCGATCGAGCAGCTTCTCAATGCAAATAAAGAATACCCCTACCTTTTCAACAAACGGCACCCGGAATTCAAAGGCAGGGAGAAGGATATGGCCTGGGAGGAGACTGGAAAGATATTCGGACCATCCGGTACTCTGAACCTTTGAGAAATGGGTTTTTCACGCAGGCGCAACATTTTATATTGACATCGTCTATTCGTCGTCGGCGTTCTCGCCTGAAAAAGCTGAAGTGTCTGGCAAGCGGCTGCTACCGACGTTCGCTGTCATCGCCCTGAAGCTCTCCTACTCCCACTCGTTTTTCGAGAAGGCGACAGTCGCAAGTGTGAACACGGTAGTGGCGAGCTCCTCTCCTCTGGTCGCGCGACTGGTAGTCGCGCGACTTCACCTAGTCGCAAGTGTGAATAGACCTTAAGACGCTGAACATGTACAGTCTCGCGGCCACGGCGTCGCAAATCAGAAGATTGCGTAAGCGGCTCAACAATATAGTTCACTGGTGAAGTGCGCTCGACGACACAGTAGGGCCTGTGATGCTTTGAGATCAGCTTTGCGGAGAGACCGGGGCTACCGGATAGAACCCATAGCCACACAAGTGAGCCGGGCTCAAAGTGTGGTGCATTCTCCTGATCGGTGTCATGGCGATATTTTTGGCGCCACTGAGAGTCGGTCGTAAACGTGCGGGCGGCATTCTTCGGCATACTTGGCAGCTTCTGTCACTCTAGTGTATTCTGATGGATCAGGGAGGACAGTATCAAGGGGAGCAGATGGATGCCGACCGTAAAGCAAAAAGAACGGAGGGAAACCCGTGCTAGATTGCGTAGCAGTATTGTACGCATAGTTGACATAAGGAAGGACAATGTCCCAGTTCGTGTGGTTGGATACGACGTACTTCGCGAGCATGTCGCCGAGGGTGCGATTAAATCGTTCAACAAGGTCGTTCGTTTGCAGGTGGTAAGCGGTGCAAGTCCGGTGAATGATTTTGCACTGATCGAGCAGGGTTTCAGCGACTTCGGATAAGAAAGCACGGCATCTGTCGCTGAGCAATTCACGAGGAGCACCGTGACGGAGAATAAAGTACTTCAATAAGAAACCGGCCACATCTCGGGCTGTTGCAGCTGGGAGCGCGGCGGTTTCGGCATATCGCGTCAGGTGGTCGACGGCGACAATGACCCAGCGATTGCCATCTGGTGTGTACGGAAGAGGGCCATATAGGTCAATTCCAATGCGGTCGAAGGGTCTAAGCGGGCAAGTGAGAGACTGTAACTCACCAGCCGAACGGGGAGAGATAGTCTTGCGGCGTTGGCACGTCAGCCACGATCGAACGTACCCGAGAACCGAGTTGCACATACCGCGCCAATAGTAACGAAGACGGATTCGTGTGTACGTCTTGAAAACTCCGGCGTGTCCGCACTGTGAATCGGCATGAAAGGCTGTACATATTTGAGTCCGTAAATGTCGCGGAATCGCGAGGAGCCATTTCCGTCCAGTTGAGCTGTAGTTGCGCCGGTAAAGGAGGTTATCCCGACTCTCATAGTGGGAAGCTTGGCGGCGAAGGGCGCGTGAAGGGATAATCGCTGATTAGTTTGAAAGGTAGTCAATAAGAGAGGCGATCCATGAATCCTTCCGTTGTTCGGCAGGCATGTCACTGACGTCGATCGAAGAGCCACGGAGTCTCAGACGGAGAGGCTGGCAAGGTCGGCTGGAAGCGGTGAGCGAGATAAAGCGTCGGCATCTTTATGTTTGCGACCGGATCCGCAAATAACGCGGATATCGTATTCTTGCAAAAGCAGAGCCCACCGTGCCAAGCGGCCGGATGGGTCCTTGAGCGATGAAAGCCAGCATAGGGCATGATGGTCCGTGACTACGTCAAAAGAACGGCCGTAAAGGTAAGGGCGAAACTTTGTGATTGCCCAGACAAGGGTCAAGCACTCCTTTTCCGTTACAGAGTAGTTCGCTTCGGCTTTGGTGAGAGTACGGCTGGCGTAAGCGACTACGTACTCACCGAAGCTAGAGGGGCGCTGAGCTGCGTGCACGCGCAGGATAGGCGGGGCTGTGAGGAGGCGGCACAAGGTGTTGTAGGCGTCGTCGCATGCTGATGGCCACACCGAAATGTCTGAGTTACTGCCGAGGAGCTCAGTCAGCGGGGCGACTGTCGAAGCAAAGTTCCGCAGAAAACGCCGAAAGTATGAGCACAAACCCAAAAAGCTCCTCAGTTGCTTGATGGTAGTAGGTTTCGGGAATGCAGTCACAGATCGAAGTTTGGCGGGATCAGGACGGATACCATCTTTGGACACAACGTGGCCCAAAATGGTAAGCTCACGAGCAGCGAAACGACACTTCTTCAAGTTGAGCTGTAGACCAGCGTTCGCAAGACATGTCAAGGCCTGCTTCAGACGAGAGAAATGGGTCGCGAAGTCCGGCGAGAACACCACGATGTCGTCAAGGTAACAGAGGCACGTCTTCCATTTTAGGCCACGCAGAATTGTATCCATCATACGCTCGAATGTAGCAGGAGCATTGCAGAGACCGAACGGCATGACGGTAAATTCAAAGAGGCCATCGGGGTGACAAAAGCGGTTTTAGGGTGATCTTCCGCAGCCATGGGCACCTGGCAGTAACCGGATCGTAAATCAAGGGAAGAAAAAAGTTCAGCACCTTGTAAGCAGTCCAATGCATCATCTATACGCGGAAGAGGGTAGACGTCTTTCCTCGTGATTTTGTTTAGGCGACGGTAGTCAACGCAGAAGCGAATAGAAGCGTCTTTATTCCGCACTAGGACAACAGGGGAATCAGGGGAAGCAACTATTAGAAGGCTCAATCACTCTATTCTGTAACATTGTTTGAACTTGGCCTTCAAAAACTCGGCGTTCAGTGGCCGACACTCGATAGGGGCGCTGACGCAGAGCAGCATGGGAACCGGTGTCAATGTGGTGGGCAACAGTTGGTGTGCAGCTCAAAGCAGGCTGGTGAGAGTCGAATGAAGAACGTAACTTATGAAGCAGCGCGAGAAGTTCAGAGCGTTGAGGTTCAGGAAGACTGGCATCGATAGAGCGGAGGAAATCGTCGGCAGAAGACTGGTCCAGCGCAAGAGCAGGTGGTGTAAGTGCAGCCAAGTCAGCGGGCTGTGAAGCGGGTGTTGCGTCACCAGGGAGAATAGAATCAATGAGCTGGATGGTGCCGAGACATTCACCGCGACGCAGGGATACTGAAATGAGAACGGATTACAAATCCAGAGCGCGGCTGAGGCCAGCTGACACAAAGTCGAGCGTACGGCAGAAGTTTTTGCGGCTTAGAAAGATAGGCGATGGGATGAAAAGTACATCAGTACGGCGGGAAAAAGCACTAGCGGTGGGCACAAGAACGAAAGAGCACGCAGGGAGATCAGTATCTTCGGCAACGAGGACTTTGGGAAAAGGAACGTCCCGGCGACGGTTCGTCTAGCGCAAAAAACTCCAGTTCAGCACGTGCACAGTTGACCACCGCATTATGACGCGAGAGAAAATTCCAACCCAAGATAAGATCATGAGAGCAGGAAGGCAAAACTACGAACTCTATTGCGTACAAAACTTCTTGAATGATGACTCGAGCTGTGCACGCCGCTATAGGCTCTACAGGCTGGGAACGTGCCGTGCATAGCGAGAATCCTGAAATAGGTGTCGTCACTTTGTGCAAGGAACGGCAAAGACTTGCAGACATGGCAGAAACAGCAGCGCTGGTGTCGACCAAAGCCAGTACTATAACCCCCTCAACAGAAACTTCAAGCAGGTTTGCAGGAGATACGTGAGGCCTTTTACAGTTCGCTCGTTGCGCAGTTCTCACCTCAGGAACTGCGGCATTCAGTTTTCCTCTTGCGCAAGATTGGGACGCCGGCGCAGAGGAGATGGGGAGCGGCGACGCGGCGACGCGGCGAGGTTGAGCGGCGAGTAGAAAAAGTAGTACGGTCATTCGCAATAAAACCTGCAGATAAATCGGCGGCTGCGTACTGGTCCCGGGTTGGCTGCCAGGAAGGTGATGTTCGGCGCGATAGAAACTCATCGGGAGTGCGATTTCGGCAGTATCGGGCAATATGGCCAGCACATCCACAAGAATAACAAATGGGACGGTTATCACTTGTTCGCCATGGATTGCGGCGCTGAGGTCGAGGCGGGACGAAAGGCTGTGGCGCCTGAAGATATTTCTGTACAGGCGCTGGAGGCGTAGCGTACACCACAGGGTAGCTAGGTGGCCGTGGTCGGGCAGCGACCGCAGCGTACGTCAGCGGTGCGACAGGAGCGGGGGCGCATGTCATTGGTGGAGCGACAGGTGGAGCGACGTCGGCGTATGCGAGGGTCTCAATGGCTTGTGCGGGCTGAGGAATGGGCGCTGGCGGATGGACAGGGGGAAGGGCGTCCGCCACGCGGTCGTCGATGACCTGTCGAAGTGGCGCCAAATTGCGGGAAAGCTCGCAGTTTGTTGGCAATAGTGATATTTGGCGAGCAACTTCTTCTCGGATGAAATATTTGAGCTGCTGCAGCAACGATGAGGTCTCAGATGTAGCGGAGAGGCCAGAAAGTGATTCCACAGGCGCGGAAGGCTGTCGAGGGAGGAGTCGCTGCTTGCGCAACTCATCGTAGCTTTGACAAAGGTTGACAACTTGTGCAACAGTTGTCAAATCCCGGGATGTCAACATGAGGAAGGTGTCATATTCGATGCCCTTCAGAATGTGCTTGATCTTTCGTGCCTCGGACATCTGGGCGTTTACGCGACTGCATAATGGAGCACATCTTCATTGTAGCTGGTAAACGTCTCGCCGAGCCGCTGCGTTCGATCGTGCAAGCGTTGCTCAGCGCGGAGCTTGCGTACAGTAGGACGACCAAACACGGTGGTAAGGTTCGCCTTAAATGAGTCCCAATTCGTGATTTCGGCTTCGTGGTTTCGATACCACAGGTTGGCAACTCCGGTCAAATAAAAGATAACGTTTGTTAACTTTGTTGCATCTTCCCACTTATTGTACGAACTCACTCGCTCGTATGACGAAAGCCAGTCGTCACTGTCGGTGTCGTCTGTCCCACTGAAGAGCGCAGGGTCTCGCTGGCGCAAGGAGCCAGAGCAGACGACCGGCGGCGTCATCGGGGCAGTTGGTGGGTGTTGGTCTTCGGCCATGTGAATTACCGATAGCGTACGGGTGCGAAGCTCCAGCGTGAGGCAAGGGTATCAGGCCGCACCTCCACCAAGTGTAAGAGAAGGTTTAATCTATAGGTCGAGGACGACGTCGAGGTCGGCAAGGAAGCCCACGATGATCAAACCAGCACTATGATCTGCGCCATCACAATTCCACAGACTGCTTCCTCTTCATCAGCGTCCAGTCAAAAGGGCTCATCTTCTTCTTCACAAAAAAAACAATTTGCACCTGAGTATGTGTTGCGAGGCAGCATCCTTGTTCTCTTTTGTTAGTTTTGCTTCTTACGTCGTGAATTGAAAACGAACCAACCGGGCCGTCTCTGTAATGGGACTTTTTTTTGCGGCTCGCATGGCCATGCCTTGAAAAGCGCCAGCTTCCGAGTACCCGTGCCAAGTGCACGAGCAAGGAGGAATTCACGACTGCTGTAAGCATGCTGCTGCTGTGTGCTCTTTCATAAACTGCCACGAAGATGAGTCTTGTTCAAGCCGTGCTCAACAAAGGGGCAAACCCAGCGGCGAAAATCTAAGGTCTTCTTAGAGAGCATAGTGGACTTGTTGCCTAGTGAGTTTGTGAAGCGTGTTTTTTTTTCTTCACTAATATTTTTCCTATAACCACGTCTGTGTAGGGCGGCTCACAAATATTTCTCGGATATATAGAATTATATTACTGGTACTCTTATTAACTTTCATAAACAACCCTTCAAATATTCCGAACACGCTTTTATTTGTAGATGCACAGTGCGATGTCCTTCCTTATTCCTCACTCTTTTAACACAGGCCACAAATCCACTCTCCCAGAGCTGAATCCTGCATCCTGCACTACACTACTGAAGTACCCAGAGATCAAATATCGACTGCATGAGCTCTCAACTCTTCATGAAGATGAACTGATTTGCAAAGAAGTCCTAGAATATTTTATTGAGAGGGTTTCCGAAGCTGCTGACAGAGATTCTCGAAGATCTATTGGCTCCAATGCTGACGAGGTCAGTCTACCATCACCTGGAAATTAATGATGACCAGCTTGCACAACCGAGGGGTCTTGTATCCGAACTTGTTGCCGATCAGGGAGCAAAACACCAACAGAAATAACATGAAAAAAGCAGTGTTGTGTATTTGGCTATTCTCATACAGGGGCAGGCGAACTGTCCACCAGCATGTGGCTTCTAAAAAATTAATGTCGCGTCCAGTAAAAATATCAGAGACTCAACAATGCTCTTATTTATATTACGCAGATTACATATGGATTGCAGACTACAGATTAACGGCTCTAAAGCTCACATAATACTGTAAAAAGGAAGCAATTGCAGACTTCGCAGACCTCACAGCAGCTTTCAATGGCCAGCACCTAAGAAAGTAATGCTAAGCGTTATGGTTAGTTTCCTGCATGAATAATAACTTTTAAAGTGGAAATGATGTTATGTTGTATGCTATTTGCCTTTTCGATTTTTCTAATTCATGTACCGACTTAAGATTAATGCATGCATTATTATTACCAACTATTCTTTTATAGGCATCAAGGCAGAAGGTACAGCCCGAGTGAGCTTGGAGCAGAAACGGGATATACGTATTATCCAGGTATGTTCCTGCTTAGCAATGTGTGCAATACGCTGTTATTGATAAACGCATTGGTTGAAGATTTGTGCAGCAATGCTTATAGCCATGTTTGGTTTTCTAGACAGGCTTAATAGTGGGGTCACAGCAACCATGGATTTTCTCTAGCCTGGTTGGACTTGCAAAATATGGGGAAAAACGGTGCTTTTTCAGATAAAGTGCCCTTTCAAGTATAACAAACAACCTTTCATCCACTGCGAAGAAAGAAGTGCATCTGCCCTTACCCCACGTTCCCCGAAGATATTATACTCAAGGATACACATCAGTACTGCACACAAACACAGGTATGAATATACGTACTCAATTTGCAAATGTCACTCCTCTGCCTACTCACCCAAGCAATCAGAAATTGTGCCCCACAAAGACCTCACTCGTCGGAAGCCACAATATGGCGAAACATGCAAACCCGCCCTCACCAAATCCAACCCGACACAATGGGATTTGGCCCGCGCAATACTCACAAATGCATGTCCGACCTGCGTTGAGATGTCCGGCATCATATACACATTGTTTGCAACTGCTCAGAACAACTTACATCATACGATTTACAGAAAATTTCCCATGAGCAGTGGGAGGCGAAACTGGTTCACACAGAGCTCCCCATTCAGTGCCAGTTGATCGGTATTCGCCAGTGGTTTCCCGGATGTGCATAAATTCTAAACAACTAATTAGGTACGTTATTTAGCACTATGGAAGCTTACAAAATACCGAACTAAGGAAAACAGATGCGGAAATATTCAGTGCCGACAATTTTAAACCAGATCTTTATGGAGGAAATAATTGACATAACCAGAATTTCGTTAATACAATTGCGCGCTGTTTGAATTATTTAACTGTATTTTTTTAAATTATGTCGTTCTTCTTGTTTATTTGCTCTCGAGTGTGATGTAGTTTAGCCAACATGTGTGTTGGACTAAAAAGGGACGATCGTGAAAAGGGGAAGAAGGAGGAAGCGCTGGTGTTTTGGTTTGCTGGTGTTTTGTTCTGCTGTCTTTTCCTAACTGCTGGATCCTGTTTTGTCTGGGAGCCTGACCGTTCCGTCCGGTGAAGCCATTTCACGTCGGGGGATTGGCCAGTAGTTGTTTTAAACCGGAATTAAGGTTCATGTACAATTAGGCCTATAATGTCTCTAGCTTCCCCAGGTGGGGATTCGGCATCCTTGTTTGCCAGTTCCGGCAAAAAGCTTCAACTTGGAATTTTTTGAAGGATTGGAATAAGCATAATACCGGTGGCATTTGTACCGATTGGGGATGGAGCCCTGAAGTTGAAAAATCCAAATATATTCTAGGAGCAGCTAAAGGCCGTCATCGCCGCTGCCTGGAAATATCTGAGGTGCGTCCGTTCGGCAGGAGATGTATCCTCTGTAAGTCCTCAAATATACAGTGTGCGTCGGACTTGCTTCGATGCATATCGTTTGCATCACTTCCAGTAAACCCTTTTATACCTGAACAGCTGGCATGTTCAAAATGTATTATACGTGGCGTGGATTAGTCAGCTTTACCGCAAGGAACGATCGAGGAATTTAACGAGGCTGGCGTTGGCATCATATCACTATTACATTGCAGCACGGATGCCGATGGCTCCAGGGTGCCGACAGAATCGATGATAGCGACGTTTGTCGGGGCTAACTGTCCTACGGAGATGATGGTATGGCCCATTGTGTACTGTGTAGATCCCGTGCAGCCTCGCCCTTCGCAGTGCAAAAACAGCTGGTGATTTGGACACAGCAGCAAGGCGTGCAAATCCGCAACACACTGCAGACTATGCGGAGACAACCATTCATCTGACATTTGTAACTCTGCGGTGGTACTTTGCACGCAATGTCACGCAGATCATCCTGCTGATGATGATGCATGCCCAAACCGCGCAGATGAGCGAACTGTTCTCGACATTATCCAGCATAAAAAGTGCTCTAGAGCAGATGCCTATGCCCAGCAAGACCAAAAGAGGAATTCACATTCAGCTTGTGCAAAAACACTACGTTCGGATGTGGAAGCAGGCCTGACAAAGTCATTTGTCTCAGCTATAGAGAAATCATTTGAGGGCTCCTTCGAGCATATATTAAGCACATTTACAGAAGCCGTGTCAAAGGTCATAGCTACAAAGATTGGTTCTACTAAATTGCAGCTTTGCAAGGTGGCAACCCAGGTATAGCTGAATGTCGTGCTCCTGTTGTTGCTAGGGCCTCTGTTAATGGAAATTCTACGCAGACGATGCCTGCTTCTTTTTTTGGCAAGTGCACGGTCAGGGTCCTGGGGATAACACGTGTCCACCGTTTCCCCATCGGATTTAGAGATGACATGTTCATCCCAGAAGCGCCGCGCTTCTTCCTCTTTCTCAAAATACGCCAATTCTAACACTAAAAGTAAAAAAGGTTCCCCTAATCTTCAGAATAACACTGATGTCTTAAAGGAGGCTGTTATAGCCTCCCGTATTCTAGAATAATCATGGCGGGGTTAAAAGTACTACAGTGGAATTGTCGTTCAATTGCATCTTCGTTTCACAATTTGCAGAATCTTATCTCAAATTTCAACCCAGACATAATTTTACAAGAAACTTGGCTTTTGCCAAACCAGCCATTTTCTCTGAATTATTTTAGAACGTTTAGATCAGATCGCACTAGCGGCCGCAGTGGCGGCTTGCTAACGATGCTTTCGTCAAATACATTTCATCGGGCGAAGGTGTCAAACAAAATTCTACAAGACTGCGAACTGCTTGTAGTTGATATCGCAATTCGACAATGTGCTCCTCTCACTATTGCAAATGTCAACTTCCCAACAGGTGTCCGTACAACAGATTGTTTAAGTGATCTATTGAGCACTTATTATTGCTGACTAATTATTGCTGGCGATTTTAATTCACACCATTTTATTTGGGGTTACCGTTTATATATATGTGGGCAGCGGCTTTGGAACTGTTCTTGTGCGAGTCATTTTATTTGGACGTTAGATCTTCGAGCATACTGCTCTTCTTGAGCCTGCTCAATGGCTTGTTCATTAGCCTGGACCCTTTTCCTCAAGCTTTCATTCTGTTTATTAAAATCTTTGTTTTCATCTTGCACTTCGACTAGTTTCTTTTTGATTTCCTCAAATACCGCGTTGTTAAAAATATCCTGGAATTGTTCATACTTTTCATTTCCGCACGAAGCTCGCGTAGCTCGCTTGTGGCATCTCTGTCAGCCGCCGCCGACCTTTTAGCCATCACAACAAGATTCACTTTGTACACAAAGAACAAAACCGTCGGCAGCAACAACAGCAAGAGCTTACAGTTTCGTCGTTAGACAAAGTAAAATTGATACACAAATCTGCATTACGTAACGATATCTTTTGCAAATCATGGTTATCTTTGGTGACCCCAGGCGCATACTAGAGAGCCCATTTCGAGGCCCATAAAGCACATTCACCGATCAGAAAATGGCCACTTGAAGGAAAGAGGTGAGGATATTTTGTCTTCGGTTCCGCACTCTGTTTTGTCATCTCCTGTTCTTTCGTGTCCCCTACTTCGGCCGCCGAGATTGTGCACCGGTTAAGGCGGCGACTTCTGAGCCCAAGGATGCGGGATCGAATCCCGGTCGCGGCAGTCGCTTTTCGATCAAAGCGAAAAAGCTGGGCGCCCGTTAGGTGTAAGGTGTCAGTGCACATTAAAGAACCCCAGTTGTCAAAATTTCTGAAGTCCTCCACTAAGGCGTATCTCATAGCCTGAATCTATTTGGAAGGTTGAACCACATAAACCGATTCACGATGTAGTTAACGCCAAAAACGAGGACCAAAGTGAACACGTTCTTCCACCTTCGTCCTCGTTTTTGGCGCTAAATAGATCATGAATCAGATTCAACTCGCCCAACTTGCCACCTTACCACATAATCCCCCAGTCAGAAAAAACTACAGAACTGTGTCAAAAATACGACAAAATATCCTGTAGTTATGTTGTAACCATCAGATTATTCTGTAGTTCTGTAGTACTTTTCTGTAGTTATGTAGTTTATCTCTAGTATATTTCTGTTGTCTGTAGTTCTGTACCACTTTTCTGTTGTAACTACAGAAATTTCTGACGTTACTACAGAATGTTCTGTTGTCACAATAGGTTTCCCGTCAAAAACCGCACAGAAATTCTGTCGTAACATCAGAAAATTTTCTGTAGTTTTTTCCGACTGGGAACCAAATTATCTTCGGTAAGGAGCGACAGGCTAAATCTAATACACGCTATGGCAGTAAGCGCCATTGTCAGCAGCATAATGAAAAATGTCTGGTGCCTGAAGCGAGCACTTTGGATTTAACAGGATTCACTAATTTCTTTCAGCTGTCCGTTAAGAAGTAAAAGTATCTGTGTGTCGTCAGTGCAACCTGGCGATAGGCTGGTGCGTACTGAAGGCATGTCAGGAGTTACCACTTTCCGTTCACGTTCTGCAATAAGAGTTGTGTGGTTTGAAACTAGATAATTCAATCGTGAGGTGACTGCTGAAGATGCTAAAATTCTCTAGTGAGCTGCGAAGACTCAGTCGCTGCAAGGTAGCTGTGTAAGCTGTGTAAGCTACTCAGGCTAGTACCTGTCTTTCAGAGCGTCTTAGGTGTCATGCACGTCGGTGATACTTTAGCGAAGCTAGGAATATTCATTACCATGCGTACGAGTGCGTACTTCCCGTATGATTCTGCTGCCGACCCTTAAATTTACATTCCAACCTTTGTTTCATTTCGATCGGACAAGGAGGATTGCGGTAGTTATATTTGCCTGCTGGATATTGAAACGACAGTAACTGTCGCCGAAGGCAGCAAATTGGTAGTACATGTGACCTTTGCATAGCGTTTCCTTCGGCTGCGGCAATGTATATTGCCACAGCTGCTAGCAGAAAAAAAAAACACTTTCTTTTGTTCGCTTGCTAATGAGGGTAAGTGCTTTAAAGGTAATATTCTCTCTAATTGTATGATGCTTAATCGGCCTATCTCACGCACGTGCTTACAAGATCGATGAATGATAGCTGTTCGTCACGATGGCGATTTGCATTCGAGGCTGAAACTGCGCGAAACATCCAATGTTATCAGCAAATGTTGAGCAACCCATTAAATGTCTATATGGGTTTTCTTCTCCGACATTAGAGGACTGCCTTCGTAAGAAAAACACTGTATGCAGGTCTTTCCTCCGGTCTACCAGTTGGAATAGGATCAGCGAACAACGTGCGCAATGATAAACCCAGCTCTCAGCATCTGTCTTCTGAATGCAGCCATCTTTATTTCTGCCTATCGATTCGAAGATGCTGCACGAAACTTCGCCAGGCAACACGTGGCTGACGTGAGTAAAATTGTGGGACGTATCTTATTCATCAGTGCCTAATCAGTAGCTTTTAACGTTTGCATATACGTTGCCTCCGACATAAAAGGCCCAGGGTGCATACTATCATCTCCAAGAGTTAACGACCTGATGCTGCACACATTAAGCGCACTTCCAAAACATATCTTCCTGCCAACAAAAATTTATTACCGCCTAACACATACGTCTATTTCCTTACAGCAAGCGCCATATCTGCATAAACGGTGTACTAATCTATGTCATTCATCGATTTGCGAAACTTTCTAACCGCAGTGTTCCCGCTGCTTTGGTCATAAGCTGCAGAACTACTTTCATGATGTGTCCGCTTTCACACTCACTAGAGGGAAAGTCATCTCGACACCAAAGAACTTACCTTCGATGTCACTATAGAGCGCTTATTGTCGCGCAACGAATTCTTTTTTAGCTTTTCCTCTAGAACAACATCCTTGCAGAAAAAGCTCATGTTAACGACGTGCGACAGCAGAAACGAGCCCACGTCAAAATATGAAGTCTTATGCTCGTACCTTCAGCCCCAAGACTTTCGCCTCCACGATAAATGCTTTCGACAGTCGAGAAACACGAAGGTTTCTTCAGCACATCATGCGCTCAATAGCCTCCTATGTAGCTTCCTCAACAACATTGAACGTGAGCCCTGTAATGTCATCTTCAGTGACGACAGACATGTGGTCTGTATTCAGAAGCTCTTGAACCTCTTCGCTGGCTGTCCTCACCTAGCAACTTTAAAAGCATTTGAAGTCGTAGCTTTATTTTTTTTGTGTGTGTGTGGCATTCAGCTGACGCGCAGAAATGTGGCAGTTTGCTCCAGGCAAGGGGCTATTAATTTTGCTGTATTTCTTCAACATCAACTCTTACCTTCCTACTGTGCGCTGGCAAGATTGAAGCGCTTATTCTTCAGGCAAGCAGAATGCGCACTGCAATCTTGCCTGAGGAAAGGTTTTACTGCCTACGAAAACATGGGCTATTTTTGCTGGCTCTGGGGACTGAGCTTACTCTCCTACTATTGCTACACCCTCAAAACCAAAGTACGGTTTCAAATGTATCCATACGTTAGTATTCGTTCATGAGGTTCTATTAGCTTCTATGCTACAAAAAGAAATTTGCTACATCTTGCCCTTAACTGGGGCAATACCTTGCGTATTTCGAACAGACACAGTGTAAAATAAGCTTGGTTTGGGCTAGTTGGGAGCAATTTCTGAAAACAGCGCAAATGTATAAAATGACGAGACAGATGTAGACGGTACAGCACCGTGTATATCAAGGCTGTCCTCTGACAAAATGAAGGGAAACGTGAACCTTGCAAAGAGAAACGCATGACACGAAATCGAACGAAGAATTCTGAGAGATACAAACCTTTCACAACTCCGCACACGTGTATTTGGGTTGAAGTGGCTCATTTGCTCATTCGCATATTTCAAAATGTCAATGCCTTTCGTTTTTTTTTTTTTTCGGTTCTAGAATAAACTCGGAAATCAAGAGTGTGAAGAATATCAGCACTTAACATATTCGTTCGCCTCACCTTCCTAAAACAGTGGCACAGCTGATTTTCAAGACTGACAGGTAGCGCGCAGCGGGCTGCATGACGCGCACTTTATCAAGAATTTCAATGCCACAACCAAGTGACTACAGCTTCACCATGTGTAGCCATAGCTTTACCTGGGGCTTCCTCTCACTATTCTGGTGGTCGTCACCTTTTGGGCGCAAGCGCGAAAGATGTGTCTTAGACGAAATGTCTGATTCTATTGATTATACCAATAAATCGGGAAGACTGAATAGTTGGCTAAAACTTTGGACTTCCTATAATTGCAGACAAAACTATCCATACGCTGACCACCTTGTAAATAAAGAGTGTGTTTGCGACGCACGCTCAATAATCTCCCACCGTGGGTATGTACCATTGCGAATGAGATATACTCGGTTTCCAGAGCCGGTTTGTGGAAAAAGGCTTGTGGTTCCTATATTTGTTTGCGGATGTGTTACTTGTGCTGTACTTCATGTCTCCCACTCCTACTTACAGCCTCATCTTACTCACAAGGACCACCTCAATGGAAATCTTGCATTAAAATATTGCCTCAAGTAACGCTTCACTGGCCCTTTATGTGTACCATGCGCGGTACTATTAAGGCGATTCGACATGCCACATCTCCTAAACCTTGTTGACTTGCTTTCAATGTAGCAAGAAGATATAAAACTAGCATAATACCTCTCTACATCATGTCAGGTTAACACACTTCGAAACCGCTCCCATCCCCTACTGAACCGAACTACATCCGGAATCTTTACTGGGTGTGTCGCTTGTTATCATTCTTTATCTTCGTCTTACAGAAAGCAATAGATTCAGCCTACCGCCACTGTTCTCGGCACCTACGATATTGGCCATCTCGCTTGGTATTATGGCGCCCAGGTGCCTCAGCGACCAATCAGCTTTCGGTAAAGTCACTGGAAAGGGAAAAGTGCCACATTCGTTTTCTCTTCACCACTGCATCCAGGATTCGCTCTCCGCTGTCCCGTGGTCATTTACCGTCATAAATAATCCGCAGTAATACGGAAAATTGAGCTAGTTGGTACATGATTGCAAATTACGAGCGCTGCGACGGCGAACAACAACGAGAGAGTAATGACAAGGACGGGCGCTAATATCAACTGAAAATTTATTCGAAGAACACAGATTAAATACTCGCAGAAGACAACCAAAGGCACATGCGCTTCACAGATTTTTTCTAGGTATTCAGATATAAAATGTCTTGGGTGCTTACAGATGGTGAGCTCACGCACGTGTCACTGTTCTTATGGATGTTTTTAGAGAACTGTCAGAGTCATATCACATCCATAAGAACAGTGACACGTGCGTGAGCTCACCATCTGTAAGCATCCAAGATTGTGAGATTTTATATCTGGATACCTAGGAAAAATCTGTGAAGCGCATGTGCCTTTGATTGTCTTCTGCGAGTATTTAATCTGTGTTCTTCGAATAAACTTTCAGTTGATAGTAGCGCCTGTCCTTGTCATTACTCTCTCGTTGTTGTTCTCCGTCGCAGCGCTCGTAATTTGCAAATAATCCGCCTCGCTTCCTTCTAGCGGCCGCTAGCACACACATGGTACGAACATGAGTCGCAATGGCTTTTAGGCTTACAGAAATACCGTGCAAAGCATTTACATTCACGTTTTGACGGTTTTTAATTTAATGAGTGAATAAAGACAAGAAAGAATGCATTGGCGCTGCGCTTTTGCGTGCGGCAACCGGCGTGAATAGGACAAAACGCTATTTGGTATTCCGAGCAAGTAAGCGTGCTTAACGATGGGATGCATGCCTGCACATAATTCGGTGAGAGAAATTTGTTCCTACGAACGATACCCGCCTATTTGAGCATAACGCTTCTGGGAATGTATGCAAATATTGTTTTTGTGATTTTTTACGTTCACCCGATACTAGTGCAGCGCCTTTCGCTTGATGTTCTGAGCAGTGTAGCACAGAAAAACTACCGGCTAGCTGTAGTCTCTTTCTCGCGAAATTGATGTTTTCGGGCGCAATATAAGGATCAGCGCGCCATGAAAACTGACTGCTTCTGAGTTTGACGTCTGACCTTGTCCTTCAATTTCATCTATTTTGACGTACATGTTGTAGTTGCTTTCATTCATACTCTCGCAACGTCACATGAGCCATGTTGTGAATGGCATAAGAGTGTATGGCGCACATATCTTTTTTTTTTATGTGGAGACCAGTGTCGCCTACTGATATTTAAAGCCCCTCGAGGCTACTCCTGATATGACTGCTTGAATGACAGTAAAGATTTTTGGGGGATAATAAGAGAGTAATTACTCAAAGACATCCACCAAGGCGCAACCATACGACTACAAACGAAAGCCATACAGCTTTCTGAGAAACTCCGCAGTTCCAGAAAAATTTATCCTGGTCCGGGGATCGAACCAGGTACCACCGCCTTTCCGAGGCAGTGGCTCTACCAACTGAGCTAACCATGACGGTCAGCAGACCAGATGGTAGGACGAGAGCGACTTGATCAATAGCTGGAAGTGTACACGGTGCTGGTCGGATATTTAGGGACACCCCCAAGGTGGAGTAGATTTGTAATAAGAGAGTTATTACTCGACGACAATGAACGGTTGTCTCGTCCTCTGTTAAACAGCTTGGTAAAAAGCTGCCCTTATAGATTAAGCGTTTCTGAAAGTTTAAATGAGATAGATTTTAATTTAGTCATGGTGTCTTACTCTTTTCGTAATTTAAGTACTTTTACTGCTGCAGTTACTTATTTCCTTCATACATATTGCCTCGTCTTCGTGACAATATTGTAAAACAAAACGGTCTGGAGTTGAAGCACATTTAAGCCGATATACTAATGCTATAATAAAGCATTTGCATAAATACATTTCTTTGGTAATTTTTTATCTCGCTGTTGTTTTACATTACTCCTGGCATTTGCACTTCGTCGACTTTTTGCACTTTTATGTGTGAGAATTTTCCGGTATTTGTTCTTTATATGAATAAAGTATTATTCCTGAACGACTTCACATGCGACGTATTACATTTAATACTAAATAATGAATCGCATGTATTCTTCAGAAGCTTTTATCCTGCCTATTAGAACGTTTCTCTAATACCAGCAGCTTTTCTTCTCTGGAAATTATACTTGCTGCATCGTTGTCAATTATAGTTAGCATTTCGTTTACTTTGCATAATGAGAAATACCGTTACAAGTGCTATAAATACAAATGCGAACAGCGGAGCGCTTAGGTACTGCACGGTTCACTTTTTTTTGTTATCGTTGCATGGAAAGCGCATGCATGCAACCTTTTCTGCTTATTAGCAAGAGAGTATACCTAATTCGCCGCTGTAAAAGCACACACCGAATTCGCAACACGTTAGTGAGTGCACATAAAATATCCACACCGCGCAGGCATCGTTTCAGCCCCGCTGAATCAAATATGGCGGAGGGTCGAAGATGCCGCCAACGGTCGTGGTACTGTTCCAGTGACTTCAGCTCTCGACTATTCGAACTGCCACCTGCCAAAACGACAATGTTCTGTGGTGCTGTGACCTCATGCCTTGCTGACCAGTTAAAACTCGGTCACGTCACCTGCCAAAGGAGAATTCCCTTTTCTCCTCTGCCCTCTGGTACCGGTAGCCCATTGCCTTACAACTATTGCAATTTTAATTGAGATATTTGACGCAGTTGATTCTTGCAGGTGGCTGTTGGCAGGTGGATCTTTACCAAATTATTAACTTTAGTGAACTAACCAATACTCAGAATAGCCTAATCTTATTTTGACAGTTCTGAGCTGGTTTCAGTAAGCTAGAACACATCGGTTCTTGTTAACCTTTGACTACATGTTTTTCTGACGCCTAGGGTACACTAGATGATTATTTACATATTTTGGTAGCTATACGCATCTATTCTAATCGGTGTGTGCGTGAATCCGCGTGTATTTAAGAGAGAGACAATGTAAGTACAAATTAGGTGATTAGTGGACAAGCCAGGAGCAAAGTGCATCCACGCCAATTAGCACCCACTAGGCGAGCGCAGACGGGAGTCGTTAACGCTGTCGTGCCGTTTGTTTATTTTTGTTTGTTTGTTTGTTTGTTTGTTTGTTTGTTTGTTTGTTTGTTTGTTTGTTTGTTTGTTTGTTTGTTTGTTTGTTTGTTTGTTTGTTTGTTTGTTTGTTTGTTTGTTTGTTTGTTTGTTTGTTTGTTTGTTTGTTTGTTTGTTTGTTTGTTTGTTTGTTTGTTTGTTTGTTTGTTTGTTTGTTTGTTTGTTTGTTTGTTTGTTTGTTTGTTTGTTTGTTTGTTTGTTTGTTTGTTTGTTTGTTTGTTTGTTTGTTTGTTTGTCAGCCTGTCTGCCTCTCCGTCCTATGGTGACTCAGGCTATGCGACTGAAAATTTCGACGACCTGGAATTCTTTAACGTGTACTCTTATTGCACAGCACACGGGCACTTTGCCTTCTGCCTCCATCTAAAAGCGGCCGCCGCAGCCTGAATTCCATCCCGCATCCTCGGGTAGAGTAGTCTAGAGCCCTGACTACTGCACCACTGTGGCGGGGGAGCTAAAATGTCCCCTCTCCCACAAAAAATAATGATTTTAAAAGCACCGAACAAGCAATGTTGTTTTGTTTTGTTTTTTTAAACTCGGTTAGAGTTGGAACAAAGTTTTACAAAAATGGTTACTTATTAATCATGCAATGTCAGGGTAACGTTCAGGGTGAGATTTTTTGCGCGCTGCAAGCACGTCGCTGTTATAGGTATTAGGGCACCGATCGGGCTAAATGTTGTGGCGTCGGCACTTTCAAAGAGATGGTACGCAGTTTATGCTGTTTGTTCAGTATTCTACGAATGTTATGTTGCATGTGAATGTCGTAAAGGACGAAGAACACCTACCACGTCTTTGTCTCGTTTTGGCTGTTTGGTTAGTGACACCGAATGACCTGAAATGCGCAAGCGGGTTATATCGTGATCGGAAATTGAATGTACTAGATGTGACTATGTGCATTTCCTTGACCCAGATTTAAAGCAATTCGACGTGAGTGATGCCAATCGTGGAAATGTTATCTAAGGTGAAGACAAGTTAACTTTTGCTTGCCTTGCGAACTGAAGCTCCCCTGTTCAGTTCTCTTTCATAGCATATAGTATAGAGGCAGATAAGCCGTTCTTTAAGTGATGATTTTAACACTATAGGATTGAAGGCGCTGTCCTACAGAAAATCTAACATTAGCCTTGTCGCCGTTTGAGCGATATATCACGGGCATGGATCTAGTATGGCAGGCGCAGTTCTCTTGGTGGGTAATGGTGAAGTCACGAGACCACATGTCATGACCTAATTTGTAGGCGTGCCAAAATCCGGTTTCTTTGAGATGGGCAGGTCATATGATAACCGAGCCCTCCGGTGCACTTGGATCCCGATCCATGCACTCCACTCCTAAGAAGCGCAGGGACGTTCGACAGCTTGGATAAAGTAAGTCTACGTCTACGTCAGGTATCTCGTACATAATGACTGCCTTCTGCCGGTTACGAGATTATAAGGGTTCAGGGATTACGTCAATAGCAAAGGGCATGTGTACACGAACGACAATCCTCATGGGAGTCGGCCGAAGGGAGTCAATAACGATGACGCATCATGCGTTTAACGAAAATCTAAGCATCCTCCCGATCTTTACCACTTTCTATGGCTGAATAAATACCCTTGTGCAGTGAAAATAATCTTGCGTTTTCGAAATTTGGCAGGAGTGCTACTTCGATTTGTAGCTCGAACATATAATGAGACCACTTATATGTTTGTATCGCATAAAGTCCTTGAGGGAGGAGGTTAATTGTGTGCATTCGTATAAATAATTACTTGCATAACCAAACACGAAAAAGTAAGCAGTTGTAATAAAATAGGGAAGGGGAGGGGTATCAAGTTTCATGTAAGTATTGTTTTCTATTTAAAGTTGCTATTTCCAAAACTAAATAATTTCTTGACCTAAATGATCAAGAATCCGGGCAACAGACAGAACAGAAAGAACAAAGTTCCTTTTCAAAGGCCCGCTAAATAACACGTGGAGGCACCACAGTGCACGCAACTGAGAGGACAGTCGTCGTAAATGCACCCTTTGCTCAAGACGGTTTATGCACGACTTAATACCTCCTCAAAATTGTCCGTGTTTAGAGACGAAAAGCCTTATACGCCCGTTCTCAGTTGACGGGGGCCGAATTTGTCCATTGCATGAAACTTTGCCACACGTTTACAAAGTGGGTAAATGACCAGGCTGTGGCGGAATCTTCACCCGCGACTGTTCAAAAGCTCCTTCACTCTTGAACTGTTTTTCCACTACCCTGACCCATCTCATTCCACAAAGCCTGAACAGGAAGAGCGGCAATACAGCTGCCGGACGCCGTATCCAGAATGCTTGCTGCCGTTTCCAGCTAAACTCTGCTATATAATTTTCACACAGCCAAATATTGACCAATACATACCTTAGAAAAAGAAAAAAAACAGCCGGAAGCAACATCATTGTTTTCATATGGCACAGGATATATAGCGTCCGATTGTTGTCGCCATACTTTTCTACAGTCTCGCCTAGATGACAATGTTGCCAATCGAATGCATCACAATTTTATTTGTCACCACTAGATGAGAAACGTGCTTCCAGGTTCACTAAGCGGCTTTTCCTATTCACTCATCAAACTGCACGGACGATTCAAGGCCAGCAGTGACTCATGGCAATATTTAAGAATCGAAGGTCTTTGGATTTCGCTAAGTTGTTTCTTGGTACTATGCTTTCAACAGGCGACTCATTGTCGTACATCCGACTTTTCTATACCAAGTTTTCATTCGTGGGCACGTATTTTTTCCTGCACTTAAAATAAAAGGAAAAAATACTAAATTTTTACTAACTCATGCGCAATTCAAAACAAGTTTTCTCAGGTATTCTCTTTGTCGTACTGTTTCAGATGATTTCGGTTAAGGACTTTTGGTTTGTGAAGTACCGAAACTACTTTTCCATCTCAGTCTTCCCGTGCCATGCGATGAAATGGCTGCAGCAAAAACATGCCAACGAGCATGTGTACGTGGTGTACCACACGTCTGGGCAAAACCAGCTGGCGCAGTGAGTAAAAAGGAGATTTTCTGCGCTACCCACTGATGCCGCCTGATGGCTATTCATATATACGCCTACTTGTTTATACTATTCCCGTTTAGCAACAAGTTTCTCACGGAGGTGAAAATTTCGAAGACATCCACCCATCACCAGCCGAACGCTGTGGCATTCAGGACTCAGAAGAGTAAGCTAACAGTTCATCGAAAAGTTTACTCATATATTCGGGCTTAAAATGCAAGCTATTTACCTTTCAAGACATTGTTCACAAGGTAAAACTTTATTAACCCCGAATACTAGTAGTATGGTTGCAAAGTACAGAAGAGATACAGTTCGACCTTTTGATCGGAACAGCTAGTATCATCAGCCTCGTGTGCGAGTAAAATGGTGAGCAATTTGTGGAACTTTGTCTCTTCGCTCAGAATTACGCTGAGATAAAAGCGGCAGCAAAGATTTTATTACCAACAAAATATTTCTGCTACCTCGTCCTCCCTCGTGCTACCTCGTCCTCGTCTTTGTGGTGAATAGCTTTCATGCAGACGCACCTGTTTCATAAGTCGTCCGACCGGAGTTAGTTTTAGAGAGCATCTCGTAGGCTTCGGTTACTGGATTAGCAGGCTTCGCCATCTGCGTAACCAGTAGGCACCTGTGCTGTAAGCATAGGAAACCACCCAATCCCAGTTAACACTCGCCAACCTGGCACGGAAAACTGCTCTTGCTGCCGCAGCCCGCCATGGTCATCCGGAACACAGACTCCTCGAACAATCTGGTGGTCGCAGCGTTGGGAATTCAGGCACCCATTACTCTATGACGCCATACACTTAAAAGCGAATCTTGGTATCCAGGGTAGGCTGTATCTGGATGGCCACCATACTTAAAGTGTTAGAGCACAAGATTACGGGACAACCCCAGGTAATAAATAAGCGAATTTGTACTCATGCTTTTTTCTGGCACATTTGGCCACAAAACCATCGAGGCGTACACGTTTATTGTGTCTTTATTCGTTTTCACAAAATCTCTCCCACTTGTTCCTAGCTGTCACCGCTTAGTTGGAAGCTGCGAAAGTGGCGCTAGCTGTAATTCGACTTGATAAACTTATCCGAATGACCCCTCGGTGACACTGCTCTAACAGACTGCGGGGCTGTGACGCTTTCAGAACGGATCCACGTTTCTCGCTGACGTTGCTGACGATGAAGACGCCAGGTATTCTGCGACGTAATGAGCACCGCTAGTAGTAGTAGAAAACACTTAAATCTCACATTACCGACAATCGTAATCGTCAATGCCAGTTCTTTTTTTAGTTCATTGTGTCTGCATTATGAGTGATTCGCAACACTATCGTGTGTATGCATGCTTTGGGTTAACATCTGCTGTAATACTTGACACTAGTGAAGTCATTAAGTGCAGACCAGTATATACCTGCAAGACCACGCCAAATAAAAGTGCGCTCCGGCATACCTGATGCGCAAGAGATTCGGAGCTCATCAGTGCGCCTTATTGGCCACTTATTGTGCGGTTGCGGCAATTAAAACACGTCAGAAAACTGCTTTTCTTTTTATTTTCCCTGGCACCCCAATAGAAGGGTCTAAGCCAAAATGTCGTTTTTCTTTGAAAAAAGCTGCTAAACAATAAAGCTCATAATTAATACCATTCATAAAATAAATCATGACCCGCTTGTTGGAAATTCCGTTTCCCGCAATCTCAATTCTTTTCTCATATACTTATTGTCGTTAGCCACATCTACCGTCTACAACCAGGCTGTGCATACTGATACCATACCAATGTTCGAACATGCCCCTACTATTTTAGGCATTAAATCGCTGTTCGAATCGCGCGCGCTCTAGGTGGTTAGCTTAACTTTACTGTACCATAAGACAAAGCTGTAAAGTTTGCGGGCTTCGCACAGAAGCGAGATTCCGAAGGGGCCACCAAGGTCAAGGGGCAGCTTGACGCGGGCAGATTTATGACGGTCGCGCGGGCGACCGCTTCTCGGAAGTGAGCCCAGAACACATGGCAGCGGGCGACGCCGCCGGCTCTCTCCGTCCCGTGCCGCGAGGGAGGCAGAACAGTGCAGTTAGAGCGCACAGCATAAGCGCTAACTGCGGTGTCTCCCGGTTCGAGTGGAGAGGGCGCGGAGGCCATAAATCCCGAAACGCGGCGTAACACGGACCTGGGGAGAACTTGCTGTTGACATGTCTTCCCGAGAAGACGCCTGTGTGTCCCTTTGAATCCGCCGCCCGCGCGCAACCGACCAAGAGCAGGGATCGGAATGTTTGGGCCTGAGGTTTGCGCGTGTGTGTTTTTATGTATTTTCAGAAGTGTAACCGTCGACGCCGTTAGTCTTTGAGACTGTTTGGCGCCTCTTGCGTAGGAGGATTCTGGAGAGGGAAAAGTTGCAGATGTATGTGTTTGTGTGCGCAACCACTCGCCGCTTAGTGCGTGCTTTGTGTGTGTTTTATTTGACATGCGTAGGAGAGGGTATATGTGGCACAATGATTGGCCAGCCCATTTTAAAGGACTGTATGTTATTGGCCACAGAGTGGTGTACGTTGATTGGTCAACGGACAAAACTGGAATTTCGGGTAACGCTAAGAAAGCGAGCGTTGGAGAGTTGGGCTTGGAAGACAGTTGGACTCGGAGCAGAGTTGGGCTCGGACGAGAGTCGAGGGCAGACGGGTGGTTCGAGAGGGAGGCTAGGCTGACGGAGGTCTCAAGGGACTCCGGCCTAAAGTGTAGCAGGAGGCCAAGGCCTGATTCTGCTAGCCTCTGACCTCAGATCGTTCACCAGTCGCAGTTAGCCCTCTATGTTTGATGTCGCACCCGACGACATTAATGTAAATACTAAGTTGTTAAAAGGTGTAAATAAACGTGTACAGTTCGAGAAGGGAAGTCGTCATCTCCGCACCGCAATGTGTCGCTGAGCCACGGACGCAGCGGTGGTCACCAACACCACTCGGTACGAGCGAAGGCAGCAGAAGAAACAGCAAGAACACCTGCTGTACAGAGAAGCCCATCGATTCCCCAAGTCTTCGCACTTTTGAAAATAACTGGCTCCGAAGGGGCCACCAAGGTCAAGGGGCAGATTGACGCGGGCAGATTTATGACGGTCGCGCGGGCGACCGCTTCTCGGAAGTGAGCCCAGAACACATGGCAGCGGGCGACGCCGCCGGCTCTCTCCGTCCCGTGCCGCGAGGGAGGCAGAACAGTGCAGTTAGAGCGCACAGCATAAGCGCAGTGGTTGTGGGGTCAGCGCTAACTGCGGTGTCTCCCGGTTCGAGTGGAGAGGGCGCGGAGGCCATAAATCCCGAAACGCGGCGTAACACGGACCTGGGGAGAACTTGCTGTTGACATGTCTTCCCGATAAGACGCCTGTGTGTCCCTTTGAATCCGCCGCCCGCGCGCAACCGACCTAGAGCAGGGATCGGAATGTTTGGGCCTGAGGTTTGCGCGTGTGTGTCTTTATGTATTTTCAGAAGCGTAACCGTCGACGCCGTTAGTCTTTGCGACTGTTCGGCGCCTCTTGCGTAGGAGGATTTTGGAGAGGGAAAAGTTGCAGATGTATGTGTTTGTGTGCGCAACCACTCGCCGCTTAGTGCGTGCTTTGTGTGTGTTTTATTTGACATGCGTAGGAGAGGGTATATGTGGCACAATGATTGGCCAGCCCATTTTAAAGGACTGTATGTTATTGGCCACAGAGTGGTGTACGTTGATTGGTCAACGGACAAAACTGGAATTTTGGGTAACGCTAAGAAAGCGAGCGTTGGAGAGTTGGGCTCGGAGCAGAGTTGGGCTCGGACGAGAGTCGAGGGCAGACGGGTTGTTCGAGAGGGAGGCTAGGCTGACGGAGGTCTCAAGGGACTCCGGCCTAAAGTGTAGCAGGAGGCCAAGGCCTGATTCTGCTAGCCTCTGACCTCAGATCGTTCACCAGTCGCAGTTAGCCATCTACGTTTGATGTCGCATCCGACGACATTTGTGTAAATACGCCAATTGTAAAAAGTGTAAATAAACGTGTACAGTCCGAGAAGAGAAATTGTCATCTCCGCACCGCAATGTGTCACTGAGCCACGGACGAAGCGGTGGTCACCAACACCACTCGCTACGAGCGAAGGCAGCAGAAGAAACAGCAAGAACACCTGCCGTATAGGGAAGACCACCTATCCCCCAAGCCTTCACTGTTTGAGTTTAACTGGCGCAGTCGACAGGATCGGCCCAGCGACTTCCTGCGAAGTGGCGAGAGATCGACGACGCCGCGGACTGATGTACACGGAGGGTGGCACACTACATCGCTGAGCCAAGGCTGACCAAGAAGAAGTTTGAAGTTGAGGTGCCCCGTGAATCCACGCTACCGGCCTAGAGAGGCAGCTACGGGGAGCTACTCCAGCGAGGCTGCGTAGATCCGGCGTAGCGGAAAGGGCACCAAGGCTGACTTTTCGAGTGGCGACGGACTGAAACTAGCTGTATACAGGTGGGTCCTTGTCCTGTTTTCTCCGGGTTCACCATGGTCGTAACTCGGTCAGAGAGCCAAAAGTCTACGGACAGCTCTGATGGCGTGGGGCAGAGCTCCGGCGCAACAGGGGGCAGACCTTGAGCAGTACCATTACTGGCGATCATGGTCAAAGTTCTAGTAGTGCGTCGGTAACCGCGGATCTTGACAGAGGTCTAACGTCAGGAGGAAACAACGCAGCTGCCAGACTGCGAGAAAAAGAGCTGGAGATTGAAGTTCTGAGACTCCAGGTGGAGTTAGAGAGACTAAAGAATCAAGGCGGGCGAGGCGCTCGATCTGGATTGGGTCGATATGCAAAAGATTTACGCGCTATTCTCGCGCCAATGCCAGAGAAAGACGAGTTGGCCCCCGCATGGTTTCGAAGCGCGGAAGGTATGCTTCAAAGTTGCGAGATTCCCGAGGAGGTACGCGGCTCGATAATTGTCCCATTCTTAAACGAGAAAAGCCGCATGCTGATAGCAAATAAGGCAGTAAGCGAAAGGCAGTCCTACGAGGAAGTGCGTGATTATATTCTGGGTGAGTTAAAGCTCACACCTGAGGAATATAAGCGTAGGTTCTATGCTTGTCGGAAAGGCGGCGAAACATGGGGACAGTTTGTAACGAAACTAGAAGGGTTGCTTGATTACTACCTGCGTAGTAGAGACATAACAAGCTTGGAAGATCTGCGGGAGCTACTCATTGCAGATCGCGTTAAACAGCTAATGGAGGATGACATGCGCACGTATGTCTTACAGCATGAGACAGGGGAATGGCTAAAACCTGAGGATGTTGCCAAGTTAGCACAGGGATACGAGGAAAGCAGAGCTTCCAAACGCCCAAATTCTCGGAAGGTTGCTGAAGCGAGTAAGGTTGATTCACACAGTTGGCGGGACCCCGTAGGAAAAGGAAGGTTCCATGGGACCGATCGGAAGCCGTCTTCTAGGTGCTTCACCTGCGGTGAGATGGGTCACTACCAATGGCAGTGCAACCAAACGAGGCCTAAAGCAATAATGGGGGGGCAACGCGCCAAGGGCTCCGCACCGGAAAAGCTGACTGCCAGAGCTGCATGTGATGTGTACGAGTGCGCGGCAACGCCGACAGACACCGTTTCTACGTCGAAATTAACTTGGGTTGAGCTCACGTCTGCGGGGCGCCCATTTACGGCTTGTTTGGACTCAGGTGCTGACATTACTATCCTGAGAAGGAATGTCATCCCGGCTGAGGCAGACATTCAGGGTGCAGGCAAAGTTCGCCTTAAAGGAGCATTTGGTAAGACAGTTCCAGCCGATTTGATGTATGTCCCACTGAGCCTGTCTGCTAATGACGAGGGCGTAGCCCCTCAGCTTATGACACTGAGCGCAGTAACGGACCATTTAACGGAAGGGATAGATGCGCTTCTAACCCCAGATGCGTTCGATGAGCTGAGGAAAGTGCAGAGACAAGCCACTGAGCTAGCCGTGCGCATCGTGCAGGCAGAAGAAGCCGCCCGTGAAGCGATTGAGGAGAGCGTACGTCCTAGAGAGGTAGCCGAAGACGAGGCGATAGAAAGCGGCCCTACGGGTGTTCAGGACGGAGCAGTTGCAGCAGAATCGTCGGTGCCGAACGGCGAGCAATGCGCTGACACGTTCGCGAAAGAGCAGAGAGAAGATGCGTCATTAGAAAGCTCATGGGCACAGGGACGCGATGGAACGCATGGCATGGTGATTGAAGGAGGACTCTTATTTCACAAAGATGACATGAATGGAAGGCAGTGCAAACAACTGGTCCTACCCGAGATGCGTCGAAGGGAAGTGTTGATACTAGCACACGATAAAGCGTGCGGCGGGCATTTTTCAGAGAAAAAGACAAAGCAACGTATTCGCAGTGCCTTCTTTTGGCCAACAATGTCTGCAGATGTGAGAAAGCATTGCCAGTCGTGTCACACGTGTCAGACTTTCGCTAACAGGAAGGTGACGGACCGAGTTCCGATAACCCCGTTGACACGGCCGCAGCAGCCATTTCAGGTTGTCTACATTGACTGCATAGGGCCTATTGAGCCGGCTTCTGCGCGCGGACATCGGTATGCATTGTGTTTAATCGACCTTTGCACGAGGTGGCCTGAGGTAATTCCACTGCGAGCACTAACTGCTAAAGCCGCCTGTCAGGCGTTGCTGGACATTTTTGCGCGCTTCGGCGTACCAGAGCTGGTGTGCAGTGATCAAGGGGCTAATTTCACGGTAGGGCTAACGAAAGAGTTGGCAGAGCGATTGGGAGCACAAGTACGCTTCTCTACGCCGGAACACCCGCAGAGCAATGGGCTCGTAGAGAGGTGGAATGGAGTGTTCAAGTCCATGCTGAGACACGTGATTCACGACCATGCCAGGGACTGGGATAGATATATACCCTGTCTACTTTGGACGTACCGTGAGCTGCCGCACGAGATCACAGGAATACCCCCTTTCGAGCTTATGTACGGTAGGGTGGCACAGGGGCCTCTTAGCATACTACAAAAGACGTGGACCGGAGCGTGGGAGCCCCCAACAGGGTTGAATAACGTCGCATCTGCGTATTTGACCGATCTCCGAGAGAGAATGGCTGAAGCAGCCCATGCCGCAGATCAGCGGGTGAGCAAATGCAACAGTTATACACGGATAGGTACAACCTTAGGGCGAGGCCGAAATCATTTGAGGCGGGCGATCAGGTACTGATTCTAGAAACAGGACAGGTCGCGAAAATGCACCCCTAATGGATGGGACCTGCCGAAGTGAAACAGCAGGTGAGGCCAGACAGCTATATCGTACAGCTCCCGGGAGACGTAGAAAAATGGGTGCACGCGAACCGCCTCAGGAAGTACTACGCTCGGGTGAATAACGTCGGCGTGGTCTTTGACTCAGACGAAGAGTTTGGCGAGATTGAAACAACCCCACAATTTAGTGAAAACGGGAGGACAGTGGCTGCACTGCTGGAGGAAAGCACGCACTTGTCAAACCGACAGTTGACGGAGCTGGAGCACCTGCTGAGACGGTACGGCAGTACATTTTCTGAAAGAGCCTTTAACAATGTAAAGGTTGCGTTGAAGGCAATTCCGACATTAAGTGCCCCACAGACAGGTAAGGCGTTCGTGCTAACTACTGGTGCCTCGGAAAAAGGGGTAGGTGCATGTCTGAGTCAGGAGCTGGATGGTTCTGAGAAACCTATCAACTTCCTCAGTAAAAAGCTAACGCCGCAACAGGCGAAGTGGTCTGCTATCGAGCGTGAGGCCTTTGCAATTGTGTGGGCGCTGAGCCGCCTTGACACATGGCTTTTCGGTGCTAAGATCAAAGTGGTCACGGACCATAATCCGCTGACTTATCTGACCCAGTCCACACCCTCCAGTGCGCGCCTAACTCGCTGGGTTCTAGCGCTGCAAAAATATGATCTGGAGTTTTCGCACATCAAAGGATCGCTTAACCGGTGTGCCGATGCTCTGTCTAGGCTAGAGAGTGGTATCTAGAGTGGACGGCTCAGGTCGCCGCTCATCGGGGTGTTGGAAGTTGTAACAAGCACCGTTGGCTTGTTGAGTATGGGGAAGATTGCGGTGATTGTGCTATTCACCTAATATTGGTGGGTGAAATTACCATGGTGGACCAAGGAATGTACAGGGTAGGGTCTTGCCTGTACTTGAGCGTTGAATAAGGACTGTTAGTTTGTCTGTGTGTATCAGTATCTGGCACTCCTATGTTCTGTGTATGATGTGGTTTACACGTGTTACCTTGTATTGTTTTGCGTTTGATAATGCAGTGTTTATTGCTTGATTTGGTGTTATGTATGCCAAGCTGTGTCGCCTTGTATGGCGTATGGTTTAGTTACCGTTTGCGAACGTGCACACGGAGATTGTCGTTCAGGGCGCACTCGCCTCTGTACAGAGCGTTGCACTATTGTTTGCATGCTGCATTGGTTTGTTTTGTTTGGTGTACGCCATACCCCAATGCCCCCCCCCCTCTCCTTCCCCCGTTAGAGGAGTTTTATGTTGAGCGTACAGCAAGTGTACGCGCAACATTCTCGATGGGGAGGAGTTAAGTTTGCGGGCTTCGCACAGAAGCGAGATTCCGAAGGGGCCACCAAGGTCAAGGGGCAGCTTGACGCGGGCAGATTTATGACGGTCGCGCGGGCGACCGCTTCTCGGAAGTGAGCCCAGAACACATGGCAGCGGGCGACGCCGCCGGCTCTCTCCGTCCCGTGCCGCGAGGGAGGCAGAACAGTGCAGTTAGAGCGCACAGCATAAGCGCAGTGGTTGTGGGGTCAGCGCTAACTGCGGTGTCTCCCGGTTCGAGTGGAGAGGGCGCGGAGGCCATAAATCCCGAAACGCGGCGTAACACGGACCTGGGGAGAACGCGCTGTTGACATGTCTTCCCGAGAAGACGCCTGTGTGTCCCTTTGAATCCGCCGCCCGCGCGCAAACGACCTAGAGCAGGGATCGGAATGTTTGGGCCTGAGGTTTGCGTGTGTGTGTTTTTATGTATTTTCAGAAGTGTAACCGTCGACGCCGTTAGTCTTTGCGACTGTTTGGCGCCTCTTGCGTAGGAGGATTTTGGAGAGGGAAAAGTTGCAGATGTATGTATTTGTGTGCGCAACCACTCGCCGCTTAGTGCGTGCTTTGTGTGTGTTTTATTTGACATGCGTAGGAGAGGGTAAATGTGTCACAATGATTGGCCAGCCCATTTTAATGGACTGTATGTTATTGGCCACAGAGTGGTGTACGTTGATTGGTCAACGGACAAAACTGGAATTTTGGGTAACGCTAAGAAAGCGAGCGTTGGAGAGTTGGGCTTGGAAGACAGTTGGGCTCGGAGCAGAGTTGGGCTCGGACGAGAGTCGAGGGCAGACGGGTTGTTCGAGAGGGAGGCTAGGCTGACGGAGGTCTCAAGGGACTCCGGCCTAAAGTGTAGCAGGAGGCCAGGGCCTGATTCTGCTAGCCTCTGACCTCAGATCGTTCACCAGTCGCAGTTAGCCCTCTACGTTTGATGTCGCATCCGACGACATTTGTGTAAATACGCCAATTGTAAAAAGTGTAAATAAATGTGTACAGTCCGAGAAGAGAAATTGTCATCTCCGCACCGCAATGTGTCACTGAGCCACGGACGAAGCGGTGGTCACCAACACCACTCGCTACGAGCGAAGGCAGCAGAAGAAACAGCAAGAACACCTGCCGTATAGGGAAGACCTTCTATCCCCCAAGCCTTCACTGTTTGAGTTTAACTGCTGTGCTGTCACCTTGTCTGTCGTTTCTGTAGGGTCGCGGATGCTGAGTACGGGACTGTTCTATTAGGGCACGATACGCCGATAACACATCTATGAGTGGGTAATAAAGAAAGACATTTTATTGAAGCACTACGCGATGTTCGAAAATTGAGATAATGTATGTTAAAGAAAAGGCGAAACCTTTCGTCCACAAACATTTATTTATTTATTTATTTATTTATTTATTTATTTATTTATTTATTTATTTATTTATTTATTTATTTATTTATTTATTTATTTATTTATTTATTTATTTATTTATTTATTTATTTATTTATTTATTTATTTATTTATTTATTTATTTATTTATTTATGAAATACTGCTGACATGTCGCATGTCCAAGCAGGAGAGGGAGGGTGCATAAGTGACAGTATATCAGACACCAGCAAGCGCAAAAAGGCCAGCAAGAGCAAGCAGTTATACAATCTATGCATTAATTTTGAATAACACAGCACGTACATGATGCAATGAGACAAAATAACAAAATGCACAGCGCCAAACAGCTACAGTATACATCAATCAAGGAGGGTGAAAGAATTCAGAACTTGGGGGTAGAGCATTCCATTCAAACACTGTTCGTGAAAAAAAAAGAGTATATATATGTGTCGGTGCGCGCAAAAATGGGTCCTAGACAGAAGCTGTGCTTATGGGATGAGGGTCGCGTGGAATCTTTGGCGATATAGTTTTCGGGTCGGATGCCTAGTCGGGAGAAATATAGTGACTGCAATATACGTGCGCAAAAAGACGAGACAAAAAGGAGAAGTGGACAACGACGGCGCAGATGTTCAGATGATCAGATCTGCGCCGTCGTTGTCCACTTCTCCTCTTTGCCTCGTCTTTTTGCGCACGTATATTACTGTCCATCATGGTTCACCAACTCGCCCAATCAGCCGTTCTTCTATAGTCACTGCAAGAATCTGAGACGTGCTTTCTTTCTTCTATCTACATCCGATCTAAAAAAGACACCCCGGGCCTCGCAACAATCAGCAGCCTTGACATCCGTTCTCAAAGGCAGAAAATGCTCGCTCTGCAAAGCAACTACATTTAGGTACGATCACTTTTCCTTTTGTTTTGTCGTCAGCCGCCTCATTTAGTGCAGAAATAATGACATAAAGGCTACTCGGAAGGAACTCTGATTATTGTAAAACATATGGCTACAATGCTTTAATTATGGCGAACATTTTCATGGTTCAAAAACTAACACAAAATTTGCGTCAATAGAATTAACGTTATTGTTCTTATATGAAATTTTCTATGTATGGTGACATTGCAGATGGTCCATTGTTCATCTTTAAGCTCATGTTCATCAACGAGAAACGCAGTTGCGCTGTCCTGGTTAGAAAACGCTGGAGCCCGAGAGAAGCAGGCGAGTTTTCAAACCATTTGTTATAAACTGTAATTCATTTGAATGTACATCACTTCCACCCTTTTTACATAAGAAAGTGGAACCTCGGCAAGCGGAAGGCTCTTGCCAATCTAAGAAACGTCAGAATCTTGCCAAAAATATGTGAACTTTTTTTTTTCGTTTTACGAAACGTTAGATTATAACTTACTTTAGACATGTCGCTATGGCGAGAGACAGCGCAAAATTTAAGAAAAACTTCTGCTTCTACAAGTTACAAGTTCATTACCAAAAATGTCCAATGTGATGACATTTTCTAATGTATTCTTCAGCAGGACTAGAATAGATCACATGAGGTTGCAATTACCGCTTTCCGAGTCAAAAGAAACAAAAAGAACCGTATCACAAATACAATATTGTGCAGTTTTTCATAACGTCAGAATTGTCTGGTGTTCAGTAAATTTTTAGTAGTTTTATGTAGTCTGTAGCGCTGTGGTAATTTTCTGTTTTAACAACATAAAATTATTATACTACGACAGACATTTCGTTGTCACAGGTTTACTGTAAAAAAAACGCGGTGCAATTCTGTTGTGACAACATATTATTTTCTGGAGTTCTTTTTTTACTGCAAATTGTCATACATTAATTGAATCAATGGCCTGCCTTTCATGTTTCAGTGGAAGAAGTGGTTGTGAGAACACTCTAATAACAAGAGTTATATATTGTTTAATAGCCTCTGGTGGTCGTGTAACTCAATCTTAATTTCGATGCTTGTCTAAATTAACATTCAGGAGTGCGTGCTAACCGGCATTCAACTAGTGAAGCCACTGCACTGCGTTTTTAGGACCTCTTGTCATCATCACTTTTAAAACATTTGAATCCGAAACTTTCTATATGACAATAAGGCAATGTTAAGGTGATTTCGTTGTGTAGTTTATCAAACTAGTTAGCAGAGATACAACCATTACAGCTGGTAATCTCTGTATTTTAACACGTCCAAATGAATTTTCAGAACGTTGGTAATGTACAAAAGAAATAATAGCAGCATATATTCATTTAATGCATGGCATAGACCCTTTAACTACTAAACAACTTGGCGTTTGTGCTTCCTAGGGTACCGTCCTTGCTTGCACATATGCTTCGCTTAGTAAGCTGCTTCCAGCATTACGAAAGGCAAAACTCTCCCGGGCCGATCCATTTGACGCGGACCGCATGATTATGTTTCTACACAGATTCTTCCATCGGGATTGATAGGCCCGTTGGGTAGCACCGTGAATCTGATCGATGTACGGCAACCTCACCTGTCGTAGCCTCACGGCAACCTCACCGGTCAGGTTTGTGGAACGAAGTATAAATAATGCCTCCTATTACAAGCCTTGGTAAGAGTAAGTGGTACATTCAACAGAAACTGTGCCATTCTTTTCCGCAGCACTTTAATAGAAGATTTTAGTTATTCTAAGTGCTTTCAAGGCCTTTGTCTCTATTATACTCTTGGAGAAGTCGTAACTAGGCTTTAAGTAATTTATGCCGTAATGTTTTTTTTTTTCTTTTTCAGAATGCTTACTTCTCCAAACGGCCAGAACCGCCGTTCTGCCGGTTCCCCAAGAATGCAAATTTGTCTACGACCGGCACTGTGGCGGAGAGAGTATTAAGCTATTTGATTTAAGATGCATGGACATAGTAAACGGGAACCAAGGCTAATGGTCTTTAGAAACGCCTCAGTGTGGACAATGATACGCAGAGCAAGTTCGTGCTAGTAAAAGCGTTTCTACACCCCATTCTGTCCTGCATTTGTGAAGCGTCCATTTTCGCCTTACAATACTTCAAGATAAAAAGAGAGTCCTGGATTTATTGAGAGCCCATTTTGGTCTTAAACGATAAAAACTAATACATAATTCTTGAAATTAAGAAAGCAGATAACATACATTATATGCCGATTATTAGCAGAGAAAAATGGCTGATGTTTAGGCATCTTATTGAAACTCATGAGCCGCTGGAAACAATAAGATATTTTACTACTGTCCACGATAATACGTCGCTGAAACATTCGCGCAGAACACGTTCCAAGCCAGCTTTTCAAAGGCTAAAGGCGTTCTAGGCTCACGGAGCGATAATTTCTGCGCGAAAGCTGTGTGCGTCATCTGCGTGTCTCATCTGTGCGCTGATGTGTCACTTGCAAATAGCGGACTTGTGAAGAGGGAGATAAAGAATAAAAGCGATCGATGTTGGTAGGTAACGAATAGAAGTTATAAATACACATCGATAGAGTTAATGAGTAATGCTAATTACTAATAATGATGATTAATATTGACTAAAATGGCTTGTAATGACATATATGTCAAACTGCGGCTTTTAACGACCGCAACTGATTGGAAATGGATACAAATGCTTAGCGATGAATGTTAATGACTATACAATGACTCGACATGGCTCATCATGACTGCTAACGACCAAGAAACGACCAATATGTCATAAGACAACTTTTAATGACCACAACTGAATAGAAATGAGTAAAAATGCTTAGTTATGAATGACAATGACTAGGCATTATTCATCATGACTACGAAACGAGCAATACCTCACGACGACTTGAATGACCCCAGCTAACTGGAAACGAGTAAAAATGCTTAGCGATGAGTGATAATGACTACAAAGACTAAGCATCAATCACTGTGACTACGGAACGAGCAATATGTTAAACGACGACTTGAAATGACCACAACTGAGGCAAACGATGGGACGCAAATGATTGTAGGGGAAAGGAAGGCTTTCGCCGTTCTCTTAAGAGACATCTAATAGACCGTTTAGTTTTTAAACAAACTTTTGCTGTATCGCTGCATCGCTGAGCATTTAGCAGGCTTAGGTCGTGTCCTGAGTTCAGGTAGAGGGCTTTGGCAGTGGTTCTAGTGCAGTGATGTCTGGTAAAGCATATTTGAGGCGTTGCGTCGGCAAAACTGGCACATACGCGAACCAAGTCCCTATATGATGTCCGAGAACAAAAGCTGCCAACGTCTATTTCTTTTTGGTTTTCTCTGTCTACCTGTTTCACGCTACCCTTGGCTGCGTCGGGAAATTAAGATTTTTTCTAGCAAAACAAAGCCGAAGTTTAAAGTGACTGACTATGGAATTCGAGGTATTTAAGTGAAGTCACGGGGACCGTTTTTGCGGTGCAAAGCACAGCTTCAGCTGTGCAAGACGGAGCATGCGATGATAAGGCGATTAGGTATATGCTTCACCCTTACTCCTTGCTACGTGCACCACAAAATGGCCGCTACAGTGACGTAGTGGCATGCTCCCTATTATAAGCGAGAACACTAGTTTGGCGTAGTTTATTTTGGTAGATGGCAGGTGGACATGACGTGATCACTGTGTTCTCGTCCGCTGTTGTTCACGCCATGCCATCGCCGCCTCTGAGAGCTGCCGCTAAGGACCAGACTCGTAGTCCATTTTACGGACGGAACTCAGCTGGCTTATCAACTAGTTTGTAAGGTTAAACTACATGACAAATACGTCATTGCTCACATCACACTTTTATTGCAAGCAAACATAAAGGCAAATATATAATATGTCTACCAGCAAGTTTAATATATCTTGTTTTATACTTCGAGTGAATGCTCTTGAAGTTTGGCTCTTGATGTCGAACACATCGCAGCTGGTGCTGCGAATGTAACGCGATTATCTTCAGCTTATAAGCTCATGCGTTCAAAGAAGGTTTACTGTGCGCCCATTTATGTTTTATTTTGTTATGCTGCTGAGGTCTGTTGTGGACCAAACATTGTACACGTTGTACCCACTCCAGCCTTGGCTACCAAAAGGCGGCCGGCAGTATTGAATAAATAAAAAAACAGCTTTAAGCCCGGTAGGTGAAATCACACAACCTGCCGACCAATCAATTATCGGTCATGTCATTTGCCAAGTACGACTTCCCAGAGGCGACAAAATGAGAACAGCAATGAATGCTGCTCAAGGTACAAGGAGCGAGAGCGAGTTGAAGTCTCCCTTTAGCCAAACCGTATGAACAATTCTGCGCGGCTTATAGAAGCAGCATATCTAACTATAGAGCTAAGGGCTCTGGAAGGCCATATTCCTATCTCGTGTTCCTATCTCAATTAAGAAGCCTGAGTGGCAGCAACTGCTAATTCTACATTGACATGTGGGTTCGTGACTTCGCAAAAACCGCCAACGAATCTGTGCCCTGTCATATCACCTTCCAGTTACCACCTATCAGAGGCATCCTCAAAGAATAAATGCCCAGTCTTCAAAAATAAATTCTGTATTTCTCATTTGCCTCGTGAATTAGAGCTTTCATACTAAAAAGGAACGACACAAGATATTGAAAATTGCCCCGATGCAAAGTAAAGGCAAAAAGGAGTCACTTTCGTCAGGCGCGGCGAAGCCTGCGCGCGCTGTCTAAGCGGTGAATGTCGCAGGCAGCCGAAGACTTGCTGAAGATAGTGTGGGAAATTTAAAAAAGAAATGAAAGTAATGTTGGCCAGCCCGCTTCGCCTAAATACAAATGGGCTTAAACCAATATAAACTGTAGCAATCGTTTCGATTTGAACACTGTCATGTCAAGAAGGTCCCACGCTCGCTGTGCGTGAGAACAGGAAAGCGTCTGACAACAGGCCATGCGTCACACCCAATTTTTTTTAGGCTCCTTATCTTAGTTTTCGTGTTTATTGATTTTTCATCAACTTTTCATTTCATTGCCAACCTTCACGCAGTAGTGTTTAGCACCACATAGTCTACAGTTGTTGCATATCTTGATGCACTGCAAACTATGGAACAAGTGCTACCCGTCGATGGAGCATATAAATGTGAAGCACCTTACTTTCAAGTTTCTGTCATGCATACAAGAAAATGAATACAACAAAATTTCTACAGAAGGAATTCCAAGAGTGCAAGACTGTCGGGGAGACCACTCAGAGCAAAGCAAGTGATGTAGAAATGCAAGAAACGCGAAGCAGCGTAACAACGAATTAGTATAAAGTGCAACCTACATACCAAACAACGATAGAAATAATACATGACTAAAAACTAAAGAAGGTAATGTACAGAGCATGAACTTGAGTGCATAGAAGAGACAAAATATCGCATTCAAAATTGGCTATAACTGTAGAAGCATGTAACTATGTAACATCTTTATTAAATATACTTTCATGTGGTAATTTGGAAACAGTGAGAAGTATGCGATGCTTTAATTTATGAAGGTAAAGAATTCCAATACGATACGCCGACAAAAAGGATAGTAAAATCTTCATAATTAGTCCCTATTTTTGCCAAAAGGAGATTATTGCGCTATTGAAACCTGATAGGATTAGTATGTACAAGCCGGCTTTAATGCCATAAATATAAGTGTGATGATTGCCTAATTTAAAAATGATCATAGACAATTTTAGGCTAAATTAATTTTTAACTGGAAGGACGTTTAAGCTGTGACAGTGGCAAAGGGTGTAATTTGAATGAACTGAATGACGTGAGCCTGAAGGCGTGATTCTGAAGGCGCTTAGGTCTTTCAATATATGTGTGATATGTATTTCCACAGCAAGACAAACAGTACTTAGGAGAGGAGGACTATGAATTTAGGCATAATAAGATCAACGTATTATGTGAGGTTACAAATGTGCACGGGTTTTGCACCGTGATTGCGTGATGTGATTGCGAAACAAAACTTTACGCATGAGCGATTGAGCATAGCTATAAAACTTGAAGTGCTTATCGAGAGTTACGCTCAGAAATACACAGTGCATGCACAGTTATCAATAGTCCATGTTGGCAAAACATTTATGAAAGTGAAAGGAGAGCGACATAGCATGAAAGTGGTTTTAGGAGGATATATTTTAGCTTGTTATTTCTGCACCACATGTAATGTTATTAAGGTCTATGATAAGCATATGCTGAATAGTGCCGGCGGATCTGCAAGAACCATAAATGGTTGTATCATTCGCATATTACATGCACGTTGTATGATTTAGCGCAACAGGTAGATTATTAATGAACATTAAACAGAGTACAGGGTCTAATATCGATCCTTGCAGAACAGCATTAGTTACAGCCTGAGTGGCAGTAAAGGTATCATTTACAAAAACAAAGGGAGTGAAATAACAGCAGATAAACTCTAGGAATTGACCGGATATTGCAAGTAATTCTTGTTCATAGACAAGTATGATACTGCTAATTGTGTTAAAAGATTTTAGTAGATCAGTAAAGATGGCTGAAACAATTAAACCCTGTCAATTGTTTGCTTCGCACCCTCGAAACTTATGAGGGCTAATTTGGTGAAATAGCCTGGTCGGAATCAAAATTACTCATGAGATAATAGTTCAAATGTATTTTTAATTTATAAGCAGTACGTAAAAAAGCTTCTCAATAACGTCGCTGAAAAAAGAAAGGATGCAAATCCGGAAGGACTAACCTCTCTACCCCTTTTAGTCCTTTTTTCCTTAGAATCAGCCAAGCTATGCCAAGCTAGAGGCAATAGATGCGGTTTTGGGTGTCTAGAACAGCCTGAACTTGCATAAAACACTTCCCGCTACCTACCATATACGTTTTTACTAGTAAAGTGGACAGCTTCCTAGCGCAGCTCTATAAGACAGTCCCGCCCTTGTCTTGTGATAGTGAACAAAACTGCGAAGAACCGTTCATTCATTACTATACTCTCGCACACATTATAGGGGACCCAAGCATCGCAGGGTGGCGCTGTGGGCGTTAGTGAACAGCGCCCTCTCCGGTCAACGCCATGTAATTGGTCTGGCAGAGTGAATAGCTCGCCTGTAGACTTTCGCGTCTTTGCGGCTTCTGCAAGCAGAAGCGACTCGTTTTGCGCGCGCGTGCTATTTGAAAATTCATGAAGTTAACCGGAACGTTGGCGTCGGCTTACGCGATGTTGCACACGGCCGGCCGCAGCTTGTTGGCGATGCCAAGGCTAGCAAACGGCCCAGCCTGCACTCTGAACAGCTGAAACTGGTGCCGCACGCTTGCGGCACCGCCGCAGAACTTTACCGAACTGGTGCAAAGAGTGCAGCTGATTCGAACAGACCTTTTGTCGCTCGCAGTGTTGAAAGCTACTTGCGCGCGCGCCCGCCCTGACCGCAGTCTACTCGCTTTGCGTGCGCTTTTGGCGCGCTTGGATTTCCGTGCTGAAAGAAAGCTGTCCTTCGCGCGCGCTCCTGTTTCTTCTTTTCAAACTAGCGCTTGGACGAAGTGGTGTTTTAAACGAGTGTGTAGCAATGTACACACTTCGATGTGGTTTTATGACGGCGGATACTTTCGCAGCGCAAATGTCGAAAAGGGAGAGCTGTTAGTCAGCCATGTGCATTCTGTTGAGCAGATTGTAGATGACAACGCTGTTATCGTGAAGAATAAGTTTGTGTTGCAGGTCAGCGACCACATCGTGTACGACGTGGAATTTGAGGCATTTCATTTTTATTATACCCATTTCATTGACCCAGATTTGTAAGGCGCATGCAACCATTCGATGCGCTGTTTGCTTTAAATTCTGAAGAGCTTGCCGATGTAATCTAGTTGGTACATATGATCTTAGCAGTAATACGGAAAGTTGAGCTAGTTGGTACATGATTGCAAATTACGAGCGCTGCGACGGAGAACAACAACGAGAGAGTCTTTACTCTCTCGTTGTTGTTGTCCGTCACAGCGCTCGTAATTTGCAATATGATCTTAATAAAAGATACGTGGGTTCGTTCGCATCTTAGGCGCGCTTTTCGATATATGCTGATATGTTAATTTTGATGCCGATCAATTGTCGTGCAATTGCATACTCAGAACGTTTTATACGTAGTTTCCACCTGAATAGAATGAGAATTCACATGTATACGAACAAACATCAACCCTTCTGCTGCAAACGAGGTATTTTCGCATTTTAATTTTCGTGAATCGCATTCAGCTCCTAATAACTGGTCCCGCCATTGATCGAGTAATTTCAATTCCACAGAGTAAATGAGACAGTTCTGGACGATATCTAGAAAAACATTTTCGCTGCGTGGTTATTACTTCATTGTTCCTTTAGCTTTTATACTAGTATATTATATAACTGTTTTATTTATCACTCGCCCCGCCGCTATGGCTCACGCGTTAGGGTCTGCTGGTCATGGCGACGCGGGTTTGATTTCGGCCGCCGTTCGCTGGAGGCGAACTGCAAGGAGGTCTTTAGAAATATACGTGCCCGTTAAATAACTACATGAGGGGGGGGGGGGATTTTTACAGGTCTCCAATAGAGCGCCCCTCATTGCCTTGTCGCGCTCAGGTGTATGTTAAACACTACAAAACTGAACGAACATGTTCACTCAATTGCAACTTTGCTTAAAGGTCATTTTATATATCCTGAAAATAACGGTTTGAGGGCCTTGGAGCTTCAGTGTCATGCTTTCTAAGGAAGAAACAATCTGCGTTTGAGCATGAGTTGCGAGGAAGCATCGTTGTTCTCTTTTCTTAGTTTTGCTCCTTACGTCGTGGGTTCCAAACGGCCCGTCTCTGTTATGTGACATGTTTCTTTGCAGCTAGCATGGACACGCCTTGAAAAACGCCAGCTTGCGATTTCCCCTGCCAAGTGTACCTGCAAGGCAGGAATTCAGGGGCGCTGCAAGCATGTTGCTGCTGTGTGCTGTTTCATGAACTCCCATGCGTATGAGTCCTGCACAAGCCAGGCACAGCAATGAGGCAAACCCAGCGGCAAAAATCCGAAGACATCTTTAGAGAGCATAGTGGACTTGATGTCTACGAGTTTGTGAAGCGTGTTTTTTTTTTTTTTCTTCTCTTATCCACATCTAGCTGTGTAGGGCTGCTCGCAAATATCTTTCGAATAGAGAGCACCATACGATTGATCTCTGATATTTTATTAGCTTGAATAAACAACCCATCAGATGTTCCGAACACGCTTTTATTCGTCGATGCACAGTGTCATGTCCTTTCTTATTCCTCGCGCTTTTATAAAACAGGTCAGAAAACCACTTGCGCACCCTGTCACGAAGACGTACCCCACCGGGAATGAAGCGGCAAATGCTGCGGCTACTGCGAGGGAAGAGCCGCAAACGTCCCAAATTAAAAAGAAAAAATGCGAGGCCAACGGAAGAGGAAGCCAGAGGAAGAAATGGCCGGCGAGAGCAAAGCAGACGATCGTCATTCGAGATCGAGCTCCGCCAAAGCGTCTGCAAATCTGGCAGCTCAGAAGTACCAACAAAAGAGGAAGCCAGCGCAGAGTTCGTGCGCTGCGGCGCCGGCGAGCCCAACGTAAGCCGTTCAGTAGGCGAGATCGAGAAATACGACTTTAGTAAACACATATAAAATCAGTTCTTGAGCTTCTGCGCCAATCTCCTCATGCGTAGTGTGGTAGACATAGCCGGTATAACAAGTAAAACTGTTTATTTATACTTCAGGTAATCGCGCCCGTTTTCGCTCTGCTTGGCGCCGTCGCCCATGCCGGGATCTCCCGGCGGTCCGCCTGGTTAGCTTGCCGCTTGGGGCGCTGTCGTCAGTGGCGCCCATAACACCCCCCTTTCTTGAAAGGTTTGATCTCGCAGGTCCAGGCATTCTGGTCACTTAAAAACACGTCCCCTTCTAGTGGTGTTCGTGTCCTGCAATGGTTGCAGGTGTCCTGCTGTACGTCTTGCTTGTCCTCTGTCGGTTTGTACAACGTACGACCTTGGTTCTGATGTTGGCTGTGTTACCACGCCGTGTGATGCAGCTCCAGCAAGGATGCGCACCGCTGTGCCTGGTGGTAAGCGCTCTCGGCTCCGTACCTTGTGCCGGGTGTCGTATGATCGTTTTGCGCGAGCTCTGTAGGCTTCATTATTTTGTCTGAATTCGCTGTCGTCTCACTTCGGGGCTAGCAGCTTCGAAGTGGTTGGTACTGTGGTGTTCAGATGACGACCCATTAAGAGTTTTCCTGGTGAAAACCCTTCCACGCTGGGTGTGGCCCTGTAGGCAAGCAGCGCTTCGTGTATGTTGGAAGACTTCCTCAAAAGCTGCTTTGCTGTCTGCACAGCCCTCTCAGCCGTACCGTTTCTCTGCGGGTAGTAAGGGCTTGAGGTTGCGTGTGTGGCTCCCCAGTGATGCACTAGTTCTTTGAACTCTGTGAAAGTGAACTTCGGCCCGGTGGCTGTGCGTATTGTCCGTAGAACACCGTACCGTGCAAACATTGGCTCCAAGACGAGGGCTATGTTTTTTGTAGCTATCCTCGGCAGCTGTTCTAGCTCGAAAACTCGGAAGTAGGAGCCTACTACTACAACATACTCTTTCCCCTCTAGCGTGAAGAGATCCATGCCGACTGTGCCCCAAGGGTGTGCTGGCAATAGGGTTAGAAGCAGGGGTTCTGTTTCTGGCTTTCTGTGCTCTCTGCAAGTTAGACACTTTTCCACGTAGTCTTCAATGTGCTTTCCCATAGCCTCCTTTATACTCTCTGTGCCTGTCAACGCGCCGCGCGAACAATAGAGCGGCGCCGTCGGGTAAAGTTGCGCGGCGCTGCCGCTCCCTTCGCTGAGGGCGCAACTGACGTAAGGGTCGAGGCGTACGGGTCGCGCGGGTACGAACGTCGGCGCGGGGTGGGAGAGCTGTTAGTCGCTAGCAGGATAACTGTTCCTAAGTATGAATCGTGCATATTCAGCGTATTTACTTGTAAGGCCAACGTCCACTAAACATAACAAAGGATCATACTTGTTAGGCAATAACACCAACGCTATATGACATTTTTATGTCAGGCAGTTTCAAAAAATTGCGCATGGCTTGAAAAACTGCATGACTGCTCCGCTAGCGCCATAAGTAATCGAAAAATTACAATGCTAGTCTACGCTGCAATAAAACAAAATTTAAGGCACCAGCAATTATTTACACATTTCACAACAGCAATTGTGCTACAAGAGTACCTACCATGTAGAAGTGGTGTGATGAATAGTTGCCCCAAGTAGGGAAAGATGTTAACGGTGACTTTTGCCACTGATAGCACTTCAGAAGCCAGCTTGATTTACAGATGATCGGAACAACTGCATCGCAGTATGCCGTTGAGATCTGTAAGGAGAGCAGTTTTGGTATCAGCTTTTACTTTCAATTATTCAGTGTGTCAGTTCAATTTACTTTCAATTATTCAGTTTTTTTTTTTACGTGAAAAACAAGGAAAGGCAAATATACGCATTGCATCTTTCTGTTTCGATCACTCCAAAATATTCGTCACATATTTTTCACAGAATTGCGCAGTTAACGAAACAAAAATACTGTGCTGGAGCACATGTAACATTCCACACAGACGAGCTAACCAGGGAGGAAGTTAGCATCGCAGTCCAGAAAATACACGTGCACATTTGGCAGTGACTACAGTGACGGGGCCATCACTGTAACGCCCTTGTTAAAGTACCGGGCCCCGTCATCGTAGTATATTGCTGTTAAAGTGACGGGCCCCCTCACTGTAACGCCCTTGTTAAACTGCCGGGCCCCGTCACTGTAGTCACTACCTGCAAATTTATTATTACTACCTTACTGACGCATAATAAACACACTTCTGGTGCTGTCATTATTTTTCGCAGGCCTTATTGCGGCTGAGTACGAGTTTTGCGGTTTCCGATGCTAGAGAGGGACAGCGATTTAGTCGACAAGTAAAAACTAATATAAGCTTTGCACGATTCGGTTTAACTCACTTTAAAGTAATCATCTTCACAATAAGTAAATCTGGTGTTTCTATTTTATCACAAAATTTCGTAATTAGCGTATACTGCAAAAACAAAAAAACTTCGCAGGAGCATATCTAACACACTACGCAGACGAGCTAGGCAGGGAAGCAATTAGCATTGCAGTCCAGAAAGCACAGGTTCACATCTAACATTACTATTGCAATATCCACGCTTAATAAACACGGTATTTGGTGCTGTCACTATTTTTTACAAGTCTCAAAGCAGCTGAACACTACGCAGCGATCACCGGAAGGACAACGCCAAGATGGCATTTACCAGTTGGTGCAATGCTGTATTCCTGCAGCACTCAAAGGCAGAGAAAAGTAGAAGCATGACCTTGCACACTGCAAAACAGTCCACGAAACAAAGAGGAAGCGGCAGCGCGTGACTATCCGGACCGCTTTGCAACACGGCGCACCTGGCACTCGCCTGGCGAGGGTGACCCTGCGTCGTTGTCGCCATCTCTCGACAGCCAGCGGCGTAACTTGTCAACGGAGGAGGAGCGGCAGCGACGGCCGCGGAGTTGACAGGCACAGAGTGTATAAAGGAGGCTATGGCTTGCCTATGCCTGGCTACCATATGCATTCTCTTGCCCTCGCTTGGCACCTCGTTGTGCCCAAGTGGCCTGCATGGAGTTTTTCCAGAACCTGTACTCTGATGTCTGGCGGGATGATTATTCTGTCGCCTTTGAATAGCAGACCATCAACGAGCGAAATCTCACTAGCCACCTCGACGTACCTTTTCAGGTCAGATGACAGCCCATGCACAGTTGGCCATGATGTAGTGCAGAAGGTAGCCACCCTGGAAAGTGTGTCGTCTGACTGGATGCTTGCCCTGATTCTGTCCAGCATTTGGTTTGAAGCAGGGAGCTGTTCAAGTGCTAATTCTTCAGACTCGCGCATTGCACTCTCGAGAGTTCTTGCTTTGTCTGCTGGTTTCCCAGATGGCTTCCGGAACAGAAGGTCAGCTGTGTACAGCTTTTTGCCGGGAGTGTGGGACATGGTGTAGTTGCAATCCAAAAGGCGCATCCTGAAACGTTGAAGGCGAGGACTCAGGTCGTCAAGTCGTTTAGTCGTCAGCAGCGATATTAACGGCTTGCGGTCCGTTTCCACGTGAAAGGTTGATCCCAGCAGGTATTTGCGGAAATGTTCGCAAGCCCATGTGATTTCCAGTGCCTCCTTTTCGATTTGGGCGTATCTTTGTTCTGCATCCGTAAGGGAGCGTGATGCATATGCCACAGGTAGCTAGGAGCTTTTCTTGCAACTGCTGTAGAAGTACAGCCCCAAGACCGTATGAGGAAGCATCCACAGACACTGTGTGAGGCGACTGAGCTTCGTAGTGAGTGAGAATCGGCGTCCTGCTTAAAGCTTGCTTGAGTTTGTCAAAACTCTGCAGCTGAGCTGGGCCCCAGTGCCAGTCGGCGTCTTGGTGGAGCAAGTCTGAGCGGCTTCGTAAAGTCTGCTAGCTCTGGAAGAAATTTCGCTAGGTGGTTTGCAGAGCCCAACAAAGACCTGACTTCTGACACACCACATGGTGGGTCGAGCTGGACTATGGCCCTGACCTTTTCCGGGTCGGCGCTGACTCCTGTTGAGTTTACGACGTGCCCTAAGAATGTTACTTCTGTTTGCCGAAAGGAGCACTTGTCAATGTTGAGGGTAACACCTGCATCTTCCAGCTTCCTCAGCACCAGCAGTAGGTTGGTGTCGTGTTCCTCAGTTGTCTTCCCTGAGACAATGATGTCATCTTGTAGACAACTCACACCATCTAGTCCTTCAAGCACACGGAGCATTTCTCGTTGGTAGACCTCTGGCGCTGTGGAGATTCCGAAGGGAAGCCTCAGGAACTGAAACCTGCTAACTGGTGTGATGAAGGTTGTGTATTCGCAAGAGTCCTTGGACAGTGGCACCTGCCAGTACCCTGCTCGTGCATCTAGGCGGCTGAAAACTGTTGCACCTGCTAATTTTGCAAGACACTCGTCCACCGTAGGCATGTGCACACGTTCGCGTATTATTTGTTGGTTCAGTAGGCCATAGTCCACGCAGATGCGCAGCTCATTGTTCTTTTTTCGTGCGACAACCATTGGAAAACACCACTCGGTTGCTCGCTCGACCTTCTGGATGACTCCCAAGTCTACCATCCTTTCTAATTCTTTCTTCACAAGTGGAAGCAGTAGAAGAGGCACCGATGTTACATCGATGAAGCCAACAATGGCTATCGCTGTCTGGCCTGGGTCTATCAACAGCTGTTGCGTTGACCTGATGGGTCCCATGACGGTTCTGTCGTACTGGTCGTGTGCGATTGCAGTCACATCCGCGCCGGTGTCGACCTTGAAAGTAAAAGGCAAGTTGTTCATGGTAGCAGTAATCCTCCACGGCGTGTTCACTCCCACTTTAATTTCGCCTAGATATAGCTCTCCGAGATCTTTTCGTCGTTGTCGGATGCTCGAGGTCTCGTCCTTCGGCTTAGACACGCAGACGCGGGCGTAGTGGCCTTTCTTCCCACACTGGTTGCACGTCTTGTCTATCGCGGGACACTGTGTCTTCGTGTGGTCACGCACACCACCGCACCTTCGCTTCGTTCCGGCGAGTTTTGGCGTTTGTCTGGCCGCGAACTTCTCCCATGCCGAGAGCTGGCTGTTCGATGGAGCGAATTTCCTTGTGTTGAAGTTTCGCGCTCTCTGAATTACGGGCAGCTGTGATTGCTTTTTCGAGAGTGAGTTCTGCGTCAAGCTGAAGGCTCTCGCTGAGTTTTACGCCTCGCAAGCCGACCACGAGCCTGCCCCGAATCAGTTCGTCTTTGAGAGTTCCGTAATCGCATCTCTCGGCCATCTTGAATAGTTCAGTCGCAAATGCGTCGACGTTTTCATGCTGCTCTTGTTTCCGAGAGTTAAATCGCGCTCTCTCATAGATGACATTCTTTCGAGGTAGGAAATGCTTTTCAAAAGCACTCACCACGGCGGAGTATGATGCCATCTGTTCGTCTGTCAGTTTCAAAGCAGCGAGCACGTTTCTTCGCCCATGGCGTAGAGTAATGTGTTGGTTTGCGTCATCTCGTCCTGTCCTGTCCTGTCAGACCGAAGATGAGTCGCTAGCGTTCCCACCTGCGGTGCCATCGTGTCCAATCTTCGGGCTTGCGGAAATCGAGCTTTGTCAGCAGTTCCACGGCGAGTGGGTTGAACGTCATTCCCGGAGTGCCGCTCGCGCGCTCTTCGTTCGCGCCGCGACTGTCTGGCATGACGCTGCGGCCGCTTACGTTGGGCTCGCTGTCCTTCTGGGTGTCATGCTGCGTTGGTTATCCCGCCGCTGCCACCATGTGATAGTCGTAGCCGGTATAACAAGTAAAACTGTTTATTTATACATCAGGTAATGGCGCCCGTTTTCGCTCTGCTTGGCGCCGTCGCCCATGCCGGGGTCTCCCGGTGGTCCGCCTGGTTAGCTTGCCGCTTGGGGCGCTGTCGTCAGTGGCGCCCCAGGAGATGACGCGTGTGCTGTATGTGGTAACTCCAGTGAAAAATGGCTGAGGCTTAGCTTGGTTAAGCCTGGTCAGATGCGAAGCATATTACTTGCTAAACTCGGCTTTCCATGGTTACACTTGGCTAAACTTTTTTTTCCTTGGTTACACGTGCTTTTACACGGTTTAAACTTGGAATGCACACTGTTTTCCCATCGCATAAAACTTGGTAATAGCATGACTCGTTCATCTCTAATCTAACTGTGTTACCGACACGCACAACGAACATGTCCCCCAGGCCAACGATACTCGATTGCCACTACGCGAATATGTACGCAAAGCAAAAGCTCTTAGAACACCGACGTGCTAAAGGAATCAAACATTTTGATCTCTTCGGCAACAACACGGTCGTATGGGAAAGCCTCCCCGTAAACTACCCGTGTCCAGCCGGCTTGAGGAGGAGGAGGAGGACAAAACTTTTATTAGACGCAAGGGTATTCGGGGCCCCCTGGCCCCCGGGGTCCCCGCACGGTCCCACCGCACTCAAACGTTCATATTCAATCTGTCCATGACGTCGGCAGCCCGGCGAACTACGATCTTTTGCTTCGCCGGGTCCTTGGAGCGTAGTGTGGTCTCCCAGTCTTCCCAAGTCAGGAGTGGCACCGGTCCGCCGGGAGGAGGAGACGCCGGGCAGGTTAGTAGGATATGGGTCAGTGTCGCTTTAGGGGCTTGACAGAGGGGGCAGATTGGCGTGATTGATTGGTAGTGAGATAATAGAGAGGGAGTGGGTAGGGTCCTCGTTTACAGTCGTTGCCAGAGATGCTGTTCCCTGGTAGTAAGGGAGGAGTGTGGTGGTGGGTATTGTTGCCGTTCGGCGCGGAAGTGTGCGGTGAGCTCAGCGAAAACATGCATGCGCTCCTTCGAGAAATCCCTCCCGAGTTCTGCCTGTGCCCGGTTTCTAGACCCTCGGGCTAAGGAGTCGGCGGCCTCGTTGCCGGGATTTCCCGAGTGCGCAGGCACCCAGATGAGCTCAGCGCGTCGGAGGAGGTGGGGAGTTGGTGTGGCTAGCAGACATTTGGCAGAGAGGTGTACTCTGCCTCTAGAGTAATTTAAGATTGCGGTTTTGGAGTCGCTGATTATGTAGTTGGCACTGGTGTCTGTCATAGCCATGGCGATGGCGGTTTCTTCAGCCTCTTCTGCTGTGGTGCCTGGTGGCAGTTCGAAACTGAGGGTGTCGGTATTTGGTTGGTAAACTACGGCCGTAGCTCCCTGGTCGTCTACAGCTGCATCCACCCAGACCGCATCCGGGGCGTCCCCGTAACACTTGTGTCGTGATTTCGCCCGTGCAGTCCTGCGGCCTTGATCCCGTAAAGGGTGCATGTTTCGAGGTAGTGGTTTGACGTATAGAGATTCCCTGATGTGGGATGGAAGCGTGCTTAGTTTTGGGTCGTTGGCAGGGATCCGGATGTTAAGCTTGTGCAATATTTGTCTACCAGTAGGTGTGGCAGCAAGGCGTATGTATTGGGCTTGAATGTGTGCTTCACTTAATTCGCGTATTGTATTGTGCAGCCCCAGGGCAAGCAGTTTGTCGTTCCTTGTGTTCCCTGGTAGATTCAGAGCCGTTCTTGTCGCTTGCCGAATCATGGCGTCTAGCTGCTGAGTTTCGCCTGCGCTAAGCCTAAGATAAGGGGTCGCGTAGAGGATACGACTAACTGTGTAGGCGTGGATTATGCGGAGAGTATCAGCTTCTCGGAGTCCGTGCGCCTTCCCCGTGACTCGTCTTATTAGTTGCGCGGTTGCGGCGAGAGTTGTTTCAGCCTTTTTAGTGTTTCTTTGTTCTTCCCTTTGTTCTTGGTCTGCAGATACAGACCAAGTATACGCAACGTGTTTACACGAGGAACGCGTCTACCCCGGATGTTTATGTCAATGTTCGTGTGGTAGATCCCACCTTTCGGCGGCAGGATGAGGAGCTCCGATTTCTCTGGTGAACATTCGAGACCGATGTCATGTATGATAGTAGCTATGGTGTCCGCTGCGATTTGTAGGGTATTTTCGATTTGTCCGTCGGACCCATATGTGTTGTCCAGAGAGTAATGTCGTCAGCATAGAGCGTATGCTGAAGGTGGGGGATAGCTTGTAATCTATGAGCAAGAGGTATAAGCGTTATATTAAATAGGAAGGGAGATAGGACTGAACCTTGTGGTGTTCCCACGCTGGCCAGCGTGTAGGGCTGCGTGTGGATGTTGTCGATATGCAGCGTTGCTATTCGGTTTTGTAAGAAGGCCTTTACGTATCCGTGTACCTTGGTACCTACGTTGAGGTCCGTCAGTGCTTGTAGAATGGCCGTGTGTTTGACGTTATCGAAAGCTTTTTTGAGGTCAATGGCTAGAATTGCTTTCGTGTGGGCTGGCGCGCTCGGGTCGAGTACGTCAGTGGTTATCTGTAGTAAGGCATCCTGAGTGGAGAGCCGAGGTCGAAAGCCTAGCATAGTATGTGGGTACTGTGAGGTTTCGTCCATGTATGCGGTAAGACGTGCTAACACGACGTGTTCAAAGAGTTTCCCGATGCAAGATGTGAGCGATATGGGGCGCATGTTCGTAGGGGTGATTGGCTTGTTCGGTTTGGGTATAAGGATTATCTCCCCATGCGTGCATGCGTTTTGGAGTGTACCGGTTTCCCAGTGATGGTTGAATAGGTCTGTGAGTGTATGAAGGGATCTGTCGTCGAGATTGCGAAGTATGGCGTTGGTGACTCGGTCTTCCCCTGGTGTGGTATTTCGAAGTTTCTGGAGAGCTGTTTGTACTTCGGCAAACGTGATCTTCGCGTCTAGCTGAGTATTAGTTGAGCCCGCATACGGTGGTAGCCGTTGCGGCTGTCCCGGGGTGCTGTATATATGTTTGAGTTGCACTAACAGTGACTGCGTGTCATCTTTGTGCTGGTGAGTTAGGCGTGCGATAGTGTTACGTTGGATTATCTTGCTTTGGGTGGGATCTAGAAGGTGTTTGAGCAGTTGCCATGCGCGGTCGGTGGTAAGGTTTCCTCGTAACCCTTCACATATTTGCGTCCAGTTTTGGCGGCACAGCTGGTTGCCATGTTCCTCAATCTGTGCGGCAAGATCTCGTACTTTCCGCTGAAGTTTCTTATTGTGCTTCTGAATGGTGAGACGTTTGGTTAAGCTGGCGTGGGCTTCTATTAAATGAGCCTTCTTCGTGTCGAGCATTGGGACGTCTTGCTGTGTTGTGTAATGTTGTGTGTGGAAGTCCTTATCGTTAAGGAGGCGTTGGACCCAGTCCTCTAGTGTTTCCCTTGGCTCTGCGGATTGATTCTGACGGTGCTCTCTAAATTTCTCCCAATTTGACGTGCACCAACGCTCGTTACGTCTTCACCAAGCATGGCTGTGAGGTCACCTCATGTATACCCTTCGAGCCATATCACCGTCATGGTGGTCCTTCAATTACACCGCCAAAGCCGATAAAGCGGTCCCTACGGAAACTGTACAAAACCAAATCGCGCAATTTGTTTTGTTACCTAGACAAAGAAACGAAGGTAGTGCGTATGAGCGCGTACCTCGCTATAAGAACGCCATTACAAGAGCAAAGATGGGACTACCTCCAAACGATACCGCTACCAATGTCATACCCGATACACAGATGCACAAGTGGGGCAAACTGAAGATGACCGACGAACGATGGAGATGTCACCATACCACGTGGTCCGCACGGCGTGCAACCGCAGCCGATGGCGCGAGCTGGACCCCCGTCTCTCCTCTGTCGTGACGTCAGCGTATCACGTGGTGTGACGTAGCATTCCACATTCTTTGCACGGCGTGTAACCGTCACGAAGGGCTGTGGTTTACCTCTAGCAATATGCTTCGCATAAAATTGACCATATTATACTCGAATGTAATGGCATCCATCCGGAAGTTGATGCAGGCGCAATCACTGTTCCTGAAGCTCTGGGGTTTAGAGATACTAGTGGCCGGGTGAATAAACCGGCGGTGGAAACTAGCAAAAAACGAATGGAAGATTGGTGGCTTAAAAGCAGAGAAGTGACATAATGTTAGTAATGTAGAAACAAAAATGAATAAATAGAATGATATTTTAGTTAACTAATCTAAATCAATAATTAAGATATAGGGAGAAAAATGAGCATGATAGCTACTGCTACCACCCCGTTCCAAAGGGAACGCGCCTATATTCCATCCATCCATCCATCCCACAACACGTAGTATGCGTAGTGTGGACCCAGGCCCATTTGAAGTAACCGCTGTGCCACGCTACCACACGCAATAAAACCAGCGATGTTTTAAACTCTGTGACACCTGTTTGCACGCCTGCGAAGCCACGGCGGCGGGCCGGCGCCCGCACTCACAAAGAGAGGTAACGCGAGCGACGCGAGCAGCACAACACCTTCGGTCAAGCGCCGCATCAGCGCTGCGCCAGACCAATGCTTCAAAATTTTGCCGCTTGCGGAGGAGGGTGCGCTGCAGTCGCGCAGCCAAACTTGAGGTTGGGTTCCCTATTGCAGGCATTCAAGAAAGATTGAACGTTATCTACAAATTACAGAACGGCCTGAGTCTTGATAGCTGTGAAATTTTTGAAGTTTAAATCTGCCATGCTTTTGCTCTTGTTTGGAAGTCAGCTACAGTTTCCTGAATTTAATAGTTTTTCAACATTGTCTAAAATATTTTGGTGTTCATTCCTTGAAGATTCCTTTCATTTAACTCGTGTCATATTGAGGGATCCTGGGGGTCTTGTATGTTTTTTCTTACACATAATGCTTTTTAAAATGTTGCTCTGGGAACACTGAAAGATTGCATCAAGACCATTTCCACTGTGCGAAGCCGAGCTTATGTTTACATTGTATGTATGTGTATATTGTTGGTATAATTACACCAATGAACATGTTTTCTTCGCAGGATACCCATTCACTTTTTTTTTCATGTTTGTGTTAAAAGGGCTGTCGTTACCCCTTTTTGCAGCGCATTTACAATTAAAGTTTTTGTCATGGCTATTCAAGATTTGTGAAGAATGCAGTGCTATCTCCACGAATGTGCTTGTTTAGAATACAATTACAATGTATTTTGACTGCTGCTGAGTTTATTTTTCCAAGCTCAGGTTGCATCAATGAACATGATTCCTTCACAGCATACCCACCATGGTACTTTTTTTTCATATTTGTGTTAAATGTGCTGCCGGTACTATGCAGCATATATTTAAATATGTGATTTTGTATATTTACATGTCATCAGTGTGCACCCAGGACCTGATATCACGGAGGCAAAATAAAACATGAATGGCCAAATAAACATGACGGGTACAACAATTTTTGTTTATAATTTTCAGCAGTCGCTGCAAAGTATGAAATCAATTATGCTAGGATAGTGCATTTCAGATGTATTTAGAGGATATCCCAGGAAAAGTATATTTGCAGGATGTTAGTAACTGCACAACAATGTCCACCCAAGTGGAGCCTTATGGTTATGCTTGGGTGGACATTATTCAGCAATTACTTGCTTATTATAAAGCAGGGTACTCCTAATGCACAACTCACAGCACCTAAAAATACACTGTTTAATATCCACACAATATCATTTAAAATCTCATTATTATTGTCTGTAGACATGCTGTGGGCATTATATGGGGGTCCTCAAGTGTCAAAATGGACATTCTATGGATGTTATGTCGATATAATATCAACATTTCGAGCATCATATGGACATCAGATATCTAGTATAGTGGATGTTCAGTGACTGTTCATGGGAACGCATAAGAGGTGTTCCACTCCTCCTCATTAAAAAAGAATTTGTTTCAGGTGGGTAGATTCCCAGGTAGTCGAAAGTACTCCGTAGCCCTCCACTAGGGCTCCTCTTTCTCTTTTACACTTTCACTCCCACCTTCCTCCCTTCCGTTTAGGTGTCCACACAAACAAGTGCGACAGATACTGCATCTTTCCCTTCCTGCGAACCAATTATTATCATTGTTCTTAACGGCGAAAGCTTTACCCTTCTATAATTTTCTCCTTATCGACGTTCATTCTTCTTAACGGCGAAAGCCTTACCCTTCTATAATTTGCTCCTTATCGACGTTCCTTCGTTGTGGCCCCGCCGGGGTGGTGCAGTGGTAAGACGCCCGACTACTGTGCCGGAGTACCCGGGTTCGAACCCGACCTCGGCGGCTGCGTTTCGATGGAGGCGAAACGAAGAGGCGTCGTGTGCTGTGCGATGTCAGCGCACGTTAAAGATCACCAGGTGGTCGAAATTACTCCGTAGCCCTCCACAACGGCTCCTCTTTCTCTTTCCACTTTCACTCCCATCTTCCTCCCTTCCCTTACGGCGCGGTTGCAGTGCCCGCAGAAATCAAGTGAGACCGTTACCGCGCCTTTCCCTTCCTATAAATAAATCAGTTTTTTTCGTTGTGCTGCATATAATTATCATCAATTTGCAAGAAAGGAGAGGCGCAGTACCTGTCGCACTGTCTCCGGCAAGTGTGTTTGGGTGATATACACCATCGCTCCTGTCGCGCGGTGAAAGCCTTACCCTTCTATAATTTGCCCCTTATCGACGTTCCTTCGTTGTGCTACATATAATTATCATCAATTTGCAAGAAAGGAGAGGCGCAGTACCTGTCGCACTGTCTCCAGCAAGTGTTCGAGTGATATACACCATCGCTCCTGTCGCGTGGCGTTGTTGAATTTCGTGATGGGGCTGGGACAGGTGGGTCACCGCAGCTTGCGGCGGGGGCTAGCCTGCCACAGAATTTTTATCTGTTGTAGGCCGTCATTGCACCCGCCACCGATTCGGTGGTGGACGACGGCCGTTGTTGCGCGCGCGTCTTTCTCTCCCTCTTTCTTTTCTTTCTTCTCTATTTCCTCTTCTGTCTGCACGAGGCAGCGAAGGTGGATCAGCTACAGAGCCAGTAGCAGGCCCGTGCATTTTCTTTTCCTTCTTCCTACAGCCACAACAGCAGCGTGGCGTTCCTTGGCATGCCTTTAAATTTAAGTGTGGAATTGCAGATGGCTGGAGCGCTACAGAATAGACAATTCGGTCTCGCCTGATGGGGCTGGGACAGGTAGGTCACCGCCGCTTGAGGCGGGGGCTAGCTTGTCCGAATTTGCATCTTTTGTAGTCCGTCACTGCAACCGCCACCGCTTCGGTGGTGCACGACGGCAGTTGTTGCGGCGCGCGTCTTTCCCTCTTCCTTTTCTTTCTTCTCTATTTTCTCTTCTGTGTGCACGAGGCAGAAGAGGTGGCTCAGCTACAGAGTCAGTACCAAGCCCGTGCATTTTCTTTTCTCTCTTCCTACAGCCACAACAACAGGAGCGCTAGACAAAGAACATGTACATGTCGCGGAATGTGACAGATCTCGGCACAGAAGCCTAGAAGGACTTTCGCCTTAAAAAGGCATCTGTCGAGAGGCTGTTCCTAGGCCTTCGGGGCTGGGACGGTAGGTCAACGCCGCTTGTAGCGAGGGCTAGCCAGCCACCCATTTTTTTATCTGTTGTAGGCCGTCATTGCACCCGCGATCGCGGGTGGTGCAGTGGAAGACGCCCGACTACTGTTTTAGAGTACCCGGGTTCGAACACGACCTCGGCGGCTGCGTTTCGATGGAGGCGAAACAAAGAGGCGTCCGTGTGCTGTGCGATGTCAGTCAGCGTAGTTGTCGTGGCTGTAGGAAGAAGGAAAAGAAAATACACAGGCCTGCTACTGGCTCTGTAGCTGAGCCACCTCTGCTGCCTCGTGCAGACAGAAGAGAAAGTAGAGAATAAAAGGAAGAGGGAGAGAAACGCGCGCCGCAACAACGGCCGTCGTCCACCACCGAAACGGTGGCGGGTGCAATGACGGCCTACAACAGAAAAAAATTCTGTGGCTGGGTAGCCCCCGCCGCAAGCGGCAGTGACCTACCTGTCCCAGCCCCATCAGTGAAGCCGCGATGTCAGCGCACGTTAGATCCCCAGGTGGTCAAAATTACTCCGCAGCCCTCCACTAGGGCTCCTCTTCTTCTCTTTCCACTTTCACTCTCTCTTTCTTCTCTTCCCCTACGGCGCGGTTGTCCTCTCTCTCTCTCTCTCTCTCCACTTTCACCTCCCTTCCCTTACGGCGCGGTTGAGGTGTCCACCGAAAACAAGTGAGACAGTTACCGCGCCTTTCCCTTCCTATAAATCAATCAATCAATTGTCCACAGCACGCCCGACTACTGTGCTGGAGTACCCGGGTTCGAACCCGACCTCGGCGGCTGCGTTTCGATGGGGGCGAAACGAAGAGGCGTCCATGTGCTGTGCGGTGTCAGCGCATGTTAAAGATCCTCAGGTGGTCGAAATTACTCCGCAGCCCTCCACTAGGGCTCCTCTTTCTCTCTTTCCACTTTCACTCCCATCTTCCTCCCTTCCCTTACGGCGCGGTTGCGGTGTCCACAGAAAACAAGTGAGACAGTTACCGCGCCTTTCCCTTCCTATAAATAAATCAGCTGTCCACAGCCCCGCCGGGGTGTTGTAGTGGTAAGACGCTCGACTACTGTGCCGGAGTACCCGGGTTCGAACCCGACCTCGGCGGCTGCGTTTCGATGGAATCGAAACTTCTCGTCCGTGTGCTGTGCGATGTCAGCGCACGTTAAAGATCCCCAGGTGGTCGAAATTACTCCGTAGCCCTCCACTACGGCTCCTCTTTCTCTCTTTCCACTTTCACTCCCACCTTCCTCCCTTCCCTTACGGCGCGGTTGCGGTGTCCACAGAAAACAAGTGAGACAGTTACCGCGCCTTTCCCTTCCTATAAATAAATTAGTTTTTAAAAAAATAAATCACAGCTGTCCACAACCCCTCCGGGGTAGTGCAGTGGTAAGACGCCAGACTACTGTGCCGGAGTACCCGGGTTCGAACCCGACCTCGGCGGCTGCGTTTCGATGGAGGCGAAACGAAGAGGCGTCCGTGTGCTGTGCGATGTCAGCGCACGTTAAAGATCCCCAGGTGGTCGAAATTACTCCGTTGCCCTCCACTACGGCTCCTCTTTCTCTCTTTCCACTTTCACTCCCACCTTCCTCCCTTCCCTTACGGCGCGGTTGCGGTGTCCACAGAAAACAAGTGAGACAGTTACCACGCCTTTCCCTTCCTATAAATAAATCAGCTGTCCACAGCCCCGCCGGGGTGGTGCAGTGGTAAGACGCCGGACTGCTGTGCCGGAGCACCGGGGTTCAAACCCGACCTCGGCGGCTGCGTTTCGATGGAGGCGAAACGAAGAGGGGTCGTGTGCTGTGCGATGTCAGCGCACGTTAAAGATCCCCAGGTGGTCGAAATTACTCAATTACTCCGCAGCCCTCCACTATGGCTCCTCTTTCTTTCTTTCCACTTTCACTCCCACCTTCCTCCCTTCCCTTACGGCGCGGTTGAGGTGTCCACAGAAAACAAGTGAGACAGTTACCGCGCCTTTCCATTCCTATAAATCAATCTCTCTCAGAGCTGTCCACAAACCCGACCTCGGCGGCTGCGTTTCGATGGAGGCGAAACGAAGAGCCGTCCGTGTGCTGTGCGATGTCAGCGCATGTTAAAGATCCCCAGGTGGTCGAAATTACTCCGTAGCCCTCCACTACGGCTCCTCTTTCTCCCTTTCTACTTTATCTCCCATCTTCCTCCCTTCCCTTACGGCGCGGTTGCGGTGTCCACAGAAAACAAGTGAGACAGTTACCGCGTCGTTCCCTTCCTATAAATAAATCAGTTAAGAGCTGTCCACAGAAAACAAGTTACAGTTAGCACGCCTCTCCCTTCCTACTAATCAGTTTTTAAAAAATTGGCAGTGGCTTAGCTTGGCTAAGCCTGGTAATTGCGAAAGCAATTTAGCTATGACTACGCCGCTGGTTGAGGTGTTTGTGGATGCAGTGATTCACTCTGGCCACGGCATAGGTTCAACTATTTATTGCGGGGTGCTATCTGGTTCTATGTATAACTAGAAGCGAGGCAAGGAGTGCCGTGGCTGCAACGATATACTGGGTTGTTGGCGAGGTTACGGCAGAATGTACAACTGCCGCTGCGGCACCGGCTGCAACGCCAGCAGAAATGAAAGCATCCCTGAAGATTGCGTTGGCTCCACCTGCAGCTAGGCCACCTCCTATAGTATCCAACGTTGCACCCCCAGCGGTAAGTTAGGCCACAGTTGGTAGCTACCGTCTCGCAAGTTGACGGCGCGAGTTGGGGACCCTGTTTTTGCGGCAGATGGGATGATGTGACTCCGGCTGTAGCGCTCCCTCACGGAGGGAGCGGGCGTTAGGCCATGTTTGGTAGCTACCGCCTCGCGAGTTGACGGCGCGAGTTGGGGCCCCTGTGTTTGCGCAGCTGTGCTGGCGGCGTGCCAAAGGTTACGCTAAAGGTCAATGGTAGCTACCGCCTCGCTACGCGAAGGGCTGAAAAGTGAAAGTAGTATTGCTTCCGCAATAAAAAAGGCAGCGGAGGTGGCTCAGTTACATAGCCAGTAGCAGGCCCGTGCATTTTCTTTTCCTTCTTCCTACAGCCACAACAACAGCAGTGTCTGTCACTTCCACGTGGACACCTAAACGCGGTAAAGGGGGGAAAGAGAGTAAAACGGAAAGTGGAGCAATAGTGGAGGACTGTGATTCCACGCGTGGCTTTCGCCTCATCGCACTTGTGGTCCGAAGTGCACTCAAAAATGTTTGAGAGCTTAGGGCGAATTCAGGCAAATAAATTGCTGCACCAAATCACAAATATTTTGTGGAGCTGTACCAAAAACTTGGATGAGAGTGCTAAGCTATTAAATGCAGAAATCTGCCCTCTGATGGGATCTTTCTGCTTTTGTAGCTATTACAAACTTTTCTGTAGTAAATTCAAGCGACCTCGGGAAAAACCAAGTGTTTCACAGAAACGAACTCTTTAGACTACACCAGCTATGGAAAAAGTTGTGCCTATTATGCTCCCTGTTACTTTAATAGACTGCCAAATAAAATTGTACAGTCGATTTCTCGCTCAAGTGAAATTACAAGCTAGAAACTGGTTGTTAGGCAAACTACAAAGCATACAATGCAAACAGGGTTTTGCTATTTTATTGCATTTCATGTTATGTACCTAGTTTATTGCTTATTTTCGGCAAGGAGCACACACCTATTGATTGCCCTGGCCCGCCTACAAGTGCTCCCGCATATCTGCAGGCACGAGAATGTACGCTGTAATTAAGAACGTTAAATTAAGCATGATACCGGGAAAAACATTTTACTCGAGCCTCATTTCACTGCAGCCAACCATGCTGGTCTTCATTAGATATAAGTTTCGTTTGATTTATCGGGTTTAATGGTCCAAAGCGACCCAGGCTATGAGACATGCTGTAGTGGAGGGCACCGGAAATTTTTGGTTATTTAGCGTGCACTGATATCGTACAGCACAAGGGTGGCTTGTTGCTTTCTATCAAAATGCAGCTGCCAAAGCTCTGATTTGACCCAGCATCCTTGGTTAAAGCAGTAGAATGCCCTAACCACTACACAACAGCGAGGCTCATTAGGTAAAATTGCTATGATGGCAATGATTTTTGGCAGTTTTTAGGTCCATTCGATAATTAGAACTTTTTTAACTTTTCCACTCCCTTGAAGCCTGAATTAACGAGTTTACTGTATTTGGCAATGATATAACAACTACATCCGGTTTTGCACAATCTATCCTGTACAATAAAACAATATATCGAATCTTATATAATATTCATACTGGATTGTTCAATTATCTATATAGTACCCCTTCGAAATTCTAGTTGTTTTTTTGTAAATATGTTCAATTCTTAAACAAAAAAGACAAATTGCTATTTTCTATTTTTTTTTCACTATCAGGTATTCAATATTTTGAAACATTTTTTTAAATACTAATATTAGAAAGTTTTATTTTCACACACCCCCATTTTAAAGCAAATTAAAATATGTACAGTGTCTAATTTAACAATAACTATTGAAAGTAGGAATATGTTGTGCCCGCTGCCATATGCAGTAGCTAGTCAAAAGCAGAGCAAGAAAGGCTCTGCAGACCATCAGCAGGCGACAGCATATGAATAATCCAATTTATTTCACTCTATATAAACATAACTGGTCATCAGTTTTCAACGGAGTCCGCAGTCATTGCTGGCGTAGCAAAGGGAACTTCACCAAATTTGTTCCATATTCGGTATTCCAACGAGCGCACCTCGTAGTCTGTAACGAAGAGGAAGAAGTTTTATTCATCCAACGTCACCACCAGAACATCCAATATTTCTAAAAAATGAGCACTAAAACATCTTATGAAAAGCAAACAATGAACTATCATCCACATCATCTACTTCAAGCAGAACATCAATTAATCCCCACTTGTAGAATAAAAATCTTTCACTTCTACACTCAGGTTCCCCGGACAAGATAAGCACAGAAGACAAGATCTTGATGGCGGCCAAATCTAGTCAGCGTGTTACCTGTAGTGCAAACTTAACTAAATATGCCCCTTTCTAACCAGAAGGAAAACATGACTGTCTCAGCGGGCATATTAGAGTGATTGCCTTGCATTCTGTGCCTCTTGCCCGTCATCAGAAAGTGCAATGACAACCACCAGCAGTCACTGGCTGGGCTTCAGTCACTAACAAACAATGAATGTGTAGTTACACTATGAATAATATTAACTGGTTCACAAAACAGGAAAGGCACAGTATTTGTCACACTTGTTCTGTGGACACCTGAACCATGCAAATAAGGAATGGGGTGAAAGCAGAGAGAGAGAAAGAGGAGCTGTAGTGCTGGGGATCTTTAAAATGCACTGACATCGCACAGCACATGGACGCCTCTCCCTTTCGCCTCTGTCCAAACGCAACTGTCAGCAGTGGGGATTGAGCCCAAGCACTCCGGCACAATAGTTTGGGATCTTAACCACTGCACCACTGCAGCGGGGCAGACACTGTGAAACATGTCATCTCTTTTTTTTGCAGTGACAGTAAATTTTAGATGCATATTTCCTTCCCTGTACTAAAGCATGAGTGAGACTTTATAATACAGCCGAACCCCACTGCTTCATTTTCATGAGCCAGCTCTATTCTAACTTGAAAACCTGCGAAATACAATCTAAACTGTTCTGTCGCAACTGTAGTAGCATTCCTGCATTACTGAATCGCTAACACTACCTTGCACCAGTGCCTTGCTCATGCCAGCATTTTGATAGCCTACATCTGTCATGGCACATGCCCAAACAGGGTCCTCTGCTCCCCTTCTGTGTTCATTGCCAATGTGTCCCATGGCTTTCAGCACACTTTGCCTGTTGGCGATGCGAGCACAAACGATCACAGGTGAGAAAAGTAACTATGCTACCGGAGATGGCATGCAGGCAGCACTGGTTGTGCGGTTTAGCTCTGGGGCCTTCCTTTCTGTCATTCAGCATATTATGGCAGAAAACGTACCATCATCCAGGAAGCATTGGCATACCATGAAACCCATTTAACACATGACATCACAGACTGGAATGGAATTAATTAAAGAGAGGACATTTAATAGGAATAAAAGGGCCCCACATGACTCGAGCAAGCTATCCTTATAAAGTTATGTTATTCCATGCTTTCATCGTGATTCAAACTCATAACCTGCGGGTGAAAAGCCAGGCATGCTACTGGCTAGGTGAAGCAGGCATGCTGACCTAGCCGAAGTGCAATGAGGCGTGTGGGGCCAATGTGTGTGCAGTATTCGCTTAATTGAAGCACAGCCATGTGGTAATCTGGACAAAGAACAGTGACTGCATGTGAAGAGGAACCACTAAGGGATCTCTGTCAATCCTACTATTTCATTTACTTAAGCCAGAGCTGAAGTGTCCCCTTAAGTTTTTCTTGTCCCCTGCAGCTTAAGAAACATCTTGATTCTGGCAGACGAGCATCATGCCAGATCAAAGCAACTGCTGCAAAAACACAGCAAAAGCACACGTGTGCCACTACTTTACCTTCCCTACGCACGCTACTCTCTGCTGCCTACCATCCACCAACAGCTCCACAGACTGACGGAGAACCGTCACACAGCGAGTGTGAAAGTCACAAAACGTTCCAATTTACGGAAATGCATTCCTCATTTACAGCGAATGAGAAAAGGGGAGGGGCAGAAAATTTCCTTCCATGGTGTGCTTGGCTACTACAGTTCCTGGTTGCCAAATTTTACTTATTTCCATCCACTTGCAAAAAGAGTGACGACACAGTTCTTTGACATTCATGGACGACCATGTGATTGTTGCTATGAGCAGCAGGTAATACGTAACTGATTTTCTTCTCATGTTCTTTTGTTTTCAATATCCAAAACACCTTATCAATCTTTCAGTTAAAAGAGCAATGAAATCATTAAGCACTGCACCTGTAGCTGACTAAGAACTGAAGAATGAAAATTAAGGCATTAACTTGTTGCAGACATGACACAAAAAAGGGGAAACAGTTGAAACAGTGAGGGAACTCAGCAATATTTTATGCCTAGTTTGACTAAAAATTTTAACAAGAAAGAAAATGTTTAATCTACCTTCAACCTGCCATTTCTAACTGGAAACTTTGAAGAAATCACCTTAAAAAAGCATCCCATAAAATACACACACTGAGAGAAAGCATCTTGTCTCTTGCACCGCTTCAGGTTACAGCTTGACCAATGCCTAAAGTGCACATTAGTGCTGTCACTAACCCAAGCGGAATTCATTGCAGAACATAGTTTTCTCAATGAACTTCAATTATTTTTGTTTCGATCCAGTTGTGGCTGTAATGGTGCAATATGTTGCATTAGCTCTTTGCTCCACATTACCCTGAGCTGCCCCAGCGGAACTTTTTACACTACGACAATCCTATAGCGACTGCGAGGCCAACGCTCTTGCTCTTTTTCTGCAAGAATTCCTTTACAACACAGTTAATAGTTAACAGCAGTGGTGGCTTTATCAAGGGAGAGCAGACAGGCATTAGTCATCCATAAACACACTGTCTGCACCATAAGTTGTGACTGATACATTTATTTTGCTTGATCCCCCGACTCAAATATACTGACAAACAAGAGTGCCTTTTTTCTCGAGGCCAATGTGTGCAGAAACAACACACATACCAGTATGCACCTGGAAGGTGCTAGTGCTATTAGCACTGCATAAAATTATTGTACCACAGTTAGTCCCACTGTTGATCACACGAACACTGTTCCAACATGAGCAGCTAACTGAGCTACAATGTTTGCCAGGGTGGACGAGAAGGTTAGGCATGTGCATAGGGTGCCACTGGAAAAAAGCCCATTGCGTATGCCTCCTCTCTGCATCCACTGGCAATTTTGATACACTAAAAACTGCCCGTATAAAATGCCCTGTGCTGTATGCGATAAAAACACCTTCCAGACATGTGCAAATGATTGAAAAATAATAATTTTGTGCTATAAATCAGTACCCTTATAGAAATAAAAGTCTTAACTTAACCAAAGAAAAGACAAAACACTGAATTGGGCAGGCAACGCCAGAAGCACAGCACAGTGACAGTGCAGCAGTGCCTACCAAGAGACAGCTTGAACTTGACCGGAGGTGTGACCAGGATGGATTTGGAGTCCAGGCTGCAACCACTCAACGTCCGCTGGGTCATTCGGAAATCCACCTGCAACAAAGCATGCTGCTCAGTTAACAATGCATGCGCAAGAAAACAAGAAGAAATGCAAACGCAATCATACGATGCGATGCTACAAATATGCATTAGCTGTACTGGTTTCACAATTCCACTACTATACACAAATTGCCTCTGAATCGCATTGCTGCATTGTTCAGTCTTATGTCATTGTTGGTTTTTAGCTCCATTGCCACAAGAATTTCTGTGGGTGGGTGTTTGTTCTGGAAGGTGAAGGTGAGTGGAGCTTCAAGAGAGTGGACGTGGATGGGCTGAGCCTCGTTAGTGGGAGGTGATGCTGGGTGCCCAGAAGCCCCAGAGTATTGGAGGCTCTAGGGTGGAGGCTTCACAATTACACGCAACTCTTATCAATCGTGGTCCTTGTGTACACTGATCAAGATATATACCCTGAAGTTCATGAGAACACAAAAAGCATAGGCTCTGGCACAGTTGAAGTTACGCATAAGAATAGTCATTCTCTTTGGAATATTGGGCTACGTCTTCCAAGTCTTTGGACAATGCAACCAAACTGTTCAATGATAGAAAAGCATGCCTAATAGTCCTGTGGATGCTTATTCTAAAGTAGGCCCCTAAAATATAGTCAGCGACTGTAACACTTCATGCAGCCAATATGATAGGGCCATCAGATCCCCTCAGACTACACAGTTTGCAGCAGCCAGAGTTCTCATGTTCACCACTGCCTACAAGTCATGACAAAGAAACTCTGCTGCAGGCTGCTTTTCATGAGCACTACTGTAAAATTCCGAGCAAGCGCCCCCTCTAATTTCACTGCTGATTTCACATTTCCACACCATTCTCAGAAAGCGCCCCCCCCCCCCCCCCTTCCTAACTCGCCGCACTTTCCCCGCCCTAACCTTAGCACACACCTCACTCAGGCAACACTGCCAACCCTATACAGTCCAAGAATCCAATCCAATCTGAGCTCTCAAAACATCACAAACAGAAATGTCACCAGCATGCACTGACTCGCCCAGATTGGCACATGCCCAAAGGTTGACGGCTGGCATCAGACGACGACTGCAAGATAGATATCAGATGCGAGCGACCAAAGGAGCTGGCACCGAAAGCAATAAGACAACCGGGAATATATTTAAATAGCGCGCCGAGAGGAAACGTCACCAGGCACCGAGTTTGCACCAGCTATAGACCTTTTCAAAATTGGCCAAAGGGCGCTGCCATATTGGAGACTGGGCTGTGCTCATAACACAGGAAAAAGCTGCGGATTCTCCCCCCCACCTTGTTCTCAGACCAGTCAAACCGGTTTCCCTAAGGGTCGTGAAAAGGTCTATAGTGCCTATAATACATTGGCGCCAACGTAGTGAGAAGACTCGCCGGCAGCACGCCGATCTCCGTTCAGTTCGATCAGAGAAAAATAAGCTTGAAATCGATACGCACTGTGCTGAATGTTTTCTAGCGGGAAAAAAATTGTCGCCGTTTTGAATTTCGGTGCCCTTCCAGGAAAACACCGCCCTCCACTTTTCCTGCAATTTCGGCTCTTGAGAGGGGGGGCACTTGCTCGGAATTTTATGGTAGTCAAACCAGTCTCAAAGTGACCAAGACGGTGACACCTTAAAAAGCTTCAACTGTACTCCTCTCATGTACAAACCCAATGCTCCATGAATAGCGCAACTGTGACCTCGAACTCCCGTGCTGTGCAGCAAGCGTGATCATCTTCAACCTTGCGTCCAGGCAAGAGAACGTTATATGGCATTGCCACAGCCAATCGCGCCTCGTGTAAAACTGCAACACTCTCTCGCACTGCGCAGTAAACATCACCATCCTAATCAAGTTCCAACTGTAACATACTCGTTCACTGTACAGTGAACATTATCATCTTCATTAAGTTCCATCTGTGCCATTCCCTCATTTAACCTAGGTAAACGCATCATGCACATACGCCATCTTGTTAGAGCCACAGACGTGCCAGAGAGGCTGCCGAGACATCGAACAATGAGAAGCCAAACTAGCCCATTGCCGAGACGCTTACCAAGCATGGAAGCTAGTGAAGACTTAAGCAGCAGCAGCAGCGACTGCAAGTGCGGCAGATGGATAACGCTTGTCAAACTTCTACAATTTTTTTTTAAGAAACCTAGTTGCCATAAATTTAACACAATTCTGCAACCTTGAAAGGTAGACAGCTATGCAAATGGCTTACTGCGATGCAGAGAGACAGCGTTCGTGATGGCTACTTCTAATTCTTTCAATCCTGTCTTTTCAGTACTGGCAGTACAGCTCAGCCAATCCCTATCTTCGGCGATATAGATTTAACAAATATCAGGGAAGAAAGAAGGATTTCTTCACCCATAGGAGTTTTCAGGAAGAGCCTCCTGCCTTCAGAAGGAAATCCTCATAAGAAGCAAACTCACTTCTAACCGAGTGGCATATCCCCGTGTTGTGTGCAAGTTTCCTGGAGGCAATATGCTGTTTGGTTTGGTTTTGCGGGTTTTAACATCCAAAAGTGACTCAAGTTATGAGAGAAGCCGTAGTGGAGGACTCTAGAAATTTCGGCCACCTGGGGTTCTTTAACGTGCATTGACGTCGCACAGCACACGGACGCCTTGCTTTTCTACCTCCATCGAAAAGCGACCGCCTCGGCTGGAATTCAATCCCGCATTCTTGGGCACAGCTGTCGAGCACCCTAAACTCTGCACCACCACAGCGCGATCTAACGTGCTGTGAGGCTCATGCAATTTTCTCCAACGATTTCATGACAGACATTATGTACTGACAATGTCTAACCACCATGTCACATGCTCCATGAAAACCTTGTGGGACTGTTAAAAATTAAATATGTTACAAGATACCACAGACAAGGTGAGCCAGATATAGTAGCATAAAGCCTAATTCATCGCAGGTAAACCTCTGAAGCAGACGGTTATCAATCTGTATGGCCCTATCCCTATGTCAACCCTAAGCTGATAAAAGCAAGGCATCAGTTCATTACAGAAGAAAGGCGTGGCACAAAGACTGGCATAAGCACAGAGAGGAAACAGAATGAAGATGCAGATACTTGCCCTGGGTTAACTTTCACTGTCTTTGCACCATAATTGTTTTCCTTACCCCCTCCTGGTCATGCTGTCATGCTTGGAACACATGTCAATGACGAGCTGAACAGTTTGAACGCTGTTCTGGCCCAACATGGATTACCACGTGCGAAGTTAGTGACAATGGTTTGCTGTTTTGAATGAATGTTTTGAATGTAATACTGCAGTATAACAAATATTACGCACTTTTTGAAGTGCAGATTGTTGACCCAGTTGTTGTGAGTTAACAGAGAAACCCACGAAAAAGATGCGCTTACAGATGACGTACACAGGACAATGCTGTGCACTTCTTGTGAAAGTGTCCTTTCTGCTGGTTTTTCTGTTATCGAGTACTTAGTTTTCTTACAATCTCATTCTCTGAGGCTTCAGCTACGTAAAGCCATTGTAATTTCTCTGCAAAAGCAAAAAGAACAGTGCAAAAGTGCAACGTTCTGCATACAGAAACTGATAAGAAAATTTCAAACTTATTATCTTCTGCTGACATTCGCCACTTCTGCTCCGGTAGCATGCAGGTTTTTAGCAATGTGTTAACAGACTGAAAACAAATCAGTGTTTTAGCAATGACGACATCACTTTACTCCAGCCAGTGAACGAATATTATTATAGACAAAACAGGTTTTTCTTTCCTCTTGGTATTCTAATACTATCGCACAAAATGCATTTTTCAGATGAAACAACACTGACACTGTAAGATGTTTTATACAGTAGAATCGTGAGGATAAAGGTACAGCAGGAAAGAATGGCATTGCGTACAGTGTGCTAAATTTTAAACATGCCAATTTTGAAATGCGCCAAACACTCTCCCAACACCACTACAGGTGTCATGAATGTGTGAGTGGCAACTGCACCCCTAAGTGGTGGCAAGCTGCCTGTACATCGCCGACACCTTGTTGCACCGTACGTATGAGATCAATGAGTGGCAATGCTCAGACTGTGCACCACTGATGTTGCAAATTAATGTTTCAAGTAAGTGCTATACACAATGCCAATAGTGAAATGTGGCCAAACGTCCATAAGTAATTGTTTTCAGATTTTAACAGATCTGCAAGAATCTCTTTGAGACACTTCTGCAGAGGAATTTTATTTCCTTTGGAAGGTATAAAATCTTCGATAATAACAATTCTTTCACAACCATCTGAAATTCTTATCATCAAGATTCTATTACACAGCAAGTTCTGCAGAATGACGTACCATAATATGGTATTCAGTTCTAAGCTCTAAGCTTTCCCTATCTGCCAAACAAACGAAAATATCTGCAAACTCCACACTTGGAAAAACTCCCACATTCTCCAAAGCTCACTCTGCAAACAATCATGATTGATAATTTTCTAAGCTCATTTATGATTGATAATTTTCTAAGCTTTGAACAAGTTAACAATGAATAATACATCTAAAACATCTTTGCAACCGCAGTTGGGACATAAAACCATCTCAACCTAGTGTGCTCCAACAGATCGGGTGGACAACTCCGTCCACAAAGCCTGCTATTTTTTCACTACACCGAGAGAACTGCCATCAATCATACAGAAAAAAGGAGAGAGAAAGATTTCCACACACATTCCAAGGCAAGGCTCACCTGTACATAAGAGGTCAGGCCCGTGCAGAGGGCAGATTCATTTGTGTCAGAGGGTCTCTCTTCAAAGTGGACCGTGCCAGTCAGAGAAACCTCCTGGGAAGAGGCTGGAAACTTCTGGCCTGAGAGAAAAAAAAAGGGTGACACAACAGGCTACATCAAAACCTAAGCAACCACCTTAAAGCTGAAGCAGCTGCTGGTCTCACTGGACGCCACCTTATTGTGCTCAAAGCAGGAAGTCACAGAATCGGCACGTGGAAACGCCAACGGAACAATCGGAACAGTTAATAATGTAAGCAGCGCTAACTACAAGGGACAAGAAAAGAAGAAGGGACACAGAATGAGCGCTGACTCGCAACTAATTAAAACGACACTAAAAACCTAACAGATACGCTCGTAACACCATAAGAACTCCGGAGGAAAGCAGTCTCTTTATTGCCAACAAAAACGGTGGGTTTGCTGACACATTTCCGTTGGTCCTTTGCGATATGGAAAGCCTCAACAACCTCTCATGTCGTCTGATCTCTGTGGGTATATAGTAGACGTGTGTGATCAAACAATGCAGTGCATTTTTTCATCACTTTACACTCAAGACAATGTTTAACCAATTGTGAATGGCAATTCCTATTATTTAAATTATTCGCGTGTTCCTGTAAGAGCTTGTTAAGGCACCACCCGGTCTGATCAATATAAATGGCTCCGCAGGAAAGAGGAACACTGTAAACACGTAGAACAGGTGTTCATAGTGTTCCCCTTTCTTGCAGAGCTGTTTATGTCCGCAGGAGCCGTTTAGATCGGTCAGACCGGGCGGTGCCTTAACAAGCACTTACAGGAACACGAGAATAATTTAAACAATGGGAATTACTTTTCACATTTGATTAAATATTGTCTGGAGTGTAAAGTGATGAAAAGGAAAAAGTGCACTGCATTGTTTAACCACACACGTGTACTGTACACCCACAGAGATCAGACGACACGGGAGGTTGTCGAGGCTTTCCATACCGCAAAGGATCAACAGAATTGCATCAGCAAGCTAACCATTTTGCTCGGCGATAGAGAGACTGCTTATCTCGGGAGTTCCTGATGGTGTTACGAACATACCTGTCAAGTTTTTAGTGTTCATTATTTTTTTTGTCATCTTTCTTTCGATTGTTCCTTTATAAATGAAGGTTTTAGTGAATGAAGCTTTAGTTGCGAGTCAGCGCTCATACTGTGTACACTCTTCTTTTCTTGTCCCTTGTAGTTAGTGCTGTTTACATTATGAATATCTACAAACTCACCCAATTCAACATTTTTCATAACATTTTACATGTGCTTTTACTGAGCCCATGTTTAAATAATCTTAGTTTTCCCTCCTATGCTGAACTACTCCTAACAACCTCAATCTTCAAGCTTAATTACCAAGTTCTGAATGCAAGGTTCTGACAGCATGCTTTTGAATGCAAGAATTATGATGGTAGACTGCAACTATCCATCCACTGCCAGCCCTTCTAACATTTTTTCGCCTTCCTTGAGATACTCAACAAGACGTTAACGCGCGTCAAACGTTCGCAGATGCTAAAGCTCACTCCAGCTATGTGAGAGGATGATCATATGCTAATCCTTATGGTCCGCTCTCACGTTTGCCAGTACAATGTTCGTTTGTTGTGCTTCTTACATGTCGGCAGAATATAGGTGCAATGAATCCACTCGATGCGCATCCACAGCATTTTCCTGGCTGGAGTGCACAGTGTACAATGTGCAGTATTTCGAATGATCCAAACACTTTCCAAGCCACTACAGATGATACCAAAGTGCAAACTGCGACCGAAACCTCGAGCACTGTGTGCTGCCCACAGGTCGTTGAACTCGTGATTAATCATGCTCCATGCATGCACTGGAAGCAGCATCACCGAGGCTGCAATCACAAATTGCCCTATACGCATCGTGAACATTTTGCAGCGGCCCGCTACTAGAGATGTGGAGACTGAAAGGGACAAATGGAAATTTAGAAGAAACAGAAACATTTTTTTATATTTCTTTTTGCAGGAGGCAGAACTGGAAGAAACATAAAATCCTAAATGTGTGTCTGCTTTCAGTTGCCACCTACTTTTTTACATAGAAAACCACCACAATATGCCTCCACAAAAGACTAGAGAATGCTCACTGCCTGCTTTTGAGTTTTTGTACAGTTTAATGTCCCAAAGCATCTCAGGTTATGAGGGACATCGTAGCAGAAGACTCTGAATAATTTAGTTTGGTTTGTGGGGTTTACCGTCCCAAAGCAACTCAGCCTATGAGAGACGCTGTAGTGGAGGACTCCGGAAATTTTGACCACCTGGGGTTCTTTAACGTGCACTGACATCGCACAGCACACGGGCGCCTTGCTGTTCGCCTCCATTGAAAAGCTGCCACCGAAGCCGGGATTCGATCCCGCGTCCTTGGGAACAGAAGTCGAACACTGTAACCACTGTGCCACCCCGGCAGGGTTCTGAATAATTTCAATTACATGGGATTCTTTAATTTGCGCCGAGTTGTGACAGCGCATCAAGGCCTTGAACTTTGCCTGCATCGAAATATGGCTGCCACGAACGGAATGGAACCTGGGCCCCTTGGCTCACTAGCTGAGTGCCTATGCCTATTGTATAGTAAGCTCTCATTAATTCGGACTTCAAGGGACCATATAAATTATCCAAATAAGTCAAAAGCTCAAATTATCAAAGAGCCTAAAGAAGAAACTGCCAGAAACTGTTTGCATTACAGTAACTTCATCTGATGATCGCCTGCAATTGGCCAACTACATATGAAATGAAACCAAAGTGAGGACAATGTTTCTTCTAGGTTTTTCAAGTTCTTCGCTTTGTGCACATTGTCGGGAAGGCCCTCTTCGCAAAACAACTCCAATGCATTTTGAGGATGGTATTCATTGCACAGTCCACGCCATCATTCATTGCGCACAGTGTGCTGAAACTGCAGCGAGTTTGAGATTTTCCAGAGTATTCGGTAATTTGTGAATAGTCGGGAAATTCCAAATATCAGTTTTTTCCCTGACATGCTGTTAATTACCTGTCAAGCAAGCTTTCATTTCCCCATGTAGTTAAAGCGCATAAACAACAAAGCAAGATCTAAGAAGTTCATAAGCAACCAAAAAGGCAGTCTGCAGTCCTTTTCAATTAGTGTGACAACAATCAAGGGTAAGCAACCAATGTGGCCGAAATGTCAACGTCCCTCTTGTCAGCACTTTTGCTGTTAAATGCAGACAAAAACAGATACACGAGCTTAGAAACTTGACTATCAACTGGTTCGACTGACTTGACTTATTTGTACTGTACAAAAGACACATTCCAGAGAAATGTATTCCTCCCATCAGCCAGGAACTCATGAGAAAAATAAAATCAAGCAAGCGGCTGCCTCACCACTGCTTTCACTGTCTACCAGAAAGCAATCACAGACACTGCAATGCGACAGCATGTTGCCGAATTTGCTTCCTGCCATACCAACAGCGGCCAACTCAGATTAAGCAGTGGGGACAACTCACCGACTGCCCATAGGAGGCTGAACTTGTCCTTGGTCAAGGAGACGCTGCCACAGCTGGGCGTCAGGCTTGACTTCCGAATGCAGCCCCTGCAATGGGAAGGACTGTGCTCACTGGGCTGCTGCAGGCACAAGTAAAGTATCACTTGTCATTCACATTAGCTTAAAGGCCCACTGTCCACCCTCCGGTCGAAAATATTTTCTTCCCCGGTGACTGTGAGACTTCGCCCCTGGAACGCAAGGCCGCAAAATGTTTTTGAAAAGAGTAACTAATAACGCAGTTACAGCCACCGCAATCACCCGATTCTATCCTGCCTCTCTGCTTCCGTTCCCTCGCAAAGGTTTTTCACTCTCCTGCCCGAGGTCGTCTAGCCTCCACAATACAAATTCCCCTTCCTCCTCCGCGTTTGGCGGGAGGTGGGGCGTGGCTCTCCGCGAGCGCGAAAAAAAAAAAACGGTCGAGGGAGCGCGCGCCGCTGGATTCAGTTTGGCCGTGGCGAGGGAAAAGCACGCTGCAACGGTAGACACCCATCCTTCTCCCGTCAGTCAGCGAGACGGACCAATGGACGTCGTTCCCGGTACGTACGTCATTATCGGGGCCCGTCGGGCCAGCGCAGGAAGCGGTGAAGCTGGCTTCTCAAAGCAGAGCATGAGGGAGCTTTGAATTGTATTTGCGATGCTTTGCGGCGCGCGTGTAGCTGTAGAATTTTGCACAGACTTTCTCCGGTACCTGATCGAAACACTGGGCGCCTTTTCTTAAAAGGGCCTTCCCCGGACAGTGGCCCTTTAAGGGTCCACAGAAACGGTCACCAAGAAGCCACCGATAAACGTGTTCAGTGTGTAGAACGAATCCTTTTGAGCATTAACCCAAAGTGTAACGCCTTGGAACAAAGCCAGTGATTTATTATTTTATAAAAAAAGCATTTTTTGAAATTCGCAGGCAAAGAGGTTGTCGCTTGGCGGTGTCGCATGGAACTATTTTCTTAAACCGTGACGTCACGGGTGAGTTGACTGGAAAGGCTTGCTATAAGCTGCCATTCGCTGTGGCCACTGCAGCCATGATGTCACTTCCGGTAGCTGCGAAAGTCGTCTGCTCGTGCGTTGCGCGAGCTCCTCAGGCGCCTCCTCAGGCAGTCAAGCCCCGCACGATGGCAGCACCTCCTCGACCGCCATAAACACCGCCGCTGCAGCCCCTCCTCCCGCATACCGTATGCGAACGCCACGGTGACCGTTAGCACCGATGTCCGAAATAAGGCGTGCTAAAATTTGCTGGCGTCTGGAATACTGAGCCGAATATCAAGTATGAAGCCTTCGTGAGGATTGTTGACCAGCAACAAATTGCTGGTAAGAGCGATAACCGTGATATAAGCAAGTTTCTGCTCAAGCCAGCTGCCGCTGGTGCATTTCGGCTGATCCGATCTGCTCGTACTAGCTCTGCGATTAATGCGTCGCCAGAGTTAATCCTATGATTCTTTTACTATGGCAGGATAGAATTCACAATAAGGCAGTTCCATAAGTAGACGATTTACGACAGCGCTGATCAGTTCCAAAGTGTCAACCATCGCGGCTTCGAAGCGAAACAATTTAGGCCTAGCGACGACTAGGGACGGTCACGCACGGCACCGTCGTTCACCGCGCACCTCACCCCTACGGTAAAGTGTAACGTACCTCAGCCTGCTCGCGGCATCTCATGCTGCAAGCATTGCAAACTCGTGTACTTTCATTGTTACAAACTCGTGTACCGCGCCATTGTTGATGTTCTGCTCAGCAACAAGCCGTTCAAACGATACTGCAGGCAGGACAAGGCTTCAGTACGCAGTCGCTGCGCTGTCGGCCGTAATCGAAGACGTCGGGCGGCACAGTAGACACCGCATATTCTATATATTGATCTTTAAATGTGGTACAGTGGGCAAATGAATAACTTTGTGAAGCAGACCCGCTCGTATGTTTCGCGCACTCGGGCACCGACGAGTAGCCTCCGTCAACAGACGCCGCCATAACCTCGGTTAATGACTCAAATCGAGGTCACCAAGCTCGGTTTGCGATAATCACGGTTAGTGGTGTAACCATGATTTGGCCCGCTGTGTAACATGGGCTAACCACGGTTTTGTTACCACGGTTACGCTGCGCGAACTGGCAAACTTCTCAGGTGGGTGCGAGCGAGGACGGGTTGGCCCGAGTATGCCAGCGAGCGAGCGCGCGGCAACCGGAAGTTCGTCGAAGTGACACATTTCTGGACGAAGCTGTGAACTTGCTTGTATTCTTTATTTTTTTTTATGACTCCCTTCGGCGTACGAGTTGAGAGGGAAAATTGTAAGGGCCATTTCTAATCGCCGATATCTCTGGTGTTGCAGAAGCTAGATCGAAATTTTTGCGGGAGAATGATGGGTGGTTCAATATCTATCAGTTATGGCATTGTTTACCCTTCTTGGTGACCGTTTCTGTGGGCCTTTAACTTGCGCCACCTTTCATTTGTGCAGGCTATTCGAGAGGCAATGAAATTCAGTGCAATGTACAGAGTTGTGGAAAGGAAAATGACAGGTGCAACATTAAGAGATGAGAAGAAAGCTGAGTGGGTCAGAGAGCAAACATGAGTTGCTGTCATCTGATCTGAATTCCAAAAGATGAAACAGGCATAGCCATGTGATGTGACAAGGTAACCAAAGATTGTTAAAAGTAACGAAGTGGATTTAAAGGGAAGGCAAGCGTAGTAGGGGGTGGCACAAAGTTAGGTGGGTAGATGAGATTACTAAGTTTGCAGATACAGTCGAACCCGGATATGTCGAACTCGAAGGGGATTGCGAAATAGTTCGATATATCGATAATTCGATATACAGAAATCGGCTTGTGACGGCACTTACGATGCGAAAAAACGATACCGTATTTGTCGCGTAATCAACCCACTCGCATAATGAACCCACCCTCCACTTTTGCACCCGAGAATTTGAAAAAAAAAATAAAAATATGCGTTAAGGCCACCACGCTCACATGCAAGCGACAGAGCAATCTCAGCGACGAGCGGCAGCGAAAGAGCTAAAATTTTCGGCCTTGTTGGAACTGCGTCTCTCCCACCGCTTGAGCGCGGCAGCTCAAAACAAGGTTTCTGTGTCGCTGTGGTGGTAAAAATCGCGAGCATTTTCGCTTGCATGTCGATGGCGCGCGTCAGTCCATTTTGGTCGTCTCATTCATAGCTCATTGGCAGCGTGCCAAGATGCTGCGCGGCGATAACGCCGGGGCGCATGCGTTTATCTTTTGATAGCTCCTGCAGTAGTGGGGAGCGAACTTGGCAGAGTGCCCGTGATGGCTTGATTGCACAAGTCTGGTTCGATTTATCACGCCGCGCTTGGGGCGGGCGTCATGATCGCAACAGCTGACCGCGTGCTTTCGCTGATTCATACATGCAAGGATAAACAATAAAAAAAAAATAAACATCCCCGCAAAAAAAAAAAAAAAAAAAAACCCTGCCGCTTCTTAACGTCCGCAGCCGCCATATCTTACGCTACGCCGCGCGTACAGCACAACGATAAGAAAGAATGACTCTCGGAAAAAAAGAACAACAAAAAAAAAACATAGAGAGTTACCGCTTCTTAACATCCGCAGGCACCATAGCCATGTCAGCCGCTCAGCTGCCGCGCCGCCGCACGCAGAGGGTTCGCAACACACGCTAGAGAAAGCGTCCGACGTCTGTCTGAAAACGGGCTGAGCTGGCTTGGCGCATGCGTTGCGCGTGCTGAAGTAGAGAGATAGTTCGGCAAAAGAATGGGCACACCCACGCACATGGCTTGTAAATGTGATGTGTTGGTGCGCGGGAAACGACAAGCGCGGGAAACGACAACTGCTTGTCAGATGCGCACGCCTTTGGGGAATGGGCGCAGAGCTGCCCAGACCAACCGTCGCCGAACTGTCCCCTCTCATTCCTTACGCTCGTGGCTTGAAAACGCCACGCGGCAAACGGCCAAGGGTGATGCGATCGTCTTTGGGGAAGGCCCACTTCCCAGTGCGTGGTGCGGAGTTCGATATATCGAACGACCGGTGAAATTGAGTTCGATATATGACGCGGCTTTCCTATACTTTTACATGGGATTTTCAAGGGGATATTTCATGAGTTCAATATAACCAAAATGCGATATATCCGGGTTCGATATAACCGGGTTCGACTGTATAAGCAGGCACACAGGCCCGCGTTAACAGCAGGGACATGTGAAAGGCTTCTGCCCTGAAGTGGACGTAGTTAGGCTGATGACGATGCTGATTAGTGCTGATCAAACTTCTGCGTAACCCAGCAGTGCCAGCTGCAGCTTGACTGCACGCTGGAAGTTGGCAGCAGAGTGCAAGAAAGAAATGCGCAATACCTGGACCCCTATTTGCGGTGTTGAGATAAGCCGATCCTGTATGCCTTGCTCACTTAATGCACGAGTAGCCAGCCGCACCTGCCTGAGAAGCCAGTGTGTCGCCGCATCTATCAGTTCCAAAACGACAATGCTGTGAGCCTTGTGCGTAAAGTAATACTTTGACACCTGACAATCCAATGTCGCAATTCAGCACTGTGAATTTTTTATTGTCCGAACAACAACTGCAGTCTCACAATGCATCTCCTGCGATGCCCCAATTTCGTCACAGACCCAATCAAGGAACTTTGTTATGTTACGTGCCAAATTAGCTTCACACAAGAAGTAATTTAAGAATTTTAGGGTATTAGGCAAACCTTTTCATATTGAAGATTTTCCAAAATCAAGGTGTTTTTATATTCAAGGCTATTTAAAGAGATGAACACTGAATTTGAAAAGTTCAATATTCTTTTTTTTTTCTGCGTTAGCAGAAAGCTTCCTGTCCAAGGTAGCCAATTCGAGAACATTCTTATTAGAAATGCTGCAGAAAATTTTTACCAATAATTTTTCAATCATTACATGCACTCATTTTTATGCAGTCCAATACTGGAAACAATGACCAGTGAGTGCGATGGCCTATGCCATCGCACTCTTGACAGTAATCAGTAATCCCTGGCATATTTTGGTCGGTGTCTGGTACCTTTCGAAAGAAAGTGAGCTTTGCTAGTACCTTCTACGACAGCGAAGCATGATGGACACAAAACAGCAAAGTGATCAGATGCAGGGGGGAATCACCTGTTAAAGAATGGTATCCTGACATCCAGTGACTGGAAAGCATTCTTGATACCCGCCTGCAACTTCAGCTGGAGAAGGAAGTCGACATGTTTGTCTCCCTGCAAAATGCACCAAGCAATGATGTGAGCTGCACAGTCTCAGCCGCACTAAATATGCATTACTGCATTAAGCCGAATAAAGCTGAACAGAGGGATTTTCAAAGCATAAGAGTGCTGCGAAAATTCCAATTAGCTAACCTTGCACCTCAGGACTGGCATTAATGACAACACTAGACTAATACTCAGTTGGAGTGCGTTCCCTTCTAAGGACAAGATAATGGCCATTTCTGTTAGGTCACACGGTGACTACAATGTGCGAGTAGACTGAGCACAAATCAAGCAGGTTGCCTACACTAGATACAGAGGCGATGGGCCAGCTGGCACACATACGCAATTAATGAATAATGAATAGAGTAGAGTAGAGTTCTGCAGCTAGCTATTATACCTACCACCTGCTCTTTTCTAGACCAATGGGGTGGAAGGGCCTTCCAGGCAGTATCCAATGAGTCCTAATCTAAACATCCTAAACATACACACAAGCGCCAATAGCAAACATGATATTTGAATCCTAGAGACATCTGCATGCTGCCGTCAAGTGATCTCACTATGCCTCCGCAGCTGACACAAACTGATCAGAGCAGTGCTGCCTCCCTTTTCTCAGCTTTTAATGCTAAAACGTTATTAGCCCTTTCACACACAATTCCATCTGCGACCATTGTTGGTCGCAACAGTTCCAAGAGATGAGCTACCATGCCGTCGTCGGACACAGCGCAGCTCGTTATTATGAGGCGTGCAGTCGAGCATGATACAGGAGGATCAGATAGTAGGGCATTTGGGCAAAGCCACGGCAACAACCCTTCAACGCTAAGTGCACTGAGTGGTTGCCCTTTAGCCGAGATTGAAGGCGAAGCTTATACATCTACTGCAGCTGCATTGAGTGCGCCCCGCAACCAGCTGCCACTGACAAATTTACCGCCGCTTACAAGAAACAACCACCATGCCGCCACCATTCAAAATCAGCATGGCATTCTTACACAGAGGCCATTTATCGGAAGATTTAGGGCAGTCATCATACAATCCGAAAGTTGGGTAAAAAATCAGAAGTCCCGAGAGATATTCGAAAGCTATTTGGTTTCACTTTCAATTGCAAGCAGGGTGCACCGAGTCAGAAACCTGGTGGTTTGGGCGAGCTGGCAAGCTGTCATACTGACTGTGCATCTGACTTATAGCATAAAGAGCGTAACTTACACCCATCCGTGTCACTCATGCCACCTTACAACACTTGTATGTTTGATGCAACGCGGTAAATATTAGTGCTTTGAGGCTTTTGAGAAGCATTGGTGGTCACTCTCCTGCCCACAATGTCTCCTTTACACATGTACTCTTGTCAACATTCACTAGAAGGACATGCCCAAATACTATAGCGTTAGGAAAAAAAAAAAGAAGAAAGGCAGCAGCACAGGTATAGAAAGCAATCTTCAAGTAAAGGCTGGTCAAGGCAGCACCCAGTCTACAGCCAAGTAGAGAAAACATAATTTTTGTTGTGTGCAGCAACAGTGGGCCATTGCTAAATTCACAGTCCTTTAATATCCCTGGCAAGCAGACAATGGAACGGCTATCTAAGAATTTCAGAGAGAAGCTCCATATTCCACCCCACAACACTGCCTCTTACATTATACCAAGACAGACATAATACCCTCAGCTCAGTCTGATGCATGCCTCTCAAATGCTTCCACTCGTGACACCAATGCAGTTCTCCCACTAACGTGCACACCGCAGCACAAAAAGGTCATACTTATGACTACAAATTTCCATGCCACAGCAGCTATAATGTACAACAGGCTCAAGATGGCAATATGTGAGAAGAATGAATAAATCTGATACACGAAATATTTTTTGACAAAAAGTTCCACTTTCAGATTACACAACTGCTGTCCTTCCAAAGTGTGCATTTTTAGCTAATGACAACATTTCTGCAGGTTCACCGAAGCAACGTTTACAGGCCACAAAGTACAAAGTGTGCACTTTAGTTCTTGTTTCTTTATTTGTATGCACCAGAAGTGCTGCGGCCAAGTTGCTACCTCTGTCTGCCATACTGCTTATAACTGCTTCTACTGCCTGCTTTTTTTTTTCTTTGCTTGGTGTTTTTTGTGACCATCTTGTTCACTTGCCACATTTGCTTGTCTAGTAATGTATCCCTTGGGATAAAATGCAGGTACATATATATAAATGAATCAATAAATGAGATGGCATATGCATGAACCTGGGAGCCAATGTGCTATCTGGTGCGATGCTCATAAAGAGAGCCCTGAGACAAATGAACTCTACTAACCCTCATAGAGTAGAGGCCCAAAATCGGCGGCACTGCCAAGGATTGTGGCAGGGAGTAGCGGACTGCCTCAACGGGGTGAGTGGGTGGTGGGGTCATGTGAATGCTCCACGTTGAGGAACCTGAAAGAACAGAGTTCAACATCACCGCATGAATCCTTGTTTCATAAAACTGCAAACGTCCTTTACCTGCAATAAAGGAAACAGGTTCTTTTTCTCTCTGAAGGGTAGAAAAACAAAATTTATCTTTATGAGAGACTGGCTTCTATGACTGCTCCGTTATAACCGATCTAGCGTCAAATTTTTGAAATTTTTGTTTCATCATACAGAGAGAACCCTCATAGAAATAAATCATAGACCAACCAAACTTTGATTTTAGTTCGTTCTATCCAATAATTCGCTTTATCCGTGTTCGTTACAGCGAGGTTCGACTGTACTTGAGACAAGAGCCCAGAGTGTGACTTCATAAATGCAGTGCATTAATATGTGAACTGTACTATGCAAGATGCAAATACCTACTAATATTGATTTGGTTTGTGGGGTTTACCGTCTCAAAGCGACTATGAGAGACGCAGTAGTAGAGAACTAGAAAATTTGACCACCTGGGGTTCTTTAACGTGCACTGACATCGCATACCTAATATAGTATGAATTGTGCTGAACAAAAGCACCGACAGGAAGCCATAGTGCCGGACACTGTGTCACCTCAAGTTTATTTCAATTCAAAATTAGGCCACATATATACACGTATAACTAATCTCCCAAGGTCAAGGGTGCTGTGTCACAAATTTTTCTCACAGAGGGTAGTAATCATTAGTGTGCGAAAATATGATAGAAATCTCTTTTGCTGTACTTAAGGCATTGTTCTGTGTGCTGGGTAAGTGTCAACAATGTGAGAAATTAAGTTTGTGAGGCACATGGAAAGATTCAAGCCCTTTTTTCTCAGAATAGTAATATGTGCGTTGCTTGCACTGTCATACTTAAAGCTTGAGATTCTTTTCTGCATGTTCAAAGTCATGCGCATGCGACCCCTTTCTCTTGTTTTTTTTCTTGGAGTCTTTAGCATCCATAAGGTTTCGAAATACTACATAGAGTGAAAGCTGGGGCACTGCACTTCATCCGCCATGGACGCCCAAGAAATGTCAGGAAGAAAAGGCTTCGGATATGTTTTGTTCACTGTTCTAAGCAATGAACTTTTTGGTTCTTCAGTGTAGTTTTCATTGATGGTTTGCACATGCGCGCTTTGCCGTTCGTGTGATTACCTAACAACGCACACAGTTAGAAGCATCTGAAGGGTTGCAGTGCAACGAGTATGATCACTGTAAAGAAGGCACAAGTACAGTAACTGTACCTCTGTGTTGTAAAAATCACTCGCTGTGAGAGCGTTGATAATTTCCAGTGAAGTCACATATGAGCTCACCTGCCTTTTCTTGTGTTTCTGGCTGCCCAATAGAAAAACTAAAACGATTCATCTTTTGTCTCTCATCATAAATAAATATGGCTGCTAGGAATTGTCTTATTCGCAAAAACAGTGCACATATTCCGCCGATCGATCAAGGCAACAACTGAAAATCGATGAAAGCATTCGGCAGCCCATTTTTTTTTGCTGAGCACATGCACCGACATGCCACTGCATACACAGTGGGGTCAGCTTTTCCTCTAGAACTTTGTCGGAACCCACTCGTGAGCACAGCACTCCCATCAGTAGAACTGGCTGGGCGAACAAGCAGATCAGGTGATATTTCCCAGGCGGCACCAGCCACATTGGCCCAATATCGGTATCATGTTGGCAATGTACTAGTCCAACGTTATCACCAACATAGTGCCAATATTGTGGTAACGGCTTGTGCTGCATGGGAAGAGCAAACATGGGACGCAGTGGAAAATGAAAGATAGCGATAGTGAACACACCGTGAGGAGAAAAGCGGTGGAGGAGGGTAGGGCAGTACTGTGAAAAAGAGCTCCACAGCAGCGACGCGCGTTATCAGAGTAGCGTGCACTATCCCCTGCTCACTGAAAACATCACTGCTAAGGTAAGCGGCGAGCACTTAGATCCCAAAAGATGGCACCACAGTCGTACACGGCACGGTCCCGTCACCATTGACGTCACTGGCAACACAGCTCTGTGTGAATGGAGGTGCAGAGCCATACCCTTCTCAGCTGCTGAGAAATGCAAGCTGCACTTACATTTCGTATCACCGCGTATCGCTTTTGCTGGCCAATATTTACTGTCATCACAAAATGTGCTCCTGCTGGCTTATTCCTTTCTGATTACTCAAGAGGTGATAAAAGACAAGACTTTGACCACACTTATTTAATGACAGTGCAGATTCTTCCATGGCTGCCACACCTGCAAGGACTTTGCGCACTATATTGCACAAATTTCCTCTTGTCGAAAATTGGCACGATTTTGCACACAACTGAGCAGAATGACCGTTTGACCACAGTTTGAAACGAACCCTGTTCACACACAAGGCACTGTCACCAGTGTGACGCAGCGCCTGGCCATGCTACGTGTTATCTGGCTTCACTAACAAAAAAGACACTGCTGAAATCAGCTGCACATTTGTTTGGACATGAGGTAATTGTACTGACAGTAAAGTGGTAACAGGACCGGACCACTTAAGATAACTGCTGGCCCATTCAAAGCACCTTTCGCTGCTGGTTAATTCAAAACATGCTATGCTTAGTGAACTGATATGACGCCTGATGTGCTAGTTTGCGGCAAAGTCCTGCTGGAACCGTGCTGCCAGTGAAAACGCACCTTAATCTTGCTTTTCGTGCCATTGGCAAACATTGTGATGACATCTTTGTCCTTTCTGGTACAAGTGGTCGCTATACACAAGTTAAGCACTAATAAGGCATTGCTACACAGTGGCAAAGCCTGTATGGGGGAAAAGCTCCAGGTGGAAGTCTGCGAAAAATTACACATCGCCGGCGGAGTCGTACCGTTTTTCACCAAGCATCTCTGAAGACAGGAGCAGGCATATTTCCAACCACACTGCCCGATGCATTCAATTTTGGTGCGCATGTGACAACCGCATTTTTTTGCCACTCCTCACAGGCACCGTCACGTGTTGTCAAGATACGTGCTGCAAAACAAGACTGTCTTCCAGACATTCAGTAGATAAAAAGCTGCTTTGCATGGCATCAAAACAAACAATAAAAACAGCATCCCGTGCTAGTAGGTGCGCATGCGTAATATTGAAGTGCGCACCATACTAGCGCACCGAATGGCAATCAATCCCACCTGATTCAGTGGCCTGGTGGGTGGTAATGCGCACACCAACTGCCAGTGTGGGTTTCAGGGTGTCATTGGCCTTCATGGTGAGGGTCAGCTCGCGACACTCCAGCTCTGCATGCACCCGCAAGTTCCCGGACACCTGAGTGAAGATGCTCACGTCCGGCCGCTCACACTGCATCACACAATGACATCGCACCACATAGGTTTCAAAAATTTGCACTTTACTTTTTGGGCCTATTTGACCCAGCCACCACTGGCGACAAAACAATACGGTTAAGAAGTTTTGGCAAGCTAAGTAATTTGGTTTGCTTTATGGGGTTTAACGTCCCAAAGCGACTCAGACTATGAGAGATGAAAGATACTGAAGGCTATGAAGGCAGTGAAGGATTGAAGGCAGCAAGGGGAACTGTTCTCATGCTGCAGAGCTCATGTGGACTACTTAAGGGGGGGACACGGGTCTTAAACTGGTCAAAAATGGGCGAAAAATTGATTTTGAGAAAAATGCATTTTCAGAATGTCTGTACCTTTGAGCACTAGCCTTCAAAATATCAACACTGAATTCGATCGGGAAATACGGTAAAATCGACTTTTAAAACGCCACGGGAGCCTCGAAATGGGCAAAAAAGGGGTAAAAATTGTTCGAACTTCCCGCGCGCGCCGCGGGTGAAGCAGCCGGCTGGTTGCCGCCATCTTGGACTTGTTTTGAAGCTTGTTTCTTTGTGCGCATTTTGCGACATCTCCAAATGACGTCGCTCAAACAGAACGACCACCGTCGCGGGTTTTCCGAAAGCCGTTTCCGGTCCGCTGATTGGCTGGAGCGCGCGCTCGTGAAGCGAGCCCCTCGTCTCGCGCTTCCCATTGGCCAGCGCGACTGACGCCATTTTTTTTTTTTTTTTTAACGTTCTTTGTCGCGGCTGCTGCTTCGCTCGTTTATGATGCGCTTTCGCGATCGTTATCAGTCGTTCCCGCAGCCGGTGCTGGTCTTTAAACGTAGCTCGGTAGACCATAGAGAAAGAGATTGGTAAAGAGCGGGCACTCGGCGAAAACTGGCCCCAGGAAATGGCGCGCGACTTTTTGCGCTGCCGCTGATTGATGGATGGCGGCACCAACGTGCGCATGCGCGGACGCGCGCGCAACGGCACTCGCTGCAGCGGTAGCCCGCCGGAGCATAGAGAAAGAGAATCTCTTTCTCTATGGGTAGACTTCCGTAGCGAGTGCGCGTCGAAGAACGACTGCGGCGGCGCGCTGCCAGGGTCGCGCGGCGTGTTCTCGACCTAGCTGCAGCACGTCCAGCGGCGTATAATCGTTTGCGAGCGGTTCAGAGGCATCAAAGATAGCATCGATAGATTGAACTGTTCAGCTGATACTCATGGTCCTCACCGACGCTACCACTTCGTTGCTTTTTTACCGCGTCGCTTCAGACGACAGGCGAGCCTGACATCGTGCCGTTCGTTGCCCGCGTTCATTTTCCGCGGACGGTTTCGTTTTTTTTTTGTTTTTTTTTTAGTTTGTCGAAGTAATTGCGTCGCTGCGCTCAAGGGGTGTGAAAGTTCTAGCTCCAGCAAGGGACTCCGCGTGCGGCCCTGCATGCGCTGTACAGCAAAGTAGCAAAGTTTCATTCTGCAACATTAGCCAATTTATTAGGTCATTCCAGTATGCCGCTGGTGCTTTAGTCTTAAACTTTGTGCAGGTTTATTAATATTGCAAGACTGTTTTATCGTAATTTTGAGTATCTGTTTGCCTTGAAGGGCACTGCCACAGGCATATGAAGTTGTAAATAACACTTCTCCCGCTGGTTCTAGTGGCGGTATATTTAGACTTTGTGGCAAGCTTTTACCAGTATTTGGGGAGGGTACTGTTATATGTTTAGTATATAGCCTTCCTCATAAAGAACAAGGCCTCACAACGATTCCATTTATATTTCCATAGTTGCAGTGTAGCAAAAGTTAAAGGTTGTCTCAAAATGCAAATACGTTTTTCTCAGTGCTGTTTCTGGACACTGCACTCAGCCTTACTGTGCTTTTTCTCTACACTGTCGCCGAGTGACAATGACAAATTTAGCACCACTGCAGTCATATTGAAAAGATCAGGGGGTGATCCAACACTTACATCACTCTATCGAGATTTTTTTCAAATTGTCATTAAAATAATATTGCATGTCAAAAAATTTTGCTGATTTCCTAATGGCATACACTACCTCGGCCATGGGTAATGGTGATAGTTTCAGTTTTATTTGACATAATCAAAATCCAAAGACAGTTTCGGAAATGGGAAGAGCATGACATTTTTGGTGAGAAATATCACAGTGAGGCTACTGATTGTTCAAGTTATAATATGTGGTCAAACTTCAAATGCCGTTTTCTCAGTTTCATATTTTTGGTCGATCTCTACAGTCTTACGCAGGGTTTTGATAACTTCTTTTTAGTTCACACAAATAACTTTGGTACCATTTTCTTCAGAGAGAAATGAAGTACCCAATGACATTTTTTGTTTTTTAGTTTAGGCAATGGATAAATGTCAATTTGAGATTAGCTTAATGAGTTCGTTTCAAATAATGCAGCCTTTTACTCTCACCATAGTATGTGAGAATGACATGCCTTTTTGAAGAAAACGAAGGATGTCATCGGGTATGGGAAGACTTTGGCTATCAATCTATGTAATTAAAAGCAACGAAATGCAATGAGAAAGTTCATTAAAGCTGCGTAAGAAATTAACTAATTATGCTCTGGACTTTGTTAGATAACCTTTGATCTAATACCAGCAGCTCAATTATAATTACATTTTTGAAATCAGGAGAGAAAACCACACCTGTGTGCAAAGTTTCGTGAGATTCTAGCCATAACTAAAAAAGTTAGTTTTAAGACCCTCGTCCCCCTTAAGGCACTCATCACCAGCAAATGCTTCCACCTCTATACTGGCCACGAGTGCATTGACACATCTTTTATTTGCTTCCACTCCAACTACGGGTGCACTGACACATCTTGTTCTTGAACATTACTAGTACTTTTACTATATTCAGGTAGATGGCCAGGAAACAGACAATCTCGATTTTTAAGTAATGATTGCAAGATTAAAAGCGGTGATGCAGTGGGCAAGTTGACACTAAGGTGAAAAAGAGTAACTGAACAAACAGGACAGTAGAGCGTAAGTCTCTGCACTGTCCAGTCTTTTCCGAGTCTTTCCACACGAAATAATGAATCACAGAGCTTACTCGTTGTTTAGATGCTATTAGACAACAAGGTATTAGGATGCCAAAACTACAATGAATGAAACCCAAGTTTACACTCAATTTACAAAGCAATAAATTCTTCACTTTGCATATGACAGGTGCATATGCTTTAGACAAGTCATAACTTAAGCTGTGCTGAACATTATAGTTAAATCTCGTTACAAGAGACACTCGGTTATAAGAGACATTTGAAAATGGTTTGGTTGGTTTCCTTATGTCTGCCATGTTAACAACATCGCATACAAGAGACATGGTTACAAGAGACACTCGGTTACTAAGGACAACTTTTGCAAGTCCCTGGAGTAAATTCTTCACTATTTAGAAGAGACACAACCCAGGTGTGCTCATGCAATGCAGCTGAAGCATGCCAACTCGTACATGATGCACTTCAGATTCCCCTAGCTAAATTCTGTTCCATATCAGCATCCGTTTTGTAGTATATGTCAGAAACTGAGAAGGAGTGCTTCCCTATGATTGGAAAGTCAAAACAACCCCGTTGTTTCAGCCGCTGGCATCGCATTACTGTCACCTACGAAGAAATCAAAATGCATGAATGACATGCAGCATTTTTAACTCCTCGATGATAAAATTTGGTCACAAGATGAAAGCTCAGAATCTTGATGCCTTTCTCTTTGCGGACAATGCTTCTTGCAGCACCAAAATTCTCATGCTCAAAGCCACCAAAGTTATGTTTAACCTCCAAACTCCACACCCTACCTTCAACCAATAGACAAAGGCATTATGCACTCAGTCAAGTTGCTGTACAAAACAAGGTTGGTAAAATGTCTGTTGCTCGACAGGCAGAAAAACTGTACAATAGTAATTGATAAGGCACCAGAATCGTTTTAGGAATTCGTATCTGCGTATGTGGATCTTATGTGCTCCCGAAGAGCTTACAGACTGCAATTCTCGCACAAGTAAATGACACATGTGCCATAGAGGATGACTACGAGGACATTTCAGAGGAAAAGTGTCAGCATCTGAGGGTGACGAGTATGTAAGAGTGATTCAAAGTTTTATTAGAGCAACAGGAAGGCTTGCAATGCGAAAGGCTTTAGCTTCGGATTCGGGAAGGAATACACTCACAAAAATACATACTTGTATGAATAAAACAATTTCCTATTAATGAGTGTAAATGCATTTATATGCTGATGCGCAGTAAACTGATCAACCCGGTGCTTATAGAATTTTTGGTTACAAGAGACATCTTTTTCGGGTCCCTTGAGTGTCTCTTGTAACGAGGTTTTACTGGCATGAAAAGCAAAAAAGATTAGATTAATACAGTCGATCCCGGTTATATCGAACCCGGATATATCGAATTTTGGTTATATCGAACTCACAGAATATCCCCTTGAAAATCCCATGTAAAAGTATAGGAAAGCCGCGTCATATATCGAACTCAATTTCGCCGGTCGTTCGATATATCGAACTCCGCACTACGCACTGGAAGGTGTGCCTTCCCCAAAGACATCGCATCACTCTTGGCCGTTTGCCGCGTGACGTTTTCAAGCCACGCGCGGAAGGAATGAGAGGGGACAGTTCTGGACAGCGCCGCGCCCATTCGCCAAAGGCGCGCGCATTTGCAGTTACCGTTTCCCGCGCGCCAAGACATGACGTTTGCAAGCCATGTGCGTGAGTGTGCCATTCTTTAGCCGAGCTCTCTCCTTCAGCACGCGCTACGCATGCGCCAAGCCAGCTCAGCCCGTTTTCAGACAGTTCAGACAGACGTGGGACGCTTTCTCCAGCGTGTGTTGCGAACCCTTTGCGCGCGGTGGCTGACGTGGCTATGGCGCCTGCGGACGTTAAGAAGCGGCAGCTCTCTTATTTTTTTTTTTTTTTGCGAGAGTCGTTCTTTCTTATCGTTGTGCTGTACGCGTGACGTAGCGTAAGATATAGCGGCTGCGGACGTTAAGAAGCGGCAAGCTTTTTTTTTTTTTTTTTTTTGGCGGGAGCCGTTTATCTTTGCATGTATGAATCAAGGGAAGCACGCCGTCAGCTGCTGCGATCATGACGCCCGCCCCAAGCGCGGCGTGATAAGTCGAACCAGACTTGTGCAATCAAGCCATCACGGGCACTCTGCCAAGTTCGCTCCCCGCCACCGGAGGAGCTATAAAAAGATAAACGTGCCCTGACGTTATCGCTACGCATCATCTTGGCACGCTGCCAAGAAATGAGCTGTGGATGCGACGACCGAAACGGAGTGACGCGCGCCATCGGCATGCAAGCGAAAACGGTCGCGATTTTCTGCCGCGGTGACACAGAAACCTTGTTTTGAGCTGCCGCGGTGGCTCGAGCGGCGAGCGGGACGCAGTTCCAACAAGTTGGAAATTTTTCGCTCTGTCGCTGCCGCTCGTCGCTGAGATCGTTCAATCGCTTGCATGTGAGCGAGCTGGCCTTAAAGCATTTTTTTTTTTTCGAATTCTCGGGCGCAAAAGTGCAGAGAGGGTTCATTATGCGAGTGGGTTGATTACGCGGCAAATACGGTATTGTTTTTTCGCATCGTAAGTACCGTCACAAGCCAATTTCTGTATATCGAATTATCGAACTTTTTCGCAATCCCCTTCGAATTCGATATATCCGGGTTCGACTGTAGCCCTAAAGCCACAGAGAAAAACACACAGACGCACCAAACTGAGAATGACATTCTGGCCAATCCAGTTACGAAAGAAGTCTGGGAGAAGTTTTAAGACACTTCACAAATATACGATGCAGGCCAACATAACATTAAATGGATGCTATGGTGATCGGAAAATTTCCTAATGGGAGACAGAATATTGAGAAAAATACTCCTACTGTAAACAGGTTAAAGATATTATTGCATCGCTACACAATGCAAAAAGCTCTGTGCACAACCGAAGAGTCAATGAAACAGGCTCCTGATCATGCAGCTCCTGAAAGAACTGCAGTGTTTTTCACAGATTTCTCTTCACATCTGCACATATTGATGGCTAGCACTGCATTTACATAAACGTGCTGTATTGGGGCATTTCAAAATACTTTTCGTAAGCCATGCGCATAATGCTGACTAAGCTTTGGTTCTATTAGAAAGGCGACATGTGGACGGATGCTTCACCTGTGTAGAGTGTACCACTTCTCGAAGTTGTAGGCGGAGGACAGGCTTCCCATGGAATGGCACAGGTCGCCACGCAGGAACCTGCACAGGGCGAGGCCATGTCCCAGCAGACTTGCACCCTACTGCACTTGCGGACGGTAGACCCAGCAAAAAGTAAACACTGAAATGACTACAACAAGTCACCACCACCATAATTACGCCCGCAGTAGGACAAAGACCTCTTCCAAGTACAGCCGAATCTCGGTTCATCGCAACAATGATTTTTTCAAAATTACTATTTCTAAAATCCCTGCTAGATTTCCAACATTTTCATTGTACATAATTTGGCACAGTAAATAAAATTGACATTCGCTATAGCAATCGTGTCTTGATCAAAAAAGAATATCAAGTCACATTACAAACCATAGAGTAACATGAAATCACAGAGAAAAAAAGTATACAAAATTATGAACTATACTGAAGGTGAAGATTCCTGTAAGAGCAGAAAACAAATCAAACCATCTAATTTGTACATGTTCAAAAGAGAGGGTTGAGTGCTATTTCTAAAATCCTTGCTAGATTTCCAACATTTTCATTGTAAAAATATTTCAGAACTATGAATTTAAATATTCCACTCATTTCAGAATAACATACAGGAAGAAGCGAAAGCAGTCTTTGCTGCAAGAAAAAGTGGATGCATTGCAAGAAATCGATGCAGGGAAGAAAATCGGCCTCTGCAGACAGCTTGGCATTGCCCCATTGACCATCGCACCCATTTTGAAAGACCAAGACAAGATTGTTAAAGTTTGCTAACAATAAAAAAATGGGATCATGTAAAACTCTGCTGTTTTAATAGCACATGAACAAAGTTCACACTTTCATCACTCAGTGCAATGACGCACCCGGTGAAGTGTTGTGCAAAGTAGAAGGCATAGAGCCATTCTTAACCCTTTGAGAGTTTTTGCCGTAAATGTACAGTGGCGGTTTTTCATCCCACAAGGTATTCGCCGTACCAGTAAGGTTTCAATCTGCCTTTTGAAATTTTACAACCTAACAACGACACATGCTCACTGGGAGGTGCTGCCACCTCCTAGGATTTACAAGAAGTGCTTGAAATTTATTGCGCTGCCTTAAACAGAATTGATTCCTAGCTGCAGCGTGTTGCCCAGTCTGTGGCAAAGCCTTTGCATGGTTTCGGCTTCGCCGAATGATCACTACGAAGGCGCGCGAAACTTAATTTTTATCTTTATGGCCACTGAAGCCGATTTCCATCTTTATTGGGGCTGCTGTTAGCTTGTTTATCATCGATGCTTACCAGGTATACCCTCTCTCTTTGTTTTAACGAGTTTCCCGAGTTTGCAGTGTCGAGCAATGTTGACTCCAAATAAGGTTTTTAATATTTGTTTACAACTTTTCCTTGGCTTTAGTCATTTTGAACTTTCAAAATCTGCAGTAAAGTAATGTGACCATATGAGAAATCTTTTTTTTAATTCATCCCTCAAAGGGTTAATAAACCAATTTCTTCAAGTAAGAAAGTACAGAGGCAAATGTAACATTTTCCTTTGAAATTTTGCTTCTGTGCATGCATGTCTACTGCCAAGGTATGCCATTTTCATATCTAGGTATGATCACTGGCTTATAACCACAAGTTTTTCATTTCAATGAAACTTCAAGATAGCAAATGGTTTTCAGTGGTTATGTGTGATCCAGTATATCGGGATTTGGCTATAATATCGACAATACTGCCCTGTGCCACCCATGACCACTTTATGCCTGTAAACTTCCCGATCTCTTCTGCCCACCCTAATTTTTGTTAAGACAGCTATGGCCAGAGTTGCCGCTAGAGTCCCTACAGCAACGCCACTAGTTGAAATGGGGCCGTTTCTGGGAAGAACTGACAGTTGTTGGATCAGCCAACACCAGTCGCACATTTCACTTTTGTCTAGCAGCACACCCAGTGGCTTGACTTGTTGTCGCTCTTCATTAATTGCCACGAGCATACTGGGTTCTAAGCACCTGGCGCTCGTTGAAGGCAACATTTACCATATAGACCAGAATATAAGCAAAGATTTTTTTCTTGCAAAAGCAAGCTAAAGTCGCCCTTCAACTTATACAGCAGTCTTTAGCACAATGTGAAGCATAGAGTGGCAACATGTGGCATGCCTGCTTGTGAATGGACAGCCAAAGTTGCAACAACATCACGCAAGCTGAGGTTGCTTGCATTTTTTTTTTCAGTCTTTGACATATCTGTCTTTGCATGTGCTTTTTTGTTTGACCTATATTAGTATATAATTCCTTATGCATGCGAATAGTGCATGAGAAGTGCATGTGCAATGATTAGTGCAATGAATAGTGCATGTGGAGGTAGTTTACAGCGGCTTTGAAATAAAAACTAAAGTTCACAAAAGCAAATGGCAACATGGCCGCTCACTCAGCGACAGTTTGGCGTTTCAGAAATAAGCATGCGGCAGTGGCGTGGAGAAGATCAGCTGTTTGCGTGCATTCTTTCATATGTTCATGTGCAATCTTTCATAAAATGCAGAGTAAAAAACGTGCTTGAGATGACGCATTGTGAGAGGTGGCGAGTGACAAAGGGTCATCTTCCGATGATGCTGCTGAAAGTTTTGAAGGAGAGTGTAGCTTCAGTGATGCAGGGATGCTGCTAACATTGTAAATATATACACTTCGGCAATCTTTACTAGTTTCATCTGTTTTCTTTCTTTTTTTTTCACTTTAAGGTAAGGGGGTCGGCTTATATTCCCACTCAACCTATATACAGTTTACAGTCATATCTCGTTATTACTAACATCACATTAGTGAATTCTTCAAATTAACAAGCTTTTTTAAAAATCCCCAACAGATTTCTTATGTTTTCAATGCAGAAATATTTCAGAATTACGAGTTTCAATACTATAGTGTATATTTTAGAATTATGTACATATTTTCTTCTATAATGTAGGAACATCAGTATTATGAATTTGGCTAAAATTAACAGCGCCACAACTCTCGTGTGAAGGAGAAACCACCATTTCTGTCCATAGTCCGTGGGCTATAGCTATCACCATCAGCATATCTAGTACCAGTTCCTAACGCCACCACAAAGCTGTGGTTTAATATGCAGTAGCCAGCATGCCCAGCCACCTGCCGTTTCTCTTTCTGTGTCGTGTGTCGCTTGCCGATCGACCGTTCGTGCCATTCGCGCATGCAGGAAGCTTTTTTTTTCGTGTGTGTGTGGACCGTGGATTATCTTACTGCAAAGATTGTGTGACTCCTGATGATGATTGCAGCAAGCGAAGGTACCAAAAAGACAGCAGTTTTAACTGCAAGAAACTGACGCAGGAAACGAGCCAATCGGCCTCTGCAGATCAACCGTCGTGATCAGTGGTTACGGCGCTCGACTACTGTTCCCAAGGACGCGGGATCGAATCCCGGCCTCGGCGGCAGTTTTTCGATGGAGGCGAAAAGCAAGGCGCCCGTGTGCTGTGCGATGTCAGTGCACGTTAAAGAACCCCAGGTGGTCGAAATTTCCGGAGTCCTCCACTACGGCGTCTCTCGTAGCCTGAGTTGCTTTGGGACGTTAAACCCCACAAACCAAACCAAACCAAACCATTTTGAAAGATCGAGAAAAGATTTTCAAACTTCAGGGAACACTGAAGATGAGGTCATATTGAACTCTGATGTTTTTTTTGTGCATAGACGAAGTCCGTACTCTCGTTGCTCAGTGCAATGACGCATCCGATGAGGTGTTGCGCAAAGTGAAAGGTGTATGCGTTGTACGGGTGTAATGTAGTTTATGGTCTTGAGCGCAACACATGCCAAAAGAAAATAACTGATCTCTTAAAATAAATCACCTTTGAAGTTAGTGCAGCATTTCCATTTGAAATTTTGCTTCTCTGCACACGTTTTTACTGCCAAGATACGTCATTTTCATTACCTACGTTTCACCACTTGCTTATAACAGATGGTTTCTCATTACAGCGATAATTGAAAATAACGAACAATTTTTTTGTGGTCCCGCAGGATTCGTTATATCGGGATTTGACTGTATATGGTAATAGAGCTGTCATTCTTCACACACACACGCGCGCACACACAATAAAAATAAACAAACAATTACACGGTGGGCTCACGTTCGATGTTTTGGAACAGTTGGTGCAGCAACGTAAAATTATTAGCTATGATGCTAAGCAAACAGATATATGCAAGCTGAAATTGGGACTTGGTCCAGAGGCCAAGCTTGTGATGTACATCACTGCAAAGGTGAAGGTGGAGCTATGGAAAGACCTTACAGACATGCTGAAAATTCCCAGAGGTTTGATGGCACAATTGCAACCTCTCAAGATTGTCCTGAACAAGCCTTTTTGAGGACTTTCTTTGCCATGAGTGTGAGTGATTGGCAGTAGAAAACTGCCAATTATGCCAACCAGGTGTGTGAAAAGAGTCTTCCTGAACTTTTTGGTGATTTCTGTATGGGCAGCTGTTTCACGCTGAATGATGACGTGGTGTTGGACAACAACAGTTTCAAAAAGCATCGACGATGTAACTTGCATATCACAGAATGGTAATCCAACGACTAATACATTCACATTTTGAAGAGAGCTCACTTGTATGCCCCCGTTATTTTTTTTGTTCCTGCCATGCGATAAGGGGGTCGACTTACACCAGAGTCAACCTAAAGTCATGTTAAATCAGTACATGGGTTTCTATGGCATCTCTTGCGAGAACAAGGAGATCAGAGGGAAGGTAGAGAAACAGCTGCACAAAGGTCCAATGCATCCTTGGTTGGCGAGAGTCACCAGCAACCAGAAGTAGCAAGGAACAAGGCAGCCCCAGAAGCAACTGACCTTGGTGGCAGTGTCAACTGGCGCAGGCATTTCCCGGTCCTTGAGGATGTCCTGCACCACACTGGGCTGTGTGAACTGGAGCAGACCAAAGGGGGCTGCCACCGACAGGAATTCCTCCACCTTCAGCAGCTGGGCAGAGTTCTGGATAGATGTACACAAACTGTTCAGTGTATTGCCATGGAAAGACACAGTGACACTGCAAGAGTCTAAGCGAGCATCAGTTGATGGCAAGTCATTGCCACAGCTGTCCTTTGTGCAAACAAGTACAGTGCCATACAGCAAAGCAACACTACAAGTTACGCTCACCAGGCACAAACACCACTGTGCAATAACACAAAGATTCAGCTCAAGAATAGCACTACAGCAATTACAGTTGAGCCCCTTTATAAGTGACATGCACTGAGAGGTAGCTTTTGTCGCTTATATGAGAGGTCCTTCATAAGCAGAGTATCACAATCCCATTTTGTAACCAGACCTTATTTCGATGTAGGCCTCCAACGGTTAAAATATGGAAAAAAAGGTATATTCTACAGCAAAAGCATTCTCATAGCTTTCTTTTACATATTGGATTTTTCTGGTGGACCACACCACACACTGAGCACAACTTACAACTTTCTTACATTTATTTGCTCTTGAAATAGTTGTAAATATTTGTCTGTTTCATAGCTGAATTGATGTTCTTCGGCACAGCTTCTTCCAGCTTGAAAACTGGACCAAGAGCGTCATGGCCGTTAGGCCAAAGCTGTATATGTTGGCGAACTGCATTTGCAGCGATTGCATAGTGCCATCACGATTTCATGTGGCACCGCAACTAGCAATCTGCAACTCCCTAAAAGGTACATCTGGTAACACTACAGGTACTCAAGTCTAAAGAGCGCCACGAAATCATAAAAGCACAAAGCTTATCACCAAGGTGCTAGCAGAAATATCGCTCAGAAATTTGTGTCTGTTTGAAAAAGGGCAACAGAGGCTATGAGTAACAAGTCTGTGAATGTTGCTACTCCGACAAAAAAAAAAAAGCGAACGAGGCATTTCTGAGTGGAGCTGAAACTGGTTGAATAGTAACCAAAGCAGTTTATTTTTCCTCTGCCCTCGCCAAAGCAGAACCACTTCTGTTTTTATGTTGTTTGTTTTGGTCTTGACTTGGCTATGTCTCACTTTCTAAGCACAATGTCTTGTTTATGTCATGCGGGAAGAAGACACGATCCGTCTGGTGCAGGCGCTGGTCATCAGTCGCCTCTCCTATGGACTACCTTACCTCACCCTGCTCCGAAGAGATCTCAACAAAGTAAACGCAATGATACGTGCAGCTTACAGGAACGTGTTAGGCCTCCCACCATACACCTCCAACGTTAAATTGGAAGCTCTTGGACTGCACAACACATTTGAAGAAATTCAAGAGGCTGTCCTCCTGTCCCAAAGGGAATGCCTTCTGTCAACTGAGACTGGCCGGCTCATTCTCGAGCGCGTTGGCTATCCTTCGGACGTACAAGCTATACAGTCAACGACTAACATTCCTGTTCCGTACCGGGCAAGAGTATATGTGTCCCCACTCCCAAAGAACATGTCTCCAGTCCACAACGAAAGCAGAAGACACGCCCGAGTGAATTATCTTAAACGTGCAGTGGAACGCAGTCCGAAAACTGTCTATGTGGATGCCGCTCTATACGAGCATACACCGAACGCAGCAGCAGCCGTGGTGGTGGGCTCTTCATACACAGAAGTCTCCAGCATGTCCATCCAGCACTCTACTATCACAGAAGCGGAAGTGGCGGCGATCGTACTGGCCATTACCTACGGAGACGCGACCAGTCGAGAGCTGCACGTAATCACTGACTCAGAAGCGGCGTGTCGGCTCCTCCTTGCAGGCAGAATACCTAAAAAATTATCTCGCTTCACAACTAACCCATTGGCTACAACCTCACAGCTCAAACATCAGATCACTTGGGTTCCGGGGCACTCTGGATTGGAAGGTAATGAGGTCGCGGATAGGCTAGCTCGAGGTCACACAAACCGAGCAGCCACTAATCCCGATCTCACAGCCAGCATTCCTGTCCCAGCGACTTATGGCGCGCGACTTAAGTACCTACGGGAACAACGTAGGATTTATCCCCCTCCACACAAGGGTCTAAATGCACAAGAAATGCGGGAATGGAGACAGCTTCAAACCAACATTTACCCCAACCTACATCAATACAACATAATGTTCCCAGAACACTACACAGACATATGCCCTTGGTGCAATGACCAGCCCACCGCCTACCATGTCACATGGGGGTGCACAGGCCCCAAACCTCCACACATAAACATGCACCATTCGGAGGCGCAGTGGGAGGCCACTCTGCAATGCTCTGATCTAGAGACCCAGCATAGGCTGGTAACTCAGGCAAGAGCGGCAGCCCAGGCCACTGGGGTCTTGAAATGAAGACTCCACTCACAGCCCCCCCCCACCCCTTTTTTTCTTTTTCTTTTCTTTTTCATTTTGAAATAAAGTTTTCTCTCTCTCTCTCTGTTTATGTCAGCGGCACCAGCTAATCGTTTCTTTCACATTTACTGGATAGATTTGTTGTTCACACTGAAATGCAACATAATACACAATTTCCAATCCTTCAGACCAGCGGACACAACACCTATTGTGCTTCCCGATAGGAAGCTCCACTTATAGGAGAACCCAACTTGCGCCCCCGATAGGTTCGTGCAGATGCTGGAATGCACAGTTGCACTTGTTCTCTTCGCAGTAAGCCTGAAGAGCTTCTTTACGTTGCATTCCCACTGCAGATGCTTCTTTTGGTCATTTCATAGCTGACTGACCTACTCTTTGTTTGCTGAGGTTGTAATTAGTGACGACTGCGCAGTTGTGTCTCTCTTCTTTTGTTTTCAATGTGGCTGCGACTGAACCTGGCGATGGATGGGGCCGCATCTAATGTTAAAATGTCTGTTACAAGCAAGACTGAGTACCAAATGTCAAGGATAACTTGTCCTTTACAGCCAATTGTCTTCTACCTACATTGTCTTAAAAAAAAAAGAGGTTCAGTTAACGAAAGACATAAGGCAGCCAACCATTTGGGTGAATGGTGTCTCTTACACCCGATTATCTGTTACATCAGTGTTTTTTATAACGAGGTTTGACTGTATAAGTGACTTAATAAAGGTGTTCACACAGTTTTTCTTTGTATTCACAAATTTTTAAAATGACTTTTGCAAGTAAAGACGAATTGAAGTGCTTTCAGCTTCAATTATATTGTTATGGGGTAGTTCAGCTTGGAGCAGAGGGCGGACACGGAAGACAAGGCTTTCAAACAACAGACATTTTCTGCAGGCACCAGACGACACTGCTCAAACGTCGTCTTCTCCAAAACTCACGAGAGTCTCCTTCTTCCTTCCTTATGCGCATATCAGTGCATGCACCGCCTAATGTAACAATATTCATCCCCAGTTTTTATAGAGCATAAAACATGAGAGTTAAAGGATGAATTTCGTTTGCAGCAGAAACACTGTAACCAGTAAGGCTGCAATATCTTTTCCTCCCACACAATTCCATAACTAATCAAGAATAGCCCAGAGGACAGGGAGGCGGATTTTTGTTGCTGTGACTAGCACTACATATTGAGCTTTGCTCAGGCCTCTCCTCTCTAGGCCTGTTTGCTGCTTTCCGCTTGCTTCTTTAAGCTATACTTCCTCCTCGTCAATCTCACACAGCACTCATTGCCCTGTCTTCAGCATCAAGCCGTTCTATTAACATCCCCGGCATTTCAAACAAATCGGTGAGTATTAGCAAAGCAAACCGAACAAAACTGCTTCTCAGGGATATTTACAAGCTGCCGTTTGTCAAGTAGAAATGTCTCTCAACACTTCTAGCGAGCTAAATCTTTTCTCATTAACTACGTGCAATGACTACACTCCAAAATACCTGTATACAATACTTCTAGTAAATGTACCCAGTACTTTTAACAGCTCACAACCTACAATAAATTATTCTTTAATATGTTAGCAGTAGAGGGTCATGATGGGAAAATTACCTGCCATTCTCAGAAATCTTCAACAATCCGGGAGAAAAAGAAGTTGCACTAATTATGGCCGAGAGCGAGATTCAAACTCGTAGTAACACGAACAGATCAGCTTCGTTTTGCAAATGCTTTAGACCCCTTGACCACCATCTCAGCCTTTCTCTTGCCTTATGTTACACTGTCAGCCTCTTGTGCTGTGCTCTGGTTGTCATCATCCGCATAAACTTTCAACAGTGCATGACGGTCAAAATGCAAGAGCACGCACACACTTGTACATATGAGTCCAAGTTCAAATGCATGGCCGGTTTTTTCACGACCAAGAGCATGTGGGCATTTGGAACAAAAAGACACAAGATGCGCCATATGACAAATGTGAGCAAGTCAAATAAAACGGCAGGAGATTTCAACCATTACTACAGGATAACAAAAGAACTTATATTGCTGTTGATGTGAATGAGCTCTGTTTATAAACACAAACACAAAGAACTTAAATTGGAGTTCATATGCTAGTGCATTCTCTTGAGCACCGATCACACTGATTACCCCTAAATTTTCTCTCACCATACTTAAACATGGTCATTTTTTTTTTTTACAGTACTAGTATCTCACTCTTACTATAAAAATCCTACCAGTGCACTTTGCTCCTCCCGATAATCATGCGTCCCTTCATAGCCATATTATACGCAAACTTCAGCTGACTGAGGTAGGTAGTCCTCAACAACTCCCGAACCACAACTTCCCCAATCTGGAACCCCTTCTTGCATGTTCAAGACAACCTTCCCGCACCACGCTTGTCCTCAATCCTCTCTGGAAGGACTACGGTCCCCCCACTGCACTAGCACATATTTCCTAAATACAGCAATACCTTGGTTATACACTCAGATCTCATGACTGCTACCAAGCAAGTGTTGTACTGTTACGGTGAAGCATTTGAGTAGCTTTATACGATACAAAAATAAGCACGCATTCATCGCATCCTTATACGGTCCTTGGTGTGATGGTGCTTGCTGTTTCTCCTCAGATGCTGAGGACAAACTGAAATTGGCACGTATTGAACTATTGTTGGTGGTGACAATTCTTTATCTGCAAACATCTCTGAGGCAACATCAAACTGCCCTCACTTTCCCAGACAGTGATCACAAAGCACTTTTCAGTCTTGAAGTCACAAGTATAGCTTGTGTGGAAGGAAGACAAACATTCTATTTTTAAATTGAATTAAAACAATAAAGAGAAACATTGGTACAATCAGCAGTAAAAGCCTTATCATTCAAGCTTTACATAAACTAAAGCTGTTTATTAATTTAAAGCCAAATTTAAAAAATGTTAATAGAATTACGACGTTCACATTATGCTGGCTAATGTGCTCACACTACAAAGCCGACATCAAAAACCTAGTAGCAAGCCTAAGGTTTGAGAAAGCAGCATGTCATCTGTCATTGACAGTAAGTGTTTCATCCAATTTGTGTCGCCAGATTAAGTTGCGTGAAGAGCCAGCTCAGAGATCCGAAACCAACTTGGAGCCCAAGAGGCAGTGACCAACACTTGTTATTGAAAAAATGCCAACCTATTTTCTCTGCACTGTTTCAAAGAAAGGGTAATTTATTAAGGGATGTTGCCTGGAAGTCATCCATTCGTGCTTCCATCCTTGTCACATAGCCTGCTCAAAATGATGTGAAACATTCTAACCAAAAAGCAACCATTACTAGGAACAAGTCGACGTCAAACTTTACCGCAGACCTCCATGCACTAGCAAAGGGTACCTGATGCATAAAATGGTACAACACACATTCATGAGACTAGAAAGTAAAGGGTTGAGGAACCCTTTCACTTCATCAGAGTCTAAACATTACACAATTCCATGTCTGGCAGTTCGCTCAATAGTCAGCCATGAACACTTCCTGCACTCTACAGCAGGCCATTACTTGGTGCAGAAGTTGAGCACTCACTGCAGTCAGGTTAGGGATGCTATTCCCAAGGACTTCAATGACCGCCTCGACAGCCATTAACGCAGTGGTCACCTCAGGCCTGCAAGGGAAGAAGGTGGGAACACGACTGGGTGTGTACAAGTCGAAGAGGCCAGAACCTAAAAGCATCCACAGAACTTCCACTGAGGATCATAAAAAAACACTTGGCACTCGGAATTGCAAGCTGCACTGCAGACGATAACATGATGCATATTTATCATGTCACTGTGCTCTCTAGAGAACCAGAGCAGCAGCGGGTCCAACCTCCTTTCTTAAGTTGGTCACTGGAGTTGCTGTCTAGTAGTCAGGTAGCCTGCTCCCAAAGTTGGTCGTCACAAGTGCCGAAAAGAAATGCGTGAACCAGGGTGGCACAAGTTTCTTTATGAATGCTCGTTTCATGCAACATGGAAATGCTGGGAAGCACACATTTCATATTAGGCTTGGCTAGTGTCAGGCAAAAAAACGCAAATTCAGCAGTGAAATCATAGCTATGCTTTAACAGGTATGCCGATTCCCCTAAACACTAAGCCACTTTGCAGCTAAATTGGCCCAGTGGTTTAGAGGGCCTCGCTTTTAAACCGGAGGACCCAGTTTCGATCTCGACTGCTGCAGACACATTTTGATTGACAAGAAATGCAAAAGGTGCTTGACTGCTGCGCACTGTCAGAAAATGTTGAAGAGATGCAGGCAGCCCAAATTAATGCTGCATCCTTACAACAGCATTACTCGGAGTTCATATTCCACTTCGAGACGACAAAACCCTGAAAATCACATTTTCTTAAAAACTGTGAGTACAGAGCCCCTTTCTTTCTGCAGGCATCAAGAATTTCAACTGAGTGACAACAAAAGGATTTAGTGAAATTTCATCAGATATTTGCTCACATATAAATACCTTATTTTGCTGCCAGAAAATCATGAACATAAATAGAAAAACTCGTAAAATTAATTTTTATTTTTACTGACATACTGTGCGGAGTCCTGCTCAGTGTCACTTCAAGAAAGGAGTGTGCCGTGCATGAATCTTTGCTACCACGCAATCTACTGGAAACAACTTAAATACATGGTCTCTGTTTTTCAATTTCAATTTATTAATTGGCTGTGCGAAAAAAAAAAAGAAACAGGAGAGGGTTTCGATATAAAATTTGTTTGTGTACCCTCCCTCCCGCTCGAAATGTGAATCAATGAGCATCCACAGTACTACTTACAGTGATAATAACTCTGGTCGCTCCCCAGGTGGCACCGAGACCAGCGGAAGGCAGCCAAAATACAGGCCTTCCTGCAGCAATGAATTAGTTTTTTTTTGTGGTCAGGAAGAACAGCAGCACTACAGCTGAATATTCCGTCCCCCATACAGTTACCTAAGAGCAAAATGCTAAGACCACAATGTAGTTGCCTTTGTCACACAACCTGCAGGAGCCATGAAAAGTTGTCTTATCAGAAGTGCCACCGAAAAGACGGTTGAGCATACAAGGCACCAGATAACGACCTGCTCTCAATACACCAACCAGTTTCGAAACACTCACATTTCTTCACTCTTATTGGTCATCCTTTCGAACAAGCGTAATAACAGGAGCGAGGCATTATGAGTGTTCTGATACTAGTTTCGTACTGAGGGCCGTACGTAATCTGGCATTAGGTCTGTTCTAATCTATCATATAAAAACAATAGCTAAAATGACTTTGCAGGTAATGATATAGAGCTTTGGCATATTGTTGCTGCATATCACAAACATGCCGTGCAAAGATGGACCACCTGCTAAGAACATATATGCGGACGGCCCATCGGGACCCAATGAACATGCTGCCTTGGTGGATCATGTATGCAGCACCACGCATGCTGGCACCATGGCAAAAATGGGGCATCAAAATAACACATTGCTCTCTACACTGTGCAGCTTTATATTCTTGAGAGCATGACTGCTGCAAGCATTATGCTCAAGTCTGGCACTGATGTTTTCTGTGAAATGCCCACACAAGCAGGAAAACTCAGCCGCATATATATGGTAGAACCTTGTTGATACGTTCCTGGTTCATCTAGTAGCTGGTTCCCTTCGAAGTTTCCCTCAGGATAGCTGGCGCTCGATGGGAGAGCAGTCACACCTGGTAAAGTGAATGATTAGAGGCATTGGGGTCGAAACGTCCTCAACCTATTCTCAAACTTTCAATGGGTGTACGGGAGGCCTTCTGGGTTGAGGCCTCCCGCTGCGATGAGAGTGCCAAGTGGGCCACTTTTGGTAAGCAGAAATGGGCGCTGTGGGATGGATAGGAATGGGTGACATCAGATCGGATCTTCACGACATGCCAAACAAGGGCACGCCACAGGGATCGGTCATCTCCCCGCTCCTCTTCAACATCGCCATGATTAGAATCGCAAGGGCTCTGCAACAGGTTCCGAACATTGGATACACCCTGTATGCTGATGACATTACGATCTGGACAACCACCGGCTCTCTAGGCCAGAAAGAAGAAACACTTCAAGCAGCCGCAACCTGCATGGAAACAGAGGCCTTTCGATGCGGGCTCCAATGCTCCCCAGATAAATCTGAAGTCATCTGTATACGTGGGTACCACTATACATCACCAGGTAATCTTAGCATCCTCCTGCATGGGGTTCCAATCCGGGAAGTGCCACTCATACGAATCCTGGGTCTCTGGCTCCAAAGCGATAGAAAAGTAGACCACGTGCTCCACCTCCTCAAGAACACAACACAGCAGATCTCTAAAATGATCCACCGGGTGGCAAGAAACAGAAAAGGCATGCGGGAAGAAGACACGATCCGTCTGGTGCAGGCGCTGGTCATCAGTCGCCTCTCCTATGGACTGCCTTACCTCACCCTGCTCCGAAGAGATCTCAACAAAGTAAACGCAATGATACGTGCAGCTTACAGGAACGCGTTAGGCCTCCCACCATACACCTCGAACGTCGAATTGGAAGCTCTTGGACTGCACAACACATTTGAAGAAATTCAAGAGGCTGTCCTCCTGTCCCAAAGGGAACGCCTTCTGTCAACTGAGACTGGCCGGCTCATTCTCGAGCGCGTTGGCTATCCTTCGGACGTACAAGCTATACAGTCAACGACTAACATTCCTGTTCCGTACCGGGCAAGAGTATATGTGTCCCCGCTCCCAAAGAACATGTCTCCAGTCCACAACGAAGGCAGAAGACACGCCCGAGTGAATTATCTTAAACGTGCAGTGGAACGCAGTCCGAAAACTGTCTATGTAAATGCCGCTCTATACGAGCATACACCGAATGCAGCAGCAGCCGTGGTGGTGGGCTCTTCATACACAGAAGTCTCCAGCATGTCCATCCAGCACTCTACTATCACAGAAGCGGAAGTGGCGGCGATCGTACTGGCCATTACCTACGGAGACGCGACCAATCGAGAGCTGCACATAATCACCGACTCACAAGCGGCGTGTCGGCTCCTCCTTGCAGGCAGAATACCTAAAAAATTATCTCGCTTCACAACTAACCCATTGGCTACAACCTCGCAGCTCAAACATCAGATCACTTGGGTTCCGGGGCACTCTGGATTGGAAGGTAATGAGGTCGCGGATAGGCTAGCTCGAGGTCACACAAACCAAGCGGCCACTAATCCCGATCTCACAACCAGCATTCCTGTCCCAGCGACTTACAGCGCGCGACTCAAGTACCTACGGGAACAACGTAGGATTTATCCCCCTCCACACAAGGGTCTAAATGCACAAGAAATGCGTGAATGGAGACAGCTTCAAACCAACACTTACCCCAACCTACATCAATACAACATAACACTACACAGACATATGCCCTTGGTGCAATGACCAGCGCACCGCCTACCATGTCACATGGGGGTGCACAGGCCCCAAACCTCCACACATAAGCATGCACCATACGGAGGCGCAGTGGGAGGCCACTCTGCAATGCTCTGATCTAGAGACCCAGCGTAGGCTGGTAACTCATGCAAGAGCGGCAGCCCAGGCCACTGGGGTCTTGAAATGAAGACTCCACTCACTGCCCCCCCCCTTTTTTTTTTATCTTTTTCTTTTTGAAATAAAGTTTTCTCTCTCTCTCTCCTGGTTCATATGATTTCCCATTTCATACGCTCGAAATAGTGGGCAGTAGAAAGTCTCCCACAGAGTTTCACTATTTTTCTATTTGTTAATATGTTCCCGGCTAACATGGTTTCCCGGTAACTACAACTGAAATTTCGACAAAATGAGGTCGTCGTATAATACGTTTTGCGATCAACTGGACCCCGTGCTCAAATGTGCTCAAGAAATGGAAAACTGCTCTGTGGCACTCACCCGCCTTAGTTGCTTTTCTGGGGTGCCTAGGTGCACAGGGGTGCAGATTAAAAAAAAAAAATCAACAAGCCAACATAAACATTGCCCGGGGGACGCAGCATGAGCAAAAATGCAGCGACTGTAAGCCACCTCAACGGTTTTTTCACATGCCACTGGTGTACGGGGGAGAAGCATTCGAAAACAACCAAGAAAGCAGTCCCAGCTCGTCACTACCTTCTATGAATCAAATTTTTTACTAGATCTCTTCCTCACTTTAGACAACCCAAATACAGACTGAATTCAGTAGGAGCTAGAAAAAGAGCTGTGCACATGTGATGTCTAAACATGCTCATCTAGACTTTTATGCAGTGAAAGTTTCAATTCTAAACGCCTTTGTGCCTCATTCAAAAGTTAAGTTTTTCAAAATTATTCACTTCAAATCATACCTTCTCCTGGAAAATATGTTTTGTTCCCACATTTTTTAAAAGACGTATCAACAACTAGGTTTTACTGCATGTGCCATGTTCTGAATTAAGCTCCTCGACCGAACTTCCTATGAACATTCATCTGACATGCCAAGAAGCCTAGAGAAGGCAAGCGTAGCAGCAGACGTTGCGCAGTGGGATGAGCAGATGAGATTAGGAAGTTTGTAGATAGCAGGTAGCTAGGCTAATGATAGTGATTAGGAGCCAAGCATTGTACTGACCTTCTCTACAAACACAAAAGGCCACAGTGCACCCTGGGAAGTGGACAGCTCGAGAGCAGGGAGCTGCAGAGGACGGTCCACGCGCTCCCGCCAAGACTGCAGCTGCAAAAGAACACAGGGAACAGCGCATGGCATTCAACAGTATAGCACTTAGAACAATGCTGCACAGTTCCTTATAGCTCCCAGATTTCTAACTGGACCCATCCAGAGCTTGTTTGTAGTTTTTCATCGATTTCACAGCATTATTGGTAGTACAGAACGAAATTGGTCGAATAGAGCACAAAAACGACTGGCATGCCAGCACTTGCCATCACATCCCAAAGTTTTAAGGTAGGCAATAAGAAATGATGCTCCCTTCTCTCTTCCTCGACACATTCCAATGTACAAAATAAAAAGAAATCAGGTTGTCACTGCACTCTGCCATTCTTCATCTAGACAGCATCACCTGGGCACGCCCACTGAGACGGTTTGCCTAAATTCCCTCTGTATGTCAGAGGGGCAGGGGTGCCAAAGAGTGTAAATCTGTTGCAAACAGTAGTTTTATCAAATTTTGTAAATTACAGAGCTCATGCAGAGCTTATAAATTTGACTCAAATGCTCGCAAAAACCACTGTATTACAATGTAACCATCAAAATCATTTCAGGGTCCCCTTAAGGGCAACTCTTGTCGTTTTTTCAGTCTCCCGGGATTCTAGTAAAATTTTCATGGTACATTCTCTAAAGTTTTCTGGTCACTTGTAACAAATTTCACAGTACTGCAATGTCTTGTAGCAGCACAAATAAATTTTAAGAATTCCCAATCTGCGGTATCAATCAGGAAGATTTCTACGAGCAACCTTGAGCGCGTAATGCAATTGGATTCAAGAGTGTCTATATTTGCTCTGCAATAAAGTTGAAATCAATACGTCACTCACCTGTCTTCGAAAAATTAAACAGTTCATTCGGTCATTTGTGCAATGCGACTGAGCGTTTACGGTTCGCCTGTGCTGTTTCATTCTAGATACATATTCAGTAAGAAATACTGTATAGCAATTTTTTTTTTTACTTAACTTTCACTGCTTTGTGTTGTAAATGCTTTGTCATTTTTTTTTCTCTCTTTTCATTTCATGTATTTTTCGTATCAATGCTGTTTTTGAGGCAGATGAACATCCGAAGTGCACGGTTAATTAGAGGATTTCGGAACATACTGTTGTAGTGAGTAGTACTTTTAATGTCAGATGAATAAGTATTTAACTGAAAACAGTCTTTTTAATTTACCGCATCCAATAACAACACTGCTAAATTACAAGACCGTTAGTCTAGGAAACCTTCCAGCCCGGCACCATCAATTGCCATTAACGGCTACCTATTGGATCAGTGGCATCCTCTGGCACAGCCAATGAGCACTGCAATTTGTTCGAATCGCGTTAATGACACCAGATGGTGCCACAAGTCCAAAACGTAGCCTATACTTAGCTAATCAAGTCCTCATGCTTGAACAACCACTTTTCTTTTTAAATATACCACTCGTCAACTGCCACCTATGTTACTAGGATGCTACGAGACATATTATTGTTAATAACCCACCCCCAATCCACTACAGAGAACATATCTTGAATTGAATACAACTTTGCCCAACATGTCGATGCAACCAACATGAACTATGTGTGTTACTTTGTTATCACCTTGCTGTCTTGCTGTCACAGGAGCACACGCGCGATTAAAACTAAGTTTCCTCACAATCTGTATTTTGTTTATGCCAACAGAACACGGGACAATGTGCATGCATTCCTGTAGTGAAATAATCTAGGCATCGCACAGAATAGACTGGCAATTTCCTGAAAAACTTTTTTGTACTGAAGAGGGGGATTTTAAAGAATGTGATGACAACAAGAACTTAAAATGTTCGAAAAAACCCCAACGTGTCCCTTCAAGAACTGAGGATAACATCAGAAGGCACACTTCACCCATATAGTTTTCAAAAGCTAGTAGTCAAAAAGAGAGCAGTGTTTAATAAGCTAACGCAGCGCGCACACTAAGCATTTTCTGGCCTTGTCATAACTGAGAAAAGCCACAACTAAAAAAAATCACTAATTGTGCTCTCTCAGATGCTCACTGAGATCTTGCCCATTCACAAGGCAGAAAGTTTTCAGCGCAAAACAGGGATCCTACATATGTATGACAGCGTACAAGCAAGTCGTCACATCTCGTCACATGGTTCTTCTGACAGATTTCTTTGACATTCTGGAAGCAACAAAAAAACTTTTAGCACTGCACCTTTTGCAGACTATTATTCTTGTGCAAAAAAACAAAAAAACGTAGCACAAATGCAGGACAACATCCAGCATTATTTCATTCACTTCTCCCCATGAACACGACTTTCCTGTAGCTCGAGGTTTAGAAAATGCATTATCAACCTTTCAGGCAACAGGGCAGGGTTATAGCATGCATGCATGTATGAGACTGGCATTGCAATCATGGCTGCTCAAGTGTTAAAAAAAAATTATCAGAAAGGTACAATAAGTATTAATAAGTTAGCATTTGCATCGTCCATCTATCTTTTCCTCATGCTGTGCTCTACATGCTAGTGTAAACTAGAGCTGTGCAAAGGCTCGGGCTGGTCCGAAGGCCTGTACCCGGTCCGACCCGTGAGCCGGGCTCGGGCCGCTCAAAAGCCCTTTCACTCGAGCTTGGGCCGGGTCCGAGCTAACATATATTTGTCTCGGGCGGGCCGGGCTGAACATCCCGATCACGAACACATGCAACATTTGTGAAAGCGCGAATACGACCGTAGTGTGATAAGTGTTTAAAATGCACAGAATTTTTCCCCGTCGTTCCCATGCAAGGACTTCAGAGTTTTTTGCCGGTGTCGAGTCCTGCTCGCAGTGAACGAATTTTTGGTAGCCGTCAGTGATCGAGCAGAGGGACCACTTGTGGCTATTTAATTTCGAGCTTCGCATCTCCGCTTTGGTGGTAACACCAGCTCTGATGTTTAGACATCCGTTCCAAAATTCGCGCCACTCTGTTGCCTATCGTACATCTCTATTGTCACTTATCCTTTTTTGGCATGGCCTTGTTTGAAGCGGGACATAGCTTAAAGCATCTGCCGTGCAAGAGTCTTCCTCTTGTTTCTCTTGTGAAAATTTCACATGAAAGGCACACGATCAGTCAGGTGAGCTCGCCGAGTACTTGGCCACAAAATCAACCCCTTGTTTAGGTTTTGAGCTAGCGCAAATTTGGAGAAGGAAACAGGTGCCGAAAACGTGCTTTCCTATAGACAGCCACAAGTTGTAGCACTCAAACTTTAGTGCTACCGGGTTCATTACCCAAGAGAGTCGCAGATGCCCTAATTCAATGGATAACTTTTTTCCCAATACGTTAATTATATGCACGCCCTGTGCCCCATATATTCAGCAAATTTGTCATTTCAAACGTGAGAACTCAACATTTTAAAGTCTTGGACAAACCTATCATCCTGAAATTATTCCCTTTTTCATCGCTTCAACTGCAATTATAGCATGACAGGCCGGGCCTTAAATTTAGGCGCCAGGTTGGGCCGGGCCGGGCTCAGTCCCTATCAGAGTCGGGCCGGGCAGGGCTCGGGCTCAAACTTTCGGCCCGTGCACTCCTCTAGTGTAAACACTTCAAGGCCTCCAGGAGCCTTTACTTGAGTAATGCCGAAAGTTGGGCAAGTTGGTTAACGTTCATGATGGAAAATAGCGCGAAAAAGTACACGAAGGACGGAAGGAAGACACGGACAAGCGCTCGTGTCTTCCTTCCGTCCTTCGTGTACTTTTTCGCGCTATTTTCCATCATGAGCCTTTACTTGACCTGCAGATAATCATAATGGTGTCCGCTCACGTTGGTGTCATCCAGGCAGCTCGCCAAGGCAGCAGCCAAGGCCTTGTGAGGTGGTAGTGGCACGTATCCCGCCAAGCGCTGTGCCCGCTTTTCACACGTGGGGAAGCGCCTGTATAAGAGTATTGCATTTTGAAGGGACACCAGTTCTAAACCATTCCCAGTCCCAATGCACAGGTGACAGCCCACAGCCACTGCTCTTCCTGTACCAATGTGATATGGCTTCGCACAGAAGAATCTAAAGACCCTGTAGACTTCCTTAAAATGTTTAAGCGCATCGCAACGGTAAATACCATTGACAAAATAAAAAGCCACAAATGTATCTTCACCTCCCTCCTAAAATACAGTGTTCTGCAACTTTATTGGAACTGGTTCCAATAGAGTTGCAGAACACTGTACATATGCTTGTTCCAAGGTTGGGACCAAACCACCCTGTGCGTTTTCTGACTTACACAAACAAGTGCACAAGGGGAAGGACAAATGCTACATGACTCTTAATTTATTTCTGATTTTCCGAGAATCCTGCAACTGTTGATCTCCCAGCGTTTTTGCTGCCGTAGCAATTTTTCGGGTGAAGAGGCGACAGCAATGCACTTGTTGTCCCCTTCTTAAGATCAGCTGAACTAAACTGCAGCAGGTGGCACAAAGCTTCAAAGAAACCCGGTGCCACTGACTTTGGCATTTACTTCTGTAATAATTAGCAACTTCAGTAATGCAAATGCTGGCTCAAAAAAACCTTCATCAGATTTTCAGGCAAGTCTTGTAACCACAAGAGGAAGGGATAAGAAAGGATGAAATACCAGCGATGTTTACGATACAGTGAGTAACTTTTAAGCGCCCTTCTCACGAAGGAACGGAGATTGAACTCGATCCGTTCAGGAAAACCGTGAAATCCAGCATTCAGACCGCGCCCTTAAATGAAGCGGAGTGTACACTAGTAACGCTGGTATCACCTGTAGTAAACGGTCGTAGCAGCATCCTTGTGCGGTATGCTGATGATACACAGCGCTCGCATGCTCATCTTGGCACTGTTCCGAAAGAACGCCCAGCACGGAGCAGCAGTTCGAATCCTTCTACGGAACGACACAGATATTCCTCAAGAACATGTAGACAATGTAAGGCGAAGGACGCCAATGAGTGGTTCAAATTTCCGTTGCAGCATTAAGGACTGAAGAGTTCGCGCATAAAGTTCGCATGCAAGACACAGCCCGCTCAGCTGTTAACACATAACCAATTTGTAAATACAAGCACGTGACAGACAGTATAGAGAGATGAGTCAAGGCCAATGGATGAATACCATGAATAGTCTCAAAAGAGTCTATGACAAAATGTAAAACTATGACTCAATTATTTCTATTAAAATTACTGAAGCGTTTTAAGCATAATACATGCAGTGATGGTAGCAAAGTTTGGGATACACATCAAGGCAAGATGTGTGCGAAAGGCCATGTATATAGTGAATTAGAATACTGTTCTAATTTACGTGTACAAGATAAGTGTACTCTACGTAAAGTGGCGTAAACCACAATTAAAATTAAGCCCAAAATTAAAACTGTTAAAACTATGTTCCTGTCTTGTAACTTCTGTTAAATGCAGCTGAAGCCGTCGCATGAGAAGCGCCACACTTTCGATGCGACTATTGAGAGAAACATCGAGTGATTTAAAAAAAAAAAAAAAGAAAGGAGAGAGACGGCGCAGGCGCAGGTGCGTATGTGGACCGCAGCGTGCAGTGTGACGTGTGTAAGGTGTGACGAGCGCGTGTAGTGTGTGGGAACTGCTGCGGAGCCGGCTGTCATCAATCGAGGAGCTCGAGCCTCCAGCTTCAGCGCGCTATCGCGAGTTCTCGACAGCTGCTAGCGCGTGTCGAAACTGATCCGCGAGACGTCACAGGTGAGCGTCTGTTCAGCCGCGCCGGCAATGCCGCGGGGTTTTCATCTTCCCTGGTCGTCCTCGTTTTTTTCCTCGCTCGTCCCCCGCGTGTACACGTGGCCTTAACTGACCTGGCCAGCTGGAGACGCCACTTTGATTGCGAGCGGCTCGCTGTCACTTTCACAGAACAAACTCCGAGCGGCACAATCATCTGTTGTGTGGACACTGTCATTTCTTGGTGGTAGTTATGAATAGCGCGTTATCTCGAGCGCCTGATCTTTACTCCCTCATGCGACTCCGCTGGGCTCATCACTGCGCCTTCCAAGTGGTGCCTGCTGTTAACCCCTTCAGAAATTAGAATAAAGTTTTGCCTAATTCTTGAGTTACCTTCCTAGCATTCATATAGTTTCCGGTTGCTGCTTCTCGTGTGGACGAAAATTGCTCGCTGATTTTTTCGGACTCTTGCTTGCTGCGGCGCCACGGGAAGTTTTTCCTTTGGCCGTTTTATTATGCACGCACCAACCAGTTAGGGCGAATATGCAGTCGCCGTTTTGCTTTTCTAATCGCTCCTAAAGCTATGTGGCTAACACCTGTGCTTAATTCGCAAAAGTTCTCTGTTCTTAGTGCATAAAATTTATTGGGACAAGTAGGGACGAGGAGGTTCGTCGGTCGTCTTTGCAGCTATCGCTCATGGTGCTGTTCGGTTCGGAGAGCGAAGAAATCGAAGAACTTGCTACGAAACCTTCCTCCTTGACCGGCCTTCTCCTGTGCTTTCCAGTTTTGTTGGCTATGCAGCATAGTTTAGCTAGCGTTTGGACGTTAGGACGTTTCAGTTGTAAAGAATCACCTGAATTTGCTTTCCTATCAATAGAAATTATCTTAAATCATGAGGAACTGAAGTTTTATTGTTTGCACTTTTATTTAAAGAAACCAGTGTAATACTGCTGTCACACGGGCACGGCTGAACTCCTTTTAACTCCCTTCAACCAAGGTAGTCTTTATCTCAATGGAGATACGCACCATGTCACACGGCAGTCCTTTAGGAAAGGAAGTTTAAGGAAGTTCCTAGCGTAAGGAGTTCCAATCATCTCCCTCGAGCAGGTAAAGGGAGTACTCTGGTTCCCCGCGAGCTTTATGCAAGTTTTAAAAGAAGTACTTATGCATTAATTTTGCGTTTTTAACGAATTTTAATACTGCAGCATAACGCAAAGCATGGAAAAAAAGTAAATGTGCAAAAATCCAAGCATGCACGCAAGAATTTCACAAGCACATTGTGGCCAGCAGAACAGACAAACACGATATGCTAGTAAAAGTAACAGCGCATTCCTTTCACATGAATAAAGATACATTTATATTTTAAAGTCAATTCAAACTGTTGAAAAGAAAGCAGCTAAAAATTATTTCACATGTTTTTAACTTGATTATTTTATATGTATACACAAAACGAACAGCGCCTAATGGGACCCCGACGGCGTCTCGGAGAAGCTGGTTCTTAGCCGTGTGACACGGCGACAACTCCTTTAGGGCTGAACTCCCTCCGTGGTCCTTTATGGAAAAGAAGTTCGAAGGAGTTGGAACTTGCCCGTGTGACAGAAGTATAAGGCATCAGCAGATGCAGCTCTATGCTAAGATGCTAGATGGTAATTAACGTGAATATGTCAGAAGTAACTACAGTTAAAATCCATATAACCATAGCCAGACATTTGGCTAAGAAGTAATGTTTTCAATATTCTTCTAAAGCTTTTGTAATTTAAATGCATATGATGGGGGTGGAATTGCTGCCATGGCCTGTTAGCAGTGGCCCATTCTTTGGTCAAGATTTTATCCACTGTGGATATCTAGAAAAGCAGTGTAGCTTTCTTTCATAGAGAATAATTGTAAACATGGAGGTTGAGACTCTTAGTAACTGCAAATCATCTCAATCTTGTAACTATTTGTTCTACTGCTATAACAAGGTGAAGTTAGGGTTCTTAACTAAATCGAAAGTAAAGTTGATGCCTCGCGTTTCGTAAAGAATCGTAAAGAACCATAGTACTTATAGGGAAACTTATATGGCCCTCATCATCCCTCATAAACTTAGTGCATAGATATTCTCGAGTGGGCCTTTAGTCTTGTTCAATCTTTAAGGTGTTATCTGGATGAAAGATAAGTGTTTCACATCATGTTTCACAAGATCCAAGAACTGAATGCTACCTTTCGATTTGTTTTCAACGATAAAATTTATCTGCTACTGTGCATCCCAAGGAAGGTTCCAAGGAAGCTTTGTATATGATGCTAGTGTTGAGTGTGAAAAAACGCCATCAGTATACTTCAAGGACACTTTTGGATGTGGCGTAATTGAACCTGCGCGTTTCCTTTCAATAGCTGCTATTGTCAGGCCAGCAGTCGTGACAGAGATTGATGCTCCCTCCGCAGTTGCAAAAAGTGCACTGCTGTAAGTGAAATGCATGTCGGCGAAGCAAGGGTGTGAAGGAATCCGCTTATCTTGTTGACGTTAAATGATGTGCAGTCAGGAGATTATTCTCTTTTCAGGAGCTCTTCGCTAGTGTCTGCAGCAAGGTGGCTGGAATACTCAGGAACGAAACACAGATATAAGATGAAACAAGCATACCACTTTCTTCCGTAATTACAACTTTGACTGTTTCAAGAAAGACTTGCTACTTTCTTTATTAGAATTTTTAATGTCAGACCGCTCTTCTACTCCCTGAAGCCATAATTTTTTTGGGTAGTGGTAAGTGGCAAAGCAGCGGCACCGTAAAGTTAACTGATGTTACCAAGGTTCCGCTTTTGTGAATCTTTAGCAAGCCTTATTTCACAGGAGACGATACTGTCCAAGGTGGGAGACCCTTGATCATATTGAAAATGGTTTTTGAAACCTAGGCTGCATCTTTGAAGCCTGCTGTTTGGTCAGCTTGCAGTAGGTTGTTGCATGTGCAAGAGTGTCTATTCCATTTATAGGCTTTGTGCAAAAGCCAACTGTGATAGTCAATTTTCCATTTTTTGTAGGGAAGATTGGCATATTTTTTTTTTTCTCGCATTTACTCTAGGGTTTTATGCTGGGCTTCAAATATATTGTCCTTACGGAGTGGCTTTCGCATTCACATAACCTTACTGACGGCATTTGTTTTAACATTTTCTTGAGTTCTTGATCAGGAAGGCTTGTGGCTCTTTCCATGACATAAATATCTTCCAGGTATTGCCTTATTGCCATCGAAAGCCTGGCTAAAAATTAATTTTTTTTTTTTTCTAAGCAAGGTGCATAGCCTTTTTTTTTTTTTTTAAATCTTCTGCTTTTCTTGTGGTTCACTGCATCCTTTAGTTAACAGAACAGCTAGGAGGTGCTACCCAAAAGTTCAGAGAACTTTATCATAAGATAAAATTAAATGATGCTCACTGCAATCTCTAGTTTGCATTGCACCCTTCAAAGTAGTCACGTTGAATATGTACATATCAATCCCAGTGTTTCTAAAAAGTTTGAGTCGAGGAACTTGTGTAGTTCCTTCTTATTCTCTTTCATTTTGTTGAATTGACACCCTTTCAGCATGTATGAATTTCAGGAACAATAAGAAGTCACAGTGGTCAGGGTGATGCAGGTTAGGCGAGTGTGGAAGGACTGAAATTGTTCTCAAAGTTGGAAACTGTTGAACGACAACTGATCTGTAAACGGACAAATTTTCTCAGTGGAACAGCTAGTGGTTGGTTTCCCTCTTGTCTGGATGCCTGTGTCAAATGTCCACCCTTAGGGGCTTCAAAGCCTCACTGTAATAACGCTTGTTATTGATGGTTTATCATGTAACTGTAATTTGCTTGTTGATAATATCATGAGCGTTGAAGAAAACAGTCAGCACGGGCTTGAGATGACTAGACACTGCATAGAGAAATTCTGCTGCGACAGCCACTGTTTTATTTCTGGATCACAAGTGTATGCCCGCAAATAGTCACCACTTATGATATTGAAGATAAAACCGACATTCTCTTGAGTTGTCTGTGTTCTGTGAAGACAAACACAATGGAACATCTGTTCACTGCTGAGCAGTCTTGCAGAAATGTATCTCATGTTTAAGACTTATTGGAAAATGCGCTGAGCAGCCTTGTATGACAGACTTACAGCATCTTGGACATTGTGGGAAGTTCACCTACAACCTGCGGATAGTGTCAGAAACTCGTGCTACATTTTTGGTGTTCTGCTTGGGGACGATCATCCACAGTGCTCACTGTTATGGACAGACAATTATTCTTATTTGCAGCATTTTTACCACATAAACGTCCTGAATTGGCACATAGAATTATCTCCGAAAGCATTCTCTAGTGTGAGATTAGTTTCAACAGCATTTTGTGAAGTTTGAAAGTCTGTTTCATCAAGTGAAAAGAAACATTCACTGAAACATAATCTTGAATTAAACAGAACAATGCACCCTCTCACCTACATTGCTTCTGGCACACTTATACCTAAAGCAGGCTGCTCAGGACTTACTGCGCTCATGTTGCATACGCTGTTCAAAATCATCCAGCTTCTTGGCAGCACCTAGTATCTGCGTCTTGGGGAAGACATCATGCATATGAAATTCAAACTGCTGTTTTGAAAAAGAAAGCCTTTGGCTCTAGGCAGTTCAAGTTGCACATGTTTGTAGAAGTAGTCCTTATACCTTTGTCATGGAAAATAAGCATTACAGAGTATATAACCTTCTTTGTCGTAGTTGGTGTTTTACTCGAAGTCTGGCATGCCTGTATAACAGGAAAGTCAATTAACTGCAACCTTGATAGATGCGGTTTTTTTGCAGGTATATGCTTACAAAGTTTGGGTTTGAAAAGGATTTAGTCGAAAGTTTGTGATGTCTTTGTTGCTGTCTTGTCTGGGTGTTCAATTCTGGGCTGTCAGTTATTACAGAAATGAGCTTTCCTTGCTGGGCCTACTTTCTCTTAACAAAGATATAACATGTCATTAAGTGAGTCAGAACATCAGTTAGTATCGTGTGCAGCATTACAAATGTTTAAATGGTGTGAAGTTCGTGAACTAGTGCCAGTGATCCGTGCATGTTTGCAGTTTCGTTTGAGCTGCTTTATGCCACGCTCATTTCAGCCTAGCCCAGGATTTGAGACATTTAAGAAATGATAAGCAAATAAATAAATTTGGAGACCTTCAAAAGAGGCCAGTGAAGGTGGCAATGTAAAACGAAAAATGCCAAACGCACACAAACGGCTTCACAGTCTGGTTTTTTTTCATCACTGTGTGCTTACATCCAATGAAAGCACATCAACCAGCACGAATTAAAGGAAGTCATACGTAATAGATTGAGAAGGCGAGTATGCATGTTGAGTTGGGAGCAAAAATTGCGAGATAAACAAACCCCCGCACGACATCTCTAGTGCCTGTGAATCAGGGATTTCCCGTGCTGCCTGGCTTAGTGCTGCAAGATATTGTCATTCGTTGCCTTCCTCTGGCGATCTGCCTTTTTCACAAGATATGGAGCCTTCTGGGGAGCGGGGAAAATTAACCTGCTACTGGTACAACTCAAATACTCTTGGAAGGTGTGGCCGAGTTCTAGTTCTGTGCGGGGGGGCCAACAGTGGCGGTGTGATGAGTGTGTGCTTGACAGCTGCTGCCGTCTGTTGCATTGACCTGTCACAACGTGAACTACACATGCACAGTTACCGATTTGTTTTCAACTGGTTGGAGATGGAGGGAGAGAGGGATGCATGCTTAGAGCAGCCATACGATGCACGCAGATTCTAAGCACACTGTGTGGAGGGACAAAAGAAAAGGCACGCCGACCACTCAGAAGCTTAATTCTTGTGCATAGTAAATCTTGGCTCCCAACTTACTTACGCACAGTGGTGAGGTGACATTGTCATTACTGTGGCAGATGGGGCAGCTCCTCTACCGTGATTGAGACTGAGAAAATGTCAACAGCTCGCTCCACGTTCTTATGTATAAATTTGTTAATGTGCACTGCGATTTTCCTTTCTACCATCTTCATCCTGTGTTACAAGTGATAAAAGGTTGATGATGCCTTAGTGGCAGCAAGAAGACACAAGCATTCTCTCCTGGTAAATACAATTACCTTTAGTGACAAGTGTTGGTTGAGTGCAGAGATATTGCTCGCTTTCTTTGCCTCCTGCGACTTCCTCCTGCCAACTTCTTTCTTGCATTGTAGTGAAGAATGATGGGCCTGGTGTCACGTTGCAGGTATGCGGTGGTGTGGGACCCTCCTGGTAGCCCTGGCGCTCAGCTGGCGCAGCGATGCGCAGATGCAGCAGCAGCACCAGCAGATGCACCAGCAGATTGGCATGCACCCCCAGCAAGGGGCAGGTGTGCCCCAGATGCAGGTGCCTCAAATGCAGGTGCCCATGCAGCAGCAGCAGCAGGGGGCCTATGGCCAACCTCAGCAGCCCCAGCAGTTTGGCATGCCCCAGCAAGGGTGGGTGTTCTGCACTCACTTGTCAAGGGTGGATGGAATGTGGTTCCAGCTAAGAAAGATCCTCATATCTTGCACATGCTACTCTAGTTCTAATGATGCATTGTGTACTCCATTCTGATAATTGAGCTATCATTTGATGATCATTTTTTTATATTAATATTTTGTTTTACTACACAGTTGTGAAGGCAGGTCAGTGCTGGCAGTCCTTTGTATGCAAGTCTTAATTCACAAAATTCGGCTTAAGCGCTGCTCGTGCTTGGAAGAGAGTGACATAACCATACTTCTTGGGTACAGGTTTGAACTGAGACTCCTATAACCTAGGGTCTTCTTTTGTGTAATACTAGACCTACACTTACGCTACTATAGTCCTCAGGGTGAGGATAATTTTCTTCTTTATCTTCAAGATATTTTGAACTTTGAGAATGCTATGAAGTTGCAACCATAAGTCTCGCAAACACAATGATGTTTTGACATTTTTGACCAACTGTGGTCTTCTGGGGAAATTGTGATACCAGGATCGTTCAGCTACCGGCAGACCGCTGCGAAGGATTTTCTGCATGTTGTGTTGTCTTGTTGAAAGAAATTTCATTGCTCAAAAATGGTGTATGATAGGCTTATAAGAGGCAGTTTATGACCTGAGTGAATGCTTTGATTATAAAACTGAAATTAAGTATCCACTTTCATCACTGACCGATACTGCTATGGTTCTGGTTATGCTGCGAATTTTTTGATTCTCGATGAGGGTGCCACGGCAGTCTTGGCATTGCTGTGAGAAACTGTCAGTGAAAGTTCAGAGATGCCAGATTTGCTAGGAATGCATTCAGATAAGTTCACTGCACTTTTTCACATATGGCTGTCAGCATTCACTTAAGGCAAGTCTGCTGCCTTTTGCCACTGCTCTAGTCTTCTTTTAATATAGTATTAGGTAAAAAATAAAAAATAACGAATTAAGCACCTATGCTTCAGTTACCCTCCCATATGGTTCTTCAAAAAAGTTAATTGCTGGGCTAGTTGGTTTTCCTTTGCTCCAATATCAATTAGCACAAAAAACATTAAAAAATGCACAAAAGTGTGTTTCTTTCGTCATGTGTATTTTACACTAAATGATAATAGAAGGAATGCCGCATAGTCTTTTCATTTGTGTATATATATACTTTTTCATGCATCCAAGGAGTGTTTTATGAGCATGACACTGGCAGTGTATAGTATATGCTGGGTTACAATTATACCATGGTGTTAGCATCACTCGAAGAGGAGGTCCGTTTTTTGACTGCCTCAGCTCTGAGAAGACCTTGCAAACTATGCCGTTGCACTTTGCAACTTCTGCATGATAGTCGTTCACAGTGTAGCTGAGCTGTCTCTTCCTGCCCTTGTCACACAGATATGCACCTCAGCAGCAGGGTATGGTGCCTCAACAACAACCCGGCATGGTCCCACAACAGCAGCAACTGGGAGCTGCTCCTCAGGTTGCCCCTGGCGGAAGCTTCATTCGAGAAAAGTCACATGTCCAAGACCGGGCGTAAGTTGTTGACACTCACAATCTTTGCATCCATTTCTGATTGTGCTGCTCACGGTTTACTGATCAAATGGAGTTTTTTATGTGGCAGGAAGCAAACGTCGCAATTATTAAAAGTGTTTGTCTCTAGAAGAAGGCTCCCAAACTTAATTCTGATGCTCCAAAATTCTCTTTATAGTCTTCAAACGCTCCCAGATGGCTTTATTACTGCTCGCCGAGTTGCTCCGAAATATTCTAGCCTGCTTCCACACCTGGGGTCTGTGAGAGAATAGGACATTTTAAAATTAAATATTAATATGCTGGACCACGCGAGACCGCTAAAAATCGTTTTTTCAAATATCGTTCTAATGAGAAACTTGGGGTTGTAAGCCAATGATCAAACCTAGGTACAAGATGATGTACACACCTTGGCAATAAGCAGGTGTGCAGACAAAATCATAGATGAAAATGCTGCACTAAGTTCAAGGCTGCTTTATTTGAAGAAATCAGTTTTCTTCTGCTGCATGCAACACACACGACTACACACCACACTACACCTTCCACATAGGGCAGCACCTCATCGGATATGTCACTGCACTGGGCGATGAAAGTGCGGACTAGTGCGAACTTTGTTCGTGTGCAATAAAACATCAGAGTTGAATACAATGACCTCATCCTCAGTGTTTAGTGAAACTTGGCAGCTTTGTCTCTTCTTGCAAAATGTTTGCAACGGTCGATGGTGCAATGACAAGCCTTCTGCAGAGGCCAATATTTCTTTCCTGCATCAGTTTCTTGCAATGTGGCCATTTTCTCTTGTAGCGAAAACGGCTTTCACTTTTTCTTATCATCGCTGGCTGCATTCATCGCCGTATCTCGCACGAATTTTGCAGTAAGATTATCTGCAATCAAAAAATACCTGGCCACACTTGCAAATAGTACAAACTACTATAACTGGCGAACGACACACAGAGAGAAAAAATGGAGGGCGGCTAGCCCCATTGCCACTTAACCACAGCTTATAGAAGAAAAAATAAATTTCGTATATTATTCTGAAATATGCACTATGCATAGATGTAAAATATTGAAAATCACTTGATGATTTAAAAACTGCGTCAAATTTAAAAATTCATTAATTTGGGGTTCATAGCAATGTGGTTTGACTATACGGTTGTTATAGGTAACAGAATTGCTGGTTTGAGCGTAGTTTCTGCTGTCTGGACAGCTGATCTATGGCTTAATGTTGGAACTGAGCACCACAACTGCCTCTGCAGTCTCACCTGGCCAATGTATATTGGATGTCTCATCAAGGGGAATTGAACGTGTTAGCCTAAATGGTAGTTTCAGAATGCGAGCTTGTTTGTCCCAAGTGCTTCTCTGAGCTTCTTCGACGACAGGCAGCAGCCTCAATAAGTGGAGCCAAATCTCTCTTCTTCGGAACGTTGCTGTGCAGGCACATTCAGGAGCACCTGAGCGAGATGCTGGGCCCCAACCAGGACATGAGCAAGATGAGTGAAGAGGAGCTGCAGTTCCACTACTTCAAGCTGCACGATAATGACGACAACAACAAGCTCGACGGCCTCGAGCTCATCAAGTCCCTCATCCACTGGCACGGTAAGACTGACGAACTCTCACCCAGACCAGTTTGCACCCTCCTCTTCCTCCTTGGTGGTGCATTCTGTCTCTATAACACGGTGGTCTCGTGTGGGCTTTTCACACAACAATGATGATAGGTGTGGCAGAAGGGTTGACAGAGGAGGGGGTGAGTGTGTGGGATCGTTTACACAGTGCATCTTCTCCGCACCAAAAAAAAATATAAAAGGGTAGGACTAAAAATTAATGGGCGGAGGAAAGTAATATTCAACAGCCTTGAAAAATAACGGTAGTTTACAATGGGTACTGAAGCACTGGAAGTGGTAGGCGAATATATCTGCTTAGGGCAGGTAGTAACCACAGATCTGAACCATAAAAGGGAAAAACTAGGAGAATAAGGTTGGTATGAAGAGCATTTAGCAAGTACTCGCAGATTATGACTAGCAGCAGCTCACTGTATCGCTTGAGAGGAAAGTATACTAGAGTTGCATCTTACCTGTACTCACTGATGGGGCTGAAATGTAGAGGCTAACAAAAACGGTCATACTTTAGGTGGCAAAGAGCTATGGAACAAAAAATATTGTGCCTGAGATGTGGATTTAATAGTTCGTTTGAACGTCTAGCGCTGCCAGTAATTCGGGCAGAGCAGGGTCGAATTGCCAGCCGCAGGGCACAGCTTCAGCACGAGAGATGGGCGCCGGAGCCAAGCGATGGTGATGGCGATGCCGCAGCATTTTCCGTTCTTTGTCTTCTTTACATTTCCCCCACGTGAAGAAGTCGCCATCCTGGCGACTCAGGGAGAAGAGACGACCAGAGGGTTGTAATATGGCTTGAGGCGGCTAACGTGGACAATCTCGCGGCCGCGACGGCGGTGGTCGGAAGAAGGGGTGACTGGCTCGATGACGTAGTTCACAGGGGATGTGCGTTCCAAGACGCGATAAGGTCCGTGGTATTTGGTGTCTAGTTTGTTGGTGGCAGGAACGCATAGCCAAACGAAGCTGTCGGCCTGGAACGTGGGAGCAGGAGTATCGGTATCATGCTGATCTTTGCGATAGCCTTGAGTGTTGGAGGTAAACGTGCGAGCTAGCTGACGGCATTCCTCGGCCTTCTGTACAATGTCTGACAAAGCACTGTACTCAGAGGCATCTGGATGGTATGGCAAAATTGTGTCCAGAGTACATGATGGTTCACGGCCGTATAAGAGGAAGAAGGGCGAAAAACCAGTTGTTGCTTGGGTGGCAGTGTTGTACGCGAACGTTACGAATGGCAGTACTTGGTCCCAGTTCGAGCTTCCAGATTCAGATGTAACATACATTGCGAGCATGTCCCCAAGCGTACGGTTGAAGCGCTCCGTGAGGCCATTTGTTTGCGGGTGGTACGCAGTTGTAGCTCGATGTATCGATTTACAAGACGACAGGAGCTCTTGGACTACTTCGGAAAGAAAGACACGACCTCTATCACTCAGTAGCTCGCGGGGGGCGCCGTGTCGAAGAATGAAGTGGTGCAGAAGAAAATGGGCTACCTCTCGAGCTGTCGCCACGGGAAGTGCAGCAGTCTCGGCGTAACGGGTCAGGTGGTCGACGGCGACGATGACCCATCGATTACCAGCGGCACTGCATGGTAGCGGACCATAGAGGTCGATTCCCACGCGATCAAACGGGCGAGCTGGACACGGTAAAGGCTGAAGAGGGCCAGCAGGGTGGCGAGAAATCTTGCGTTGTTGACAGGCGGTACAAGAGCGAATGTAGCGACGTACGAAATTGTACATTCCCCGCCAGTAGTACCTTTGACGAATTCGATCATATGTTTTGAGGACGCCGGCATGAGCGCTTTGCGGGTCACTATGATGGTGGGCACAAACCTTGGAGCGGAGGTGGCGCGGAATGACAAGAAGCCACGTTCTGCCGTCTGAGTTGTAGTTCCTTCGGTAGAGAAGGCCTTCCCGAATGGCGAAATGGGAGGCCTGTCGGCGGAGTGCCCGAGGATGCGTAGCCGCGGAAGTAGTGCCAAGGATATCTAGCAGGTTAGAAACCCAAGGATCTTGTCGTTGCTCGAAAGGCATATCCTCAATGGTGAGTGCTGACAAGAGTGTTTGAGGAGGGGACGATGAGTTAGGCGAGCACACCGGTGACCGAGAAAGAGCGTCGGCGTCAGAGTGCTTGCGGCCAGAGCGGTACACTACACGGATGTCGTATTCCTGAAGCCTGAGAGCCCAGCGCCCGAGACGGCCAGACGGATCCTTGAGGGACGCGAGCCAGCAGAGAGCGTGATGATCTGTAACTACCTCGAAGGAGTGGCCGTATAAGTAAGGGCGGAACTTCGTTACAGCCCACACGATTGCTAAGCACTCCTTTTCGGTAACGGAGTAGTTGGACTCGGCTTTGGTGAGAGCACGGCTGGCGTAGGCGACAACGTATTCGGAGAAGCCAGGCTTGCGCTGGGCGAGGACGGCGCCGAGGCCGACACCACTGGCATCGGTGTGAAGTTCTGTAGGTGCAGTAGGGTCGTAATGGCGAAGGATTGGCGGTGACGTTAGAACATTGCGCAGTGTCGCGAATGCATCATCGCAGGCTGGCGACCAAGAGGAGAGGTTAGGGGTGCCTTTCAAGAGCTGTGTAAGGGGGGCTATAATGGTTGCGAAATTCCGAACAAAACGACGAAAGTACGAGCAGAGGCCCACGAAGCTTCGCAGTTGTTTCAAAGTGGTCGGTTTCGGAAAGTCAGCGACGGCGCGCAGCTTCTCAGGATCAGGCAGAACTCCATCTTTACACACAACATGTCCGAGTATTGTGAGCTGGCGGGCACCAAAGCGGCACTTTTTGAGGTTCAGTTGAAGACCGGCGGGGGTTAGGCAGGTGAAGACCTGGCGAAGTCGAGTCAGGTGGGTCGGGAAGTCGGTTGAAAAGACGACGATATCATCAAGGTAGCATAAACAGATGTTCCATTTCAGGCCGCGCAGTACAGTGTCCATCATTCTTTCAAATGTGGCTGGGGCGTTACAGAGTCCGAATGGCATAACATTAAATTCATATAGTCCGTCTGGAGTAATAAAGGCGGTCTTAGGACGATCCGCCTCTGCCATGGGCACCTGCCAATACCCGGAGCGTAAATCGAGTGAGGAAAAGAATTCTGCGCCTTGCAAGCAGTCTAGGGCATCGTCGATTCGTGGGAGGGGGTACACATCACGACGAGTGATTTTGTTGAGACGGCGATAATCAACACAAAATCGTATGGAGCCATCCTTCTTTTTAACTAGGACCACAGGAGACGACCATGGGCTACAGGATTCTCTAATTATTCCGCGTTGGAGCATGTCATCGACTTGTTGGGCAATAACACGGCGCTCAGTCGGCGACACACGATACGGCCGCTGATGGAGAGGTGGATGAGCGCCAGTGTCGATGAGGTGGGAAATGGTCGTCGTGCGGCCCAAGGAAGATTGCGGGATGTCGAAGGAGGAGCGGAATTGGTGTAGAAGGTCAAGAAGTTGCTCGCGGTGGCGCGGCTCTAGAGCGCTGTCCACAGAATGGTCAAAAAGGTCCCGCTGTAGCGGATCGGAAGCCACACGAGTTGGGGTCAAGGCGTCAACTTGGCAAACAGGGAATGACACATCATCAAAGGCGAACAGAAGGTCCACGGGCTCGATGCGGCCAAGGCACTCCCCTTCGATCAACATAGCGGGAGACGCAAGAGGATTGGCTACCAGAAGTGTGCTAGCGCCGTTGTTCATGTCAAGGACGGCAAACGGCAGCGGTAAGTGGCGGCGGCGGCAGACAACGTTAGAGGGCACAAAGAGGACTGTCGCGGCGGTGGTAAAAGAGGCAGTGAGGGGAACCAGAACAGCGCTTCCGGGTGGGATGGTTGTGTCATGAGCTACGAGGAGTTTGGTCGCAAAACGAGGACACGGCTCGTGGAACAGGGCATCAGACGGTGCATCACTCGATTCAATGAGCTCTACTTGAGGACTGGCGCAGTCAATGATAGCATGATGCTGGGACAGGAAATCCCAGCCGAGAATGACGTCATGAGAACATGTGGGGAGAACGACGAATTCGATGATGTACAAGGCTGCAGCAATGACGACGCGAGCAGTGCAGATAGCTGTCGGCTGTATACTGTGAGCGGATGCGGTACGAAGCGATAGTCCCTCGAGAGGCGTAGTCACTTTTCGGAGGGAGCGGCAGAGTTTTTGGCTGATAACTGATACAGCGGCACCGGTGTCGACGAGCGCAAGAGTATGAACACCTTCAACGATGACAGCAGTAACATTCGCGGGATTAAGACGAGGACTTTGAAATTCTGTCGAATACGCAGTTCGTGCCTCGCGAACTGCGGCGGTTAGTTTTCCGGCTGAGTAGCGGGTCGTCGGCGCATTGGCGAAATGGAGCGGCGACGTGGTGATGGCGAACGACGAGGCAGGAAGTCCGGAGGGTCAGGGGATGCTGTTGGAGGACCCGATGGGACGGGGAATTGGGGGGCCAAATAAGGTGGCGCAGGCCGCGCAGCAAAGGCCATATTTATTCGGCGCCGGCAGTAGCGTGTAGTGTGCCCAGGGATGCCGCAGTGGTAGCAAATAGGCCTGTTGTCTGCAGTGCGCCATGGAGATGGTGTCTGACGCAAGGGGGGAGCAAACGCTGTTGGTGCCGAACGCATAGGGGGCGAAGCATAGGCATATGCTGGCTCAGGAGGTGGACTTGAAGTAACTTCGGCATATGAGCGACGCAATACCTGGGGAGGAGCCGGCGCGAATGCTGGAGCATAGCTCAGTGGCGCAACGCCGGACGATGAAATTGTGGGCGTGGGGAACGGCATTGAGGGTGCGACCGGAGGTGATTGAGGAACAGAATTAGGGAGGACTTCAGATACATGCTGTTGGATTGCACGGCGAAGCTCCGGAACAAGGCCAGTTGGTGACGACTCCTTAACATATGGCTGCAGGGACAGTTGTCGTGCGACCTCCTGACGTACAAAAGCCTTGATGTTTTCAGAGAGGCTAGATGACTCCCTCTCCGCGGCTAGTCCAGCAAGTGATGCTTGAGGCTGGCGAATCAAAACACGCTCCTTGCGGAGTTCGTCGTAGCTTTGACATAGGTCGTAGATTTCCTTGACCGTCGTGGGGCCTTTGGCGACGAGCATGTTGAAAGCGCCGTCATCAATTCCTATGAGGACATGACGTATCTTAACGGCCTCGGTCATGGTCGGGTCAACGCGACGACACATATCAACAATGTCCTCAATGTAACTGGTGAACGTTTCACCGGGTAGCTGCAGTCGCGACCGAAGACGCTGTTCCGCGCGGAGTTTTCGGACGGCGGGGCGGCCAAAGACATCAGAAAATTTCGTCTTGAAACTCGCCCAGGTAGTAAAGTCCGACTCGTGGTTTCTAAACCACAGATTAGCGACGTCGCTCAAGTAAAAGATGACATTGGTGAGCTTACGGTTGTCGTCCCAGTTATTGTGACGGCTGACCCGTTCGTAAGTGGTCAGCCAATCGTCGACGTCGTCATCGCTGCTTCCACTGAAGGTAGCGGGGTCCCGTTGACGAATCGCACCTGTGCAGGTGACGGGCGGAGGTAGGTGCAATGAAGTCGGCTCCGTCATTGGTGTAGTCAACGTTCTGCTGCGAAGTTCCAGGGCGAGATGGGTACAGGGAACCTTAGATTGACCTCCACCAAGTGAGATGTGGATTTAATAGTTCGTTTGAACGTCTAGCGCTGCCAGTAATTCGGGCAGAGCAGGGTCGAATTGCCAGCCGCAGGGCACAGCTTCAGCACGAGAGATGGGCGCCGGAGCCAAGCGATGGTGATGGCGATGCCGCAGCATTTTCCGTTCTTTGTCTTCTTTACATGCCTTACATTAAGTGATAGGAGGCATGCAGAGTAAGTGGATCAGAGAAATAACTCAAGTTAATGACATTGTAATGGAAATCAAGAAGAAAAAGTAGGCATGGGCTGGACATTTAATGCAAAGAGAGGATAACCGATGGTTACTAAGAGTATCATATTGGATGCCAAGGGAAGGAAAGCATAGCAGGGGTTGGCAGAAAGTCAGGTGGGTAAAAGAGGTTAATGAAGTGCACAAGAGTCAAGTGGATGCAGTTGGCATAGGACCAGATTATTTGGAGGAATATGGGAGAGTCCTTTACGTTGCAGTAGGCATAGCTCAGCTGATGATGATGACCATCTTTGCATGTTGCAGTGGAGGAGAGCAAGCACATAGCACAGCAGGGCCAGCAGCAGCCCACCCCACACGGCACCACCAAGCTGTTCACAGACCAGGAGCTGTTGGCCATGATCGACCCCATCCTCCAGATGGACGATCGCAACAAGGACGGCTTCATTGACTACCCCGAGTTCGTGGCTGCACAGAAGTCGCGCGGGTTCTGAGCACCACTCGTTGCCACACTGTGTGGGGACTGCCATTCAGGGTTGTGTGCTCAACGGCTGCGCTCGAATGAAAGGTGGAACATCTGCCACGCACCGGCAGATGTTGTGGGTCCCAGTCAGTGCAACACCTGTTCCCACGACCCATTGATGCCTCGTGTTTGCAGGCTGTGTCCCGTGCTCTCTCTTTACTTTTTTTTTTTTTTATTCTTTTCCTGTTCTCACAAACGTATCATCCGTCACAGTGTGCAGTCAGTGGAAGAGTCTTACTGGCCAGTCTTGTAGTGCATTTTGCTGGCCGGAGATGGTGCAGCATCACTGTAGGCACAGAGATGCTGCGAGCGAGGCGCAAATGGTTCCGAGTGCTGCAGTTTATTTTGTTAGGACAGGCCCCATAATTTCTGCTTGTATGTTGACACCACAACTGCAGCATTTTGATGCTGCTTGCTACTAGCCTTGGTCACCTCACTTTGTGCTCCTCAAGCTCATTAAAAAGCTCCAGCTGTATCAACATTGGTGTCTGCGCCGTCTAAACAGTCATTGTTGTGACTAGGCAACTTCAGTGTCTTGCCGGTTAGCTTTCTTAAAAATTTTTTCTTTCAGACGTGCAAGGTCCAATTTTGGCAGGAGCCAGCAACATCCTTACATGACTGACTTTGGTCATGAAATACTAGTCGTGGCCAAATGTATTTAGAATTTAATGTGGCTGTAATAAGCCGTAAATTACAGGAATTTATGTAAAAAAAAAAGCTTGCGGAAAGTGTTATTTCTTGTTTCTTGCTATAAAATTGAAATTTAAAATCTACGCAGATGCTGGGGCAGAAATTACTGTCGGGAAATCAACTGAAACCACCTCGTGTAATAGAGAGCCTTTTCTTGGAACTGGCCTTAAAATCCAAGCACATATGACCTTCAACCTTGCTTTGCATTGTAATATAGTATAGAGAAAAAGCACTTATTCAGTGTGCCCAGCTCCTAGGAGGTTTTTATAAGTTGAGTCTGAAGTCGCCTTGGATGTATGATGAAAGATGAATGTCTTGTACCTGCATTTCTCCTCCAGCAAGCTAGAGGTCACAGGTTTTCCTGTAATCGTGCCAGAGAATACGTAACCAGTGTGTTCTAGACGTGATTGAGCCGATGTTGCTTCTAGAGGATCACACACACATTTACAGTGTATGAAGCCTTTGATACATGAACTACACAAGTGGGCATATTACGTCGTTAACTCTTTCCTCCCTTCCCACTTTCTTTGTTGTTCCTTCTCTCTCTTTCTTAGAGTAGTCATTTATTAACCCCGCTGCAGTTAGACTTTTATTTGCAGTTAGTTTTGTTCAGACCCTTATGTGAGCGACAGTTGCAATTTGTAGCTGGTCCTCAGTCCAGGCTTGTGAACATTCAGCCCATTAGAACTGAGGTGCATTTTGCTGGAGTAAATAATAAACTGTATTTATGATGTTCCGCCTTTCTGTCTTTTACGTGTTCCATACCTGAGAGTTGTGCAATGTAAGAAAAATGGATTTTTGTTCAGTATTTGCTTTTTTAACAATGGAGACCTCCACCTAGCTTCTACAATGCTGAATTGTTGTTTTGGAGTGCAGTTCTTATATAACTGGGAGAGCAAACGAAGAGCGAAGCAGAGGATGAAAGTGATGTGAGATAGCGATGAGTGATAGTGGTAGATTCTGGCAAGCTCGTGTTTGGAACGACTGCTGGTGCTGAAGTAAAGGCTGAATGCCAACTGTATGTTTCATATGTGATCACCTATGTTTCCAGCCTCTCAGAAACTGCGCTAAAGGTTCGCATTACCAAGTATTGTAATCATTCCGATCACTTTTTTTTGTAGTAATCGTATCAGTGAACATATGAAAGATGGAACTGAAATGTTGTGTAGTTATTTTGGTTGTGAGCAAATGCATTTATACTTCATCTTCCATCAAATTAGGCAATCTAAGCATTTGCTGTATTATATTTTCGCTCTCTAGTAAGCATCAGTGCCTGTAATGCCGATCTTTGTTGTAGTACAGCTTCTGTCATCCCGTTAATTTGTTAATGGCGAATGTTCTTTCGTAATAATTGTATTGAGTATGATGAAATTGTATGCTAGTGACTGGTCATATTGGAGACAATTTCAAGTACCGTTGTCAAGGTTTGACTGGGTTGTATTGCAAATGTCTGGGCTGATCGTGACAAAATCATATCTTCACCTCGCAGAACTGCCTAGATGTTTCAGAAGTTGCTAGAGTGTGCACTTAAGTAGTTGACCATTGCAATTTTATATATTGGGATTATGTTTAATATCTTAGGTCTTCTCATGTTATGCCCATAACGGATGTAAATTTTTTTGCCGTTAGATTATTCCGTAACGATGGACTTGAAGTTTTCAGTGTCTCATTTTTATGCCCTCTGTTGTGCAAGATCTTGTTTATGATGGCTGAATTTGTGGTTGTGGTGCATGTTGTTATTCTCTTGGATCTAATCAGGCCAGATGTTGCTATTTTTGGTGTTTGAGATATGAGAACTGATATTCCGACGCCTGCTTTCTTTTGAACAGGTTTTCAGCCACCCTTCTGTTGCAAGTATATTAAAGGCACTAGACATTTTTTTCGATCCAAAGGCACCTACGGCAACATGTACTGGTTCTATCTCCTTTTGGATTAAGCTAAATTGATCACAGTTTAGCCGGGTGATAATATCAGCCCTGTCAAAGCTGAAATGGTGTAATGGCCAAGTTTGGTCTGCAATTTATTATAAGTTAAGGTGTAGCACTATGGTATTGTAACACTACGTTAGTGCTTTAATGTTGAACGCTGACCACCATCACCAGATCTGATTGCTCTTATGGGAATACAACCAAACAGGAGGAAACGTGCACAGCTGTACATATTAATGGCGACTGCTTTTTAATCACATGGAGGTTGTGATGGCTGCGTTTTATTCATTGGCAATCTTGCAAATATAGGACTCGTAGGTTTTGTATGTGCATAGCTCTGAATCTCGGTGACTTACAGATTGCTTTATATGTGCCTTTCCTTTTGTTTTTGCACCTATACCATAGCAATTGCATATCTTTAATTTTGAAGTTTTCCTTCACGGATTACTGTTGAGCTTCCCCCTCCGTCCTCTTTTGTCTTGCGTTTCTTACTAAATTTGTATGTTTTTACCAACATTTGAGAGCCCTTGTTCAAAAGCTTTGTTTGTTTTTCTCTGCAGTCGCCAACAGGCGGGCTTATTGTGAGCTCTCGTTACTAAACGTCTCTGGTTCTTGCTCTGCGTACATAATGCATTATATTTTCACTGGATGTCTGCCCGAGTAGATAGGCAGACACCACGTGTTGCTTTGTAAGGCTGGATGTACGATAGTAGTACTTAAGCCTGATAATAGGGACATTTTCTTTGGAAGCACTAATGTACACTTGTAAATTTCGACAAACTGTGCAAGTTCTAGCGCTGAAGTCTGTGCCTGTGGCATGGTAGGGTCACTGTATGTTCATTGCAAGGCTCTGCTTGTTCAGTCAATCGAGCGACATGAATTTCATTAAAACAAACATTTTGCATAATAAAAGCCAGACTTTCGTCGCAAAGGCTGTTTTTGTAGCTTACTTATACGGGGGTTATTCTCATAACGCTCCGAAGGGATAGACTCGGAGGTTGCTATCTAGCCCCGATGTGCCAGCCCTAACAGTCAAAGCACTGACCCCCCACCCCCAGTGCGAGAAGTAGCCACTGCGGCGAGTTCGGGCCAGAGGGGACAAACATGAATTGCTTACTCGAAGCACGCTTTATTCTGTGTCCTTTGGGAGCCTCCTATGTCCAAGGAGGCTCCCAACGATGGGCAACGCAGTCGACGGAGTCTCATGGTCATCGTGACGGCGGCATTGTGTCAAGTTCTGGAGTTGTCGCTTTTGTGTAAATAATTTGATGGTTTTCGGGGAGTAGTAGACGCATAGTGGGGTCAAACAACATGCTGCGTGCCCGGCTGCATGAGTGCATATCGGACGGACAAGAGCAGCTTATACCGGAATGTTTTTCGCTCTGAGCAACAAAACTCTTATCACTGCATGGAATAATGCTATTTCACGTGCAAACAACCTCAGCCAAGTCAATAATGTGCAATGGTCACTTAAAGGGTGTCGATCGAAACCAAACCTGAATTTTGGCCCGGAACCAAACCGAACCCGAATTTTTTCGCCAACTTTGCACTGCACCCAAACCGGAACAAATTGGAGAAACCGTTCCGAACTGGTTCGCGGTGCAATTCCGACTCACTTTTTCTGGCAACTTCCATTATTTCATGATTATTTTATTTTATTGTTGCTTGTAAACCTTTCTCCTCGCTTATTTCCAAAGCGCCACTGCACACCGCAAAGATCACAACTGTTTTGAAAAATCTTTCTTGCAAAGATATGACAACAAAGGAAAAAAATGTTTTGAGAGCGAGGACGGATGCCCGCACGATGGCGCCGCTCATGGGGAAAATTACCCCATTCGAGGGCTTCCTAGGTAGCGAAATAATAGATAATAAGTTGTTACATGTTTAGACAAACAAATATACAGTCGTGCCTCGTTAATATGTACACTTTGGTTTCCGACCAAAACTGTCCATAAAGCGAGTCATTCATAATAACGAGTCATGAATAAAAACAAAAAGGATTTTATTGAGAAAAGAGAATTGTAATTAACGACTGCTTTTGTACATAGCGGTGCGCAGTTCAGTTCAGTCGTGTCCGACTCTTTCAAAATTTCGCAGAACACCGGCAATTTTGAGTGCATTATCTTTGCCATTGTTGTCTTCGAAAAATTGTAGTGCAGTCTGAAGCGACTCGCTTACCATGACACCCGTGATGTTGGGCTTTGTGTTGGTCGAACTTTCGAGCACTAACTCCTCACTGGCCGATGAATCAGCGTCTGATTCTCTACTCACCGCCACTTCCAAAATGGCCTCTTCACTGAGCAAAGTAGCCGCCAAGTAGCTGCTTGAGATTCTCCTGAGGCGAGGAAACAGCTTGGCTGTCGATACTAGTCCCTCGCAACTTGGATTGACTGAGATGGCTTTAGCCGCTTATATTCAGAGACTTATTCGCGCCTGCGGTCAGCTCTATTCTTTTGCGTTTAACTCCCGCCATGCCAAAAGCCAGACTCAAGTTGAGGCTTACAGGCTCCTGATGCTGTGAACTGTTTTGCCTAGTTAACCTTTCTGCCTTTTCGTTCTTCTGGTTCTTTCTTTTTTTGCCTTGTACTGTTTCTGTAAGGAAGCAAGGGAGTCAAGTTCGCAAGCTACTATGCAGATGGCTATCGAACATCCCATCTTCTTGGCGCCGTTTTTATGTGTTGCCATAAAACAAACACTGCAAGCTGAAGTAAAGTTTAGAACAACGGCTAGCCGACTACGAAGAGCTCAGACCTTGTCAAGGCCGCATCGTTGACTCAAAGCGATGCCTAGTGTGCATAGTTTGGCAGTGCAGCAGCGCAACAGGGACGAAAACCAGGAGCATGAGAGGGAAGCGCGTCCAGGACGGGACGCCCGGTCCCGGTTGCGTGTTCGCACGTCGCCTTTCTTTTGTCGCTCTACTTTGTGAGTGTGTCTTAACTCTCACCGAAAAGCATTACCGGCTTTATTGCGCTTTGGGAAAGAAAACTTCAGTTCCCACCGCAACTGTAGGCACTTGTCTTTCTTCCTGTCATTTCTTTCTTACGCTTTTACCGGCCTCTCTGTTCACGTTCAGCAGAATTTATTGCAACCACATGTTGCTGTTTTCCCGACTGCGGCGGCACTTCCGCTGCACCCAGAAATCTCCTGGTTTCCCCCTTTCGGGGTCTTTCTTACGCTGATTCTCGGTTTGCTGTGTACGTTCTTCTCCGCTCTTGCGCTCCCCCTCCCTTAGAACGGCGACACGCCCGCTTTGGTTCTTTGCAACCCCACAGGACTCGTTCAGGCATCCCGCCGTATCGGCTGTCGCGTAGGTTCGCGGGCGGCGCGCCCTTCTTTAACTTGCGTTCCAACTCCTGTGCTTTTTTTTCAAGCACTGTCCATATTAAAGAGACAAAAATACATGAACCCAAGTGGGGCGCGTGCATTCTTCCCCTGCCCATTGTCCGGACAGCGAGTTTCCATATTAACGAGGCATAAATACATTGAAAAGGTTTCGTCCTCAGAAAAACTGTCCATAATTCGGGTCGTCCATATTAACGGGGGTCATATTAACGGGGCACGACTGTATAACCATTCACAGCTCAAAAAAAAAAATTACGGTCGAATTGCACAGTTGATCAAATGCGAAGTAGGTGCGTAGCACTCCTTAACCATTGTACTTCAGCACGTCAAGCATGCCGCAGTGCCTAACGGCCCAGCTTCGTACACTGTGACGCGATGCAAACGCGCGGCGCGGCCGTGACAACTTTTCTTACACATCATCATCATCAGCCTGATTATACCCACTGCAGGGCGAAGGCCTCTCCCATATTTCTCCAATTAACCAAGGTCTGTGCTAGCTGCATCCACTTGCCCCTGCTAACTTGTTAACCTCCTCCGCCCACCTAACTTTCTGCCGCCCCCTGCTACGCTTTCCTTCCCTTGGAACCCAGTTTGTTACCCTAAGCGACCATCGGTTATCCTCTCTTTGCACTACATGTCTTCTCCATGTCCATTTCTTCTTCCTTATTTCCGCTAGAATGTCGGTAACTTGAGTTATTTCTCTGACCCACTGAGCACGCTTTCTATCTCTTAACGTTACCCCTACCATTTTTCATTCCATAGCCCTCTGGGTTGTCCTCAACTTAAGTAGAACCCACTTGGTTAGCCTCCACGTTTCAGCCCCATAGGTGAGTACAGGTAAGATGCAACTGTTGTATACTTTCCTCTTGAGCGATACCGGTAAGCTGCTAGTCATAATCTGCGAGTGCTTGCCAAATGCGCTCCATCCCAATCTTATTCTTGTTATTTCCTTTTCATGGTCCAGGTCTGCGGTTACTACCTGTCCTAAGTAGACATATTCGCTACTACTTCCAGTGCTTCGCTACCTAACGTAAACTGCTGTTCCTTCCTGAGGCTCTTGAACATTACCTTAGTCTTCTGCATATTGATTTTTAAGCCTACCTTTCTACTTTTCCTGTCTAGGTCATCAATCATTATTTGCAGTTCATCCCCCGAGTTAGCAAGGCAATGTCTTCAGCAAATTGCAGATTGCTAAGGTATTCTCCATCTACCCTTATGTATCTCTAACTGCTCCCATTCCAAGTCTCTGAATGCTTCCTCTAAGCAAAGCTGTGAATGATACTGGGGAGATCGTGTCTCATTGCCAAACAACTTTCTTTATGGGGATTTTGTTACTTTCTTTATGTAGAACTATGGTTGCTGTGCAGCCCCTAAATATATCTTCCAGCACTTTCATGCACGGCTATTCGAAACCCTTATTTCGCAATGCCTGCATCACCGCCGAGGTTTCAACTGAGTCAAATGTTTTTTTCGTAATCAATGAATGCTATGTATTAGGGCTGGTTATATTCCGAGCATTTTTCTATAACCTGGTTGATGATATGAATATGATCGATAGTAGAGTACCGCTTCCGAAAATCTGCTTGATTCTTTGCTTGATTCGCTTGATTTCAGTCCAAGGTTGTCCTGATTTTATTAGCGATTACCTTAGTAAATACCTTATACGTAACAAACAGTAAGCTGATTGGTCTACAATTTTTTAGGTCCACCCCCTTTCTTATGAATGAGGATAATATTTGCATTCTTCCATGGTTCCGATACCGTCGATGACACCAGGCACTGCATATACAGGGCGGCCAATTTTTCTTGCACCATCTTTAGAAATTAACGAAAACAGGCACAATGAACCTCTTTACAATTCGCTGCTCTGCGGCCGAAAGGTCCGTGGTGGGATCATAGGGGGAGAGAAAGAGAGAAGGAAATGCGCTTGAAGGCGAGCGAGCCGCGGAGTTAAGGGCGGGACGCACAGCCAAGCGGACGGAGCTCCCCAAGGGCTGGTCAAAATGGAGGAAGGTCGACGCCTGCTGCTGCCGACAAGCCAACCGACGGGGTCGAGAAGGCTGGGCCAGAATCTGCCACAAGCTGCAAACCGCCCGGCAGTCAGCGACAGCATGGCGACTCTTTCGATTAATCCTGCAGGTGACCATCAACCGCCATCCTGTTCTGGGCGCCGCCATTGCCAGAGGGGTGTCCTACCAAGTGTTAGCCGAGGAGCTGGTAGACCACCTGTCCAAGGCCGCCCGCCCTGCCATAGGCCCTCAACCAAGCCCTCCGCTACGTGAGCCTCAGACCCGCCACTCCCTCCCTGCCGCAGCAATCTCCAAGGTCGCTGCCCATGTGCTCGGATCCCATCACCAACCACCAGCTTCTTCGGGCCCTCAACCGGTCCAAGAAAAAGACTGCTCCAGGCGCAGATGGGAACACCCTCCAAATGCTCCGCAACCTATAGACATCCCCCCCCCCCCCTTAGAAAAGGCCCGCCTCCTGCAGGTGTTCAACGAGATCTGGGAGAGCGGCATCCTTCTCGAGAGTTGGACTACGGCCATCGTGGTACCCATCCTCAAGGCAAAGAAGCCCCCCAGCAGCTCTCTTCCTACCGCCCCGTGTCCCTGACATCCGCTGCCTGCAAGGCATGGAGTCCGTGGCCCTGTAGCGCCTCTCTTGGATTGCCCGGGTTAAAAACTTTCTCCCTGAGAGCCAGTCCGGGTTCCGGAGACACAGGTGCACTGCAGACTCCATCGCGGACGTGGTGTTCACCCTGGAAGAGGCAAAGCACGTGGGAGACATCGCCCTTCTCGCCCTCCTGGATGTCGAGTCCGCCTTTGACCATCTACCACACCAGGCCATCCAACAGGCTCTGGACGACCTGGGAGTCAGGTAACCTGCGGCGTTTTATAACAGCCTTCCTTTCAAATCGTTCTTTGCAGGTCCGGGGGTTGGACAGACCCTGAGCTCGCCTCGCCCCATCAACACCGGAGTGCCCCAGGGGTCTGTTCTCAGCCCCTTCCTATTCAACCTGGTCCTGGCTGGTCTCCCGAGCGCCATCAAACAAGGTCGGGACCACAGAGTGCTGATCTCGGTTTATGCCGACGACGTGGCGCTCTGGGTCCAGGCCCCAAGGAGACGGATTGCAGCTCCTGCTCAAGCCGTCCTGCTCCCAGCTATCGGCTTGCCATCTACGAGCGCGCCTCCAGGCCCTGGAGGATGCCGGCTTCATTCTCTCACTGCACTGGATCCCGGACCATGCGGGCATCCAGGGCAACGATGAGGCCGACGCACTTGCCAAAGTGGCCCACTCCAATCAGGTAAGTATGACTAACCATGTATCTGTTTTTGACTTTTCCAGGCTCCCCCTCAAGAAGGCAGTGAGGGCCCTGCACCCTTATCTGCGCATCGCCTAGGGGACCTGAAACGTGCGCGTGGAGGTGATCTCGGAGGCCATATGTGTGTGCCCAGCACTCGCCCACCACCGTCGCAAGATGGAGGCAGGCCACCGGGCCCTCAGACTCCCTGCTTCCACGGAGGACCAGGTGCTCTTCCCGGCCAGGAGTCACCTGGCAGCCCACCGGCTCCTGCTGGCCTTCCTAGAGAAGTCCGGCATGGCTGCACATCTGAAGCCTTCCACCGGGCCTGCTGACCACGGCGCTGGCGATGAAGCTGATGACGTCGAGAGCGGCTGCTAGACGATTACCACCCCCCCTTCCCCCTCCCAACATCCCATCTCCCCTTCTCCCGGACACAAAGAGTGCCGCCGCGACATAAGGCCAGCATAACCCGTGTCCGGTGTCCCTCCCCCAAGAATATCCCACAGAACTAGTAGTAGTAGTAATTGCACAGCCAGCTTCACGATGCAGCGAACGGCTCGGAGCCGAGGTCCAGGGAGCACCGCGCGTGCACGTCTGCTGTCCGTGAAGGTGAGTGACTGATGCGAGGGGACAGATGCCGAAGTTGAGGACGCGCGAGCGACACGTACACGACTGCTCACTGCGGAATAACACACGCTTGTGAAACGCTGCCCAGTGACGGCCGCCACGTCTCCAACTGACACTCCCCTCTCTCACTGTTTCAAAGGGTGCATCTTTGCGGCCACTCCACCCCCTCAGTGTTAAGTCGCGTGATTCAGGCGTCGTCACTTTCCCTTCCTCCTCTTCCATGCTGAGCCGCAGGACGCGCGCATTGCCACCTTCTGATTTATTGATTTATAGGAAAGGAAAGGCGCGGTAACTGTCTCACTTGTTTTCCGTGGACACCTCAACCGCGCCACAAGGAAAGGGATGAAGGTGGGGGTGAAAGTGGAAAGAGAGAAAGAGGAGCCGTAGTGGAGGGCTACGGAGTAATTTCGACCACTTCGGGATCTTTAACGTGCGCTGACATCGCACAGCACACGGACGCCTCTTCGTTTCACCTCCATCGAAACGCAGCCGCCGAGGTCGGGTTCGAGCCCGGGTATTCCGGACAGTAGTCGGGCGTCTTACCACTGTACCACCCCGGCGGGGCATGACCGCGTAGAAAAACTGATTTATTTTTTATAGGAAGGGAAAGGCGCGGTAACTGTCTCGCTTGTTTTCTGTGGACACCGCAACCAAGCCGTAAGGAAAGGGAGGAAGGCGAGAGTGAAAGTGGAAAGAGAGAAAGAGGAGTCGTAGTGGAGGGCTACGAAATAATTTCGACCACCTGTGGATCTTTAACGTGCGCTGACATCGCACAGCACACGGACGCCTCTTCGTATCCCGTTCCTCTCGCTTGTAACGCGTCCCACGGCTGTGACAACCTCGCGAGGCACTTGTATAGATCTCGTCTTTGAGAATCAAGCATTGGTGTACCAAGTCGAACATAGACTATCTCTCCGACCACAAAGCTTCCTTCATGACTGTCAAGAACTGTTAGTGGAGTCTGTGTTAAAGGAATACGTGTGAAAAATTAAAAAAAAAAAACTGTGATAGCGCATACATGTGTTGCTCGATTTCTTTGCCTCAATCTATCGAAAAGGTGAAACAGCTTATTTGCTGCGCTCAAATTTCGCATTAGGAAGTAACGTAATCGTCGGTAATTTTTTATCCCGCATATGTGCTGGGCGGCTCGACGGGCGCGTCCGTTCCCGATATATCGCCCGGGCAAGACGGTCGACCCCTTCGTTTCCGGAGTGACCCGTATGAGCCGGAACCCATACGAGATTGATGTTGTGATTGAGAGATCGGTTGCGCAGAATTCGCGTCGCGAGTGCGCTTACAGAGTTTGTTTTAAAGTAGTTGTCAGTCAATTAAGGTGATGTCAAGGATGTGATGTCACGCAACCGGAAGTAGAGCCTGAAAGGGCATAGGAACTTGCGCTGACATCGCACAGCGCACGGACACCACTTCGTTTCGATGGAGGCGAAACGAAGTGGCGTCCGTGTGTTGTGAGATGTCAGCGCACGTTAAAGATCCCCAGGTGGACGAAATTACTCCGCAGCCCTCCACTACGGCTCCCCTTTCTCTCTTTCCACTTTCACTCCCACCTTCCTCCCTTCTCTTACGGCGCGGTTCAGGTGTCCACAGAGCAAGTGTGACAGATACTGCGCATTTCCCTTCCTGGGAACCAACCAAGGGATTGGCGCGCAATTTTAAAGTACCGAAGACTAAAATGGGTAAACAAGAAATGAATTAGTGACGTAGAGATTGTTACGTCACGTAATTGGATGCAGAGCCAAAAAATGGGCATTTAAAGGAATTGGCGCGCTATTTGGAAGCACCGAAGACTAAAATGGGTAAGCAAGAAGTGGCCCGGTGGGATTCCGTACATACCCTCTTTCTGAATGTATCCGGCGTCACAAGGCAGGCTGTGACTGAGGATGTGCCTTTTTTATGCCGGAGGGCCACGATGCCTTGGTACCTTCTCACTGTTTACTTCGATGCCATGGCGATCAAAATGGTTTAATTGGTCGTTATGATTACCTTGCGCTTCCTCTTCGCGCATAGCCGCGGCTCTAGCGATGATATTGGTGAGCTCCGCCAACCCGTAGCCTTTGATTATCTTTTCTATGCCTCCCTGAGGTCTAAGTACGATCTTCGCCCACTCCTTGGGCATCGGAAAAGTCCGGGCAATTAAGGTTTTCGCTTCCTTGAGTGTCTTCTTCGCTAGCAGCTTCGTCGCTCTCGCGTCATTCGCCGCTTTAATTTTTTCCGCTTGTTCCTCAGAAACGTATTTTCTTCTGAGCCTGATTTCCCAGTCATCTGGGCCTATCCAAGACGACAGTTCTTGTGCGTCCATGGGAGTGTCACTTACTTGGTTGAGAGGCGAGGAGCCGGCATCTTCCGAGGCCGGCGTCTCAGACATGGTGGAGCCATCTGCGCCTATTCCGGCCGAAAATTCTTGTGCGTCCATAGGAGCGTCACTTGCTTGGTTGCGAGGCCAAGAGCCGGCTTCTTCGGAGGCCTGCGTCTCCGACATGGTGGATCCGCAGTCCACCCACGTGTACGGTGTGGCCGCTGTTCACGTCCGGCACAAAACACGTAAAAAAGTCACGAAAAACCTTTGCAGCACATAATATCCGAGTGGATGCAGTTCGGGCAAACACTGATGGTTCACGAGGGTGAAAAGCAGGCGAGTATGATGAAGCAGGTCGCCGATGGAAGCAGACTAGGCGGAGCACAGAGACATACGTCTGTCCTCGCCGGCCGCCATTTCTTGACTATCCTGAATAGATCAGGAAATCCGGCCATTGCGTTAGCTAGACGGCTGGGAGAGAACACAGGCACTGTGTTGCTGTGTTTCGTAGAAGACACAGCACCCTTAACGGTCAACTTCAAGGCAACACCATTCAAGTGCAAACTATTCAAAAAGAAATACCAGGTGTGCGCCACATGCGGGCAATTCGGGCGTAGGGCTGACATCTCCCCAAATCCCGAGACGCGCAAATGCCAAGGATGCGGGTTTCAACATCCCCTATCGGATCATACGTGCACCCCCAAATGTGCACTTTGCCAGGGGTAGCACCCCCTTGGGGACAAAAGCTGCATCAAGATCTACAGGACCCCATACATAGTCAAAAGGAAACTCTGGGAAAAGAAACTGAGATAGCAAGATACTGCCCCTAAACAGGGGCACATTCCTCTAAAGAACAAGTTAAAGACCTTCAAAACTAAGGAGGCATGCTCCATCTCCCGCTCCCGCAGCCACTCCAAGTCTGCCACCAGGCCAGGGTCAGCAGTCAAGATCGCCATACCGGAGAAGGCGGACGCTACACTCGGGCCAAAACTTAGCGCTGAAGCAGGGGACCGACCACGCAAAACACCTCAGCAAGTCAAGGCGAACCTCGGATCACTCATACGTGATCCGGCGGACCCATGGGGCCTCAAGCAGAAAAGTACCTTGGCAGGAGGCAAACTGGTCAAGAAAGACTAATCAGAAAGAATCAGGCACTCGTGCAGAAATTACAGAAAATTAAGCAAGAAAATGCAGAGTTGAGGAAAGGGTTAATCAAGCTAGAAAATCGTGAGATGAGGGAACTTCCCCCCTTCGAGAGCGAAAAAGAACCAGAACGTGAAAGTGGGCCCCCCAGTAGAAAGAAGGCCAAGCCTGAGGACATGCATCTCGACAAACTTGCCGTAGACATAAGGTATCCTAAGGAACTAATGAAGAGGCCCACCTATGGGCGGGAAAACCTGCAAGTTAGACTGCTACACATGGAGGGCAGCCTAGGTAGAATGGAGCAAACCCTTCTCGCCGCAGGCATGCTCGCTACCAACAACTGCTGGCAAAAGGGGCATGAAGACACAATAATTCGAGGAGGAAAGATGGTGTAATCTGGCGGTGGAACTGCAGGGGATTTGTAGGAAAAAGGGGGTCCTTCCACTGGTAATACAGTCGAGCGAAGAACCACCCTTGGTAATTGCATTACAAGAGACCAACGCCAGCCATGTTGGCCTCAAGGGATACAAGTTTCGCAGCTCACTAGGAGACTCGGCTCGGGTGGCTGCTCTAATTGAACTCAATACGGCGGTTACTCAACACGAGGTTTATGGGGACATTGAAGCAGTTTTAAGTTTCCGGAACCCATGGACAACACGCGTGGCCTCCTCAAGGACACGGAAGTGAGGGGGACCAGGCCCTTCAAGGTCCACGGAAACGGCCCCCAAGAAACCACTGATAAACGTGTTCAGTGCGTAGAACACATCCTTTTGAGCATTAAGGCAAAGTATAACTCCTTGGAACAAAGCCAGCGATTTAATATTTTTAAAAACAGCGTTTTTTGAAATTCGCGGGCAGAGAGATTGTCGCTTGGCGGTGTCGCATGGAACTATTTCCTAGTCCCGTGACGTCACGGGTCGGTTGACTGGCAAAGCTTGCTAGGAGCTGCCATTCGCTGCGGTCACTGCAACCATGACGTCACGGACACACTTCCGGTAGCTGCGAAAGTCGTCTGCTCGTGCGCTGCTCGAACTCTATGCGGGCTGTTACACAGCACGCCGCCCTTATCGGTTAGGTGGCCATTGCCCATTAAGTGCAACAACCGAAGCGACGCAGGGATCGGCAGAACGAAGCTGCATTTACAAATATCTTATTTATATAACGTAGTTTCAGGAGTATAGAAGTGTCGTCCGACGAGGCGTCAACAGCATGGTCAAGCACCGCACGATGGCAGCACCTCCTCGACCGCCGTAAACACCGCCGTTGTGGCCCCTCCTCCCGCATACCGTTCGCGAACGAGACGGCGGATCGTTAGCACCGATGTCCGAAATAAAGCGTGCTAACATTTGTTGGCGTCTGGAATACCGAGCCGAATATCAAGTATGAAGCCCTCGTGAGGATCGCTGACCAGCAGCAAATTGCTGATAAGAGCGATAGCCGTGATACAAGCTAGTTTCTGCTCAAGCCAGCTGCCGCTGGTGCATTTCGGCTGATCCGATCTGCTCGTACTAGCTCTGCGATTAATGCGTCGGCAGAGTTAATCCTATAATTATTTTACTATGGCAGGATAGGAATGACTATAAGGCAGTTTCATAAGTAGACGATTTACGACAGCGTTGATCATGTTCCAGACCGTCGACCGCCGCGGCTTCGAAGGGAAACAATGTAGGCCTAGCGACGACCAGGGACGGTCACGCACGGCGCCGGCGTTCGCCGCGCTCGCACGTTCCACCCCCGCGGTAATTGTGTAACGTACCTCAGTCTGCTCGCGGCATACCGTGCTGCAAGCGTTGCAAACTCGTGTACTTTCATAGCTAAGGCCGCGTATTTTTTGACGTTCTGCTCAGCAACAAGCCGTTCAAACGATACTGTAGGCAAGACAAGGCTTCAGTACGCAGTCGCTGCGCTGTCGGCCGTAATCGAAGACGTCGGGTGGCACCATAATCTATACACCGATCTTGAAACGTGATACAGTGGGCAAATGAATAACTTTGTGAAGCAGACCCGCTCGTACGTTTCGCGCACTCGGGCGCCGACGAGTAGCTTCCGTCAACAGACGCCGTCATAACCTCGGTTAACGCCGCAAACCGAGGTCGTCAAGCTCGGTTTGCGGTAAGCGCGGTTAGTGGTGCAACCATGGTTTGGTCCGCCGTGTAACATAGGATAACCACGGGTTCGCGGTTACACTAACCATCGCTGCGCGAACTGGCGAACTCCTCAGGCGTGTGCGGGCGAGGACGGGTTGGCGCGAGTATACGCCAGCGAGCGAGCGCGCGGCAACCGGAAGTTCGTCGAAGTGACGTATGTCTGGGCGGAGCTTTGAACTTGCTTGTATTCTTTGTTTTTTTTTTATGGCTCCCTTCGGCGTACGAGTTGAGAGGGAAAATTGGAAGGGTCATTTTTAATCGCCGATATCTCTGGTGTTGCAGAAGCTAGATCGAAAATTTTTGCGGGAGAATGATGGGTGGTTCAATAACTATCAGTGTGATGGCGTTGTTTACCCTTCTTTGTGACCCCTTTCTGGGGACCTTTCAGGAAATAACAAAGAGAATCTCTTCGTGCTCAATTTATATAGCCCACTGAGACAAATCAATGCGAAATTATCGTTCTTATTAAAAAAAGCACTAAAGGTTGCCGGCTGCGAACCACTTCTAATCTTCGGGGACTTCAATGCTAAATATCAAGAATGGGGATATGATACACAATGCCAGAAGGGGAAGGGCCTGCTTGAATCCATATTATCCAATGGACTTACTCGAATAACGGATGCGGCGACACCCACGCGCATGGGTAACAGTGTCTGTAAAGACACCATGCTCGATCTTACATTAACTCACAGGTGCGGCCCAGTTGAATTGTGCAACACGGGAAAAAACTACGGCAGCGATCATATGGTCATAGAAATTCGGCTCAGATTTAATCTTCGGGATACCGTGTTACGAGCCAAAATTGGGATAAATTTAGGTCAATCAGAGGGGCTGCAGGTAATAAGTCCTGGTCTTCTCTAACTGAGTGGCAACAAGAATTTAATCGGCATATAAAGAAGACCACGGAAGAACAGGCGACGAATCTCCAAGTCCCAAAATTAGACAAACACCTAAGAGAGAATTGGAGGGAAGGTGAAAAAATAAAAAATGGAACAGAAATATCAGAAGAGGGGTTGCTAACTTCAATAAGGAAATTGAGCGGTATGCAGCCAAGCTGTCCGAAAGGAGCTGGGGCGAGGTGTGCGATGAGATTAACTTCAACATGAGCCTTCCCAAGACCTGGGCTATCCTCCGCTACCTCATTGATCGCAATAACACTGAGAGACGGACCAGACTAGACCAGATTAAGATCAAATATAAGTTCCAAGGAAGAAACGAGAAGGTGCTAAATGCAATCAGGACAATGTATACATGTCAGGATCCCGGCCCCTTTCTACCTTGCTATGTCGGGCTCGAGAATAAGGCCACAGATGCTCCAATTGAATTGGCAGAAATTAGGGAAGTGGAACTCAAGAGACTTCTGGTGCGCGTACAAGAAGAGAGTGAGAAGTTTGGGCTTAATCTGAACATTAAAAAGACAAAGATCATGGCGTCTTGCCCCATCAAGTCCTGGAGCATCAAGGAAACAAGAAGTGGAAGCTGTGACAGATTTTCTCTTCTTGGGCTCCAAGATAACCCCAAAAGGAGACTGCAGCCATGAAGTTAGGAGACGTCTACTTCTGGGAAAGAGAGCCATGGCTAGCCTTGACCACCTAGTAAAGAGCAGAGACATTAGTCTGCCAACCAAGATCCGTATAACTCATGCTATGGTATTTCCAGCTGTGATGTATGGATGCGAGAGTTGGACTGTGAAGAAGGCTGACCGCCGAAAAATTGACGCGTTTGAATTGTGGTGCTGGCGGAGAATCTTGAGAGTTCCTTGTACGGCCAGAAGATCAAATCAGTTTATATTGTCGACCATAAACCCTGACTGCTCATTGGAGGGTCAAAATCTAATGTTAAAGCTCAGCTACTTTGGTCATCTGATGAGAAGGGAGGAGTCGCTGGAGAAATATTTGATGTTGGGAAAGGTTGAGGGTCACCAGAGAAGGGGTAGGCAGCAAACGCGATGGTTAGATCGCATCCTCGGGGCGCTGCAGATGAAGTTTTGTGATGTTAGGAAGATAGTGAGAGACCGGAAAGCGTGGCGTGATATGGTCCATAGGGTCACGAAGAGTCGGACACGACTGAACTGAACTGAACTGAGGGCAGTCCTGCAGGATCTCAAAAAGAGATCTGCTCTAGGGCCAGACAATATCACGAACACTGTGCTTACAAATCTGGACAAAGACTCTACATACACACTTCATTCGCGAAGTAATGATTAAAATTTGGGAAGGGGCCGAAATCCCAGAGGAGTGGCAAATCTCCAGATTGGTCCTTATTCCTAAACCGGGCAAGAAACATGAACTATCCAACATCAGGCCCATATCTCCCACCTCTTGTCTGGGAAACCTCACGGAAAAAGTGGTCCAAATGAGAGTCTCTAGGCATATGGAAACCAAGGAACTCTAGCCAGGGGAGATGGTAGGGTACATGCCGGATTTAAGCGCACGGGATGTCATGCTCAGATTAAAGCACGACATCATGGACGCTCCCGAGGACGATGCATCATATAGAGCCATTCTGGGACTTGATCTCACTAAGGCATTGATAATGGTGAGCACAGAGCGGTTCTCGAAGGCCGCAACTCGGCTGGAGTGGGAAGCAAGTGCTTCAGCTATGTCAATTTCACCTGCAGGAAAACTGAAGTCAGCTTCGTGAGACTTAGGCCCGAGCCCATCAGTACCGGGGGCAGAGGAATGCCCCAGGGATCTGTCCTCTCCCGGTACTCTTCAATTTTGCAATGAAAGATCTCTCGTCCCGTCTTAATAAGATAGAAGGCATCAAACATAGCATCTATGCAGACGATATAACAATCTGGACCGGTGGAGGCTCCAGCGCCGATATATCGCATAGGCTGCAGGAAGCACCGTATATAGTTGAAACCTACGCCCTAGAGAGAGGCCTATCTTGCTCTCCTCACAAATCTGAACTTTTCTCAATGTGCTGCAAAGGACAACTAACCAGAGAATCCCACCTACCGCACTTACATAAACCAGTGGAGGTATACGTGGCAGGGAGCAAGGTACCGAGAGTCAGCACCATTAGGATGCTGGGGTATTTCCTACAGCAGAATAGGAAAAACACCACCATCCTGAAAAAGCATCAGACGTATGTCGACCAGGTAACCGGCTTATTTAGGCGAATCTCTCTCAGGAACAAAGGCCGCAGAGAACACTGCCTAATACAACTGCTTCGTGACTTTGTAATCAGCAGGATAGCTTATGCCACCCGCTTTCTCAATCTCAATCCTGGTGAAGTAAAGAAGTTAGAGAAAATGATCAGAATGTCATTCAAAAGAGAAGCGTCTAGCTATGGGAGTGCATAATACCTGGGAAGAGGTTGCTAAAGAGGTCTGGGAGGCCCAGATTTGGCGGTTCAGCTCCACTGTAGTTGGCCGAAAAATACTACCAGAACTACAGCTTCAGTCAGGTGAGCCACCCTATGTCGCTGAACTCCTGGAGCTTGAGAAGCGCAAACTATTCAAAATTGCACCGATCCCTAAGAATATGCACCCGATTCATGACAAGTAACGAAGACAGCATAGAGCAAAATTTATTCAAAGCAAACTAATAAACTACCCTCCTGAGGAATCAGCCAATTACGATGCTGCCTGCGGGCTTGAAGGGGCCGCGGTCATAGCAGTGGTAGATGGAAACCACCCCCAGAAAGTAGGTGGATCCATTAATACGCGTAACACTTTATAGCTGAAGAGGCTGCGATAGCGCTAGCATGTACAGGCACTAAAGCCAAAACTATCCTTTCAGATAATAAGGCGGCCGTTAGGAACTTCGGCAAATGCCTAATTTCCAAGCAGGCGGCCAGTCTACTAAGAAGGCACCCGCTAAACCGAGAAGTTTCAGTAATCTGGTTTCCATTTCACGAGGGTCTACAAGGCAATGAGGTTGTCCATTGCCTCGCACGAGATGAATACACCCGAGCGGCCATAGAGACCCCGCTACCCGGAGACAAAGACCCCCTCATCACCTACAAGGAGCTCTCTGAGACTCCCAGACTAAACAGAAGGATCTATCCACCACCTGATAGGTCCCTAATACCCTCAGAATGCAGGGCCTGGCGAAAAATTCAGGCCAGTCGTTTCTTTCCTTATGTTATTCTGCATAATGAGTTGACAGGGGACCCATAGGCTTGCAATTTCTGCAACGTATCTCTGAGTCAAAATCATTTAATCTGACAATGCCCCGATCATCCGGAAGCTAAAAAAACTGATCCCTTTGATCAAATTACCTGGAAGTCTACATCCGCAGCTCAAATGCGGATGAACAAAAGATCGTCCTACACCTGGCAGAGGAGGCTCACTCCAAGACCTTCTCTGCGGCCACGACGCAGAAGAGTCGGCAAGGAGACCCTCCCCCTGGCTGAGCCCCTGCCCCGAGGTCCATGTTGGTGTAAATAATGTCTTCTCACTCACTCACTAACTCAAGCAAGAAGTGAATAAAGCAACCTGAAGCAAGGAACAGCAGTATCCGTGCTTTTGCATTACCCCAATGCAGATTCTGCAGTGCTCTTTTATTATTATTATTATATTATTATTAATAATAATTACCAAGTTCAAGTTCAAGATAACTTTAATGCCGTCGATGTAGAGGCTCCTCCGCTCCATCAGTAAGACCATTGGGGGACTCCAAGGGAGAGGGAGCCCCGCATAGGGACGTCTTTCGCAAAGCGTCCCGTTCCAGACGGATTACTCGAGCTTGCTACTCCGGAGAAGGGCATCCCAGTTTTCTTTCTCCCTGATTTCATCAATATGCCTGGGAGAATTGGGGCATTCCCTTGTGCCGGAGTACTCGGCTTCGAACCCGACCTCGGCGGCTGCGTTTCGATGGAGGAGAAACGAAGAGGTGTCCGTGGGCTGTGCGATGTCAGCGCACGTTAAAGATCCCTAGGTGGACGAAATTGCTCCGTAGCCCTCTACTACGGTTCGTCTTTCTCTCTACTTTCATTCCCACTTCCCTCCCTTTCCTTACGGCGCGGTTTAGGTGTCCATCGGAATAAGTGTAACAGATACTGCGCCCTTCTCTTCCTGTGAACAAATTATTTATCATCAGAAGTTCCTTGGTTGGTTGGTTGTACAACTTTTAATTCCATCAGAAATGGGCTTCCATTTCCCCGCCCCCGGCACGCGTGCCGGGGAAGACGGGGAGTCGTGCGCCCGCAGATTAGAGGCTGGCAGGTAGCCCTTGGCTTGTTGCGGCCTCTTCCGCCAGATGGACGGTGCGGTGCTGGATCGCAGGGTCCGCGCTTCGCAGCGGGGTATCCCAGGCTTCTCTACGTAATATTTTGTCCTCTACCTGGAGATTGTGGGCACTCCCAAATTATGTGGTCGGGGGTCCCTCTCGCCCCACAGTGTTTACACATATCATTGTCCCTAAGGTCTGGTAGCTCGTGAAACGCCCAGACCGGGTTCATGAACGTATTAGTTTGTAGCCGCCTCCACGCGGCAGCTTCTCTATTATTTGGTTTGACATCTTGCGGGGGTACCAGTCTACGTCCCAATTTATAATGGTCGATGATTTCCCCGTAATTTTGCAGACACTCGTCGTATGCCCAGTGTTCGGGGGGCTCGACGGCTACGCGGAAGTAGAAAGCTCGGGCTAGCTCGTGAGCCGCCTCGTTACCAGGGGCGGCAGCGTCAGCGGGTCTCCAAATTAATTGAATTTTCCTATTCGGTGTTCTTTGGGTGAGAATTTCGGCCGCCTCCGGTGATATCCTCCCCTTCCCAAAATTTTGAATGGCAGTTTTGCTGTCGCTAATTATGAACTTGGCTTCCGTTCCTACGCAAGCTAGCCCTATCGCAACCTCCCCCGCAGTCTCTATGCTGCGGCCTCTGATGGCTGCCGCGGATACCGGTGCCCCTGGGCCATCGACTACCGAAGCTACCGCTGCACCTGTTCTGCCACTTGCCGCATCAACATAGACTACTTTCTTTGCTCCCATGATCTTGGACCGTTTTTTTGCCGGCCTTGATGTCCAGGTAGGACGTGGCGTAACTTATTCTGCTTATTACGTACGCCTGGATTAGTTTTAGTAAATTTATCTCCTTGAGGCCTCTTCCTTTGGTGGCGGCCCTCCTCAAGAGCCCGATGGTTTGCATCACGTAAATTTCTAATTTTTTCAGGACTCCGTTATGGCCGTGGGATTGAATGACCATCCCCAAAATCCTGATCTGATCTACTTTTGGCACCGGTATGCCCTCCACCTGAATATGACACTCCCCGCTATTCTTGCAAAGAAGGTACTTTGGGTTATAAGCGAACAACTCAGATTTATGCGGGGAGCACGAAAGTCCCCTTTTCGCTGCGTAATCGACAATGATGTCGGTCGCTGCCTGCAAGCATTCCTCCGTAAGCTCCTGAACTGGGGCGGCTGTCACGAAATCGGCGCACATTTTTATTAAGCCGGCGCGGCGCGAGGCCCACGCGGCGCCGCATGGAAAGTTAGAGAAAAACCTCCTTCCCCGCGTAGCTTTGTACGCGTCGCCGTCAGCCTCTTTCCCATTGCCCGGGGATGACGGTGAATCATCAGTCTGGCACACGCCAGAGCTTTCCAGAATGCTCTACGGGTCGTGGCCAATGACGACGCGCGGCTCGACGGGAGGAAAAGGGAGCGCTCTAACCAGCGAAGCTAAGTGTGTGTCCGCGCTAGCCTTAGCGTGCCTTAAAGGTCCCCTGAAAATGGTCACAAAGAAGGGTAAACAACGCCATGACACTGATAGTTATTGAACCACCCATCATTCTCCCGCAAAAATTTTCGATCTAGTTCTGCAACACCAGAGATATCGCGATTAAAAATGACCCTTCCAATTTTCCCTCTCAACTCGTACGCCGAAGGGAGCCATAAAAAAAACAAAGAATACAAGCAAGTTCAAAGCTCCGCCCAGACATACGTCACTTCGACGAACTTCCGGTTGCCGCGCGCTCGCTCGCTGGCGTACTCGCGCCAACCTGTCCTCGCTCGCACACGCCTGAGGAGTTCGCCAGTTCGCGCAGCGACGGTTAGTGTAACCGCAAACCCGTGGTTATGCTATGTTACACGGCGGACCAAACCATGGTGTCACCACTAACCGCGGTTACCGCTAACCGAGCTTGACTACCTCGGTTTGCGTCACTAACCGAGGTTATGACGGCGTCTGTTGACGGAAGCTACTCGTCGGCGCCCGAGTGCGCGAACGAACGAGCGGGTCTGCTTCACAAAGTTATTCATTTGCCCACTGTATCACGTTTAAAGGTCGATGTATAGATTATGGTGCCGCCCGACGTCTTCGATTACGGCCGACAGCGCAGCGACTGCGTACTGAAGCCTTGTCTTGCCTACAGTATCGTTTGAACGGCTTGTTGCTGAGCAGAACGTCAAAAAATACGCAGCCTTAGCTATGAAAGTACACGAGTTTGCAACGCGTGCAGCACGGTATGCCGCGAGCAGACTGAGGTACGTTACACAATTACCGCGGGGGTGGAACGTGCGAGCGCGGCGAACGACCGCGCCGTGCGTGACCGTCCCTAGTGGTCGCTGGCCTACATTGTTTCGCTTCGAAGCCGCGGCGGTCGACGCTTTGGAACATGATCAACGCTGTCGTAAATCGTCTACTTATGAAACTGCCTTATAGTGATAGTAAAATAATTATAGGATTAACTCTAGTACAGAGTTAGTACGAGCAGAGCTAGTACGACCAGATCGGATCAGCCGAAATGCACCAGCGGCAGCTGGCTTGAGCAGAAACTAGCTTGTATCACGGCTATCGCTCTTACCAGCAATTTGCTGCTGGTCAGCGATCCTCACGAGGGCTTCATACTTGATATTCGGCTCAGTATTCCAGACGCCAACAAATTTTAGCACGCTTTATTTCGGACATCGGTGCTAACGATCCGCCGTGTCATTTGCGAACGGTATGTGGGAGGAGGGGCCACAGCGGCGGTGTTTACGGCGGTCGAGGAGGTGCTGCCATCGTGCGGTGCTTGACTGTGCTGTTGACGCCTCGTCGGACGACACTCCGATACTCCTGAAACCACGTTATATAGATAAGATATTTATAAATGCAGCTTCGTTCTGCCGATCCCTGCGTCGCTTCGGTTGTTGCACTTGATGGGCAATGGCCACCTAACCGATAAGGGCGGCGAGCTGTGTAACATCCCGCACATAGTCAACATAGTTCGAGCAGCGCACGAGCAGACTTTCGCAGCTACCGGAAGTGTGTCCGTGACGTCATGGTTGCAGTGACCGCAGCGAATGGTTGGTTGGTTGGTTGGGGTCTTTGGGTTATTCTCGGGGGGGGGGGATACCGGACACGGGTTATGCCGGCCTTAATTCGCGGCGGCACTCTTGGTGTCCGGGGGGGGAGTGGGAGATGGGATATTGGGAGGGCAGGGGTGGGTCATCATCGTGGAGTCGCTCTCGTCGTCGTCCTCGTCATCGGCTCCGTCGCCAGCGCTGTGGCCAGCAGGTCAGCAGGCCCGGTGGTGGGCTACAGTCGTGCAGCCAGGCCGGACTCCTCCAGGAAGGCCAGCAGGAGCCGGTGGGCTGCCAGGGGGCTCCTGGCCGGGAAGAGCAGGTGGTCCTCGGTGTCAGCAGGAAGTCCGAGGGCCGGTAGCCTGCCTCCATCTTGCGACGGTGGTGGGCGTGTGCCGGGCACACACAGAAGAGGTGCCCCAGCGTTCCTGCATCACCGCAGGAGGGGCATGCTGGGGAGGGGGCCCGGCCACGGACATACAGCTCCGTGGGCCTCCAGGAACCTCCGGTGCGGAGGCTAGGAGGAGAGCTCGCTCCCTGCGGGCGAGCTTGTCGGACAGGCGGTGGAATGTCCTCCCCTCGGCGATCCGCCGATCGGGGTGCAGGGCCCTCACGGCCTTCTTGAGGGGGAGCCAGGAAAAGTCAAAGGCAGATACATGATTAGTCATACTTACCTGGTCGGAGTGGGCCGCTTTGGCAAGTGCGTCGGCCTCATCGTTGCCCTGGATGCCCGCATGGCCCGGGATCCAGTGCAGTGAGATGACGAAGCCGGCATCCTCCAGGGCCTGGAGGCGCGCTCGTAGGTGGCAAGCCGATAGCTGGAAGCAGGACGGCTTGCGCAGGAGCTGTAGTGCCGGCCTCGAGTCGCACAGGATGGTGTAGAAGCCTGGAGGCTGACCAGTCTCCAGGTAGTCCGCTGCCAGGTGGAGGCCCGCCAGCTCAGCTGCAGTAGAGCTACCTGGAAAGGAGAGCCTGCAAGAGCTGGACACCCCCACTTGTGGGGCCGTCATAGCCGCTGCAGCCTGGCCCGTGGAAGGCAGAACCGAGCCGTCGGTGAAGAGGAGGGTGCTCCCTTTGCACTCTTCAATCAGAGCTGCGGCGGCCTGGCCCAGGGCAGCAACTGGGTAGCGGCGCTTGCTGACCCCTTCCAGGTCAAGGGTGACCTGTAAAGGAGGACGTGTTGGTGGAGGAGGGAGGATGGAATACCCTGGGGCATTTCCGATGAAGTCCTTGTATACAGCCGTCAGTAGCCCCATCCGTGAATGGGGGGCGCTGCGCAGCCGTGCCAGGAGGGATGCTCCGTCAGGGGCGTGGTGAAGGCGGTCCACGTGAGTGAGGCCTCTCTGGAGGAGCTGCAGGGTCAGGGGGTAGACACCGGCTTCCGCCAGTTTTGCCATAATCCTAGAGCACTGCGTTGCTCCCAGCAGGTGTCGGATCCATTTCCTGCGTGCTCCGTCCAGGATGTTCACTCTAGTGGGCCTGAGGGAAACAAATGGGAGGGCATAAAGTATGGAAGAGGTGGCGGCCGCCTCAAAAAGCCGGATTACCCATGATGTGGAGCGAGCAGCCGTTGCCCCCTGCAAGAAGACGTTGGGCTGCTCGGCCAACCCGGTTCAGATGACCCAGGTAGGCCTTGTCTAGGGATCCATGTGAGGCGGTGATCGATCACCAGCCCCATGTACTTGACCTGGCGTCTCCAGGGCAGGCTGGTGCCGTCGATCGTCAGGGTGGTTGCATGGGCTGACGCTCGTGCTCCCAAAGGGTGCACCATGAGGGCCTCCGACTTTGCGGCGGAGAGCTTGAGCCCCCTGTCGCGAAGGAACTGCTGCACGGAGTCGAGGGCTCGTTGAAGGGCTTTCCTAGCGGAGATCATCCTCCTCCTTGGGGCCCGGACCCAGAGCGCCATGTTGTCGGCGTAGATCGAGGTCAGCACTCTGTGGTCCCGACCCTGTTTGACGGCGCTCGGGAGACCGGCCAGCACCAGGTTGGACAGGAAGGGGCTGAGAACAGACCCCTGGGGCACTCCAGTGTTGATGGGGCGAGGCGAGCTCAGGGTCTGTCCAACCCGGACCTGCAGGGTTCGATTGGAAAGAAAGGCTGTTATGAAACGCCGCAGGTTACCTGTGACTCCCAGGTCATCCAGAGCCTGTTGGATGGCCTGGTGTGGTAGATGGTCGAAGGCAGACTCGACGTCCAGAAGGGCGAGAAAGTCGACGTCGCCCGTGTACTGTGCCTCTTCCAGGGTGGACACCACGTCCGCGATGGAGTCCGCTGTGCACCTGTGTCTCCGGAACCCGGACTGGCTTTCAGGGAGAAAGTTCTTCACCCGTGCAATCCAGGAGAGGCGCTCCAGGACCACAGACTCCATGGCCTTGCAGGCTGCGGATGTCAGGGACACGGGGCGGTAGGACGAGAGCTGCTGGGGGGGGGGGGCTTCTTCCCCTTGAGGATGGGGACCACGATGGCCGTAGTCGAACTCTCGGAAAGGATGCCGCTTTTCCAGATCCCGTTGAACACCTGCAGGAGGCGGGCCTTTCTTGGGGTGTCTAGGTTGCGCAGCATTTGGAGGGTGATCCCATCTGCACCTGGAGCCGTCTTTTTCTTGGACCGGTTGAGGGCCCGAAGAAGCTCGTGGGTGGTGATGAGATCCGAGCACTGAGGAGCGACCATGGAGGTTACTGCGGGAGGAAGGGGGTGGCGAGTCTGAGGCTCACGTAGCGGAGGGCTTGGTAGAGGGCCGACGGCAGGGCGGGCGGCCTTGGACCGGTGGTCGGCCAGCTCCTCGGCTAACACCTGGTAGGACACCCCTCTGGCAATGGCGGCGCACAGGACAGGATGGCGGTTGACGGTCACCTGCAGGAGAGATCGGAAGAGACGCCATGCTGTCGCTGACTGTCGGGCGGTTTGAAGCTTGTGGCAGAGGCTGGCCCAGCCTTCTCGACCCCGTCGGTTGGCTTGTCGGCGGCAGCAGGCGTCGACCTTCCTCCATTTGGACCAGTCCTTGGGAAGCTTCGTCCGCTTGGCTGTGCGTTCCGCCCTTCGCCTAGCTGCTCGAAGACCCAGTAGCCGGAGGTCAGGCACCGGGGTCAGTCTGGGGACATGGCCAGTCACGGTGGCGCTCTGGGCACGTTCTCCCAAGAGGGTCAGGAAGTCACCTGCGTGCGGGATACCCTTGGTCAGCTCCCTGAACTGAGACCACCTCGTTACCCGATACACCCTGTCTCGTCGACGCTGCTTGGTAGGTGTCAGGTAGATGGGGTAGTGGTCGGAGCCCAGGGAGTCTGCCGCTCGCTCCCAGGTGTAGAAGCAGGCCTCCGTCAGCAGGGCCAGGTCGAGGATGGACGAGCATCGAGGCCTGATGAAGGTTGGGGCCGTGGGCCTCAGGAACCGCATGCCAGTGGCTGAAATGGAATCCAGCAGCTTCTTGCCCCTGGCTGAGGATGTCTGGCTGCCCCAGGCCCTGTGGTGAGAGTTTTTTTTAATCAATCAATCATTTTATTTCAATAAATATAGAAATTGCAAAAAAATGTTGGGCCAATAGCCGAAGCTAGTTTAGGCCCGTACATACATACATACATACATACATACATACATACATACATACATACATACATACATACATACATACATACATACATACATACATACATACATACATACATACATACATACATACATACATACATACATACATACATACATACATACATACATACATACATACATACATACATACATACATACATACATACATACATACATACATACATATACACAGCAGTGGAGACACGATAAAGGACATTTAACAAATGTTTTCAGGCTTATACACAAGCAAACGTAACAATCAATGAACACATAACAGCAAAGAAATGAAAAGCAGGCATGCACATACACAAATTATTTTAGGCGACTTGCATAATTGAGAGATCACGGAATACAGTTCTCTATGTGAAGAAAATGAATACAACCAAGGCATACACATTTGGTAGCGCCAGAAATGTAAGCATTTCGTATCTCTTATTTAGTGTTATAATAATATAATTCTGTCAAAATAAAATCTTTTGATGGAAAATCGCCACAGATTACGGCATCATTACCTAGGCGGCAATGCAGGGCCGTGAGGCAGGAAGGATCCCATGGGACGCCCGGGGGGACGTAGACCGAGGCCACCGAGGTGTCTGTGTTGCCCAGACGGACACGGATGGTACAAATCTCGAGGTGTCCCAGGTCCTTGGCGGCGACATCCAGCACCGTGTGCGGGATGGTGTTACGCACATAGATGGCGGTGCGGGGTCGGTCCTGAGGGTGGGACGGGTCCAGGCAGGGGGCATCTGCACATGAACCGAGGGCACAGCAGGACAGGCCAGAGTAGCCAGTGTAGCCCGGAAGGCGAGCAGATTCCACAGGTATCCTGGTCTCCTGAAGCGCCAGGACGTCAACGTTCATGGTTCCCTGCAAAATCATGTCTCGTAGGTCAGCGTGGCGAGCGCGTAGGGAATTCACATTCCACTGGAGGACGCGTGGCCTCTCTGTGGTTCCTCTATGGCTCGCCATGATTAAGGAGTGAAGGGCTCTCTACAAGGAGAGCTGCCTCGTAGAGCTTACGTGCCCCGGAGTTGGAGGGAATGGCTGCTTCTAGCAAGCCTTGCCAGTCAACTGAGCCGTGTTTCCTTCCTCCATGCCCGTGACGTCACGGGACCAGGAAATAGTTCCATGCGACACCGCCTTACGACATTCTCTCTGCCCGCGAATTTAAAAAAACACTGTTTTTAAAAATTAATAATAAATCGCTGGCTTTGTTCCAAGCAGTTATACTTTGCGTTAATGCTCAAAAGGATGTGTTCTACACACTGAACACGTTTATCAGTGGCTTCTTGGGGGCCGTTTCCGTGGACTTAACAGACAGACGCGGCGCGCCCTTTTTATTGAGGCCGCGCCGCTTGTGGAGTCAGTCAGTCAGTCAGTCAGTCAGTCAGTCAGTGGTTGCGGCGTGCTCGCAAGTGCTTCGGCTGGACTCCTGGAGATCACCCGCTGCTGGCAAACCCACGAACCTGCGAGGGAGCGGCGCTCATCTTGCATGGCGGCCACATCGTGACTCTCGAGGCATCGGACTGCAACAGTGCCCGGTGAGCAATTTGGTGTTTGTTTTTGTGACTCTCGTGTTTGATCTGCTGTAAATCCTCTGTGTTATGAATACCTCTGTAATTGCATGCTTAGCGTTTGTTTTTCTGTGAACCTCACGTCTCTCAATTTTAGTGTTTGTGTATTCCTCTGTATCGCCTCTTGCTGTGTATAAAGTTTGTTTTATTTGGTACTTCTGACTCCAACCCTTACTCTGGCTTGAACCGGCGACAGCTGGGCACCAAACGGCCACCCCCTTCTGTCACTACAAGGTAGTTGAATTCCGGCTGAGCTTGCCACGCAGGTCGAGGGCATCTCCTTTGCGACCGGAACAGCTACCCCCCTCACTCTAAGAGTGTCTAGGAATGTGCGCACCGTTAAGGGTGCATAGGTAATAATCCCTACTAATTATTAGCGGGTAACAATTATTCTGGTGTCCGCGACAGGAGGTTTGGTGCACTCAAGCTCAGAGGACGGAGAACGAGTCCGAAGAGTTTACGAAGAACTCGTAAACAGTGTAGCAGCAGAGCGATAGCGAGAGGTTGTGCTGCGCGGAAGCGTTTAGGCGAGGTTCACTAAGCAGTGTTTAGGCTACACCCAGACGGTTCGCGCTTCAGATATGAATCTGAAAGAGCTGATTGAGGCTGGCACCCAGCTGGGGTGGTCCGGTGCCGAACTGCGCAAATGGGTTAGCCAAAGAGAAAAAGAGGAAAGAGAGAGAGCAGAAAAAGAACGAGAGAGGGCTCGAAAGGAAGCCGAAGAAGAAAGAGAGAGAGCAGAAAAAGAACGAGAGAGGGCTCGAAAGGAAGCCGAGAAAAAATGAGAGAGGGCTCTAAAAGAAGCTGAAGAAGAAAGAGAGAGGGCTCTGAAGGAGCGAGAAGAGGAATTTCAGCGCGAAAAGGAATTACTTTGAAACTTCAGCTCCAAAACTCGGGGAACAACAACGTTTTAGCTGAAGTGCATAGCCCCAGGGAAGGACATAGCAGCTTGCGGATAGACGCAAGTAAATTGATCCCGAAATACGACGAGAGAAGAGACGATCTCGACGCGTTCCTCTTGTGCTTCGAAAGGATCGCCATAAATGCAAATTGGACAGACAGTGAATGTGCTACCATCTTGAGCCCTTGCCTTAGCGGCGAAGCATTAAGCGTATTTGGAAGTCTTACTCCTGAGGATGCAGGCAGCTATAACAAGGTGAAAGGTGCATTGCTTAAAAGGTTTTGATTTACGACGGATGGGTTTTGTGAGAAGTTCAGAACTGGATAACCTATGGACGGTGAAACGGCAACACAGTATGTTGCGCGATTGAGTAATTATTTTGACCGCTGGACTGAACTCTCAAAAATTAAACTAGATTATGGAGCACTTCGCGAACTCCAAATTAAGGAACAATTCCTGGGCAGCTGTCACCCTGGTCTATCATTTTATTTAAAAGAAAGAAAAGTGCATACATTGGACGAAATGATCGATCTCGCAGACCAATATTTAGAAGCCCAGGGAGGCGAAAATTTTAGCAAGAATACATATTCTGAAACCCCTCAAAAGCCCGAATTCCGACAGACAAAACCTAGCGTAAAGTCATCCCCGAGGTGCTATCTCTGCGGACAACTAGGCCATTATGCACCTAATTGCCACAAACTCGCCATCCATCCGCGTGTCGGAAATGCGGACAGAAGGGCCACAAAGCGATGTTGTGTCCCGGCGCTGGCAAGGCAGCCCCGCAGGCGGCATGCGCGAGGGCTCTGTCAGAGTCGGAATGTCGCCTGGAGGAAGAAGATGCCGATGGCTTTGTTGAGCTGAAGAATGGCAAGAATGTCCGCTTGGTGCACGGCCTAGAGGAGGAGGAAGCAGATAAGGCTGTCAGTCAAAAGAAGCACAAGAAAATCCGGGTGGTGAACGCCGTAGTACACGCGTAACCTGGAGCAGCGATGAATCGGATGCCGGTTTCGAGGGGAAAGATAGGAGGAAAATCAGTTTCTGTGCAACGAGATACAGGTAGCAGTGCCGTAATTGTTAAACGAAGTTTGATTCATGAGAATGATCTGACTGGTGAGAAATGCCCTGTGAGGCTGATTGACGGCTCAATTCAGTTGCTACCTGAGGCAAAATTTGAAGTGCAAATGCAATATTAATCTGGAAAATTGACAGCCCTTTGCATGGAACGCCCTATCTACGATTTGGTGTTGGGCAATATCAAGGGCGCAACATTTCCCGAGGATCCTGACCGAAGTTCCGCGCCTGTAAGCTGCAATGAAACTAAAAATGTGCGCAGATTTCGTGACAGCGGCGGAAGTAAATAGAGAAGGAGAGGAAATCAAAGAGGTGAGCGACTGCAAGGACAGGATATAGGTAAAAATAAAAGGTATGTACACTATATTAAAAAGGGAGCAGTAGGATGTTTGAGGCCCGCCCGTAAATTGTCTTAGTTCACTGGAGCACTCGGTGCAGAGGACGGGCGGAGGTTGCGGCGCGCTCTTTTTCTCCCTCTTCTTTTAGAGCGCAGCTCTTTGGCGCCCGTTCCTGGGTTTCGCGGCGGCGTTGGCATGCCCCAGTGCCACCCTCTTTCAGCCCTAGAGTTCGAGCATGCGCTTCAGCAACTGGAGCCTCGCAGGAAGGGGGGGGGGGGTACACTCAGCGGCGAACGATGGGGGCAGGAACGCACGCAGCAACCGGAGAAAACGAGGAAAGGAGGGGGGGGGGGTCGCCGGATGCAACGCTAGCAGCGACTTGATGCCGCTGACGCCGCTAGCGAGTCAAGACAGCATACTGCGTAGAACACCGGTGGTCGCCGTCATGCAGAAAAAGGAGGAGGGGGTACCCCCCTCTTCATGCGTGATGGCGAGGGTGCTCTGCGGTTGCCGGAACGCCGCAGCTCGCTATCAGCGGATCACGGTGCGTGCATCCCCCCCTTTCTCTCTATCCACTTTCACTCCCACCCTCATCCCTTCCCTTACGGCGCGGTTCAGGTGTCCACAGAGCAAGTGTGACAGATACTGCGCCTTTCCCTTCCTATGAACCAACCAACCAACCAACCGTTCTCACTCGCTTCGCTCGCTAGCTGCATCAGTTGGGCAACGTTCCTATGGACCCACGCGCTGCCTCCCGCAACCACCCGATAACTCAATTGCTCTCTTCATTTCTTCAACTTTTTTGATATTTGGCACATACCCACGAAGGGGAATTGGCCAGGGTTCAGTGTGGACTGCCAAATGTCCTACATGTCTTCATTTCTCTGACCACAAAGCTTCTTTCATTACAGCCAAGAACTGTTAGTGGAGTGTTTCTTGAGGTAAACTACGTGCGAAACATTAAAACAAAACGTTGTCTGTCATTGCACATACATGTCTTGCTCGAAATCTTTGCCTCAGTCTATCGAAAAGGTGAAACAGCTGAAGAGCTGCGCTCAAATTTCGCATTAGGAAGTAACGTAATCTTGGGCACTTTTTTTTCTTCTCTTTCTCTCTTCTGTCCGCACGAGGCAGCGGAGGTGGCTCAGCTACAGAGCCAATAGCAGGCTTCCTACAGCCAGAGCGTTCACCTGCGCCTACGGGCCGAAGACTACCTCAGAGATCCTGGTCATCACTCCGTGCAAGAGTTGAGTTTGGCCATTCGGTGGATTATTTCCTCTTTCATCGGAATTTCACCATCAAGATAGAAGAGCTAGGCCTAACTCTCAGACCTAGCGTCGCATACTCTATCCCACGTCGACGGACGCCGGTCACTGTGGCGGCCCTCATACTACCACTATGAAAAGCGTTGTGGACGGAAATGATATTGACCCCACAGTATTCGAGAACGTTGAGTGGTGGTGGTGGAGAACTCTTTTATTGCGCCAAAAGAACAGGGGACCAGTCAAAGGACTGGTTGCGCTGACTTAGAGGTGGTCGGCGGGGATCCTTTGGGATGCCGCAGCCTCCACCGCGCGCTGGATAAGCCAGCGTTGGTCTGCTGGCTCGGAAGTACACAGGAGAGACTCCCACGTCTCTGGGATGTTTGAGTTGTCTGTGTTGTAATGTGTACAAGTCCACACCATGTGTATGAGTGTGGCCGGAGTTGAGCAGTGTTTACACATGGGGGCTATCTGATCCGGAAAGATCCTGCTGTATAAGAGGGGGTGTAGGAAGCTGTCAGTTTGTAGTTTGCGCCATTGAACGGCCTCGCGTCTTGTTAGATCGCGGTGTTCGGGAGGATATGTGCACATTTAGAGTCGGTAATGCTGGAGTATGTCCGTGTAAGTAGTGAGTAGAGAAGCGCGTGAGATATTCGTGTCAGCGGAAGCAGGGTGGCTGTTCATACTCTCGGCTCGGCAGCTGAGATCTCGAGCGAGAGTGTGTGCCTGGGTGTTTCCGCTGAGCGACTCGTGGGCTGGAGCCCAAAGAAGTAAGCGAGATGTGGAAGAGGGTGCTGCAGAACGTAGAATGTGTAACGCCTGGCAAGAGATACGGCCAGCATCGTAATTGCGAATAGCCTGTTGAGAGTCACTGATGATGACTTTAGTATTAGGGTCGGCTAGCGCTAGCGCAATGGCAACCTCCTCAGCTGCGGTGACTGTTTCTGCATTGCGAATGCTGCAGGCTGTGTACCAGCTGCGGTGAGGGGCGAGAGCTACCGCCACCATCGCTGGCCTCGATGGATGGTAAGAGGCGTCCGTATACGTGACGTCCGGACGTCCACTGAAGAGTTTCTCGAATTGACGAGCCCGGTCGGCCCGTCTCTCGACGTGGTGTTCCGGGTGCATCCGTTTGGGAATGGGGAGGAATGCGGAGATTTAGGCGATATTCCGGTGTAAGTTCAGCGTAACTTGGGGCCGATCTCAGCGGGGAGATCCCGACTTGCTGCAGTACCGCTCCGCCAGCGTGTGTGAGTGAGAGCCGCTCATACTGGGCGGTGAGGATTGCCTCGATCAGTTTGCTCACGGTATTGGAGATTCCGAGAGCCATGAGCTTATGGGTAGCTGTGGACATGGGAAGACATAAGGCCGTCTTGTATGCTTTTCGAAGTGACGCCTCTAGCCGTTCGCTTTCGGCACGAGTGAGACGTAAGTAGGGTCCAGAGTAGGTGATGCGGGAGCAGATGAAAGCTTGAACGAGGCGCAGGAGGTTGGACTCTCGCATGCCATGATGCTTGTTGGAGATTCGCATAAGGAGGCGTCCGGTCTGTACAACCGACTGGTCGATGCGTTGCATCGTGATGTTGTAGCTGCCGTTGGCCTGTAGATGCAAGCCCAAGATCCTGATGTTGTCTGTTCGAGGAATCGGGTTTCCTTGCACCCGCAGGTTGATGTCAGGTAGTATATTTGAAGGGCGCCGTCCCGGGGAAGGGATGATGATATACTCGGACTTTGTCGCCGAGCAAGTGAGGCCAACTGTACTTAGATAATCTCCAATTCGTTCGATCGCGGTCTGTAAAGTCTCTTCAATCTGGCCGTCACTGCCGCGCGTGATCCAAAGTGTGAGGTCGTCAGCATAAATGCTGTGATGCAGGTGGGAGATGTCGGCCAGTAGCTTCGGCAGGCCTGTCAGTGCAACGTTAAAAAAGCATCGGCGAAAGTACGGCGCCTTGCGGCGTGCCACGGTTTCCCGGAGAGATGATGGAAGGATCTCCAGTGCCGGCTTTAAGTTGCACTGTGCGGTCGGTGAGAAAGTTTCGGATGTACGCGTACATGCGATGTCCAACACCGAGAGCTTGAAGTTGTTGAAGAATCGCTTCGTGGAGGACGTTGTCGAATGCCTTGGCAACATCGAGGCCGACGATGACTTTTGTGTCTAGTGTACGTCTCATGACTGCCTGATGATGGAGAAGAAGCATAATGTCCGGGGCGCTAAATGAGGGCGGAAGCCAAACTCTGGTAGAAGATGGTTATCTTCAAGGTATCGTGAGAGTCTGGTCTGGATAACGTGTTCCATCAGCTTCCCAACGCAGGACGTGAGAGAGATGGGACGGAGGTTGGCCAAGGTTGGTGGTTTGCCCGGCTTGGGGATGAGAACTAGATTGGCGCATTTCCACTCTTAAGGGATGGTACCGCTGGCCCAACATTCTTGAAAATAGTCGGTAAGAGCATGAGTGGATGCGTCGTCACGATTCCTAAGCATTTTATTTGAACTGCGGTCAGGGCCGGCCGCCTAAGTCATCTTGAGGCGATTGAGTTCTGCTCGGACCTCCGCAAAAGTGATTGGAGCGTCTAGACAGAGATTGTCCGCGCCCTGATAGAAGGGGAGGTTGGTTGTTGGTTTAGGGCGGATGTAAGTATTTATAAGCTCTTGTTTGAGCTCGTGAGACATGCCAGGATACTGGTGGAAGATTCGCTCGAACTGTTGGCGCGTCTGGAGCTTGCCTCCTTCTGGGTCGACTAAATGTCGAAGGAGGCTCCACGTCTTACGAGCATTTGGAGTCTTGTTCATCTGGTCACATATGTTATGCCAGCTCTGTCGAGTGAGTTGTATTGCATAGTTCTCGATATTCGTATGTGCGCGCGCCAGTCTGCGCCGGATATCGCGGTCCCATTTCCAAGTGGCAAGTAGAGCTTCGAGCGACTTCTTACGCTCCCACAAATGGGCGTAGTAGCGGTCGAAGTGTAGGATACTGTCCTCTAACTCGACGGTTTGAGTGGCGTCGGCCACTTGTTTGACAATTTCGGTTGTCCACGCCTTGACATCAGTAATAGCGGGAGGTTTGTCCTGCTGTTTCCTGTGCGTCCGGAAGGAGTCCCAGTCAATCACCTGAGTCGGCCGCGTACATTGCCTGGTGGGCTCGTGTATTACGATTTCGAGTACGAAGTGATCACTCCCAAAGTTTTCGTGAGTGTGACACCAAGTCGTTTTAACTCCGGAGGTCGTAAAGGCAAGATCTGGCGTTTTATCACGGTGTAGGCCCATACTGTGTCTAGTGGGGTAGGACGTACACGTCCATGATAAGGGTCAGCTGGTTCGTATGCCAGCCATTCCAAAGGCGTCGACCTTTAGCAGAGTCATAGTGATAGCCCCAAGCGCGGTGATGCGCATTAAAGTCACCGAGAATGAGGAGGGGTTGCCCCTGCGCCAGCTGCTGGGCTTTGAGGAAAAGCGGTCCGAAAATATCCTTATGAGCTCGGGGAGGGCTGTAGACATTAATTATAAACAGACTAGTGCGACGTTTACGCGAGGGTTGAGGTAATATTTCTATGAAAACGTATTCGGGGAAAGTCGGATCTAAATTATGTTGGAGGACAGGAGATTACGTTTGACGAGAGTAGCTATTCGAGGTTTTACTCGTTCCGATAGGTATGTACTGTAACCGGCAAGTTTCGTGTTCTTGTCGCATTCCTGGAGAGCTATTAGTTCGGGGCGATCACTCGCGGCGAAGAACTGCTGGAGGACCGGGCGCTTACGCGCGAACCCACGACAGTTCCACTGCCAGATGGTGGTGTTACCCGAGAGCCATGATTAGGCTGGGATAGTTGTGCAGTTTGAACGGGTGTCGGCGCAGGGGCCGCGAGTACCACGGCAGCGAGGAGTTTGCCCTGTGCTTCTATAGCTTTGCTCAGCATCTCAAATTGTTGCGTGACTTGTGAGCCGATTGTGTGGAGTGAGCGTTCGACGTGCGCTTCTAAAGCCTTGATGCGAGTTTGACTGAGGTTGCAGCTTTCCTCAACTTTGGCAAAACGTGCCTGCCAACCCTCCGCGGGTGAGTCGGTGTCGGACGTTGCTTTGCTTTTTTGTGCGGATCGGTTGGGAGGAGCGATATTTATAGGTACTGATTCATATGATCCCTGCGGATGCGGGGGAGACGGAGTGAGTTGGCTTTTCGAGAGCCTCTACTCTGAGTATAAGTTGGTGGATGACTGCTGTCAGTTCCATAATCGCTTTGTGTGTGTCCGGAGTAGTGGGAGTCCCTGCGTACTCACCGGTTCTTGACGTTCTCGTAGATCGGGTAGAGATGGTGGTAGCCCAGGTGGCTGCTGCAAAGGATGAGGAGAGTCCCCTGTCTGTTGGACGACTGCAGGTGTCCCGGGATTGGTCCGGGAGGTCCCCTGAGAACCCATCCGTGGAGCGGGAGACTTGAGCGGTGGAAAAGAGCTCGAGCGTTCTCGGAGCTGCCGCTGCTGGCTATCGGAGCGTTGCCGGTCCCATCGGCTGGTGCGCTTGAGTGTGATCCGCTTGGCGATCTCTTGGGTCTTGAGTTTCTCTTCTTCAGCATTTCGAATTTTATTCCACTTCCTGCGCTTGACTTCGTAAGGAATCCTGAAGATTTCCCTGCAGCGACTATCGCCCGTGAGATGTTCTTTGCCGCACAGGCGGCAGATTGGTTTGCACGTGTGGTCGTTGGTAGGATTGGATAGTCCGCAACCTCTGCAGTTGGTAGTTGTGCTTGCACAAACATCGGTTTGATGACCGAGCTCGCCACAGCGATAGCACACCTTGTACTTCTTGAATAAGTTGCATCTGTGGCGACTATTGCAAAAGTAGACACAGGTAGGCACTTGGCGCTGAGCAAATGTGATGAGTACTGCGGTGGTGGATCCCGAGCCGCCGAAAGTCCACAATGGGTGTGTTACGGTTGTTTTGTAACACTGCTTGGATTGTATTTCGATCCAGTCGGAGGTCGACGCCGCGAATCACACCACGGCTCGAACTATCATCTGGAGCGCAGTAGACGGCGGCAGCTTTTCGATGGAGGCGAAAAGCAAGGCGCCCGTGTGCTGTGCGATGTCAGTGCACGTTAAAGAACCCCAGGTGGTCGAAATTTCCGGAGTCCTCCACTACGGCGTCTCTCATAGCCTGAGTTGCTTTGGGACGTTAAACCCCACAAACCAACCAACCAACCTTGTTGTCAACGGCGATCTCTTTGAGTTGCATCACCCGTTCAGCTCTTTCGACGACTGGGGCGCAGTAAACGAACGTATTCTGGATCAGGTTAGCTTGTATTAGGTCTTCGTGACGAACAGCGTCCCTGGTGAAGTGAGCAGCAGTGCAAATCGCTTCTAGTAGTTGGTAGGTTGTAATCTTGGAGAGTAGCAGTCCACCCCGTGGGTGCACAATAAGCTTGAGAGCGTTGCTGGGTAAGCGAGGCTGGTTCGATGCTACAGATTTTTTGGCTAGAAAGCGTCCTCGCTGCTGAGGCGTGAGTTCAGCTTCCGTCTTCGCACGTAGCCCATTGTCGATTTGGGACGCTTGGTTCGGTCCCGGTTTGTCTCCAGAGAAATCTGGCACGGCAGGCCCTGATGTTGTTCGCGCTTCCCGGAACTTGTTTATTTTAGTCAACCAATAACTGCCTGCTAATTCTTCTCGAGAAATTGGGATGCCTTCTACGGTGACTTTCATGGCGAATTACGGCGCGCGGGCACGGTCCACAGCGCAGCCCAGCTGGCGAACGCTGCTGCAACGCAGAGCTCCATATTCTTCGGCGCGGCGCAGTAGGCCTAGCGAGGTATCTGGCTTGGCCACGAGGAAAAGTTGACCTAAAATGGTCAAAATTTGTTGTACGTACTTCTGGTTGGTGTCTCTGGATTCCGCTTGTCTTCAGGAAACCGGCGATATCAACGGAAGTATTGTAGGGTATCACTGTCTAGGGTAAAAACACGAAATCAGCGGAGCTCATTTGGAGTTCGTCCGTTGTCCTCTGCCGCCCCCTAGTGGTCCGCCAACGGTGAGTGGCAGACCGTTCTCAGTATGCACAACCGCATGAGGAAGAAAGACGCGAAACCCGCGTCGAGCTCTGTGAACACCGGCGAGCACGGCGCCGGCGAGAAGAAATCTGTCATTCAGAAAAGCAGGCAAGATCATCCGCAAGAGGGCACCAATGCCGAAGCTTCCGGAGAGCGACATAAAATAATCTTTAGGCCAAGAGGCTGGAATTTAAATGACTATGTGCCACGTCACCTACTGCAGTCCATGTGCGGTCTGCAAACCTACCCTATGTAAACGTCCTGGACGAAGATATTTCAAAGATCAACTCCTGGAGCAACACGTACACGATAAGCACGCCCAATCGTCAACGAGCGAGCACTTATGTGAACATCAAATCCATAGTTATAGACCAGAAGACCCTCGACATGTCGCCCTACATCGCGGCACCCGACGACACTATTAAGGGCGTCGTATACAATGCCTACGACATCGGAACTCCGGAGGAAGTCCGCCAAGGCTTTATCAAGCGGAACCCGAACATCGCCGTACTCAACGCAAGGAGAATCGGCAAGTCAAGATCTATCCTGATCACCTTTGGAGAGGAAAGGCTCCCAAGACAAGTTTTCTACTGGGGTCAGTGTTCACCGTATAGCCGTACCGAGAGCGGATGGAGACATGTTACAACTGTAGGAAGACGCGGCACAGGACGGATGTGTGCTACAAGTCACGGCTAGAGCGTTGCCGCAGATGCGGCGAAAACCACCCGGAGTCAACGGATGGAAAACTACCGACGTGCAAGCCCGAATGTATTGTATGCGGGGGGATGCACAACACCGGCAGTAGGAATTGCAAGTATAGGCTGCTCAAGACACGGCCCCACAAACCCAAGAACGACCTAGGGCAACATGACTCTGCACACCAGCCACGATCGCGGGTCAACGACAACCACAAAGGCTACTGGGGGAAAAGTAGGTCGAACTCCTTTCCACAACTGCCGGAGACAGGAGACGTAGTCGTCGGTTCAGGTCCTAGCCAAGTCAAAGGAAGGAGTCCAAGCAAGAATGGAGACATGCAAAAAGGTGAGCTGGCCAGTTAAGACCTTCCCTTGGGAAACGGCTCGAGAGAACGAACTGGTAAAACAACTCGCTAATAGGGACAGAGAGCTTAAAACCATAAAGAAGGAATTGGCAGAAATGAGGAAACTTATTATTGATTACACGAAAATGCAGAGGGTACTCGACAAGTCACCTATCCAGAATTCACAAAGCACTAGTCAATCGTAATGCTAACGAAATGGCACATAACGAAACATCAATGGAGACGGACACCCGAGTTCCCGCGAAAAGACCTCTACCCAGAGAGGAAAACACAGAGGACAGCAAGCCCAAAAAGGTGACAGAAAATTTGAATGAGGAAGTATCGACCCCGACACACAGCAAACTTAGGTTGGACATGAATGTACTCATGAAGCGGGCAGGAGCTCAAGATGCCAGAATAGATGCAGTTTCGGCTAGGGTTGACAAACTAACCGAGCAGGTAGATAATCTTACGGCGGAATTCTTCATGGTCAGAGAACACACAATGACTTGCTTCGAGCAAATTATGGAATGACTAACGAACATAGAAGCAAGGTTTCCCCCGGTTTCCGGCAACGCCCTCCCTCAGCTGCCCCCGCAGCAACAGTCCTAGGACATCCCTCACCACCAAATTAAAATCTGGCAGTGAAACTGCAGAGGTTTCCACTCTAAGAGAGGGAACCTGCAGGCACACATTCAAAAAATTGAAAACACACCCGATGTAATCACGCTACAAGAGGCAAGCGGCACAGTAAAAGTAACCGGCTACGCCGCGTATACCCCGCTAGAGTTACAAAGGGGCCATAAACCTAGGTCGTTCACGGCTACGTTAGTGCAGAGAAATTTGACAGCAATACAACACGAACTCGAAAGCAGGAGTGAAGACTATGTAATGACTGAACTAATCCCAAACACAAAGGGAGACAACAGTCTCTTTATTCTGAATACGTACAACTCACCCGAAAACCGAGGGGCAGGGCTGGCAGATCTTTTAAGGAAAGCCATAAGACTAGCTGACAGGAAAGCGCTAATAATCACTGGGGATTTCAATGCCCCGCATCCTGCTTGGGGATATAGGATGACCTCCCCCAAAGGAAACAAACTATGGATAGAAAATCAACACTTAAGACTAACAATACTAAACAACCCGCAAGACACCACAAGGATAGGCAACAGCATCAGTGTAGACACGTCCCCATACTTGACGCTGGGCAGAGACCTTGAGGGCGAGAAGTGGTCAAACACAGGACATACCTTAGGTAGTGATTACTATATCATAGAGATTGAAATACATACCAGAACGCTGAAGGGGATGCTGCACAAAAAGAAGCTGACAGATTGGGATACTCTTAGAAAAGTAAGGGACAGAACCGCTCTGAGGGAGATTGTGAATCTAAATAAATGGGTTGAACGACTCAAAAGTGATGTAAACACACACACTAAAAAGATCGCAACTGCCGGAAATGATATTACAGATTCGAGGTTGGCCCACATGTGGGAAGCCCACAAGAGCCTTACGAAAAGATGGAAAAGGCAGAGGCGCAATAGAAGGCTAAAGAAGAGAATACGCACACTTGAACGACAGATTAAAGAATACGCGAACGAACTTCAGAGTCAACACTGGAGGGGGGGGGGGGGGGGGGGGGCAGATTTGCGACGAATGAATGGTAAACTTGGGTGTAAAAACACGTGGCAACTTCTTCGCCACTTGCTAGGTCCAGGACAAACTCAGACCGCCGCTCAAAGACAGCTTAAAAGATTGGTTCATAAATACCAGGGCACGGCTGAAGATCTCATAGAGGAACTGAAGAGCAGATACCTTAATACGTGCAAAGGGGATTCATCTGCACCATATCGAGGACCAGAGAACACAGAGTTAGATAGAGACATATCAATAGCGGAGGTATAGAGAGCAATGAGTCAGCTAAGAACCACATCAGCAGCGGGAGCAGATGGGGTCAGCAATAAAATGCTGATAAACCTAGATTTAGTATCAGTGGCGGCACTCACAGACTTTCTTAATGGGGTATGGAAACGAGGTAGGATGACTTCAGAGTGGAAACATGCTAAAGTGGTCTTCATTCCGAAGCCTGGGAAGAAACTTGAAGTAGGCAACCTAAGGCCGATATCGCTAACATCGTGCCTAGGGAAGCTGATGGAGCATGTAATACTAAACTGACTTCAGGAGTATGCAGAGGAAAGGGAGGTATTTTCCGAAACAATGCTAGGTTTTGAGAAAGCTGTCCAAGCAGGATGTAATGATTCTACTCAAAGCAGACATAATTGACGCACCCAATAAAGGGGGCACAAAAACTGTACTTGGCCTTGATCTACAGAAAGCCTTTGATAATATCAAATACGAAGTCATATTAATAATCTGGAGGAAATTTCCCCTGGCAAGAGTATTTACGATTACATTAGGGAATTTCTAACCGTAAGAACAGCAGAAATAATCCTTGGAGACGTCAGGCCTGAAAAAATTAAGCTAGGAGACAAGGGCACCCCACAGGGCTCAGTTCTTTCCCCTTTCTTCAACCTTGCGTTAAAGAACCTCCCACCATTACTGAAAACTGTGAAAGGGGTGAAACATACGCTATATGCTGATGATGTCATGTTATGCACATGCACAGGCAACGATGGGGAAATGGAAGAAAATCTTCAACAGGCAATCGACATTGTTGAAGATATGCGGAATGGGCAGGGCTGAAATGCTCACCAAGCAAATCGGAACTTCTGGTAATCCGAGGAACAAACAAAAGCGCGATATCAACGCTGAAGACATTTTGGTGGAAATAAATGGCACACCGAAAACCAGAGTGGACAAAATCAGGGTCTTGGTGTCTTGGGACTGATGATCCAAGACAATGGAAAGAACACAGAAATAATAAATCGACTTAAGTCAACAATTACCATGACAACCAGGTTGATAAGGCGAATAACCAACAAAAGACGCGGGGTCAAAGAGAAAGTTTTGTGCCCAATTGTTCAGGCTTTTGTGAAAAGCAGATTAGTGTACACCATCCCCTACCTCAAGCTAGGGGTGGCAGAAAAGAACAAAATTGAAAAGATCATAAGGCAGGCATATAAAGCAGCACTGGGGCTACCCCACTGCACCCCTACGGAAAGACTTCTTAAAGTGGTGGTCTACAATAAAACCATGGAACTATGCGAGGCACATATAATAACACAACTAAAGAGGCTCGCCACCACATCCACGGGATGGCAAAATCCTGGGTAAATTACGACTACAAGATAGAATCCCGAAAAGAAATGCACAAGTAAAACTGCCGACTGAAGTAAGGAACGCACTTACTATTAAACCGCTACCAAAAAACATGCACCCTGCATTTCATGAAGACAGGAGAAAATCAAGAGCAAAGGCCCTTGAGGCCAACTTAGAAGGCTCTGAATACACTGTTTATGTAGACGCGGCAGAATAAAAAGGAGGCAACTCTTTTGCTATCGTGGGCGTGAACGACTCGGGTAAAACATTAACGGCAGGTTCAATAAAAACACACTACTCAGAGACAGCGGAGGAGGCGACTATCGCCATGGCGATGGTCAGCACCAAAGTTGTTACCATAATCAGCGACTCCAAATCTGCTATAAACAATTTTGCGAGCGGCATTATCTCCAAAGAGACAGAGCGAATTTTAAGATATAAAGACTGGAACCAAAAAGAGGTGGAATTAATATGGGTGCCGGCACACTCGGGGAACAAAGGATACGAGTTGGCTCACAGTATAGCTCGAGGTTATGTCAGCCGAGCAGTGAGCCAGGTTGATTCCCCCAATTTCTCGAGAGATGCACTAATCTCATTTCATGACTTCACTAATCACTTTAAACTAGAAAGGCGGATATATCCTCCACCAGACAAGAAACTAGACAAAAGGCAGGAAGTAATCTGGCGTCGGCTCCAGACGCGTGCCTTCTTCAGCCCTTCTAAATTCGAGCCCATGTACCCAGCACAATACAATCCAAATTGTAAACACTGCGGCGAAATAGCAGGATACGATCATATATTATGCAGCTGCAAAAAAGCGCCGCCACCAGCGGACCTACTACTATAGTGCCTAGAATATATTCTAGGCACTATACTACTACCCTACCAGTCCCTTCTTTAGAGCGGTGGGAGGCTATACTGGCCAGCTCAGGCCCGTTAACGCAAGTTCGGGCTACTGAGTGGGCTCAAAAGGTCGCCGAGAGCAACGGACTTGACGCCATCTATTTTAGAGAGCAGCTCTTTGGTGCTCGTTCCTGGGTTTCGCGTCGGCGTCGGCCTCGTAACCAGCGCCTCCCCACTTTCATCCCCCCAGTTCGAGCCGGCGCTTGGCAACCGAAGCCTCGCAGGAAGCTCGGAGCAGCCGGAGAACACAAGGACGGGGGTTTGGGGGGGGGGGGGGGAGGGGTCGTCGGAGGAAGCGCTAGCAGTGACTGTCTGATGCCGCTGCCGCCGCTAGCGAGTCAAGACAACGTGACCGCGTAGATAATAACATTAATAATTAGTTCACAGGAAAAGAAAGGCGTGGTATCTGTCACACGAGTTTGTGGACGCCTGAACCGCGCCGTAAGGGAAGGGAGGAAGGTGGGAGTTAAAGTGTAAAGAGAGAAAGGAGAGCCGTAGTGGAGGGCTACGGGGTAATTTCGACCACTTGGGGATCTTTAACGTGCGCTGACATCGCACAGCACACGGACGCCTCTTCGTTTTCGCCTCCATCGAAACGCAGCCGCCGAGGTCGGGTTCGAACCCGGGTATTCCAGACAGTAGTCGGGCGTCTTACCACTGTGCCACCCCATGACCGCGTAGAAAAACTGATTTATTTTTTATACGAAGGGAAAGGCGCGGTAACTGTCTCACTTGTTTTCTGTGGACACCGCAACCAAGCCGTAAGGGAAGGGAGGAAGACGAGAGTGAAAGTGGAAAGAGAGAAAGAGGAGTCGTAGTGGAGGGCTACGGAGTAATTTCGTCACCTGGGGATCTTTAACGTGCGCTGACATCGCACAGCACACGGACGCCTCTTCGTATCCCGTTCCTCTCGCTCGTAACGCGTCCCTCGGCTGTGACAACCTCGCGAGGCACTTGTATAGATCTCGTCTTTGAGAATCAAGCATTGGTGTACCAAGTCGAACATATATCAGTCTATTTCTCCGACCACAAAACTTCCTTCATGACTGTCAAGAACTGTTAGTGGACTCTTTGTTAAAGGAATACGTGTGAAAAATAAAAAAAAAATTCTGCGATAGCGCATACATGTGTTGCTCGATTTCTTTGCCTCAATCTATCGAAAAGGTGAAACAGCTTATTTGCTGCGCTCAAATTTCGCATTAGGAAGTAACGTAATCGTCGGTAATTTTTTTTTGGATTGGAAAACATTGTCAGCAATGAGCGATTTGTGGGCGCTACACAGAGGTCCCCGCCGTTTGCGGCGGCCGGGGGCTAGCCTGTCACCGAATCTTTGTCTGTTGTAGGCCGTCATTGCACCTGCTACCGCTTCGGCGGTGGCGACGGCTGTTGTTGCGAAACGCGTCTTTCTCTCCCTCTTCCTTTTCTTTCTTCTCTATTTCCTCTTCTGTCTGCACGAGGCAGCGGAGGTGGCTCAGCTACAGAGCCAGTAGCAGGCCCGCGCATTTTCGTTTCTTCCTACAGTCACAACAACAACAATGGTGGCGTACCAGTCCCAGCCCCAATCCAAAGTCTCATTCCTGACAATGTTGGAAAATAAATTCAAAAATAAAGCGGAATGAGAAAAAGCCTGCACCAGCTAAGCCATATCAGGCTTAAACCAATCAAAAATTAATGAATAGGGCCAAATCGGCCAAAGGGTTAATTTGGTGGAAAAAGCCAATTGTAAAAATAAAAGTGGGCACGGTAACGCATCTGTGTCCGAAGGGTTCAACGAGCACAGAGGGTGGGCGAGCCTCGCAGAGCTATTTTATTTTCTGGGGGGTAATAATCATTGATGGTGCCAAATTTAAATATTAGTTACATATACTAGAAGCATAGGTAATAAAGGTATACAAAGACAACCCCGTCCTCCTACCCCAAGAAAGAACGGCTAATTTTATTTTTCAAATAAATTTTGCGTCGTTGGAAGAATGGATGATTTTCTGCGACTTTTCAAGAGAGGAGGAGGTCCAGAGCGATCTGAAAGTAGAAATCGCAGAGAATACAACAGAAGAGGAACACAGAAGGAAGAGAAAAGAAGGATAACATAAAGGAATAATTGTATAAATGTAGAAAAAATTATTATAGTATATACATAAATATAATTTGTACATTTGGTATGTACAGGTGTATATACAAAATATATATAAAGATTGGGTGTATGTACATTATATACATATATATACACTATATACAATATTTACTAATGTACATTATATACATGTATATACACTATATACAATATTTACAAAATTTAAATCGCAATTTCACTGATTCTTGTCAGGGCGAGAACAAAAGTGCTCACCTCATTTGGCCTGATTGGCCCTGAAAGACTGAATGTTGCGATGAAGAAACAAAAAATAAGAAGAGGTAAAAGAAATCAATAAATAAAAAAAAATTAAAAATACCAATCTAATAATTGACTGAATTTTGAAGTTTGTAATCTGGTAAGTTGGAGCTAATAAATTTAACAAGCCGAATCAACCACGCACAGTTTCTTTTGGAATCAAGCCAAATACGCCAAACTCTTGCGTCATGGTTAGGAGGAGCTGGCGGGTTTAAGTTTTGACGATGAATTGATGTTAATGAACATGACGTGAGATAATGAATGACGTCGTCCTCTGGGGCACCGCAAGGGCACTGCGACGATGGAGAAAGGCCGAACCGATGAAGGTAATGAGGGAATCGGCCATGACCAGTAGTGAGATGAATAATTGGCTTCACAGGAGGAAACGAGGTGGGCAAATTATACGTGTCCGGAATGAAATTAAATATTCCGGTTCCCTCGTTATTTTCCTTCCACAATGTTGCCCATCTCGCTGCAACGGCCCGGCGGAATTCGGCACTGACCACAGTTTTCGAAGCTAATGCCAATCTGGTCCGGCTCGACCTGTGAGCTCGCGATGCAACAATGTCCGCGAGCTCGTTGCCTAGCACAACTGCATATGCAGGAACGTGATAGAGTCTGATCGGCCTCCGTGTGATAATAGATTTAAGCAATCGCTTGATTTCGTAAATTTTGGTATTTAATGTTTTTGGTGCGGCTAGAGCTGCAAGAATCGACAAAGAATCTGTGTAAATATACACAGGTGTCGATCCCTGCAGACCCTGTATATAGCGGAGGCATTCCTCAAACGCTATTTGTTCCACGCCGTATGCACCAGTTGCTCCTTCCACCCTGAAGCGGCCTACAGATGTTATTCGGCCTGCTGGTGACATAACGACGTACGCCGCTCCGGCCGAGGCAGAGGTAAATACGCCATCCGTATAGACATGGTAAACGGGCGACGACGCCGACGCCCGCGCCGCCTCCACGTCCAACCGGACATACGCAAACGAAACTACCTCTGCCGGGTGTTCGATAGAGTCGTCAAAAGGTCTCGCCACTTCCGATGCGCGGTATGTATTTCGTCCAAAAGTGACGTCAGATCGCTGCGTAAATAGCGCGAACTTCGTGTTGAATCTGTCTAGATCCAAAGCCAGTGGCGGCGCATGCAGCAAAATTTGGAGCGCCCTGGTGCTCGTTGTAGAATAAACTCCCGTGAGTGCCAATAAGGGAGCACGCTGCACTGAGAGCAGCCGAGAACGCAGTCCCGAATGGGGCGATTCCGTCCACCAAACGGGTGACGCATATGCGAGTGAAGGAAGAACGACCTGGCGGTAAAGTGCTCTTCGTTGATCCGGTGCCGGTGTACCGCTGAGTCGCATGAAAGTGTTGAGGCGCGCGGCAAGCATCTCGGCCTTCTCCTTGAGCATGTCGCCATGAGGTATGAAGGAGAGAGTGCGATCGAAGACCACACCGAGGATTCTTACGGACGGCTTGAACTGTAATCGTACGCCGTCCAGCCTTACGGTGGGAAGTGTGCGCCCCATTCCACCCCTGGGGGGAGCAATAAGGACGCACACTGTCTTCTCTCGTGAGATGGTGACTCTCGCCTCCTCCGCCCATGTCGCAACTCTGGCGAGAGCATTCTCCGCCAATTGCGTCAACACCTTTCATTCGGATGCAGGCACAAGGATGACGACGTCATCCGCATACGCCTGCACCGATACACCCTCTGGCATGGGCAACTCGAGCAGACCGCGCACGACAATATTCCACAGAAGTGGCGACAGTGGGGAACCCTGTGGGCTGCCCAAGGTGAGACGCGCGACCGCGTCTCCCGCCTTTGAGCGGAATACCACCTCTCGGTCCGACAGAAAGGACCGCAGCAGTGCACAGAGGTTCCTCGGACACCCCCAGTCACCGAGCGAAGCCAGGGCCAAGGGGTGCCACACACTGTCAAATGCGCCACGGAAATCTATGGATATAAGAAGTGCGTATTGGCCGCTATTCCTTATATCTCGTAATTTGGAGACGAGCGCGTATAGAGCCTGTACGGCTCCGCGCTGTCTGGTAAATCCGAATTGGTTCGAATGTAGCAATTTGCATCGCGATAGAAGTGGTACAAGCGCCCGTACAACAGACGCTCTAACACCTTGCCGAAAGTTGAATTCATTACTATTGGCCGATAAGATGTGGTCATCTCCGGAGGGCGACCTGGCTTAGGCAAGAAAATTATGCGTCCCCTTCGCCAGGTCACTGGGAAATGGCCAAGCTTGAGGGAAGCGTTAAATATAAATAGATAGAAATTCGGGAGACGCTCCCAGAGTTCGCGTACCACACGCGGCGTTATCCCGTCCAAACCTGACGCCGTTCCCGGCACGACGCGGGACACCGCCATGCCCACTTCGCCGTGCTTGGATGGGGCGTCGTCCGGTCCTCCGAGGGACGGGGATGCCGCAGCGATACGCATCCGTCTGTGAGCGTCGCTATCGTTTTCGTGTGAATCCGATGCGACCTGACCGTCCAACAACGTCTGTGCTGTTTCCAGCACAAATGATGTCATGGTGCCGTCAGGCCGCTCCACCGAAGGAAGAATTATGGGTGCTGTATATTTTTTGAAAGCTAATTTATACGGGCGCCCGAATATGCCTGATTGTAGGGATCGTCTGGCCAATTCGCGCAGGAACGAATTTCGGGCGTCCGAGACTTTTGAACGAAAGTTTGCCAATGCGGTGTAATAAATGTCACCGTAAAATTTTCGCATTTGCAGATCATGTGTTCTTTGGTAGCGCCTTCTCATGGCGCGCACCCTGGAGCGCTCGACTGTCAGATCGCTGGTCCACCACTGTTTCGAATTGTCCATTGCATGTCGAGAATCCTGACGGGTGGTTGATAAATTTTGTTTTCTAAAGTGATCGAATAAAGATTGAAACTTTTGGAGAATCAAATCTAATGCTGCCGATGAAGCCAAATTTGCCCCTACAACGGCATCCGTGAATTGTGTGGAAGAGAGTGAATTTATTAATCTTGTTGTGTCTCTATATATTAAGCGACGCTCTTTTACGTGCGGTGAATGGACGAATCGGATTTCAATGTGTTTGTGTTCCGAAAATGTTCTGGTATCAGTGACTGTCCATGTGTAACCTACCCTAAGCAATGTGGGTGTAGCTAGTGAAATATCTATCCAGCTGTCTGTGTATGGTGTTGTATAAGTTGGAGGGGAAGACGGATCGTTTAATATTATTAGTCCGGAACTCATTGCGAAGCTCAGGAACTCTCCACCCCTCGCATCGCAGAGTTCCGGACCCCATGCGGTGTGCTTGGCGTTGAAGTCGCCAGCGACCACCGCAGGTGTCCCCTCCGTTGTGATGAGTGATTGTCGTATGTCGTTCAGGGTAGGTGTCATTGGAGTGTGCGGTGGAGCGTATGCTGATATGAGTGTAAATGATGCCGTTGTTGACGAGCAAGTGATCGATGTTACACGAGAAGACATGAACGATGGGAAGATGTCAAAGCGAGTGGTGACTACGACGATGGCTGTCCTAGGTGCTGATGGCGCCTTGAAAACCAAATAATTTTCAGGGATGCCCGGAATGTCGTTTCCCCTCGTGTAGGAATCCAAGAGGAGTGCGAAATCGAAATTAGCCTCTCGGATTCGGTCTAATAATGTTGGAGTTGCGTTTTTGCAGTGATCTAAATTTGCTTGTATAATTGAAAAGGAAATTTGGGATGTCATGTTAGATGTGAGAGGCCGAATAGGAATTTGGAATACATGTTACGATTTTTCAATTTGAAAACAGTCCGATCAGGTGCTAATGGGTAAGAACAGTAAGAACAGCTGACCTAGAGATGGGCAAGATGGCTCACTTTCGTGAGCGGATTAGAGCGGCTGCACTCACTAAAGTGAGCCGGCTCACTTGAACGGGTCACTGGCTCACATCTGTAGAGGTGAGTCGGGTCGCTCAGGAGAGGCCAGATCATATATATATATATATATATATATATATATATATATATATATATATATATATATATATGTATATAATACTAAAAAGTAAAATCAATTTTGGCCCTCACGTGACACAGCAAGCGGTGGCATTTAGCATCAGTTTCTGCCTGCGGTTGGGATTGCAGTTGCGGTTTCTGCCTGTTGAGACGACTGAGGAATACGAAAGAACGCGGAACATTCACCACTTCGCTCTACCTTTCTCCTCTCCGGAGCATGGCTCCGCTCCGCACACTACAAAACACAGCGTATTAAGCACGCTTGGAATATGACAATATTGACCTCGATCCACTGACGCCCGGCCTCGAGGGCCGCGAGGGCCAGCCATTCTTTGCCAATTAAATCTGTCTTCAATGGCATCGGGTGTCACACCATATTACGCAACAGAACCAAAGCGGACTGCCGCGGACCACTTTACACAGCGGACGAGTACGAGTAGCGGTCCCCACTCATCGGCATGGAATGAAACCACAAAACTGCAAGACAAAAGAAAAAGTGCGGGTACCTGCAGCAGTTCGCCCGCGGTACCCGCGGGAAGATCCGAAGGAAATGGTTTGGTTGGAAATAGCTGACAAGGATGGGCGGTATAGTTGCTTTTTCGCTTTGCGTTTTGGATCTCACCTGGCTCCGACAAACAAGGCTCATGAACGAGAGAGAACCGGCTTTTTGAAAGAACCGCCGTATCAGGCAGTGAGCACACCCACCAACTCGAATTTCACGGGGAACGGGTTAACATCTTTTCATGATATTACCCACCGCTTCAGGCTGGAAACGCACAAAAACCCGCCTCCTCACAAATCCTTAGCAAAGGCGCAGGAAGTTACCTGGCGCCGACTACAAACACGCGCCCTCCTAAATCCGGCGGTACTTGCCCTGATGTGCCTAGGCCTCTACAACCCAAACTGCAATAAAGGCGGCGAAAAAGCGACATACAACCACATTCTATGGACTCCGCAAATGATCCACCGCAGGCGGAATTAATACAGCTCCCTTCTCCCCGAACAGGGCACTAGCTTGAGAGAGCCTATAATACTACTACTACTACTACGAAATAATAATAATAATAATAATAATAATAATAATAATAATAATAATAATAATAATAATAATAATAATAATAATAATAATAATAATAATAATAATAATAATAATCATAATAATATTAATATTAATAATAATACACAGTAATAATCACTAGCTTGAGAGAGCCTATAATACTACTACTACTACTACTAAATAATAATAATAATAATAATATAAATAATAATAATAATAATAATAATAATAATAATAATAATAATAATAATAATAATAATAATAATAATAATAATAATAATAATAATAATAATAATAATAATAATAATAATAATAATAATAATAATAATAATATTAATATTAATATTAATTAATAATACACAGTAATATTTCTCTGCTAACAATTATTATTAATATTATCATTATTATCATTAGTAGTAGTAGTAGTATAGAGGAAGACTCGTTTCACGAAGTTGGCACTGAATTCTCTAGTTAACGGCCGAATTAACTGGCTAAATATTATCTTCGCAGTGTTAATTAATAATAATAATTATGATTGGGTCACAGGAAGGGAAAGGCGCAGTATCTGTCACACTTTTGTCTGTGGACACCTGAACTACTCCATAGCCCTCCGCTACGGCTCCCCTTTCTCTTTTCCTCCCTTGTGTCTGTGGACACTTTCATCCCTTGGTGTCCACAGACACAAGTGTGACAGATACTGCGCCTTTCCCTTCCTGTGAGCCAATTAATATTATTATCATTAATAATTAAAACTGGCAAGATAATATTTAGCCAGTTAATTTGGCCGTTACCTACAGACAATTCAGTGCCAACTTAGTAAAACGAGTCTTCCTCTATACTACTACTACTACTACTACTACTACTACTACTAATAATAATAATAATAATAATAATAATAATAATAATAATAATAATAATAATAATAATAATAATAATAATAGTAGCAGTAGTATAGGCTTTCCTCAAGCTAGTGCCGCGTCCAACATGACGCCCATTGAAAAAGCATGCGCCGCTAATAGCTAGGCTGCTCGGCTCCTGGGGGCGGTAGATGCTGGTCGGAACCGCCCGCTTTCTTCGTCTCTTCTGTCGTTTTGTCCCTTGCGGAGCCACCGTACCGAGCAAACCCAAATACGCAGCCGTGCTGGTCAGCTGGACCCGAAGATCCATCTACGGGCCATCGAGCGAGCTAATGCGGTCGCCGCCAGCCATGGACTAGTGGCCATCTAGTACGTGTCTCCCTAGACCTTCCTAAGCGACGAAATAAATGTTTTGAAAAATTTCGACCACCTGGGGATCTTTAACGTGCGCTGACATCTTTACTGTGTGCTGTGCGATGTCAGTGCACATTAAAGATCCCCAGGTGGTCGAAATTACTCCGTAGCCCTCCACTACGGCTCCTCTTTCTCTCTTTCCCCTTTCACTCCCACCTTCCTCCCTTCCCTTACGGCGCGGGTCAGGTGTCCACAGACACAAGTGTGACAGATACTGCGCCTTTCCTTTCCTGTGAACCAACCAACCAACCCAACCAATCCAGCCATCTAGCAGATCTACATCCATAGAACCAAAGCAAAAGAACCATCCCACTTGGTGTCCAAAAGAACGGCGCACTCCGCTCGAAAGACAGCGGAGGGCAAGGACGTTATTGCGAATCTTGCGAGAAAGGGCAGGAGGTTGCTTTCTCGCATCGTTAATAGATGACGTGGAAGTCGCATCCATCTGTAATGGAAAGGTTCACTGAACGAGAGAACCATGCGTTTCGATGGAGGCGAAACGAAGAGGCGTCCATGTGCTGTGCGATGTCAGCGCACGTTAAAGATCCCCAGGTGGTCGAAATTACTCCGTAGCCCTCCACTACGGCTCCTCTTTCTCTCTTTCCCCTTTCACTCCCACCTTCCTCCCTTTTCTTACGGCGTGGTTCAGGTGTCCACAGACACAAGTGTGACAGATACTGCGCCTTTCCCTTCCTGTGAACCAACCAACCAACCCAACCAATCCAGCCATCTAGCAGATCTACATCCATAGAACCAAAGCAAAAGAACCATCCCACTTGGTGTCCAAAAGAACGGCGCACTCCGCTCAAAAGACAGCGGAGGGCAAGGACATTATTGCGAATCGCGAGAAAGGGCAGGAGGTTGCTTTCTCGCATCGTTAATAGATGACGTGGAAGTCGCATCCATCTGTAATGGAAAGGTTCAATGAACTAGAGAACCATGCGTTTCGATGGAGGCGAAACGAAGAGGCGTCCATGTGCTGTGCGATGTCAGCGCGCGTTCAAGATCCCCAGGTGGTCGAAATTACTCCGTAGCCCTCCACTACGGCTCCTCTTTCTCTCTTTCCCCTTTCACTCCCACCTTCCTCCCTTTTCTTACGGCTTGGTTCAGGTGTCCACAGACACAAGTGTGACAGATACTGCGCCTTTCCCTTCCTATAAAAAATAAATCAGTTTTTCTACGCGGTCATGCCCCGTCGGGGTGGCACAGTGGTAAGACGCCCGACTACTGTCCGGAATACCCGGGTTCGAACCCGACCTCGGCGGCTGCGTTTCGATGGAGGCGAAAACGAAGAGGCGTCCGTGTGCTGTGCGATGTCAGCGCACGTAAAGATCCCCAAGTGGTCGAAATTACTCCGTAGCCCTCCACTACGGCTCTTCTTTCTCTCTTTCCCCTTTCACTCCCACCTTCCTCCCTTACCTTACGGCGCGGTTCAGGTGTCCACAGACACAAGTGTGACAGATACTGCGCCTTTCCCTTCCTGTGAAACAACCAACCAACCCAACCAATCCAGCCATCTAGCAGATCTACAGCCATAGAACCAAAGCAAAAGAACCATCCCACTTGGTGTCCAAAAGAACGGCGCACTCCGCTCAAAAGACAGCGGAGGGCAAGGACATTATTGCGAATCTTGCGAGAAAGGGCAGGAGGTTGTTTTGTCGCATCGTTAATAGATGGCGTGGAAGTCGCATCCATCTGTAATGGAAAGGTTCAATGAACTAGAGAACCATGTGTTTCGATGGAGGCGAAACGAAGAGGCGTCTATGTGCTGTGCGATGTCAGCGCGCGTTCAAGATCCCCAGGTGGTCGAAATTACTCCGTAGCCCTCCACTACGGCTCCTCTTTCTCTCTTTCCACTCTCACTCCCAACTTCCTTTCTTCCCTTACGGCGCGGTTCAGGTGTCCGCAGAAAACAAGCGAGACAGTTACCACGCATTTCCCTTCCTATAAATCAAGCAGGCAGAGGAGGTGGCTCAGCGACAGAGCCAGTAGCAGGCCCGCGAATTTTCTTTTGCTTCTTCCTACAGCCACAACAACAGAACGTGTCCGCAGCAGTTGTAATTGAGAAGTCGTGAAGGTTAATAAGTGGTGTCACTAAGGTAATTAGGTAATTAATTAGAATAACTGGCTCACATGAAATGATAGGCGCAGTATCTGCAACACATTCTGTGGATAGAAGAGAAGGAAAGGAAGGGAAAGGCGCGGTAGCTGTCTCGCTTGTTTTTTGTGGACACCTCAACCGCGCCGTAAGGGAAGGGCGGATGGGGGGAGTGAAAGTGGAAAGGGAGAAAGAGGAGCCGTATTGGAGGGCTACGGAGTAATTTCGACCACCTGGGGATCTTTAACGTGCGCTGACATCGCACAGCACACGACGCCTCTTCGTTTCGCCTCCATAGAAACGCAGCCGCCGAGGTCGGGTTTGAACCCGGGTACTCTGGCACAGTAGTCGGGCGTCTTACCACTGCACCACCCTGGCGAGGCCCGCACCATAAGGGAAGAGAGGAAGGTTGGAGATAAAGCGGAAAGAGAGAAAGGGCAGCCGTCGTGGAGACGTCAAGGATGTTACATCACGCAAGCAGAAGTAGAACCGAAAAAGGGCATGGGAAGGGACTGGCGCGCAATTTGAAAGTAGTGTTAAGCGGGGATCCAGGCACTGGTAGTGGGCTCTGGTAGCGAGCAAGACCGGAGCGGTGGTGGCTCAGCTTGTAGACAGCTTGTCCGCGAAAAGGCACTTCCTCTTTCTCGGCGATCTGTCCGCCTTATTGGAACTTCTTTACAATCTGGCCCCCGCAGAAAAGAGGAGCCATCCTGGCGACTCAAGGAGACGAAAGGAGAGCGAGATCGTAATAGGGTTTCAAATGGTGCACGTGAACAATCTCACGCCCACGCGGCGACGAAGGTCGGTGGAAGCGGCTAGTGGTTCAACTAGTTGTTGTTGTTGAAAACTTTTATTGTCCAACAGAGAAGGACCACACCGCCTGGGCCGCTCTGTCTCACCCCCCTGTAAGGGGGAGGGGACTTAGCGGCCCAGCCGCACGGGATGGTCGCATTAGATGCTGGCCGGTTGGGTTTCGCCGGCGGCCTCTGCTGCCAGTTGGACGGCGGTGAGTTGGAGCTCAGGGTCCGAGCTTCGCAATAAGGTTTCCCAGGCTTCCCTACTGCTAATGTTTTGCGCCCTGCCTGGGGAGTAAGCGCACTCCCAAATTATATGGTCGAGGGTTCCTCTCGCCCCACACTTTTTACATTTATCGTCCTCGCAGTCCGATCGGATATGTTTATTTAGTACTGGGTTTGGGTATACTCCAGTCTGCAGGCGTCTCCACGCCATTGCCTGACCTCTATTTAACGCCGTGTTTGGTGGGGGGAAACGCCTCCGGCATTGCCTGTAGTGTTCTGTAATGTCTTGATACGAAATTAATCGCCCTTCTATATTATGTTCTACCTGAGCCGAGCCATCCTGTACAGCTCGGAGGTAGAGATCTCGAGCTGCACTGTGGGCCGCCTCGTTACCGCTGACAGATTCGTGCGCCGGGGTCCAGATGATGTTGATCGTCCTATCAATCACTCCTTGTGGTAAAATTTTGGTGGTGAGGGGGTTTACCCTCCCCCTACTGAAATTTTGGATTGCAGTTTTTCTGTCGCTAATAATATATCTAGCTTTGGTGCCAACGCAAGCGATCGCTATCGCAGCTTCCTCCGCTATCTCGGTTTCTTTCCCTAGTATGGTAGCCACCGTAGCCTCCCCCATCTACCGCCGCTATGGTCATGTATCGACTGTGTCTGTTTCCTGCCGCATCTACGTAGGCAACTTCATTTGGGGGTTTGCTCCGATATATTGTTTCTATCGCTTCCGCCCTTTTCTGTCGCCTTTCCCTATTAAACTCAGGGTGCATGTTTTTGGGTAGGGGAGGGATTCTTAGGTGCGCCCTGATTTTCCTGTCAATGTCAACCCTTTCCTTTTGCCCCCTGTCTGTGGCTATTCCAAGGTTACTTAGCGTAGCTCTTCCCACTCGCGTCGTGCTGAGTCTTTCAAGTTGCGAGGTTTTAACCGCTTCCGTGATTTCTGAAATCGTATTGTGCAGTCCTAGGGCCAGTAGCTGCTCCGTCGATGTACATGTTGGGAGGCCTAGGGCCTTTTTAACGCATTTTCTGATGAGCGCGTCTATCTTTCTCCTCTCATCTGCCTTTAGGTTCAGATATGGCGTGGCGTAGCCCACTCTGCTAATGATGAAGGCTTGTACCAATCTCAGGAGGTTTTTTTCCTTGAGGCCGCCTCCGTTACGTGAGACCCTCCTGATGAGGTTTAATGTCTGGGTCGCGTGGTTTTCTAACTTTTTAATGGTGATCGTGTTCCTTCCGTGTGTTTGTAAGTGGAGTCCCAATATTCGTATTGTCTCTACTTTTGGTATCTCCCTTCCTTCCACGTACACCTGTGGGTCAGAGGGAGGTTTGTTCCTGAGTGCCTTGTCATTATACACGAAGATTTCTGATTTTTCAGGCGAACATTTAAGTCCTCTGTCCGCCGCGTACTTAGAGATGACATTAGGTTATTGACGGGAGACGTCTGTTGGAGCACTAGATAGGGTCCGTGGTACTTGGAAGTAAACTTGCTGGTCAGACCTGGTGGTGTCGATGGGACCCAGAGCCATACGTGGGCACCGGGAGGGAATTGGTGCACAGGGTGGCTGCTGTCGCTGTGCGCTTTCTTCTGGGCTTGCTCGTCCGAAGAAAGCGAGCGAGCCCGCTGGCGACATTCTTCAGCGTGCCTGGCAGCTCCTGAAAGGGATGTATACTTTGAGATATCAGGACGGTAGGGGAGGATGGTGTCGAGTGGAGACGAAGGTTCACGCCCGTAAAGCAGAAAAAATGGTGAGAATCCGGTAGTTGCTTGAACGGCGGTGTTATAGGCTGAGGTTATAAATGGGAGAATCTTGTCCCAATCGGAGTGGTCGGAGGCGATGTACTTGGACATCATATCACCCAGTGTGCAGTTGAAGCGCTCTGTGAGGCCGTTGGTTTGAGGGTGGTACGCGCTGGCTGTCTGGTGGATGGTCTGACATTCGCGTAGGAACGCTTCGACAACCTCGGATAGGAAAGACTTTCCTCGATCACTTAGACGTTTACGAGGGGTCCCGTGCCGCAGAATGAAATGATAAAGAAGAAAGGACGCGATGTTGGGTCCGGTGGCATCCTGAAGTGCTGCTGTCTCCGCATAGCGAGTAAGGTGATAGACGGCCACGATGATCCAACGATTCCCTGCAGAGGTCCATACAAATCGATGCCAACACGATCGAATTGTCGGTACGGGCACGGAAGATGCTATAGTGGCGCCGGCTGATGGAGAGGAGAAGGCTTGGGACGCTGGCAATCGATGCATGAACGCACATACTTATTGACGAAGGTGTACATACCGCGCCAGTAAAACCGCTGTCGCGACCGTTCATAAGTCTTAAATACACCCAAATGACCACACTGCGGATCATTATGGCAAGATGCGCATATATCACTACCGAGGTGGCGAGGTACGACGAGCAGTCACGGCCATCGGGCATATAGTTGCGTCGATAAAGAAGACGGTCACGAAGGGCGAAATGCTGCGCTTGACGACGAAGGGTGCGAGGAGCCAGTGAAAGTGACGAGTTCGTAAGAAGAACGATTAGTGATGTTAGCCACGGATCCTTGCGCTGTTCTGATCGCATGTCGTCGATGGACAGGGAAGACAAGACGATGCTGGAGGCAGGTGACAACGGAGCGTCAGACGGCACCAGCGAGCGAGATAAAGCGTCTGCGTCGGAATGCTTGCGCCCTGTACGATGGATAACTCGGATATCATACTCTTGTAGTCTAAGCAACCAGCGCGTAAGACGGTCGGTGGGGTCTTTTAGTGAAGACAACCAACATAAAGCGTGGTGGTCCGTAACAGCATCGAAGGGGCGCCCATACAAGTATGGCCGAAATTTCTGAAGCGCCTATACAATGGCCAAGCATTCCTTTTCTGTCATCGAATAGTTGGTCTCGGGCTTGGTCAAAGTTCGACTTGCGTACGCCACAACGTATTCATCAACACCGGGTTTTCGTTTGGCAAGAACAGCGCCGAGGCCGGCGTCGCTGGCATCAGTGTGCACTTCAGTAGGAGCAGCCGGGTCAAAAAGGCGCAATACGGGGGGTGAAGTAAGTGTCGTGCGCAATTTTGTAAAAGCAGCATCGCAAGCCGGCGACCAGGCAGAAAGATCTTTGTGAACTCTGAGAAGTCGCGCGAGAGGGGCAATGATGGTCGCAAAGTTCCGAACGAAACGCCTAAAATAGGAGCATAAGCCTATAAAGCTGCGTAATTGCTTGATAGATGTTGGCTTCGGGAACTCAGCATTAGATGGACCTGAAAGGATGCCATCTTTGGACACTAAATGCCCTAAAATAGATAGTTGGCGAGCGGCGAAATGGCACTTTTTTCAGATTGAGCTGCAGACCGGCGTCGCCAAGGCATTGCAAGACAGTTTCAAGGCGAGTTAGGTGGGTCGCGAAGTCGGATGAAAATACAACGATATCATTCAAGTATCAGAGACATGTGTGCCACTTCAAACCGCGGAGAATATTGTCCATCATGCGTTCAAAGGTGGCGAGCGCATTACACAGGCCAAATGGCATGACGTTGAACTCATAGAGAGCCCGTCGGGGTGACAAAAGCTGTCTTGGGGCGATCGTCCTCAGCCATCGGAACTTGCCATTAGCCAGAACGTAAATCGATTGAAGAGAAAAATTCCGCTCCATGCAAAGTGTCCAGCGCGTCGTCTGTGCGTGGTAGCGGATAGACGTCCTTTCGTGTGATCGCATTAAGGCGTCGGTAGTCCACACAGAATCTAATAGACCCGTCTTCTTGACTAAAACGACCGGGGACGCCCAAGGGCTACTGGAAGGCTGAATTACACCCCTACTGAGCATGTTGTCGACTTGCTCATCAATAATGCGGCGCTCTGAGGCTGATACACGATAAGGGCATTGGCGTAATGGGGCGTGCGTACCAGTATAGATGTGGTGAAAAACAGTTGATGTACGACCCAAGGATAGCTGCTGGATGTCAAAGGAAGCTCGGAATCGGTTCAGCAAGTCGAGGAGCTTGGCGCGTTGATCTGGAGCGAGAGCACTGTCGATGGCTTTGTCGAAGGCAGCCAGAGGCGATGAAGGAGACGAGGAACGAGGTGGGCTAAGGGCACTGACACTGTCGGAGATTGTGTCGGCACAGGGGGAGAAAACCGGTGGGACGGTCACAAAAATTCTGATCGAACAGTCTCGGCATGCCCAACGCACTCGCCACATTGCAACGTTAGTGGATAGAACGAATCCTTACTAATGGCTAGTTCGGTGCGTCCGCTTCGTACACTAAGGACGGCGCAGGGCAGGGGAAGACCGCGTCGCGAGACGAGGAGGGAAGATGGGGTGAAGAGCACTGTACAGTCTTGAAGAGAGGCACAGTTTATAGGCACAATCGCAGCAGATGAAGGCGGGATATCAGTAGCATCCGCAACGTGGCATTTGGCTTCCCCAAGAACGTTAGCGGCAGTCGGTACGGTGCACAGCGGAGAAAACTCTACTTCGGCACGAGCGCAATGAATTACGGCGCGATTGCGACCCAAGACGTTCCATCCTAAAATAATTTCTTGAGAGCATGTCACGGAGAACGATAAAACTGATGACGTAGAGAACGTCCTGAATGGTGACTTGAACCGTGCAGGTACCGATCGGTTGCCCAGTAAACACCAACCCATCTATGACACGGCTATAAACTGTCTTGCCAAGACATGCAAGATGCCTGATAATGTCTCAGTAGACCTCTGAGATGGCTACTAAACGTATATAATATGTCTCGACAAGATATGCAAGACATTGCCAGATGTCCTGATATTTCTTGTAGTGATCTTGTAGCTCAGCTAATGCACCCACTTTTTTAGGCTACAAGACGTCTTGCAAGATATCTCCTAGAAATCTGGAAGACAAATAACATACTAAACGTAAGTCAGTCTAGCAGATAGCTATAAGGCATCTTGCCCAAGATAAACAAGTCACCTTATAGACATCTGAAGTGGCACCCAAGACAGCTGATAGACATTTAAAAGATGCATTGACAAGATATGAAAGACGTTTTTATACCTCTTGATACATCTTGTAGCTTTCTAGCTCAGCTAATGCACCCACTTTTTTAAGCTACAAGATGTCTTGCAAGTCATCATCTAGAAATCATTAAAATAGATTCTGAATGTGTAAAATGAGCTCTAGAATCTCCTGCAATGCTCTAAATTATTTATTTCCTGCTATTTCTCGTAAAACTGTCTGAAATGCTCATGTATTTGCAGAGGTTTTCAACACTACTGCCAGACATAAAATATAGTCTCATCAGATGCTACTCCAACTAAAGCTGCATTGCCGTCACACACCCACAGTGCTCTTTCACACATTCAGTTATGATGCAATCTAAACTGATGTACAATTGTAAATCATTAATTCTCACGCACTACAACTGTTGTCTAGTAAAGAGAGCTGTATGTTTTTTATTACAAAGCGTGCCACATTTCACTGTTAATGGCCATCAGGTGCTCTGGTAGTTTGGTACTAACTGCACCCAATGCTAGAAAATGACATGAGTAAACTATAAAACTCTTTAATTTCCTCAACATTATACATTGCGAATAGGCAACTTAAACAATCTCACGCATGTTAAAAGCAAAGAAAGCCACAAGCAACAGTATGCAAATGACAAAATGTGGTTCTCTGAAGCATAATATTGTACCAAGGAAGAAAACACCAGAAAGAGCCAACTCATGAACACATGACATGAAAAGAATGATGCACATTGTCATTCATTCTCACAGACATAGAACTGCGAACAGTATGTGAGATCTGTACACATTCTTAGTTACAAAACATGCCACACTGCACTGTGGACAGCCATCGTTGGGTGCTCTTTGGGAGATTCGGCAATAACTGCAAAAGGTGCTAGGAAACAAAATGTGTAAATCATATATTTGATTTTTTTTCAACAATGCACTACGAAGTTAAAAGCACAGAAACTAGACACTACAAGTGGTATGAAAATGACAAAATAATTATGCAGTTCTCTCCAAGCTTAAAATAATCTCTTTACAAAAACAATGAAAACATCCATACTCCAAACAAGAACAGGAAATGACTAGAAATAAACAGGGATAGGTATGCAAAAGTGTACAAAACTGGTTGAGTGGTTAAACGAACTATCTGCATAATGTTTGTACAAAATAATACACAGCAACAAATTTGAATGAAAATGCTTGAGTATACAGAAAAAGGTGCTTTCACAAAGGACCATCATAACCAGTGTTGCATTTCATAATACTATATGTGCATGCATGCCACCAACTGAATGCTGGTCATACATACGTCTTGTAGAAACTGTATAAACACTTGAGCATTAGGCACGACATCAAATCCATTAAAAAATCTACACTTCAAAAAAGAAGCCAAGACTGCTTCACTGCTGCTGTTCCTGTTAGCATGACCAGAATGCACTGAAAAAACAATGCAATGGCTGCATGCCTGTCATAGTTACATTCTACTATCATAAATAAAAAGCACTAAGGAAAAGGTAGCAGGTAAAGGTCGTACATCACTCTACAAGAAGCACTAGAAGGCACCGTAAGGAAAAAGAAAGGAAGGAGCAAAAGGTTTGCATCCCTGTTATTGTACATACCAACCACTATATTCTATCTCAAAAGCTGTTGCAGCACTACAAAAGATAAGGGCAGCATAAACCAGTTATGATGGCACTAACTGCCCTTACCTTTTGTAGTGCAGCAAACAGCTTGAGAGAAGTACAGAAGGCACAGCAAAAAAAAAGAGAATAAAATTCAGTGTTGCACACGGTGCTGCTCTTCACATTCTGCTGGTATAAAAAGAAGGAAGTTAACTGCTGAGATAGTTGGCTTTCAGAAATAAAAAAGGTATTTAGCATAACACAGACATACACAAGAAAAAAGACACCACGTGTACTTACCACAACTGTTTTTTAGGGGCAAGCAGTCGATGCATAGCTTTCACTGCTGATGTGCACATGCACAAAGCAACAGGAAAACAGCACCAATCTTATCAAAGCAGGTATGAGAAATATCTGTTCAGCCTCAAAGAAAAACTGAAGTGTCGCTGACACAGCTCGAACCTGTTTAATGTATAGATGGTATCCTCTGCTCCCTGAAAGCTTGCTCAGCTAAGCCATCACATAAGCTACGAAAGCAAACAGGTCGGCTGTCAGAAGAGACATGGCCAGCATTTCGTAAAGTGCACCACCGTCTATAAAATTCTACTGTCATGTAGAAAAACCTTATTTTGCACAGGCAGGATTCTGCGTGAATGGCCAACTTAGGGAACATGCAAAAGACATTAACAATGAAGGTGAGCGACTTGTCTTGCACCGTAGGGTTTGCACCAATTGTGAAAACTATGGGTAACGGCTCATGAAACACTACAAGCCCTTCATATAAAAAAGCAGGTTACAGCTGTGTCAGCAGCAAATTGGTTTTTCTTATGAGCCTGAAGAAAAATTTCTCACGCATAGTTTGACAAAATTGGTGCTGTTTTCATGTTGCCTTGTACCCGTGTGCATCAGCTGAGTAGGCTATGTGTATCGGCTGCTTTCCGCCGAACAGTTGTAAGTGCTGGTGGTGTCCTCTGTCTTGTGTGCGACTGTGTTATGCTAAATAGCCTGTTATTACGCATGGAGAAAAGGCACTTAAAAAAAACAAGGTTTGAATACCACTGCCAACATTCTGGCATGAAAGCATTGTAAAATGAGGGAGCTGGCATGGGTTGTGCATCTGTTATTCTGTACAACCCCTAGGGGGCAGAGAAGATTGAAAAAAAAAACAAAGAAAACTTCTGGGGCTATCAGATCCACTGCAGTCAGTTACAAATTAAGAATGAAGGGGCGAATATCCCTCAAAGGAGGCTTTTCTGCCAATCAGATCATTCTCAACACTAGTACCACTCCAGCCCTTGTCCACAGCTAAGCTGGGCAGCTTTTTCTTTATCGGTACTGAACACCAGCTGCACTACCTCTTTTTTGTCACCTATTGCCATGAAAGGGGGAATTCCTTTGTGGCTCAATTGGTTGGGAGGCTCCTCTCTGTCAATTGTTGGAGGCCTACCTTTGAAAAATTACAAAGCTTCAAAGTTGAGTTGTAACTGAGCACAGAAGGTGCCTTGATCCCAGCTGCTTGCGATTGTGGCACTGTTCATGGTGGCTGCGCAGCGCCTTTAGATGTAGACTTGGTCTTTGTCACAAGGCAAACACCAACCACTCTTTTGTGACGTCCGCAAAACTAAGTTTCATTGGTGTTGAAGGCTTTCCATGTCACATCTGCCAGGATTAAAATCAAAAGCACGATTTAAATATGTGAGCTCCCAAACAGAAGGAAAAAGTCCCACTGTTGGCAACTCTAAGTTTTTGGCACAGTCAAACCATACCTGTGTATTCAGTCAGTAGCCCGCGACTGCCCAGTGAGATGTCAGTCCCGTGGCCCTTATCGCTAAGTTGTGTTTGCGGCACAGATAGGAAAAGGATAGTTGCTAGGCAGGCGTGGAGGTGGTGGATACCTGCAAGGTGTTCCAAATTTTTAACGATTTCTTGTGAAGTTTAATAAAGCAAATCACTGACTACAAAACACTGGTACAAATTCCACTATGGGATAAAAATTTAACCTCAATATATGTCACATAAGGTTGAGAGTACTGAGTAAATATGTTTAACCAAGACACGCACTAGCAGCACAAAATAGTGCTGAGTATAATATATGTATATTAATAACTCCTTGATGACCTCGAAGGCTAAAACATTTCCTTGTCTTCACCAACAGACACACCTGAAGAGAACCACCATTTTCCTGTTTTATACATTCCTTTCTTTTTATTCAGAGTCATTTTCTATGCTGGGTAAGGTTTCTGCCTCTGAGTTTGCCAAGTGTTTCATTCGACATATGTAGAGAATAAATAAATCTATGTATTATCTATATATGGATGCATTACCTATGCATCACCAGTTTTTCCTAGAACAAATGAAAGCAATATTTTAAACAGTGAGCATGCACCCAGAGCAAAAAAAAAAAAAATGAAGAATGCATAGCTCACTTGCTTGAGCTGTTGGGCAAGTGTTTTGTTCACATGAAAATTCGCGCAGACACACAAAAAACAAGAGCACCAAACACAGACACAACAGCACAATGTGAAAAAGAGCATTAAATTAAATGAAGGAATTTCACCTTTGATGCCAAACGCCTTCACTTCGGGAGGAGTCCATATGCTATCAAAAAGTTTGCGTGGAGTCAAAGCTTTGCTGTTGAGGACAGCCAGAAGGCATACACTGAATCCATATTATAACATGGCTACATTCTATACGCCTTAAAAGTAAGTTAAGATTCAGTACTCTATTTTCTTTTCCCAGTTATGGACAGGAAGAGTCTATTGGCCCTGAAGCAAGAAAACAAATGAAATTGATATGTTTTTGTGTATTAATAATAGGCTTTTCGTTATACGAGGTCCCTCCGAAAGATTTGCTTTCGACTTCCTTCTGTACCAATTGAACTGAAGCTTAATTTCTTAAAACATTTCCGCCAATAATAAAAAAAAACTGAGGACCAAAGCAAATAGAGCACCAGCACATCACCAGCATGCAGTTCAGGAACTTAGAACTAAATTGTGCGTTCTGACTATATGAAAATGTAAAATCACTTAATCACTGAATATATACGGACTACAGTATTGTTGTGGCAATGTAATGCCTGACTGTAAACATTTTCAGTTCAGTTCAGGCGTTCAGTCGTGTCCGACTCTTCGTGACCCTATGGACCATGTCACGCCACGCTTTCCGGTCTCTCACTATCTTCTTAACATCACATAGCTTCATCTGCAATGCCTCGAGAATGCCAACTAACCATCGCGTTCGCTGCCTACCCCTTCTCCGGCGACCCTCAACCTTTCCCAACATCAAATCTTTCTCCAGCGACTCCTCTCTTCTCATCAGATGACCAAAGTAGCTGAGCTTTAACTTTAGAATTTGACCCTCCAATGAGCAGCCAGGGTTTATGGTTGACAATATCAACTGATTTGATCTTCTGGCAGTCCAAGGAACTCTTAAGAGTCTTCGCCAGCACCACAATTCAAACGCGTCAATTCTTCGGCGGTCAGCCTTCTTCACAGTCCAACTCTCACATCCATACATCACAACTGGAAAGATCATAGCACGGGTTATACGGATCTTGGTTGGCAGACTAATGTATCTGCTCTTTATTAGGCGGTCAAGGCTAACCATTGCTCTCTTTCCCAGAAGCAGGCGTCTCCTAATTTCATGGCTGCAGTCTCCTTCCGAGGTAATCTTGGCGCCCAAGAACAGAAAATCTGTCACAGCTTCCACTTCTTGTCCATTGATGCTCCAAGACTTGATAGGGCAAGACGCCATGATCTTCGTCTTTTTAATGTTCAGTTTAAGCCCAAACTTCTCACTCTCTTCTTGTACGCGCATCAGAAGTCTCTTGAGTTCCACTTCACTTTCTGCCATTAAAGTGGTATCATCCGCATATCTAAGGTTGTTGATACGTTTTCCAGCAATCTTCACTCCAGCTGAAGACTCGTCCAGACCGGCCTTCCTCATGATGCACTCTGCATATAGGTTAAATAGGCAGGGCGACAGTATGCAGCCTTGCCTCACCCCTTTCTCAATCGGAAACCAATCAGTAAGACCATGCCCAGTTCAGACTGTGGCCTCTAGCCCTTCATAAAGGTTCCTGAGGAGACAGATGAGGTGAATTGGAACTCCTATCTCTTGGAGAGCTTGCCACAATCTGCTGTGATCTACGCAGTCAAACGCTTTCGCATAATCAATAAAGCAGAAGTAAATGGGTTTCTGGAAAACTCTTGCTTTTTCCATGATCCAGCGAACGTTGGCAATTTGGTCTCTAGTTCTTCTGCCCTTGCGAAACCCAGCTTGCACGTCCGGAAGCTCCCGATCCACATACTGCTGCAGCCTACCTTGCAGGATTTTTAACATCACCTTGCTAGCATGCGAAATAAGCGCGACCGTGCGGTAGTTGGAACAATCTTTGGCACTGCCTTTCTTTGGAATGGGGATGTAAACTGACCTCCTCCAATCCTGTGGCCACTGCAGGGTTGTCCAAATCTTTTGACATAATGTATGCAGTGTGTTAACAGCGTCGTGGTTGAGGTTTTGAAGCAACTCAGCTGGAATACCATCAATTCCGCTAGCTTTGTTCTTAGCAAGGCTGGCTAAGGCCCATTCAACTTCACTCTTCAGGATGCCCGGCTCGAGATCAGCAATCACAACCGTCCTATGTTGGGTTTGCACATCCGGGTCCTTCTTGTACAGTTCTTCGGTGTATTCCTGCCACCTCTTCTTTATCTCTGAGGCTTCAGTGAGGTCCTTGCCTCGTTTGTCCTTAATCACGCCCAGCTTAGCACAGAAGCTTCCTTTGATATCTTTGATTGTCTTATACAGAGCTCTTGTGTTCCTTAATTGGCTGTTGTCCTCAACTGCTTGACACTGTATGTTCAGGAAGGCGTTCTTATCTCTCCTTGCTATTTTCTGAAAATCCGCATTGAGAACCTTGTATCTTTCTCTTTCCCCCATACCTTTTGCCATCCTCCTTTCCTCAGCTATTTGCAAAGCCTCTTCAGATAACCAGTTTGCTTTTTTTGCATTTCTTTTGCTTTGGAACTACCTTAGTAGCAACTTCTTGTATTATATCACGAACATCAGTCCACATCTCTTCGGGCTCTTTGTCTTCTAGATCTAATTCTTGAAATCGATTCCTCACTTCCACAGCATATTCTAATGGAACCTGATCCAGATCATACCTGAAAGGCCTTCTAGTTTTCTGCGTTTTCCTCAATCGAAGCTTAATTTTGGCAACAAGAAGCTGATGATCGGTGCCACAATCGGCCCCAGGCCTTGTTTTTACTGCTTGTATAGCGCTTCTCCATCTCTGCCGGCAAATAATATAATCGATCTGATTCCTGTACAGACCGTCCGGTGAAATCCATGTGTACAGGCGCCTCTTGTGCTGTTGAAAATGAGTATTCGCTATGGTCAGGTTGTTTTCTTGACAGAACTCTACTAGCCTCTGCCCAGCTTCATTTGGCTCACGTAAACATTTTATGAACTATTAAAATTAAATCACTGCATAATGTTTGTACGCCGTTCCTATCTCGCCATGTGTTTCAACTTGTGCCTGTGAACAAGCCGAGAGTATTTTGATAGCAGTTGGGAGAGTCGCTGTGGCCAGAATGCCCCTTACCCTCCCCTCAAAGGCGGCTTATTGAGATCGTTCTTTTTCGCAACCGCGGCATAACTTAGCGCTGCAGGCTGCCATAAACAATGCACGGCTTCCACTCGACGGTGCGTATTTTCTGTATCTTGCTGCAGAGTGAAGGCCAAACTAAGCATGCAGACTTTCTTGCTCAGTTGTGTTTCCTGGGAAAGTGTTAGAACCAGCGGCAATCAACGAAAGACGTACCGGATCGCCAAGCTCATTTTGAAGAATTACATCGCGAGGTTCCGCCGCCAATGGCAGTTCACGAAAGGTGGCGAGTGGAATTACAAGCGCAAAACCTTCCTGCATGCACAAACCTATAGATGCGCCATAAAACACCGCCTTTCATACTGACTAAACGGTCCGGACCGCGCGCGCTATCTTACTTGCCCATACAGCCTGCTGCGGCGGATGCAAACAACGGTCCTTGCAGCATTTTTATCGGAAAAACAAAACACTCAGTCACTTTACTGCTCCATTAAGTGACTCATTTAGAAGAACCAACTTCTTACTCACCCAGCGAAGCTTGCCTTGCAGCCAGAAGTAGCAGCCGCTGTGCGGGATACATTTTCAACGCAGTCACAAACCAACGGCCTAACGTGCAGGCACGACTAGACACATGGAGGAAGGAAATAACTTAGGAGAGGCCCTTGCCATTCCCAATGCATTGGAGAAAGTGTGGCGGAAGTGACGTTAAAATTTAGGGTTAGCCAAGTCGGGCCATTAGCAACGGCGACGCGTTGCGATGAAAACTCGGGCCACTAGCAACAGCGTTGCTAAGGGCCCTATGTACGTGAGCGTCGCGGAGAAAGGGTAAAGGAGGAGGAGAGACGTTTCAGCGTCCGGTCGCGGCGCTGCCGCGCCGGCTTCAAAAAAATGACGTCAGGGCCTCTCCTAAGCTTTCCTTCCTCCATGACTAGACACGACGAAATGGCCAGCGGCCGAGCAGCGCATTGATACAATAACTTTAAAAACAATAGAAATCTGAAATATATTTCATAAAACAAGCTATACAAGTAAAATGTAACTGTTTCTTATGACGTATTTGTTTCAAAGCGGTAAATACAACCTGCGTCTTGCGTAATTATTTTGGCGCACTATTTTCTATCTCGCTGTAAAGAGGTGGGGTGCAAAAAGGCCACGGCGCGCGAAGTTTGGGAATGGCGGATCGTGCATAGCTGGCGTTCCGTATTAACACCGGCGCAGCAAATCGTTCCTCTGTGCGCACTACTGGCTTTTATCCCACACGGATACATCGCTAGCTTAATTTGTCGTAGTGAACACTCGGAGTTTGGAGTCTTCCGGCGGGCTGGACTGCAACCAGCGAGGTCGAACACAGGTGTGGCTATTGGCTGCACCAATTAAACGATGCAGAAATGATGGTGTCAGCGGCTTTTGTACATTATGTTCAGATACCCGTCGCCTAAACAGCATTTCTTGGTGCCATATTGGTCCTGCATGCTGGAAACAGCCCAGATTGCATGGTTATTCAAAAGCGCAGGCACTTTGGATACAGCATTTTGCAAGCTGAAAAATTGCTAGAACAAACCTTCGACAATTTGTACTTAGAGTATGCAAAACAGTGTCGTCCAGTTAAATTGTGTACATATTGCACTATACAGGCGCATATGTGACCCTGAAACGTCTTGTGAGGAAGTATGGTAGACTTCTGAAGCAGAACTCTAGAAGACATCTTGCGTAAGCTGGCTAACAACTGTCTTGCGTAGCTGAAGACATAAAACTTCTTCACAAGACAGATTCCAGACATCTTGCCGATGATGTCTTCTAGACTAGCACCAAGCGACATCTTGTAGATGTCTTTGATAGTTCAAGATGTATGTGACCAATATAGACATATCAAGACAGCTACAAGATATTCTGTGCTCAGTGGGTTCGATGTGCTGAGCAGTGGCGGTGTGCAAAGAAACCCCAGAATATGGTAGAACAACTTTTCGTAACAAACGGCACAGTCTAACGTCAATAACCGACACAGCAGCACCAGTATCTACAAGTGCAAGGGTACAAATATTTTCAATGGTTCAATTAAATTGTGCGGTGGCGAAGCAGGACTTTCACTGGTCGACGGAAGCGCAGTTCTTGCCTGTGGAACTGCGTCTAGTTGTTTTCCGACATTGGCGAGGTAGAACAGCGGCGCATCGGCGACGGAGAGCGACGGCGCGGAGAAGTTGAGCGGTTGTCATTCTAGAAGTGGTCAAAGTTGGACGAGGGCTGAGGGGACGCACGGAGATGGGACGGCGGCTGCGCGTAGTTGAGCGGGCTCTGATCGAAAACGGACGGGGCCGGGCGACGGCGGCACAAGCGTGCAACATGGCCAGGGCACGCCTCCATTGAGCGGCCGTGGCCAGGAAGACCACATGCAAAGCAAATGGGCCGGTTGTCAGATGTGCGCCAAGGGCGTAGAATAGGTGGCGCACGGCGCTGGGGGAAAAATGCCCGCTGAGGCGAACCGTACGATGGAAAAGGCGCAGGGGGTGGTGGTCTTGCGGCAACCTCAGCATACGACAGTGGAGTGTGTGCGGGCGTCGGGACAGCGTCGGCATGAATGAGCGGAGCTGTCAGTGGAGCGGCATGAAGACTTGGTTGTCGAGGGAGCGGAAGTGCGCCGGCAACTTGTTCCTGAATAACCTGGCGTATGGTCGGAGCCAGGTGTGAACTGGAATGCGGAACGTTAGGAATTAGCGATATTTGCCGTGCAACTTCTTCCCGTACGAATTCTTTGATTTCTTGAATTAGTATGGAGCTGACAGGGGTGTCAGACATAGCCGCGATTGTGGCGTCAAGTTGTCGAGGGACGCTGCGTTGCCGACGAAAGTCGTCGTAGCTTTGACACATTGTGACGACCCCAATTACAGTAAGGGGCTCTTTTGCCATCAGAATGTTGAATACGCCTTCGTGGATGCCCATCATGATGTGGCGAATATTCTCGGCTTCAGTCATCGATGCGTTTACACGATGGCACAAATCTAAAACGTCTTCGATGTAGCTAGTGAAGGTTTCTCCTGTCTGCTGCACCCGCTCGCGCAAACGGTGTTCGGCGCGAAGCTTGCGGACCGCAGGGCGACCAAAGACATCCACAAAGCAAGATTTGAACGAGGCCCAAGTTAGAATGTCAGCCTCGTGATTGGTGAACCACAACTTTGCCACTTGTGTAAGGTAGAAGATAACGTTGTTAAGTTTCAAGACGTCATCCCACTTATTGTGGGTGCTTACGCGCTCATACGACGAAAGCCAGTCCTCCACGTCCTGATTGTCGGTACCACTGAAGAACGGCGAGTCCCGCTGTCGAAGCACCCCGGAGCATGAAATTGAAGAGGCCGAAGAGGCCGAGGTAGCGGGGCCGGTGGTTTTGATGCTAGAGTCAGTCATTGAGGTTGGAATTCGGCGGCTGCGGAGATCCAGGGCGAGGAAATAAAAGAAAAATCCCGCACCTCCACCAAGCGTTAAGCGGGGATCCAGGCACTGGTAGTGGGCACTGGTAGCGAGCAAGACCGGAACGGTGGTGGCTCAGCTTTCAGACAGCTTGTCCGCAAAAAGTCACTTCCTCTTTCTCGGCGATCTGTCCGCCTGATTGGAACTTCTTTACAGTAGCAAAGACTAAAATCGGATAATAGCCAATCAGGATCAAAAATAAACTGAGCCCCGCCGGGGTGGTGCAGTGGAGGCGAAACGAAGAGGCGTCCGTGTGCTGTGAGCACAATAAGATCCCCCGGTGATCGAAATTACACCGTAGCCCTCCACTACGACCCCTCTTTCTCTCTTTCCACTTTCATTCCCACCTTATTCCCGTCCATTACCGCGTGGTTCAGGTGTCCACAGAAACAACTGTGACAGATACTGCGCCTTCCCCTTCCTGTGAACCAATTATTATTACAGAATAACGGCCTGGGGGCGAGTTGGTGCATGATGGAATTGAACGGCGGCGCAACACGGATACGGACACAGACAAGAAGGGGACACCACATGCGCACACTACCAACTATTTATTAAACGGAAAGGTGGCATATTTATACGTCCATCTCAAGTATCAGACTCATCGCCACAGTCCGCTCCAAACCCAACACGTGAACGCCGAGCAGCACCAACAGGAAATCAGACAAGATATTTCTAACCTCAGTAGATAAACTATCAAAAACGGAAAAAAAAAACATTTTTTTTTAAACGGAAGGCAGGCCATATCGCATAACAAATGCAGTGTGGACCGAAAACAGCAGAGTAAGACATGAGAAGCGACCAGCCCGAACCCTAACAAATAAAAAATAAAACGATAAAACAATCGTAGCAAAAGCAGAGTCAAAACAGATAAGCAAAAACAGTCAGAACCCTAAGCCAACAACAAAAGACGATCGTAGCAAAAGCAGAGTCAAAACAAATGAAGTAAAAGCAGCTAAAAACTATCGTAGCAAAAGCAGAGTCAAAACAAAAGAAACAACAGCGGTCAAACCTAAAACAACAGGAACAAAAAGCACTGGTAGCAAATGCAGAATCAAACGAACGACGAAATTAACAACCCGCCTAACTAAACATCACAAGGCCGTTAAAAATCCCGGGCTTAAAGTCGCACAGTGCATGCCGTCACAAAAAATTATCAAGGAATGAAACTTCATTTCTACGGAGGGATACAGACGAATTGCTAACGCAAATGCTACCCTTCTTTTTGATCATAAAGGCTTCAGGAATTTCCCGTGCCACCTGATCGCGACTCCTGCCCAGAATCCTTATACCGTTAAGCATTGGCTCACAGTTGCATGCTTTGCAATGGGTAGACAAATTTAGCCCGCCTCCGTTTTCTAACGATTTCTCATGCTCCCGTGCTCTGTCGTTTTTATAGCGACCCGTCTGGCCTATATAGACCCCTCCACACGTCAGTGGGATTTCGTAGACCACTCCGACGGCACAGGAACAGTAATGCTTGCCGTGCCTCTTTTCGCGCAGGGCTTTCATCTTCTGCCCGATTTTCGAGCACAATCCGCTCAGCTTTTTGGGCGCGGAGAAAACGACAGGTACGTCGTACCGGCCGATGACCTTCTTCAAGTTATGTGCCACTCGGTGAATATAGGGGACCACTTGTGGTCGCCTTGATCCCGGCTTAGCATGGGATTTCTTCTTCCCTTTCATTTTTTGTAGGAGGGTCTCCGCTACGCTGCAAACAACAGAACACGGGAAAGCAGCCATTCGAAGTCTTTCAATCTGATTGTTGAAACTAGCCTCAGCCATGTAAGCACAACACTTAAGTAATGTGGACTCTAGGCAAAGCAAAGCGATCGCCCTTTTTACAGTCTTAGAGTGTGCTGATTCGTACGGAAGCAGTTCCTTTTTGGCACGGGGGGAATACATCCAACACACCCGCCCTTCAAGAACTTTGACATTGATATCTAAAAACTGCGAGCTGTCCTTAACTGGTAGTTCATGAGTAAATGCCAACCCTTTTCCTTGTTGTCTGAAAACAGATATGATACTTTCCACTTTGCTGGGGAGCGTCAATGCAGTGTTAGTTCTTTTAAGAATTACCAGGTAGTCATCAACGTATCTAAAAATTCGCAGGACTAGGTCATTTTCAAGGGAAGAAGCTAAAGCACGGTCAATAGATGATAAAAATATATTACACAGGGCAGGGGCAACACAGGAACCTATGCAAATGCCTTTTTTCTGCAAGTACATTTCTGTGTCAAAGGAAACAAACGTAGACCTGAGGTAAAATTCAAGGAGTGATAAAAAATTGTCCACACTTAGTCCAGCTGAGTTTTGAAATGTTATAACGCCATTAGATTCAATACACTCCCGTACGGATTTGAAAACGTCGCTATGGGGAACTGAATAGAATAAATCTAATAAATCTAATAATCGAATAAATAGAATAAGCGTCTCTTGATGTGTTTTTTACGGTGAAAACCCATAAGCCAGGCATGCCTTTTAGATCCATTGTTAGTGAGCGGGATTCTTGGCAGCAAAAGTTGAGTAAATTTCTCCTGAAGCACTTGAAAGGACTGGAAGTGGACGATCCCTTTGCCACCAGGAATTCAGCAGACGTAACAGCTTTTTTAAAAGACCTGTCTTCCATTGGATACTTATTTTCTCTAGACGTCGAAGATTTATTCTATTCAGTTCCGCATAGCGACCTTTTCAAATCCGTACAGGAGTGTATTGAATCTAATGGCGTTATAACATTTCAAAACTCAGCTGGACTAAGTGTGGACAATTTTTTAACACTCCTTGAATTTTACCTCAGGTCTACGTTTGTTTCCTTTGACACAGAAATGTACTTGCAGAAAAAAGGCATTTGCATAGCTTCCTGTGTTGCCCCTGCCCTGTGTAATATATTTTTATCATCTATTGACCGTGCTTTAGCTTCTTCCCTTGAAAATGACCTAGTCCTGCGAATTTTTAGATACGTTGATGACTACTTGGTAATTCTTAAAAGAACTAACACTGCATTGACGCTCCCCAGCAAAGTGGAAAGTATCTTATCTGTTTTCAGACAACAAGGAAAAGGGCTGGCATTTACTCATGAACTACCAGTTAAGGACAGCTTGCAGCTTTCAGATATCAATGTCAAAGTTCTTGAAGGGCGGGTGTGTTGGATGTATTCCCCCCGTGCCAAAAAGGAACTGCTTCCGTACGAATCAGCACACTCTAAGACTGTAAAAAGGGCGATCGCTTTGCTTTGCCTAGATTTACTTAAGTCTTGTGCTCACATGGCTGAGGCTAGTTTCAACAATCAGATTGAAAGACTTCGAATGGCTGCTTTCCCGTGTTCTGTTGTTTGCAGCGTAGCGGAGACCCTTCTACAAAAAATGAAAGGGAAGAAGAAATCCATGCTAAGCTGGGATCAAGGCGACCACAAGTGGTCCCCTATATTCACCGAGTGGCACATAACTTGAAGAAGGTCATCGGCCGGTACGACGTACCTGTCGTTTTCTCCGCGCCCAAAAAGCTGAGCGGATTGTGCTCGAAAATCGGGCAGAAGATGAAAGCCCTGTGCGAAAAGAGGCACGGCAAGCATTACTGTTCCTGTGCCGTCGGAGTGGTCTACGAAATCCCACTGACGTGTGAAGGGGTCTATATAGGCCAGACGGGTCGCTATAAAAACGACAGAGCACGGGAGCATGAGAAATCGTTAGAAAACGGAGGCGGGCTAAATTTGTCTACCCATTGCAAAGCATGCAACTGTGAGCCAATGCTTAACGGTATAAGGATTCTGGGCAGGAGTCGCGATCAGGTGGCACGGGAAATTCCTGAAGCCTTTATGATCAAAAAGAAGGGTAGCATTTGTGTTAGCAATTCGTCTGTATCCCTCCGTAGAAATGAAGTTTCATTCCTTGATAATTTTTTGTGATGGCATGCACTGTGCGACTTTAAGCCCGGGATTTTTAACGGCCTTGTGATGTTTAGTTAGGCGGGTTGTTAATTTCGTCGCTCGTTTGATTCTGCATTTGCTACCAGTGCTTTTTGTTGCTGTTGTTTTAGGTTTGACCGCTGTTGTTTCTTTTGTTTTGACTCTGCTTTTGCTACGATCGTCTTTTGTTGTTGGCTTAGGGTTCTGACTGTTTTTGCTTATCTGTTTTGACTCTGCTTTTGCTACGATTGTTTTATCGTTTTATTTTTTATTTGTTAGGGTTCGGGCTGGTAGCTTCTCATGTCTTACTCTGCTGTTTTCGGTCCACACTGCATTTGTTATGCGATATGGCCTGCCTTCCGTTTTTTTAAAAAAATATGTTTTTTTTTTCCCCGTTTTTGATAGTTTATCTACTGAGGTTAGAAATATCTTGTCTGATTTCCTGTTGGTGCTGCTCGGCGTTCACGTGTTGGGTTTGGAGCGGACTGTGGCGATGAGTCTGATGCTTGAGATGGACGTATAAATATGCCACCTTTCCGTTTAATAAATAGTTGGTAGTGTGCGCATGTGGTGTCCCCTTCTTGTCTGTGTCCGTATCCGTGTTGCGCCGCCGTTCAATTCCATCAATTAATATTATTATGTTGTAAAACAGGTATTGGGCTCTGATATGTTCAGCGCCTATTGGTGAAGAGAACGACGACAAGCATGTTCAACGCGCGTGACGGGCAGGAAAGAAAACGACAACGTAGCTTGCTTCGACGCTCGTACGTGAGCTGACACGTCTCACGACTGATCGCAGAACGTTCTATTGACTGTTGACGACGTATCGCGCTGTGCAAGGTCTTCTACAACAAGTGGTGGAGGTTCCAGCAATCCCCTCAACCTGGAGCTTCGCAGCCGAGCTTTGCCTACCACCTCCGCGATGCCTGAGACCGCCAGCCAACCGCCAACCCCATCGCCTGTCATCTGTCCCGGTGCAGCGCGTCAGCGCGACCCAGCCATCTTCAGTGGCACCGATGACACGGATGTAGAAGACTGGTTGGCGTCGTATGAACGCGTAAGTGCGTACAGCAAGTGGGACGACACCGTGAAGCTCACAAACGTCATTTTCTATTCGAGCGACGTTGCCAATCTATGGTTTCGCAACCATGAGATGACATTTCTACCTGGACGGCTCTCAAGACCAGCCTGACCGAAGTTTTTGGCCGTCCCGCTATACGTAAGCTTCGCGCCGAGCAACGCTTGCGAAGTCGGGCACAACAAACCGGCGAAAACTTCACCAGTTTCATAGAAGATGTCGTAGACCTCTGCAAGCGCGTAAACCCTACCATGAGCGCCGCCGAGAGATCGGACACATTATGGAAGGCACTGACGATGACGCCTTCCAGATGCTCGTCGCCAAAAACCCCCAAACTGTGTCTGACGTTATCAGCTTCTGCCAAAGCTTCGATGAGCTGCGCAAGAGGCGGCTTTCCACACGACGTGCTGGCCTTCAGCAGGCCACTCTTTCCAGCTTGGCTCTCTCCGGGGACGGTGCCCAGGACCAGCACTCGCTAATTCAGCACATTCAGCAGTTTGCTCGTGAGGAAGTCGCACGCTAGCTTTCCTTGACCACCTTCACTTGCCCGCCAGCACCTGCGCCTGCGCCGCCGCTCACTCCCACTCTTCAGCGTGTCATACAAGAGCAGGTCGCTGAGGTTCTGCCTTCACCTCCTCAGCAGCCGTTGGTGGCGGCTCCTCTGACGTACGCTGATGTTTTGGTGCGGCCACCACCCCCGTCGCCCCTGCGTAAGCCGGCCTCCCCTTCTATACAAGCCTCAGGGACGCCAGCAAAATGAGCAACCTACAATCCCCCATTATCGTCCGGTTCTCCGCCGTCGACCACAGCCACGCCCTTCCAACCCCTGACGCACACAAGACAACCGACCTATTTGCTACGCCTGTGGAGTCGCCAGCCATGTGGCTCGTTTGTGCCGCAATCGTGGCCCTCGTCCTTACGACTATACACGTGAGCCGATGTACAATCTTCCTTCGTCCCCCTCGCCTGTGTTCGCTGAGCCTCCTCCGGAGTCCTCTTCAAGTTACGATCGCCGCTCCCACCACTCGCCTTCTCCTGGCCGTCGTTCCCGATATCCGATGCTCCGCCGCCAATCAGCCGTTAACACGAAAAACTAACGGCCGCAGTTGCGGAGGCAAGAACTGCGCCATCAGGGACCAACTCAAGACCTGTTCACGTACCGGCCAACATTATTACCATATTCATCGAGGGAGTTCCTGTCGAAACACTTGTAGACACTGGCACAGCCGTTTCTGTTCTTAATTACGCCCTCTGTCGCAAACTCAAAAAGGTGATGACGCCGCTTCCTGCAATTTTTGAGCAAAGTAGAGTTCTGGGCTAGTTGGTAATACATGATAAGTGGGAGGCTTAGCGCGGAACAGACAAGGACAAGAGAGGCACACAGGACGAGCGCTAACTTGCAACTGAAAATTGGAAGGGAAAATGTACGAACTCGAGGAAACAATATGTGCGCATGCTCTATAAAGCCCTGAATTTGCATGACTGGAAAGATAATTAAAGATAATCTAGGGCCACCCAAAGGCAGATAAAACAGAAGAAATAGAGAAGAAATACCGGAAGCATACAAAAAAATAAACAGCATTTTAAAACAATGCTTCCTTTTTCAACAGAATAACCGACGTTTCACTAACACACTTGTCGGTTCCTAATCTATGGATGAATGACGCCTCAAGAAGCTCTCTTGCTAATTGCACCTTAGACCGACCAAGAACTTTTGTTTGCCCGAAAAGTGGATGGCATTGGCAACTTAAACAATGCCTACAATGTAGACGTTGTTTCCACGGCACCTCGAAAACTGTCTAGTCTGTGCGCTCTGACGAGCCTAAGCCACCAGAAACCGGCATGTAGTGTAAAGCATGTAACTGAGTTTGTTGCCTGTAAAGTGGGTGTTGTGTATGAAGTCCCTCTAAGCTGTGGCCGCGCCTATATAGGCCAGACTGGCCGATGTCTAAATGAGCGCTTAAGGGAACATGCTGCATCGTTTAAATCGTCCCAATCTAATAACCTGCCTAGGCATTGTTTAAGTTGCAAATGCCATCCACTTTTCGGGCAAACAAAAGTTCTTGGTCGGTCTAACGTGCAATTAGCAAGCGAGCTTCTTGAGGTGTCATTCATCCATAGATTAGGAACCGATAAGTGTGTTAGTGAAACGTCGGTTATTCTGTTGAAAAAGGAAGCATTGTTTTTAAATGCTGTGTAAGTTTTTTTGTATGGTTCCGGTATTTCTTCTCTATTTCTTCTGTTTTATCTGCCTTTGGGTGGCCCTAGATTATCTTGATTTATCTTTCCAGTCATGCAAATTCAGGGCATTATAGAGCATGCGCACATATTTTTCCTCGAGTTCGTACATTTTCCCTTCCAATTTTCAGTTGTAAGTTAGCGCTCGTCCTGTGTGCCTCTCTTGTCGTTGTCTGTTCCGCGCTAAGCCTCCCACTTATCCTGCAATTTTTCTTCGCACAGCCAGCTCTCAGGGCATTCGACCATTGGCCGCCTGCACCGCCCGCCTTGTCATCGACGACGTTCAATACGCAATAGAATTCCTCGTCCTCGCCCGCTAACCACACGACGTTATCCTTGCTTGGGACTTCCTCTCCAATCATAACGTCATAATAGACTGCGCCCGTGCTCAACTTGAGTTATCACCCCTCAGTGACACTTTTTTCGACACACCCGCTGCTGCTGCCGCTACCGTACACGTCGCAGAGGACGCCGACGTTCCGCCTTTCTCCTCAGTGCTTGTGCCTCTTTATTGTGCTGCTCTTTCCGACGCCACTGTTATCTACACACCTTCGTTACTATGCGCTGACCAAAAATCCGTGTTGCTGCCCCATGCTGTACTGACAATTTTTCGCAACTCGAGTGCTATTTTTGTTTGTAACCCGTGCCCCTGCCCTATCACTTTTCTTCGGGGCCAGTCACTGGGTAGTGTTGCTTTGCTCGATTCCACGCCCACCTATTCCTTCGGCGATACCATCGCCGGCCTTCGCATCAGCGCTATAACACCCACCTCCTGTCGCCCCTCCATCATCCCTCGAAGTTTTCCACCGGTCCATCGACGCTGGCCTGACGCCCTTACCACGAGCCCAGCTTGTTGCCATCCTACAACGTTTCGCGGCTTCGTTCGACTCCCAGAAACCTTCGTTGGGGCTATAGAGGCTAGTAGCCTCTATATTGGGGCGCACAACTACCGTTACTCACCGTATTGATACCGGCACCCATGCCCCTTTGCGCCAGCGTCCGTACCGTGTTTCAGCCGCCGAGCGCTGCATTATTGACGAACAGGTGACAGACATGATCCAGCGCAACGTGATCCAACCGTCGCACAGCCCTTGGGCGTCTCCGGTCGTCCTGGTCAAGAAAAAAGACAGTTCCATTCGATTCTGTATAGATTACCGCCGACTGAACAAGATCACGCGCAAGGACGTTTATCCTCTCCCTCGTGTCGACGAAGCCCTTGACTGCCTGCAGGGAGCTGAGTTCTTTTCTTCAATAGACCTGCGTTCCGGCTACTGGCAGATGCCGATGGCAGAGGCCGATCGCCCAAAAACCGCTTTCGTCACACCCGATGGGCTCTATGAGTTTAATGTCATGCCATTCGGACTGTGCAATGCCCCTGCCACATTCGAACGCATGATGGACAACCTACTCAGAGGGCTCAAATGGCACACTTGCCATTGTTACCTTGACGACGTTGTCATCTTTTCCCCAGATTTTCCATCTCACGTCCAGCGCCTTGAGACAGTTCTGCGATGCCTGACCGACGCTGGCCTCCAATTAAATTTAAAGAAGTGCCGTTTCGAAGCACGGCAGCTAACCATACTCGGACATGTCGTCTCCAAGGATGGCGTTCTTCCCGATCCGGCAAAATTACGCGCTGTGGCAGAATTTCCCAGGCCAAATAATGTGAAAGAACTCCGCAGCTTCGTCGGCCTCTGCTCGTACTTCCGCCGCTTCATTCGCAATTTCGCCACAATCATCAACTCTCTCACCAAGCTTCTGTCCAGCCACGATCTTTCAGCCTGGTCTCCACACTGTGATGATGCCTTCGCGACACTCCGCCACCTTCTGACGACTCCGCCAATCCTGCGTCATTTCGACCCTTCTCCCACGGAAATCCACAGATGCCAGCGGCGTCGGCCTCGGTGCAGTACTCGCTCAGCGGAAGTCTGGCTTTGATGAGTACGTTGTCGCTTACGCAAGTCGGACCCTAACAAAAGCTGAAGCAAACTATTCCGTCACCGAGAAAGAGTGTCTCGCTATTCTCTGGGCAATAGCAAAGTTTCGCCCCTACTTGTATGGCCGTTCTTTTGATGTCGTCACCGATCATCACTCCCTCTGCTGGCTGTCTTCTTTGAAAGATCCTTCTGGTCGACTGGCCCGTTGGGCTCTGAGGCTCCAAGAATACGACATTAACGTCATCTATCGCTCTGGCCGTAAACATGCCGATGCTGATGCTGTCTCACGTTCTCCCTTGCCGTCGGAAGCCACTCCTGCTATATCCGTTCTACATCCCACCGACATGCCCACCGGTATGACTTCCGAGCAACGCAAAGACGCATGGATCGCCTTACTCCTGGATTTTTTATCTGGCCGCGCTTCACGACCTCCTTGCCGCACTCTCCGTCGCCAGTCTCACCATTTCGCCATCAGAGACGAGCTCCTCTACTGTAGGAACTACCTTCCGGATGGTAGAAAGTGGCTGCTTGTAATTCCGACCCATCTACGCTCCGTAATTTGCTCCCATTACCATGACGATCCCGAGTGTGCCCACGCCGGCTTATTGAAAACCTTCACTCGCCTGTGACAGCGGTACTACTGGCGTGGGATGTACCGTTATGTTCGTCGGTTCGTCCAGTCCTGCCAAGAGTGTCAGCGCCGAAAACACCCACCTCGCCAACCCGCCGCTCCTCTGCAGCCGCTGACCTGCCCAGTTCAACCCTTTGAGCGTGTTGGAATAGACCTATACGGCCCGCTTCCTAGCACATCAAGGCAATCGCTGGATCATCGTTGCAATCGATCATCTCGCACGCTACGCCGAAACGGCGCCTTTGGCATCTGCTACAGCCCAAGACATTGCCTCCTTCATCCTCCATCACATAATTCTTCGCCACGGGGCTCCCAAAGAATTGCTGAGTGACAGAGGTCCCGCTTTCCTTTCTGAAGTTGTCGAAGCTGTTCTTAGAGAATGCAAAATCCTTCACCGCGCCACCTCCGCGTACCATCCGCAAACAAATGGATTGGTTGAGCGTTTTAACCGCACCATGGGTGGTGGTGGTACAACCTTTATTCATTGAAGGCCAAAAAATTAAAAAAAGTAAAATTATGTTGCCGCCGTTCCGTGGGTGGCCTTCCGGCTGCTGGTCGTGGCCTCCAGGTCACGCCTGGCGGCGACTTCCGCTGCCCAGGTCGTAAGCCGCTGTTGAATATGCGGCTCCGAGCTGGCCAAAGCAGGCTCCCACAGCTGCGGGCTGTTTATTTGCCAGGAGACGGGGGGAAAGTGCGCCGGACCAGAGTAAAGAATGTGAGCATAGTCTGCTCGGGGAGAGCTGCAAAGCGTGCATTGGGGCGAGAAGGCACCGGGGGGAATAAGGGCAAGGCGTGCAGGGGAGAGGAAAGTGTGGGCCTGTAAATGGCGCCACGTATTCTGTTCGATTTTAGATAGGGACTTGTGAGGGGGAGGGAGAGGTAATCGGGAGTTGCGGTAGTGGAGGGTGATGTCATGGAAGGTGAGGAGGGAGTCACGCGTGTCCATCCCGGGGTGGAGGGGGCCAGCTCGGTCGGTCATTTCGCGAGCGATAGAATTTGCCGCCTCATTTCCAGGGTGCCCCGCGTGAGCCGGAACCCACAATAGTTGGATAGATCGGGAAGGGGGGAGCAGTGATTAAGGATATTGAGCGCAGAGGAAGAGATTCTACCCTTTGCAAAGTTGCGGACTGCGGTCTTAGAGTCGCTAAATATGAAAAGGGCTGGTGTGCTGGCAATGACGAGGGCGATGGCTGCTTCCTCTGCGGCAGTGGAAGTGAAAGCATGGATAGTGGCGACGGAGAGGGGGGGCTCGTGTATTAGAGACAGTGGCCAGGGCATAGGCTGGATGCGATAGGTAGGGTGCCGCATCAACATACATGGCGTCAGACTGTGTACCGTACTGGCACCAAAGGGTGGAGGCGCGGGCAGATCGGCGAGCGGCATGATGCTCAGGGTGCATGTTCTTGGGAAGGGGCTTGACAGTGAGCATGGAGAAGAGGGAGCTGGGCAAGGGATGGATGACAGAGATAGGGGAGACAGGGGTCAAGCGAAGGGAAGAAGGGCTCTGCCAGGGGTGGTGCGAGATAAACGATCGAGTTGTGCCACGCGATGGACATCCACAAGTTCTGAAAGAGTATTGTTTACGCCCATCGCCAGTAGACGAGAAGTGGGAGTGGAAGTGGGAAGCCCGAGAGCCGACTTATAGGTTTGGCGGATGAGACAGTTGACCTTGTCTTCCTCGGTACGAGACAGAAAGAGGTAGGGGAGGGAGTAGACAAGGCGGCTTAGCACAAAGGCCTGAACAAGACGACGGAGGTCGTGCTCGCGCATGCAGTAGTGTCGGTTAGCGACCCGTCGGATCAGCCGTACCGTCTTCTGGACGGTGGTAGTAAGGCGGGAAAGGACAGTAGTGTGTTTGCCATTGAATTGGAGAAAGAGACCGAGAATATGGATGCAAGAGACATAAGGGATGGGATGTCCGTCGATAGTGACATTAAGGTTAGGAGATGAGGTTGGAGCTATGCCTCGAGCCAGGAGGAGCAGGAGCTCCGACTTGGACGGGGAACAAGCTAGCCCGACCGTGCGAGCATAATCGGCGACGGTTTTAGCGCCCGCCTGGAGAGCGGCTTCCATGTCACCAAGACTGCCGGTAGTCACCCAGAGGGTGATATCATCAGCGTAGAAAGCATGGGAGAGGTTAGGAATGCTAGCTAGAGCACGTGCCATCGGAAAAAGGGTGATGTTGAAGAGAAGGGGAGAGAGAACAGAACCCTGGGGGGTACCTCGATTTCCAAGAGGGAAAGCAGAAGAGGAGAGGGTGCCGAATGAGATCTCAGCCGTGCGATGGGCAAGAAAAGCCTTGATGTAACTACGGATTCGGGAGCCCACGTTAAGGGTAGAAAGGGCGTCTAGAATGACGGTATGGAAGACATTATCAAATGCTTTTGTCAAGTCCAGTGCCATGATCGCGCGAGTGCGCTTGGCGTGAAGAGGGTGAAGTACCTCTTCGGAGAGCTGGAGCATGACATCCTGTGTAGAGAGGGATGGGTGAAAGCCGAACATCGAATCGGGGAAGAGATGGTTGTCCTCGAGGAAGCTCTGTAAGCGGTCTAGAACGAAGTGCTCAAAGAGCTTACCGAGACAAGAGGTGAGGGAAATAGGACGGAGATTTTGAATGTCTATGGGTTTGCCGGGCTTGGGGATGAAGGTCACCCTAGCGTGGGTCCACTCAGAAGGCAGGGTGCCTTCGTGCCAATGTTTGTTAAAGAGGTCCGTAATGGCCTCTAGGGATGATGTGTCCAGGTTACGGAGGGCCTTATTAGAAATTTGGTCTGCTCCTGGTGCGGAAGTGGTGCGGAGCTTATGTAGCGCCGCACAAACCTCCCCCAAAGTGATATCTGCGTCAAGCGCAGAATTAATGGTGCCGATGTAAGAAGGGAGGGGGGACGGAGGGGAAGTGCAGAGATAGCGATCTCGGAGTGCAAGAAGGAAATCGGAATCGGATAGCGGTGAGGATTGCAGGAGGCGCGTCACATCCCTGCGTTGCGTGGCCTTGACATGCGACGGGTCAAGGAGGGCACGTAGGAGCGCCCACGTATCCCTCAGCCCGAGGTTACCGGCCATGCGGTCGCATGTCTGGCCCCACTGCTGCCTGGTGAGGTATGAGCAGTGCTCCTCAATTTTCATACCCAGGCGGGAAAGGCGGAGGCGTAGTGAGCGGTTGTGTTTTTGTGAAAGCCAGCGGCGGTGCAGGGGATGATGCGCCTCCCATAGGTGAGGGAGGCGGCTGTCAGCCGTGGAGGAGTGAGGAGGGGTAGGGACGGTAGAGGTGGCGCATGAAACATCTTTGAGCAAGGTGGCAGTCCATTGAGAAAGGTCTGAGATGGAGGTGGGGGCATGTTGCTGTGTGTGGCGGAACCGATCCCAATCGACTACCTGGCTCAGACGCTGGCGGGAGGATAGGCTAGGAAGAGAGAAAGAGATGGACAGGATATAGTGGTCGCTGCCGAGAAAGACCCAGGTGTTCGTCCACGCTGCATCCACGACGTTTTTGCAGATGGAAAGGCCCGGATTAGTGTTACGTTGCACGCTGGAGCCGATGCGGGTTGGGTCAGAAAAATCATTAAGGATGGATAACTGTTCGTTCTGGATGAATGTCCACAGCGTGAGACCTTTCCTACTGTTCTCGGGATAACCCCAGCTGATGTGATGTGCATTGAAATCCCCAAGAATGAGGAGCGCGTTGCGATGTGCGCGAGAAAGGGCTTTGCGTAGAAGGAAGAGGAGAGGAGCTGAAGGTGTGCGAGGAGGGCTGTAGACATTAAGAACAAAGAGACTGGCATCCTGTCGCCGCCGGGGGAGGAGTTCTAGGAAAAGGTGCGTGCACTCTGGAAAGTCGAGAGGATGCTCTATCGCCGTGTAGTTGCGGTGAACCAGAGTGGCAATGTTCGGGGGGGATGAGGAAGAAGGATGGAAGGCAGTGAAGTCGCGCAGCTTAACTGGGGAGAAAGTTTCTTGGAGGGCGATTAAAGCGGGGAGCTCGGAGGGAGGGATGTTCTGGAGGTGGAGCTGCAGCGCGTTCCGCTTTCCGCGGAAACCACGGCAGTTCCACTGCCAGAAATTAAGGCGTGAGGGGTGTCTGGCCATCACGAGGCCTGGGTGCCCCTTCTGGTGCAGGGGGATTGGGAGATGAGGAGGAGGGGAGGAGGGATGACACCATTAGGGTCGTCTGGGCAAGTTCGGCTTCGTGGGCACTCTGGCGGGCCTCAATTCTGGCTGCGCGTTCGTTAATTTGTTCCATTCATTTCTGCGTGTCGGTACGCAGCGTAGAAATTGCGGCCATGAGGCGTTGCTTACGGGCATCAAGAAACGAGGCTGTGTGGTGGATGACGGCCTCCACCTCCGGGATGGATGTGGGCTGGTTGGTGGATTGCCTCTTTTGTGGAGGGGTGCGGGAAGGGGAGGTGGCGCGGGAGGAAGCATTGGAGGAAATGGACATGGGGGCGGGTAGGGGCGGCTGGGGCTTTTGAGTGACAGGTGGTGGGGGCATTGTGGAGAAGGGCTGGGGAGTTGGGGGTGCTCCAACAACGCCTGCAGCTGTTGTTTTAGCAGGGTAATCTCCCTGTTTTGGGCAGCGACTTGAGCTCTTATTTTTCGGGGTCGGGGGTGGGAGGCTGCAAAGGCCGGCTCACCTGAAAAGAAGTCGATGAGCTGTCTTGACTCGGCAGTGGCGGAAAAGAGACGGAGCGGCGGCGGGGGCTGCGTTCTTGGCGGGTCCGGGAGTTGGACCGCTGGCTGGGTCTAGATGGGCTAGAGTCTTCGGTGGAGGGTTTTGATTGCGGTGGGGTGGATGACGTTGACTTAAGGCTGGAGTTGGTTGGAGAGGGACCGGTCTGCGCGTAGCGAAGTCCACACGGGCGGGATCCCGTGACATGTGTGCCTTGGCACAAGATGCATTTAGGTGTGCAGTCGGGGGGCTCCCGAATCTCGTGCACGGCTCCGCAGCGAGTGCAGCGTCCGGATCTGGGCTGGGTGCATACGTCGGAGCGATGGCCGTAGCTCCAACAATTGGTGCAGGCTTCGGCCTTGCGGCGGAAAGGGTGGCAGTTGAATATCACGGTGCGGGGTAGTTCTTTTGTGCCGACGAAGGTGATCAGGATGGACCGCGTACGCCCCATCTGTCTTGCATCGGCAATGGCGTAGGTATTGCTGGGGTTCATAGCTTGAAGGTCTGCTATGATCTCCTCTTGGCTCTGTTGGTCCACGGCGTTGTAGATTACACCGCGGAAAGCGTTGTCAGGAGCAGCAACGTAAGCGCGCAGGCGGTACGAATTGGTTGCGAGACGCAGCTCAGAGGTTTGAACATATAACCGGGTGCGTTGGTCTGAGGGTGAACAGTGAATGAGTTGTTGTATCAGTTGATACGTACGAGATCCTTGGCACGGGCGGTGGCATAGTCAACTGGCGATGGCACAAACTGAGGTCTGGAGGTCCCCATTGGTAGTGGTGCGGAGGTCGAGGCCGCCGCCGGGGCGGAACACGATCTTGTAGTCTTCTTGTGGAAGTCGAGGTAGAGGGACATGGTGACGTAATCTTGGAGTCTTCAGTGATGGCGGGGGCGCTATGGCGGACTTGAGGGGGTCGCTTTGAGGAGTAGCGTCTCCTCTAGGGTAGGCCGAACGCTGGGCCTCAACAATTCGGGTCCAGCGGGGGTCGTCGTCAAATTCTTCTGGAGTGATGGGCGTACCGTCGACTTGGTTCTCCATGCAGACGTCTTTGAGGCTACAGCAGCTGCGGGCGACATACTAGCAATGTATGTCGCTTCCGACCACTCCAACTGGGACCGCGTTCTTCCATTCGTCACATTCGCTTATAACTCTGCCACACAAGCAACCACCGGTTTCTCACCATACTTCCTCCTGTACGGTCGTGAGCCCTCTTGTACCATGGACACCATTCTCCCTTACCGACCGGATTCTTCCGAATTCACGACTGTTTCACAAGCTGCAACTTATGCCGAAGAATGCCGCCAGCTTGCCCGGTCCTTCACTTCTCACGCCCAGCAACAGCAGAAAACCACCCGAGATCAATCTGCACTTCTTCCTACTTACCGTACTGACTCTTTGGTCTGGCTATGGGTGCCTTCCTCCAGTCCCGGCCTTTCATCCAAACTTCTGAGCAAATATCAGGGCCCCTACCGTATTGTCAAGCAAACATCCCCCGTCAACTACCTCATCGAACCCCTTACGCCATCCACTGACCACCGTCGCCGAAATCGTGAAATAGTACACAGTAACCGCCTGAAACCTTACTACGATCCGGCCATTGTCACATCGCCATGAGCAGCCAGGATGGCGTCTTTTCGCCCGGGGGCAGTTGTAAAACAGGTATTGGGCTCTGATATGTTCAGCGCCTATTGCTGAAAAGAACGACGACAAGCATGTTCAACGCGCGTGACGGGCAGGAAAGAAAACGACAACGAAGCTCGCTTCGACGCTGGTACGTGTGCTGACACGTCTCACGACTGATCGCAGAACGTTCTATTGACTGTTGGCGACGTATCGCGCTGTGCAAGGTCTTCTACAACAATGTATTATTGATTTATAGGAAGGGAAAGGCGCGGTAACTGTCTCACTTGTTTTCTGTGGACACGTGAACCGTGCCGAAAGGGAAGGGAGGAAGGTGGGAGTGAAAGTGGAAAGAGAGAAAAAGGAATCGTAGTGGAGGGCTACGGAGTAATTTCGACCGCCGGGGGCCTTCAAGCCCCGCCGGGGTGGTACAGTGGTAAGACGCCCTACTACTGTCCGGAGTTCCCGGGTTCGAACCCGACCTCGGCGGCTGCGTTTCGATGGAGGTGAAACGAAGTGGCGTCCGTGTGCTGTGCGATGTCAGCGCACGTTAAAGATCCCCAGGTGGACGAAATTACTCCGCAGCCCTCCACTACGGCTCCCCTTTCTCTCTTTCCACTTTCACTCCCACCTTCATCCCTTCCTTACGGCGCGGTTCAGGTGTCCACATAGCAAGTGGGACAGATACTGCGCCTTTCCCTTCCTGTGAACCAATTATTATTATTATTATTATTATTATTATTATTATGGGGATCTTTAACGTGCGCTGACATCGCACAGAACACGGACGCCTCTTCGTTTCGCCTCCATCGAAAGGCAGCCGCCGAGGTATGCCCATATTCTCCCGGGCATATTGATGGACTCAGAGAGAAAGAAACCTGGGATGCCCTCCTCCGAAGTCGGGCTCCGGAGTAGCAAGCTCGAATAATCCGTCTGGCACGGGACGCTTTGCGAAAGACGTCTTTCTGTGGGGCTCCCTATCCCCTAGCTTGGAGGCCCCCTATGGTCTTACAGAGGGAGCGACGGGGCCTCTAGATTGACGGCAATAAAGTTATCGTGAACTTGATCTTGGTAATTAATAATAATAATAATAATAATAATAATAATAATAATAATAATAATAATAATAATAATAATAATAATAATAATAATAATAATAATAATAATAATAAAAGAGCACTGCAGAATTCGCATTGGTGTAATGCGAAAGCACGGATTCTGCTGTTCCTTGCTTCTGGTTGCGTTATTCACTTCTTGCTTTAGTGAGTGAGTGAGAAGACTTTATTTACACCGACATGGACCTCGGGGCAGGGGCTCCGCCTGGGGGAGGGTCTTCTTGAAGGCTCTCCTGTGCCTCCTTCTCTCCTTCTCCTTCTGATGATAAATAATTGGTTCACAGGAAGTGAAGGGCGCAGTATCTGTTACACTTATTCCTATCGATACCTAAGCCGCGCCGTAAGGGAAGAGAGAAAGGTGGGAGGGAAAGTAGAGAGAGAAAGACGAACCGTAGTAGAGGGCTACGGAGAAATTTCGTCCACCTAGGGGCCTTTAACATGCGTTGACATTGCACAGCACACGGATGGTGGTAGAAACATTTCATTGCCATTGAACAAACAGGGGGGGGGGGGGCGAAGCCCCCTGCATGGAACTTGGGTGCTCCCTTACTATGTGGTCTTGACTTGAGGTGCTCTTCATGAGACACTCCCAGTATGACTCTGCGACGTTTGTTGATGGGCGATGAGGAAAGGTGGGGCATGTAAGAAGGATGTGTAGGAAGTGTGCTGGTTTGCCACAGAGTCTGGATGGATGATGAGGAAGACTGGACGGATGCATGAATTCGTTTCGCCTCGGTCAAAACGCAGCCACATCCTTCTTACATGCCCCACCTTTCCTCATCCCATATCACCGAACGTCGAAGAGTCCTGCTGGGAGTCTATCATGTAGAGCACAAGTCAAGATCAAAGGAAGATTATTTCCAGTGCTATTAGAAGGATTGCTCTTCAAGGACTTTATTTTGCCTTATAAGGGTGTCTCCTATGAACTGAACTGAACTGACCTGATGTAGTAAGGGAGCACTCAATTGCCATGCAGAGGGCGTCGCCCTCACTGTTCAATGGCAATAAAATGTTTCTACCATCACCGGCGGTCGGGATGGCAGAGCTGGGCAAGATACTTCAAAAAAGTATCTTCGATACCGATACTGGAAACCTTGCAAAATTGTATTTCCGATACCGATACAGGATACCGAACCGAAATCGATTTCCGATACAGATACTCGGTACTGTATCTTCGATACTTCGATACATCTCTGAAATCCCAATGTGATAAAGGCGGTAAAATTATTAGCGAAGCTGAAAAATTTTATCATACTTTCAAGAACTTTCAGCGGTACATATATCACAGTTTTTGCTTCCCTGAAAGGGCTTAAACAAATGCGACAGCTCGGATTTATGAAGCTCCGCTGTCCGGGCAGCTGGCCTTTTCAGAACTACAGATATTGAGTTGAAGCCATGGCTACAAAATTTCGACAAGTAGCCTAGCCAACAATTTCTTTAAGGTACACAGGGTGGTTCATACGAACCACCCTGTGAGCAGTAGTCTCTAACTAGTTTTAATTAGCAATTATATTATAACTAAATAGTCATGAGTAATGATCTCAAACTTCTTTTGTATTTTTTCATTTCATATACTACACGTCAATTACACGACGGCCCCCTCCATTTTATCTTGATATAAGGCTCAGTGCTGCGTGCGCTTGGGGAACTGAGCAGGTATTTTGATATTAGTGCGATAGCAGACTTTTGATGCTTGCATTCTGTGTTAAAAGCTAGAGGATAACAAAAATAAAATGGCCGAATGTTTTCCGAAATGGCCGCGCCATGTGGGCGCTCTGTAAATGAGGCAAATCAGAAAAGCATCTCTATATAATTAGTCGAGCACGCCGCACTGTTACATTTGACGAAGGGGGCCCCCCTAACAAGAAGGCAAGAGTAAAGTATAGCCGCGTCGACTCGAGGATCTTGAAGGTAGTTAACAAAGTCTAGATTCATTAGCATCTGGTTTAGATAAAAGAAAGAGTTGTTCTTTTTGAGAGAGAGAGTGGCTAGTATGACGTCAATCAATCCGCATATTTCGAAAACATCACTTTATTGCTTTATGAAACAAGGGTATCTTCACAAGTTTTATTCACGTTTCGCTTAAATGTTTTTGGCAAAAAAAAATATATTTCACCATGTATTTGTTATTCAAATTTATGTGCTAGAAAACTGCGGTTACATAGCTTTTGCGTCGTGTATTTTTGAATATTATAGAAGTAATAGCTTTTACAGAAAAAGCCTAGTGGAAGAAAAATGTTTGTTTCGAATCAAACGCTGTAAACGACAAGTGTGGTGACTGCATCGTGCCCGACTGAGGCCTTAGACGATCACGTTCTTGCCGCCAAGCAAAGCCGACATGCGAAGCTCAAGGGTCTGGAGAGCTAAGGTCGTGCATAAGTTACTGAGTTCGTCAGCACACTGAGCATGCTGCTTGACAATAATCACATGCCTCAGAGACGGACAGGGAGGCGGATTTCAAAGGGTGGGACTCGGGATGATGTGCGCGTGGTCCCTACTCCCTGTTTGTCTGCTTTGCTGTTTGTCGATTTTGTTCTTCGTTTCTGCGTGTCTATTAACGGCTTCGGCTTCGTGGTGCGCACTCGGTGCTCACAAGTAAACAACCCCATGAGCGCCTACTTGCAATTGGCTCCTTCAGTTTTAAACAAAGAAAATATGGATAGATGGAGGCTAAGGGGACAGGGCGTTTGAAGGACACTTCTAGCAAGAGGGAAATGAGGATGCACTGCAAGCAAAGATGCCTCCCGACTTGTACTAGCGCCGGAGTTAGCGCCGTCAACCAAATGTCTCGCACACAGTGGTTATACTCGAGTATCATTAGAATACACGATACGCCGAAAATGTATTTTCGATACCGATACTCCGATCCTTTCATTTTCAGTACTCAATACCTAATATCGATACACAAAATGTATCAAGATAGTATCGAAGATACATGTATCTTCGATACTGCCCATGACTAAACGGGATCGAACCCGGGTACTCCAGCGCAGTCTTCGGGCGTCTTACCACTGCATCGTCGCAGCGGGGCCTTCTGGTGATTAGATAGCAGATACCGGGACTGGCAAACATGTTTTTACTTGCGTTTCTCTTTGTGGATAAAAAACCGCATACTACTACAAAGGTGTCCGCGTGCTGTGCGACATCGCTTGTATTGAGGAGTATGCTTGGTTCGACCTTGATCTGATTTCAAAGTCCTTTAGTGGGAGCCGCACGAAACAACATTGTTGTACAAGTAGTAGTAGAGGTTTCGCTCTAAAGTCCATGCGAGATTTTGTGCACCTGAAAAGCGCAGCAGGAAACATTATGTTCTTTTAACTTTCGGTGCTTGTCAGTTTTAGTTGGTTATGTGCGAATGAAAGTAATCATTATTTTCACCCATCCTGCTCTAACTGCCAGTCACTCATAATGAAAAATATACTGAGGTCTGTGCAACCAAATCGAGCCCGTCACATCTGACAACAAAAACAACAGACGGACTAGACTATAAGAATTTTAGCGTTTTTTTTTATATACTGGAACAGAAAAGCAAACTCAGTATTCAAAAAGTGAAGCAAAAAAATGCACCAGAAGATTTTTTTCTGAACCCGTTCGAACCGGCTCGGGCAGGCTCAAATTGGTTCAAACCGTAACAAAATGTATCTCTGGAGCCGAACCCGAAAGGTCCCAGGTAGCAGTTGAGGACAACAGCCAATTAAGGAACACAAGAGCTCTGTATAAGACAATCAAAGATATCAAAGGAAGCTTTTGTGCTAACCTGGGCGTGATAAAGGACAAACGAAGCAAGGACCTCACTGAAGCCTCAGAGATAAAGAAGAGGTGGCAGGAATACACAGAAGAATTGTACAAGAAGGACCCGCCGGGGTGGCGCAGTGGTTACGAGGCTCGACTACTGTTCCCAAGGACGCGGGATCGAATCCCGGCCTCGGCGGCAGCTTTTCGGTGGAGGCGAAAAGCAAGGCGTCCATGTGCTGTGCGATGTCAGTGCACGTTAAAGAACCCCAGGTGGTCGAAATTTCCGGAGTCCTCCACTACGGCGTCTCTCATAGCCTGAGTTGCTTTGGGACGTTAAACCCCACAAACCAACCAACCGAATGTGCAAACCCAACATAAGACGGCTCTGATTACTGATCTCGAGCCGGGCATCCTGAAGAGTGAAGTTGAATGGGCCTTAGCCAGCCTTGCTAAGAACAAAGCTAGCGGAATTGATGGCATTCCAGCTGAGTTGCTTCAAAACCTCAACCATGACGCTGTTAACATTCTGCATACATTATGTCAGAAGATTTGGACAACCCTGCAGTGGCCACAGGATTGGAGGAGGTCAGTTTACATCCCCATTCAAAAGAAAGGCAGTGCCAAAGATTGTTCCAACTACCGCACGATCGCGCTTATTTCGCATGCTAGCAAGGTGATGTTGAAAATCCTCCAAGGAAGGCTGCAGCAGTATGTGGATCGGGAGCTTCCGGACGTGCAAGCTGGGTTTCGCAAGGGCAGAAGAACTAGAGACCAAATTGCCAACGTTCGCTGGATCATGGAAAAAGCAAGAGAGTTCCAGAAACCCATCTACTTCTGCTTTATTGATTATGCGAAAGCGTTTGACTGCGTAAATCACAGCAGATTGTGGTAAGCTCTCCAAGAGGTGGGAGTTCCAATTCACCTCATCTGTCTCCTCAGGAACCTGTATGAAGGACAAGAGGCCACAGTCAGAACTGGGCATGGTCTTACTGATTGGTTTCCGATTGAGAAAGGAGTGAGACAACGCTACATACTGTCGCCCTGCCTATTTAACCTATATGCAGAGTGCATCATGAAGAAGGCCGGTCTGGACGAGTCTTCAGCTGGAGTGAAGATTGCTGGAAAACGTATCAACGACCTTAGATATGCGGATGATACCACTTTAATGGCAGAAAGTGAAGTGGAACTCAATAGTCTTCTGATGCGCGTACAAGAAGAGAGTGAGAAGTTTGGGCTTAAACTGAACATTAAAAAGACAAATATCATGGCGTCTTGACCTATCAAGTCCTGGAGCATCAATGGACAAGAAGTGGAAGCTGTGACAGATTTTCTCTTCTTGGGCTCCAAGATTACCTCGGAATGAGACTGCAGCCAAGAAATTAGGAGTCTCCTGCTTCTGGGAAAGAGAGCAATGGTTAGCCTTGACCGCCTAGTAAAGAGCAGAGGCATTAGTCTGTCAACCAAGATCCGTATAACTTGTGCTATGGCCTTTCCAGTTGTGATGTATGGATGCGAGAGTTGGACTGTGAAAAAGGCTGAACGCCGAAGAATTGACGCGTTTGAATTGTGGTGCTGGCGAAGACTCTTGAGAGTTCCTTGGACTGCCAGAAGATCAAATCAGTCGATATTGTCGACCATAAACCCTGACTGCTCATTGGAGGGTCAAATTCTAAAGTTAAAGCTCAGCTACTTTGGTCATCTGATGAGAAGAGAGGAGTCGCTGGAGAAAGATTTGATGTTTGGAAAGGTTGAGGGTCGCCGGAGAAGGGGTTGGCAGCGAACGCGATGGTTAGATGGCATCCTCGAGGCACTGCAGATGAAGCTATGTGATGTTAGGAAGATAGTGGGAGACCGGAAAGCGTGCCGTGACATGGTTCATAGGGTCACGAAGAGTCGGACACGACTGAACGACTGAACTGAACTGAAGCGAAATATCAGAGCAATGTTCCATTTTTGTTTCAGTCGAATGTTATTTCGATATTCTTAATGGCCTTTTTTCTCATGTTTAAGCAATGTTATATATTGTCACAGAAGTCGGTAGAGCTAAGTTGGCAGGTTTACTTGTACCAACGCACAGCTAGGCACCGGCGAAAGAAGGCATGACCGGCTAACCGACTAGCGAGCGAGCTCGGCGAGTGAAGAAGACAAGCGCGTGCCAGTCTCCCGAGCTCAACCGCAAGGCGGCGCCAGTAAGCAACATTGCGGCAATATAAAGGTCGTTATAATGTTTCAATAAACATTTAACAATATAAATATAACATATATGCAACATACATGCAACATTCGTGAAAATGTAGAGCAACCTTGCACGAGCATGTAGGTCCACCGCCCGTTATCGTACACAGCTTGCACGTTTTGCAAAGTCCACAATATTGTACAGCTCCATAATAAAACAACTCCTACACTCACCTCTGAACAAATATTGCCAACGTAGTGAGGACAAGCCTCTTTATTGGGCTGATTTGCGCCCGCAAAAGAACTAAAAGAATTGGCGGCGGCGATAACAGCAAACGTGCTCGTCAGTCGTCGAACGAAGAATGCAGTTTCACTCGTCAGCGCTCAATACAAAGACGTTGAAGAAAGATCTAGATAAAACCACGAACGGTGATTAGCGTACCCTGAACATTGTAGAAACCCACGTGCGTGGTCCCGCGGCGTTGGAAAATTCGCGATGGCAACTGTTTTCTCAGGATCCGGCAGAACTCCTGCCTGGTTGACGAGATGGGCCAAAAACTTCAGCTCTTCATAAGCAAAATGGCATTTTTCGGCTTTCAGAGTGAGGCCCGACGATTGGATGGCGTCTAGTACTGCGTCTAGGCGACGGAGGTGCTCCTCGAAATTCGGGGCAAATATAATTACGTCGTCCAAGTATACAAGACATGTCGTCCACTTCAGATCTCCAAGAACGCTGTCCATGAGTCTCTGAAAGGTTGCGGGCGCGGAGCAAAGGCCGAAGGGCATAACCTGGAATTCGTATAGCCCGTCAGGTGTAATGAAAGCAGTCTTTTCGCGGTCCCTCTCATCGACCTCTATCTGCCAGTATCCAGACTTGAGATCCATGGAGGAGAAGTATCTTGTGTTGCACAGACGATCTAAGGCGTCATCTATTCTGGGCAAAGGGTAAACATCTTTTTTCGTAACGTTGTTCAGTCGGCGATAGTCTACGCAGAAACGAAGTGTGCCATCTTTTTTCTTCACAAGTACCACAGGTGCAGCCCAGGGGCTGCGGGAAGGGCGAATGACATCGTTATCGAGCATTTCCTTCACTTGGTCTCGGATGGCAGTACGTTCTTTAGGGGAAACTCGATAAGGCGACTGGCGGAGTGGTCGAACAGCTTCGTCTGTAATGACGCGGTGCTTTGCAAGGTGGGTTCGACCGACGCGTGATGATCTGGCAAATGCATTAGAGTAGCGACGGAGCAGGTGCCGTAGTTTCTCTTGATACTTTCGAGGTAAGGACGGGTTTATATCGTACAGAGGTTCAGTGTTGTCGGAGGGTTCTGTTGCTGAAGCGCTGGTGAAATTTCATTCATAACTAGTGTCGGTTATGGCGTCGAGATATGCGACAGTTGTCCCTCTGTTCAGATGTTGATGTTCATTGCTGAAGTTCGTGAGAAGAGCATCAATTTTGCCATTTTCAACAAAAACAACTGCCCTGGCAACGGCGATGCCTCTTTCAATAAGCAGTTTCTGTTTTGTCTCGACGACACCTTCTGTATCTTGCATTGGGAGGAAACCCACGGAGACCATGATGCTTGAACGTGGGGGCACACTAACATGGTCATCAATAATGGGGAGTGCAGCGGGGAGCATGCTGTTGGATTCGATAGCATTCTCCACCGAAAATCTTACGGACTTATTTTGCAGATCGATAATGGCGCCATTTTCGGTTAAAAAGTTCATACCGAGGATGACGTCACGGGAACACTGAGCCAATACGATGAACGTCGCCAGAAGGGTTTGTCCTTGTACAGTGATCCTCGACGTGCACACTCCCGTGGGCATAATTAAATGTCCGCCAGCGGTGCGTATTTGCGGGCCACCCCATGATGTTGTGACCTTTCTGAGAGCTTTGGCGAAGTGTGCACTTAGAATTGAATAATCGGCGCCAGTGTCGACTAGAGCAGTGACGTCTACGCCATCAACGGAGATCTGCAGGTCGGCAGTTTGTTGTGTCGGGCGGCGACAGCTTCGTGGGGTTCGGTCTCGACTTCGATGCTCTGAAGGGGTGGTGGGGCGAATGTCGGCGTCGTGGTTACGTTGAGGATCAGCGGAATTTCGTAGCGGCGTCGATTCTGCTGGTGGCCGTATGTAACGAACTGTAGTTTGCAGTCAAGAACTGTCGTGGGTCTGTGGAGGATCTTGAAATTTTCGCACTGTAGCAGCCGCACCTCCAGAGGCTGCTGCATCTAGTTTCCCCTATGGGGATTTTGGAGTCGCTCCTGGCGTCCAGGAGAGCTTTAACGGCGAGGCGACGGCGATCGGAGGCGGCTCGGGCCTGTGTTGGAACGCGAAATGTATTCTGCGATTTCGCGTGGCTGCTGACCAGGCAACGGACGACGGGCATCAAAAGAAAACCCACGGAGGCCGAGCTCCCTGTAGGGGCAGCGGCGACACAGGTGTCCAGCTTCGCCGCAATGGTAGCACAACGGTTGGTGATCGGGCGTTCGCCAGATATCGGTGCTTCGGCGGCGTACGCTCGGCCGTGAAGACACATGGGCGACCGGTGCGCGAGGCTCGTAGGATGCTGTCGAAGGCGGCAGGTAGCGGCTGGTGACCGCGGCGTAGCTCAGGGTCTGGGGCAGCGGTGTAGCTACGACGGGTTCAGGCGCGACGACGGGTGCGGGCCCGGTGACGGGTGCGGGCACAATGACGGGTGCGGGAACACCCAGCGCCTGTTGTACTTCCTCACGGATGATATCGGAAACTGTGGCAACCTGTGGCTGTGGAGGAATCCGCAGGTATTTGGCCACCTCTTCCCGGACTATCGCCCGGATCGTATCACGCAACGATTCTGATGAAAACTGTATGGCTTCACCTGCACTCACGGCGTTCATAGACACTGTAGTGCACTGGTATTGCCGGGCGCGCATGTCAAGTGCCTTTTCGATGGTAGACGCCTCACTTATAAATTCGGCGACAGTTGTTGGTGGACTTCGCACCAGGCTTGCAAATAACTGCTCTTTAACACCTTGCATCAAAAGGCGCACTTTTTTTCTCTTCCGACATGGTTGGGTCCGCGCGTCGAAAGAGTCGCTTCATCTCTTCGGCGTAGGCCGTAACAGTTTCATTCGGATGTTGTATACGGCTATTTAAAAGCAGTTGCGCTTTTTCCTTGCGAAGCGTGCTGGTAAACATACACAAGAATTCTGCCTTGAATGTGTCCCACGTTCGGAGTCCGGCTTCTTGATTTTCGAACCATGTCCTCGCAGAATCCTCCAGTGCGAAGTAGACATGGCGAAGCTTCGAGTCAGCGTTCCAGGCGTTGAAGGCAGCCACCCGGTCGAACTGCTCCAGCCAGTCTTCAGCGTCCTCATGGGGCAGGCCGTGGAAATGTGGTGGATACCGCTGGTGGTGGATCAGGACAGGAGTTGTCGATACCGGGGGATTCATCGCACTGACAGAAACGCTCCTTGTTGGTCTGTGGTCAGGGAGAGGACCACACTCGGGAGGCAGACCTTGCAGTCGGCGGCTGCCCTGGTGTACTAGGGTCTCCACCTTAGGGGTGCGTCCTGGGCTTGTAGGGGGCGTCCGGCTCATGAAAATCGCACCCCGCACCTCCACCAGATGTCGCGTAAACAGCGACCCTTACAGTTGCGTCCGAGGTCCAAGGCGTGGCAAAGGTTCTACGAACAGCGTCAGAGTTCAGGCTCGAGGTAAGCACACACTTCTTCTTCCTCTCCCACTTCTGCGCTTCTTTGTCGTCAACGCATGCTACAATATTTCGAGATACATCTCGAATTATCGGCCGCAACAAAGGAAATGATAGAGCCGAGTCTTGCGACAACGAACATGCACAAGCAAAGAATAGAGAATTGATCCCTGCGTTCGGATCAGAGTGATAAGGGCGCATGCCGGCGGCTACCAAAAAGGAGCAAATAGGAGTTTTAATGGTTCGCGGCAATACTCCCCTCCCCCCCTCCTACGGAGTACGCCCCCCTTAAAAAACGTCGCTTGATGTTCCAAAATAAACAAAACAACCTAAGCATAAACATTACAAAGTTTAAACACCATGGATTCTTTAACGCAATCGATAGCCTGAGTCGCTTTGGGACGTTAAACCCCACAAACGAAAGTGCATCTTTAGACGCACAACATGTGCGATTTCTGGGCGCGCGCGGGCCTGTACCGTCGAGAATGACTTGATAGTCTAGTTGTCTGACCCGGCGAATACTTTTGTACGGCCCAAAGTGTCGAGGCAACACTTCGTCTCCCGGCTTGTACTCTGCGTGGCGGCGTCGCAAGTTTTATCGTCAGGCGTCGGTGCGTTGTTTATCTTTAATGCGCAGCTGTGCAAATCGTCGAGCTTCCTCTGCACACTGAAAGTAGGCGGCGGGAGCTCGGGATTACAAGAAAAAAAAAAAAAAGACGTGTCCTTTGATATTACCCTGCATTCAAACGACGCTCCACTGTGTACACTTCGTGACGTCACACGAGCATTTCAAAATGGCGGTCGCTCTCGGTGGGAGGAGCTTCCAAATTCCGATTTCTATCGCAATTTTTTTTTAATATGCGCCGCGCGCTAGGCATTAAAACTTTGCGAGTAGAATTACAGACCTGTATATTATTCACAGATAAAACGACAATACATCGAGCGACCCTGTCATCGCCCCTTTAATGTATACATAAATTTGATAAAACATAAACATTATTTCATGGTTCTACCATCACACCTTTTACGTCCTTTTCAATATCAGTGCCTACTGGAGACATCACGAAAAAAGGAATGCTTGCGGCTCTTCAGCCCTTCCTCTTCCTTTGGTGGCGAGGTCTGCATATGTCGTCAGCTGCACATAGATTGATTACTAATATATCACTGTTGGAACGCTCACTGTCATTAAAATTACAAGATGATAATGCAATGAAACAGTTGTTATACTAATATCTTTGGCAAGTGGCACTTTTCACAAGTGATCGGGAGATGGCGTTACGGGTAAAGCTAAGCTTTTCGGTGCATTGTGATGATGTAGCCTATCTATAGAAAGATAATGAACACAGAAAGAACAAGGAAGACAATCACGTTGAGGGCAATAAACTTACATTTCCCTGTCAACAAGCTATAGCATAAAAAAAAAACTAGATGACTTCAACGTGGCTGAACCGAAAGTCAAGCGATAGCTCTGTTGCAATAAGACACAAGGATGGTTTCAATGTTTGGTTTATTGATTTCTCTCCCGCTTGACGATTACAAACAGAGCCTCGAGATCTATGCAGTAAAGTGTTCCGGCAAAGCGATAAAATTTTACACGAATATTACAGAAAATTAACGCAGGCTCGGCAGATAATAGGATAACAGCCCACAGGCATCGAAATTCTTGAATATGTATAGTCTGTTTTGGTGGTTAGATTTTCATTTAGGCAACAAGCAAAGCCTTGACAGGGGTGGTATACTTTGTGCGTGGTGGTTGCTGCATACTTCACTAGTACCCGACTATAGACAGGTCGCGTAGATCAATCATTTATACGCGCTGATCACCAATTGACCCACTCAAAGATGTACACCACTGAAGGCGAAGCTTGCCAGCACGGTGGGAGATTAGTGCACCGGCTTACGGTGCCCGTTGGAGAGGATCGAGGTATGAGTCGGGAACTACGAGCATACAATGCATGCAATACCTGGTGCACGCTGTCATGGTGCACACCCCATTAGTTCTGGCCAGAGACGACAGCCATGCGAAATACCCGCTTCTGAATCCTTTCCAGATAGGACGTCCCGTCCAGAGCCACACCGGGACTCAGGACGCCACCTCTGAAACAACAGAGACACCATGCAGAGGTTAAATTAGAACAATCAGGATTCGGCGGTAACTCCTTACTCCATGTGGAACGCAAAATGTGTGAGGTGTGTCGTGCACGAAAGTGGCTGGTGCAATAGCTTGTACACACAATGAACAAACCAATTTTAGCTATGTTATGCGTGAAGCGCGAAAGCTAAACAATCTTCCCTCTCGTTTTCGAAACGACCCTGAATTCTGCCAAGTAATAGTCGAAACTTGTGATAGCTTCAGAATTCGGGCACCAATATATTTGTAAAAGCGCCACAGACACGTGGTAAAGAAGAAACAAGGAATTATTTCGGCTAGGTAGTGTCCGCTAATTTGACAGAAGGTGTCCGACTAACACACCAGCAAGAGCTTATATTCCCGTAGTAAAATATGGTCACACCTACTTCAGCGAAACAAGAAATAGTATAATACCCGGCAAACGCCTTTATGGCTTTGTTTATTTAAATTTTATTTTTGAGGAGTAGCGTCCATTTGAAGCTTCTGTAAATATTCCCAAAACTATTACAAATGCGTCTACTATGCGCTCGTTGCGCGACGCTTTCATGGTTGCTATCTTTCAGCCGAACCAAGTGATTTCTCGAGGTGTACAAAAGCTGTATATGGAATGGCTACTCTGAACTATTTGTTTTGTTTTTGCCTCTGTGCGAACTTGTTGCGAGCACCACCAGTTAGGTGACTGCCTGGAATTTCTCTAGCCCTATGTACGTATACCTTGGCAGATAACTTCAAAACAACCTTATCTGGTCCATCTGTTATTTTACATGTCCTTCAAGTCCTCTTTTATAGACTGATATAACATTACAGTTCTGCCAATCTTCAGGTAGCTTCAAGTCATCAGCCATTGCTTATAAAACTTTTCCTAGAACGATCGCCTCTGAGTCATTCGAGATATCTGCAGGTACTTCCCAGTCGAAAAAAAACTGCAGAACCGTGTCAAAAATACGACACAGTATTCTGTAGTTCTGTCGTAAACGTCAAACTTTTCTGTAATTCTGTACTTTTTATGTAGTATATTTCTGTTGTCTGTAGTTCTGTAGCACTTTTTGTTGTAACTACAGAAATTTCTGATGTTACTACAGAATGTTCTGTTGTCACAACAGGTTTCCCGTCCAAAACCGCACAGAAATTCTGTCGTAACAGAAACTTTTCTGTAGTTTGTTTCTGATTGGGAATTGATCAGCATCATTTGAGTTTCCCATTTGCATTCACTTTTAAAATTGATTTACGTGCTGTATATTTATAAGTGATACACGCAGCTCTTCAGCATTCGTGCTCCTGTTATTATTGTGTACAAAACCTAAATGAGAATTTTTTGCACAAAGTTTTAAGCCAATGGAAATGACGAGCCGAGATGCATATGACTAAAGAATAACACTATATGTTCACTAAGAGTTTCAAGAATGACACCTTAAGTGCCTCCTCTCATCGTATGAACTGGTCGATGTCTTAATGTGCCGGTTTCGCAGGATAACTCGCGTCTTCGCAGCGTTTTGCGGATGTAGCACCTTGATCTGCGAAACCATGGCTGTAGCTAGGTTCGCTCCAGAAGAACAGGGTAGGCTAGAATACGTGATTCAGTCATTCAGCATTGCTTTCAAATTGTCGTGAGCATTCTTTCCTAATGTATTTTCATTCTAGACAGAGATAGCCGCTTTAGATGGCCACAACCGCCTCTCAATTTGGCGTATAGAAATTTCCTGTTCTACTCCTAACAGCACATTTGTTATCGCGGTAGCTTGACGAACATGCGTTGTCTAGGTGCGGTTGCTTCTCATGTCCTCGAGGTATTACGCAGCTGAAGTTGCTGGCTGCTTGTATCGCTCATATCTCCCATGGCATGGCATTCCTTCGCACACCTTCGCGTTAAAAAACAAACTTGTCAAGCTTTTATACTTGATAGCTGTGTTTGTTTGTCAAACAGAAACGAACACTAGAATAAAGCAGATAATGTAGAAATGTTTTATTCTAATGGGCTGTCCACCTTTTTTATTCTATTGTGCTTTTGAGACATTTTCGCTGTCATTAATTTTAACATTTTCGTTTCAATGATTTGCAGTATTGCATTTGAAAGTCACTATCCACTCACTAGGTTGTATACATGATGTGCTTTGTAAAATGCAGCAAAGCCGACGGCATATAAAAATATTTGCTGAATAACTGTTTAGACGTCTGATCTAGCCAGCCGACCTTGAGTCAGGATATAGGTGTTCAAAACGAGACACCTTTCTTCAGCTATTAAAGAATTGGTAGCCTCCGTGTAGACGTAGTGTGTAGGAAAGGTCCGGTTGCTTAAATATCAAGCAAACTAATGCAGGGTCGTCCACTCTGAAACCGATCACTGCTTTCAAACCAACGTTGCATCTAATGCAGGCGCATATCAAAGCAAAGTGACATGCAGAGAGGAACTCAGAGGTGGCGCTTCGCATGGCATGTCCTTTAGCTTCATTTCATGGGCAGGGCAAACGCAAGGCTGTTTTGAAAGCAGTGACAGTGTTATAGCTAGAAGTGGATGGCCCTGTACATGCTATAGACATGCACAGTTTAGGTTCTAGGGGTGAAGGGACGAGAAAACAGTATCGCTCCAAATAAAAAGCGCCCATCTCATATCAACGTGCCTGAAATCTTCACTCTCTTTTATTCATTTTATTCGAAACCGGCATGAGCACTGGATGTTTTCTCAAACAGATGAAAATACAATCTTGTAAATATGTAGCGTCTGGCTTACAAGCATTTCTCCAATTGAGGCCTTCACTTTCTGATTCAAAAGAACTGAGTGGGACACGGCGACAGTAGTCAAGTGGCAGGAGGAGAGTTGCACACGTATTAACAAACAGATGTACAAATAACTTTGCTAGAGACAAGCTATTCATCCAGCAGTCAGAGCTAGAACTCACTTGGCGATCATCTTGTCTTTCTCCTTCAGCACCACCACCGCTACTTGCACCATGCACCGGGACGTTGTCACATAAGTTGGGTCTGCACATGTCACGCAGAATTCAATTACGTTCGAAAATGCAAAACTGTTTTTCTATCAGCACTGTACTCAGTAGAGTATACGAACGTGGGGACATTGTAGGTAGGAGCCGCACAATATTGATATGCATGCAAACAAGATATTGAGGGACACTTAAGCTACATTTCAAGGGTATGGTTATCATCTGCTTATCCTTTTGCGGATACTAGTGCTCGTTCATGTACATGTACTTGGCTACTCGTCTAATCACTGGAACTTTAATTATTGTCTCAATATGTGGCACATATTCACCACCTTGCACTCAGTAAACTACTCTATTTCTGAGGCCACCCGACATTGATACCTATAAATCCTCACTTTAACCAAGCCGTATGGATGTGCCTCCATGGACTGGCAGCAAAGCGTGTCCTACTCCTTGCTAAAGAGTCCTCGAAGGTTAAGTTCCCATCTCATCCTTGACCCTATGTGAAATGAGAAGCAAGAGCTGGAAGCGTCCGCCACTTCATGTGGTGGTGTGACGTCACAAAGCCCGCCGACCAATGAGTACCCGGTCATGTCCCCTGCCAGCTACCACCTGCTAGAGATATGCCAAAAATTACAAGACTGCGCTTAAAGGTCCCCAGAAAGGGGTCACCAAGAAGGGTAAACAACGCCATAACACTGATAGTTATTGAACCACCCATCATTCTCCCGCAAAAATTTTCGATCTAGCTTCTGCAACACCAGAGATATCGGCGATTAAAAATGACCTTTCCAATTTTCCCTCTCAACTCGTACGCCGAAGGGAGCCATAAAAAACAAAGAATACAAGCAAGTTCAAAGCTCCGCCCAGACATACGTCACTTCGACGAACTTCCGGTTGCCGCGCGCTCGCTCGCTGGCGTACGGGCGTACTCCGCCAACCCGTCCTCGCTTGCACACGCCTGAGGAGTTCGCCAGTTCGCGCAGCGACGGTTAGTGTAACCGCGAACCCGTGGTTATCCTATGTTACACGGCGGACCAAACCATGGTTGCACCACTAACCGCGGTTACCGCAAACCGAGCTTGACGACCTCGGTTTGCGTCGTTAACCGAGGTTATGACGGCGTCTGTTGACGGAAGCTACTCGTCGGCGCCCGAGTGCGCGAAACGTACGAGCGGGTCTGCTTCACAAAGTTATTCATTTACCCACTGTACCACGTTTAAAGATCGATGTATAGATTATGGTGCCGCCCGACGTCTTCGATTACGGCCGACAGCGCAGCGACTGCGTACTGAAGCCTTGTCGTGCCTACAGTATCGTTTGAACGGCTTGTTGCTGAGCAGAACGCCAAAAAATACGCGGCCTTAGCTATGAAAGTACACGAGTTTCCAACGCTTGCAGCACGGGATGCCGCGAGCAGGTTGAGGTACGTTACACAATTACCGCGGGGGTGGAACGTGCGAGCGCGGCGAACGCCGGCGCCGTGCGTGACCGTCCCTAGTCGTCGCTAGGACTATTGTTTCGCTTCGAAGCCGCGGCGGTCGACGCTTTGGAACATGATCAACGCTGTCGTAAATCGTCTACTTATGAAACTGCCTTATAGTGATTCCTATCCAGCCATAGTAAAATAATTATAGGATTAACTCTGCCGACGCATTAATCGCAGAGCTAGTACGAGCAGATCCGATCAGCCGAAATGCACCAGCGGCAGCTGGCTTGAGCAGAAACTAGCTTGTATCACGGCTATCGCTCTTACCAGCAATTTGCTGCTGGTCAGCGATCCTCACGAGGGCTTCATACTTGATATTCGGCTCAGTTCCAGACGCCAACAAATTTTAGCACGCTTTATTTCGGACATCGGTGCTAACGATCCGCCGTGTGGTTCGCGAACGGTATGCGGGAGGAGGGGCCACAGCGGCGATGTTTACGGCGGTCAAGGAGGTGCTGCCATCGTGCGGTGCTTGACCGTACTGTTCACGCCTCGTCGGACGACACTCCGATACTCCTGAAACCACGTTATATAAATAAGATATTTGTAAATGCAGCTTCGTTCTGCCGATCCCTGCGTCGCTTCGGTTGTTGCACTTAATGGGCAATGGCCACCTAACCGATAAGGGCGGCGAGCTGTAACAGCCCGCACAGAGTTCGAGCAGCGCACGAGCAGACGACTTTCACAGCTACCGGAAGTGTGTTCGTGACGTCATGGTTGCAGTGACCGCAGCGAATGGCAGCTTCTAGCAAGCCTTGCCAGTCAACCAACCCGTGACGTCACGGGATTAGGAAATAGTTCCATGCGACACCGCCAAGCGACATTCCCTCTGCCCGCGAATTTCAAAAAACGCTGTTTTTAAAAATTAATAATAAATCGCTGGCTTTGTTCCAAGGAGTTATACTTTGCGTTAATGCTCAAAAGAATGTGCTCTACACACTGAACACGTTTATCAGTGGTTTCTTGGGGGCCGTTTCCGTGGACCTTTAAGTGTACTTAAGAATGCAAATGGGAAAGGCCACTTTGCAGGATTGTTTTTACCAACTGCATCGTATTGCCGCCCCTCCTATCAACATCATCACTATCGCTACTGTGATCATTATGAATTAAATGCATCATCATTCTCATCGCTACTATCGCCATTATCATTGTCACTGACCGCATCGCCATTGCTGTCGCTACTTTTATCCTCATGCTAGACAATGACAATCGCGATCGGTTTTTCACGTGTCCAGCGTGGCAGCTGGCGTTTTACACAGGCGGCAGTTCACCGTCCATGGCACAAACAACTGCTTGGCGTGAAGCCATGCCTTAACAGGGAGTGATGATGTGTGCAATTTAAAAACGAATGTTTTTGCAGCGGACTGAATGACCATACGCAATTATCACGACTGAAAACGTTGTGTCAAGAAATTCCTGATAAGGCTGCCGATATAAAGGTATGGGGAACAAAGAGCCACTTCTTCTGTCTTCTAGATAGGCTATACATGCAGGTAATCTAAAGAACAGCGCGCAGAGAAGAAATTGAAGGTGTCCGCAACCGCCTTAAGGAATCATATAGAGTATCTTGATACAATTGTCCAGTTGGTGCAAATAATTAAGACTAAGAACTAACACACCAAGCGGCAATGGCGGACGGGACCAGAGCACCTCTAATCACGGCATCGATAAATTGCTACCTCTTCGGCCACCGCCGAAGAGGTAGCAATTGCGCTAGCCTGCATCGGCACAAAAGCTAAAGTGATAATAAGAGAGAGAAAAACAGACATTTGGAACTTGACAAAAGGAAAGGTCTAAACCACGGCAAAGAAAATTCTTGAATTTAGGAGGATCTCATGAAGGATCACAATAAAATGGGCCCCAGACCACGAATCGGCGTCTGGAAACGAAGCCGCCCACGCGTTCGCCCGAGATATCTACCCCCGGATGAACGTCGAGAAGTTCGACAACCCAGAACCCGGGAAGAGGTTAAGCACCTACCACGAGATCTGTAAATGCTACAAGCCTACAAGCTCAAGAAAAAAGCACTCTTCACATGAATAGCTAAACAGAGAAGCCAAAAGTATTCGCAGACTACAGGCCACCAATTACTCCAACCCAGTATAACTGCGCTATTTAAAAGTAAAGGACAAAGAATACGAAAAATGTAAACACTGCGGGCAGAGAGGCACACTAGACCACATAATCTCGCAACATCCCTTTTCACCTGGGGCAATGGCCAACATTCAAGACAGGGAAGCTTGGGAATCCCTCCTGCAGAGCGAAATCCATGACACCCAAAAAGAAGCAACCCGCCTGGTGGCTGAGGCCATAAAGAATCGAGTATCTTTGCGCGCTTCCAGTTCCGGAGTCCCAGTCCCCTATGTGGGTCGTGGAATAGGTGAATCTTCTATACATGTGCTAATAAAGTTTGCAATTAATCAGTCCACTTGTAATTTCGAAGAACGGTTTTTTGTATTGTAGTCAGAACACACCGAGGAATGTAATGCAATTAAAATGATTAAAAAGCCGCCGGAGGTGCCCTTTAAGGGAGTAAAAAGGGGATAGCATATGTCCTCTAACGCACTCCATTGTAAGGCCACGTCATTATCTCTAAGTTCTGGAGTTGAGTTTCGCCACAAGATGTGTACGGAATGCTATCTTATTGGCAACAAAGGCGCAGTCTCTCCTTAAATCAAATTTATTTAATACAATTAGCAATGACAGGATACCTTTAAAAGCTGAACCAGGCATTTACGTTATTACTAGAGGTTCGTGTGTTTTGTAGCCAAAATCATATTTCGTTGTCGACCATAAGTATTTTGCATTTTTAAGGATTAAAATGTAAAACAGAGCTTGGCGGGAATGCCGGAGCCTAACAATGGGAGTACGCGCAAGAAGACAGGTTTTTTTTTACTCATTTTTTTTAACCCATTTTTACTCATTTGCGGGCGCACTCTTGATTAGAGTATAAAAGAATCAAATAGATTAAATTTAAACTTCCGGGAACTCCTGTGATCTCGATTCAGCCACACTATGTACATAAGACTGTGGCAACGCAGGCACGCTCGCATATGGCTTGGTTCAAACGGGACTTTACGCCCATGTCGGGTGGCCGTTCATATAATATAGTGTCTTACGTGTGCATGTGAATGAGTGTATGCACATGTGGGATACAACGACACAAATTAAAGGATTAGGAATTAAGCAAGTATAAAAGCAAATGCACGCGAATAAGGATCAACAAAGGAGCAACAGACGGAAGCCATAAAAGCTGTCGCCTCATGACCTTGAAAAAGGAGCTTAAGTGTTGCCATTGTTTTTTTGTTTTTTTTTCACAGCTCGAAGCCTGCTTGTTATGGTAGCTCCTGGGGTTATAGAAGCTTTGAACAAAACATTCTGTAGTAAAATTACCGCCTATTTGGACAAACATAGTCAGTTGCGTGTACCTGGTCCATCCAGCATGATGGTCATGGAATGGTCCATCTGACCTTCGTGCCGGCTACTGGCATCTGCCAACTTCTTCCAGCCGCGGCCACGCATTGTCATGGTAAATGAGGCAGCCAGGACCTGCAAGAAAATCTTGCTGAACTGTTGCCGATCCCAAGGGGGAAGCATATTCTAAAAGAGGCCAAGTTTCTAGACAACTTGCTGCTGTCATAGCTGGCGCACAATTGCTAACAAACGAATAATTGCAAGAAAAAACAGGCGACCGGTATTGATAGCGTAAGTGTGCTGTCTTAACGTATGAGTAGGGTATACGCTGGGGCAGTTCCTGATGAAGTACCTAAAATGGTGCAAGCAAACCACCGATCATAGAAGACACACATGCACATATGCTCCCTGTAGGGGCAGACCGTACAAGAAAGTACACAGCATGCAATTAAAACATGTGCACTCCGTGAAAAGCGGCACCCCCCGTTGCTAAACACCCAAGGACCGTGGCAAAAATACCAGAGGTGTGCTTTTGTCATGACGTCAGACTTATCTGCAATTGTGTGGTATTTTTAACGCGGTAGCGTTAAGGAGCTCGTGTCGCAGAAAAGCCGGTGTCGTCGGCGTCGGCGGCGTTGGTCGTGAGCGATAAATCCCGGCATGCACTTCATAAATAAAAAGCAACTTCCAAGATGGGCTGGGTGGGAATGAAACCAGGGTCTCCGGAGTGTGAGACGGAGACGCTACCACTCAGCCACGAGTTTTTTTTTTCTTTATTTCCGAAGTATACATGAACAACAAATGGTCACACTTAATAAAACACTTCAGCTGCCCTTGAGCTGACGCGTGAGAGGTTAAAATTTCTTCAATTTTACCAGGTCATCCAGAACTTCTGCCCACTGTGGTGGGTCAGGGAGCGCGCAGATACATTCCCGTAGATAAACAGCACTTTCAACAAAATTTTCACGTACACTGCGTATGTTAATATCTTCATGCCTTACTTGCATTCGTGTTTTCCACAAGCTGTGGAGGCCTAGAAGCATTATTAAATCATAGGGTACGTCTTCGTTCTCCACCAGTAAAAACCGGATGCCATAAGGGTTTAGTGGCAGCTCTTTTTTAATTGTTCTTTGTAGCACGTCCCAATGAAATACTGCATCCCAGCAGTCTAAGAATATGTGTTCGATTGTCTCTGGCTTCTTGCAAAGCTGGCAGTTTGTCGTCCAAGGGACATAGATTTCTTTTTCGTGAAGCCGGGTTTTGACGGGTAGAGTGTTCGAGTGCAACTTAAAAAAGAACGTTTTGGCAGCCGGTCGAACTGGCATCCTCTTCACTCGTTTTAAAGTATCCTGCCCTGGGCCTCCACGGTAAGGCTCCCGATACAAAGGTGCGCGGCAGCATGATTTCCACTAAGTCCTTATACCGCTTTTTCTTGCCAACACTGTACAAATATTCAAGGGAAAAACGCACTTCTGACAACTTGTAAGAGAGAACTACCTCGCGCAAATATCCTGTGACAGCACCACGCATGTTTTCACTTGAGGAGACAACAAATCCGGGTAACAGCCTTTGCAGCCGCACTTGCATGACTGTTCTTAAAAAGGTGTCATTTTGGTCGCGAAGAAAAAAAAAAGCGCGATACCACTTGGCGCAGAAACAAATGAATCAAACCGACTCCTCCGCTTTTTAAAGAAAGAAATAAATTCGTTCGCCTCGTCTTTTCCCAGGTCGAAGTCCAAAGAAAAACCGCAAACACACGATGAATTTTTTGAATGGCAGTTCGTGACGCACATAGAACATTCATTACATACCATATCTTTGAAATCAAAAACACATTGCAGATGAACGCGCGTGAAAAGATTGACAGTTGTCTTCCTTGCCATGCTTCCGCTTTCTCTCGCACTCTATTTGTTTCTTCCTTCCAGTGTAAGCTAGGATCGCGTAACAGTGTAGGGGCACACCCAGATACTGCATTGGCAAGGAAGACCATTGCAATCGGGAGAAAGAAGCCGGTTCAGCATCCCATAAGCCGTGCCAAAATCCGGAGCTTTTTTCCCAGTTAACCCAACATCCAGTCTGGTCACAAAACTTTTCAACAACTACACTTCACAAATGCTCTCTCTGTTTTTACAATATACTGCAATGTCGTCCGTGTATGCAAGTAGCTTCACATGCGTTGACTGAAGCTTGAAACCCGAGATGCATTCATTATTGAGAATGGCCAAGCATAATGGCTCGAGATAGGCTGCAAAAAGCAGAGGAAAGAGTGGGCATCCTTGCCTCACCGAAGAACGCACTGCGAGACTGTCAGTGAGATCGCCATTCACTATAATACGCGTCGAGCAGTTTGCGTACGCCATTCTCACTCCCTCCACGATTACCGATCACAGGTTACAATGCTCTAGAATGGAGAAAAGGATGTCGTGTGATACGCGATCGAACTCTTTTTCCAAATCCAGCTGAATCATGGCAACCTGACTTCCAAGCGTGTCTACACATTCCAGTACGGTTCGTGCCACATGTATATTTGTGGCGATGCTGCGACCTCTTATGCCGCACGTTTGGTGCGGTCCGACTAATTTGGCTATTACACTCTGCAATCTCTTCGCTAAAACCTTCATGAAGATTTTGTAATCAACATTTGTCAGGCTTATTGACCTATAGGACTTCACCAACAGGCGTTTCTCTGGATCATCACTTTTTGGAATAAGTACGATGTATGACGTAGTAAATGATAATGGCACTTGTTTGAGTTCGTAGGCTTCTCTATCACTTCCAACATAAGGCTGGAAAGATGGTTTTTAAACGCTTTGTAAAAGGAGGCGCTCAGCCCATCTGGTCCAGGGGCTTTCCCACATGGGAGGTCATCTATGGCCTTTTCTATCTCTTGCATTGTAATAGGCATTTCAAGGCTCTCTTTCACACGATCTTCGAGCGTTGGCATTGGCCGTAAATATTCTATTGGAAACCCTTCACTATGTTCGCGCGTATTACTCAGAAGCTCAGCAAAATGTTTCAGAATCGCACACTTCATATCTTTAGCATCGTTTGTAATCTGCCCTTCATGTCTTATTTGCCTGATTTCCTTCTGGCAAGCATACCTTTTTTCATCTGATAGCGCTCGCTTTGTCGGCGCCTCGCCAGCCCACAGTTTATCGTTCGATGCTCAAAAGCGGTACAAAAGCGCTTCTAGTGAATGCGGTGTTGCCTTAGAAACGTGCCGTAGAACGTTATACTGCGGTGTATATCGGTAATTATGAGCATGTTACTTACAGAAGTCTCTGCATGTGCGCAGAGCGCAGAAGAAATGTAGCGGAAACGTACTTCGCTACTCGTGTAACTGCGACTTCTGTAAGTAACATGCTCATAATTACCGATATACACCGCAGTATAACGTTCTACGGCACGTTTCTAAGGCAACACCGCATTCACTAGAAGCACTTTTGCACCGCTTTCAAGCATCGAACTCGTGGCTTAGTGGTAACGTCTCCGTCTCACACTCCGGAGACCCTGGTTGGATTCGCACCCAGCCCATCTTGGAAGATGATTTTTATTTATGAAGTGCATGCCGGGATTTATCGCTCACGGCCAACGCCGCCGACGACACCGGCTTTTCCGCGACGCGAGCTCCTTAACGCTGTCGCGTTAAAATGATGAATTTGCACAACAACGTAACAAACAACTCTCCTCTGCGCTGGCACAGTTTCACGCAGAGCACGCCACTAATCCCTGACGCAGGTGGAAGCTTGAGTGCTCAAAGGGGCACCACAAGCAAATGCTCTGCAGAAATCGGAACTCGCTAGCGCACTCTCGCAAGAATCACCGGTGATTTTAATTCACCCACGGCTTTACGCGTGATCCTACTTAGCATGCTAATTGGCTACAGCAAGAGAACGGAAAGTCTACCACCGCTCCTCATGCCCTTCCACTCATTCACTCTGGCTTTCAGAGCGCGATCTACACACTTGCGTGACTGTATGCTCAATGTTGCCCGAAGAAATGACCAATTATAAGCCCGGCCAAGAATACAAGACACCAAATTTGTAGACACCTGTTCCCTTGTGGGTCCGCCTCGCTTCACCAGGCCTCCGGAAAAGAAGCCCGGGTACTGCAAGCAAAAAGAAGAAACAACAGAATCAGCTAAAACTATCGTCACTATATGAAAGCTGATGCCTTGGCTGTAAGAGAGACAAAATCAGCCACCTGTTTCCAAAGTTCTTAAGGCAGCACAACCTTGCCCAAGATGCGATCACTTGTATATGCTGTGTGTTAGGCTCTCTTGAAAGTTCGCTCCACGTTGCCAGCGATAGTAAAAATGTTACTCTATAATTTTACTGGAACAATTAGCTGATTGCAGAAAAAATATATCCGCTTTTTAGTCAAATGTCACCTGCGGTTACCAGTGTTAAAGTCTGGGATAGTTTGCGGTAGTGGGTGGATAGAACATCGTTATTGTGCACATAGAAAAAAATATAAGGTAGAGCACAACTTTAATTTTACCCAGATAAGAATTTTTATGTATGGTCGTGCTGACGACGGCGTGTAAAACTTGCAGCACACTTTTACTAGCCCCAAACAAAAGTTTCAGTGCCATAGCGCTAGCAAATATCACTCGTGGAATAAGTTACACGAATAAAAGAAGCGAACAGTCGGCGAGGCTAAGAAATGCGTAGGGGATTGTTTTCTTTTTAAGTGGTACTGCTGACTTGAATTAATCATCATTTGGTATAGGAAATATCTGCGGCCACGCAGAGCCAATACATAAGGACAAAACACCGCAGCCTTCTTTTTAATCTGTATTCTGTAGACCTATGATTGCTCTCAGTGAAAAGCATAAATGCCACAAAGAAAATTCAACTTTCAATGCCCAATCTACACAAAGGTATCGAATGATACCGACTTACTACTGCCATTCTATAACTGTTTGCGCTGATATATATATATATATATATATATATATATATATATATATATATATATATATATATATATATATATATATATATATATATATATATATATATATAATGTTTATTTATTTATTAGGGATATATTGCATTTTCTATATCATGATTGAGAAAGGTCGTGCTACGACCCAAACATCATCGAATAAATATGGTATAAGTTTTTCAATGTGAATCTCTCATACTATATATATATATATATATATATATATATATATATATATATATATATATATATATATATATATATATATATATATATATATATATATATATATATATATATATATATATATATATTGTAGTTCACTACACGAGGATATACGAAGACAAGGATGAAGTAGGCGAGAATACCACGAAGACGAGGATAAGGACGACGAAGTGCCGCTGCGCTGCTCGAGCTCGCTTGTGAAGACCTAGACTGGCTGTGTTCTTGTGTGGTTCGCCTTGCAACTTCGAGAGGGCTATTATCCCTGTTAAAACACAGTAAAAACCCCCTTTCACTTGGTGGAGGTGAGCATTTCCTGCCGCCCTGGAGCAGCGCAGCGGCACTTCGTCGTCCTTATCCTCGTCTTCGTGGTATTCTCGCCTACTTCATCCTTGTCTTCGTATATCCTCGTGTAGTTCACTACAATATATGTGTGTGTGTGTGTGTGTGTGCGTGTGTGCGTGCGTGTGTGCGTGTGTGCGTGTGTGTGTGTGTGTGTGTGTGTGTGTGTGTGTGTGTGTGTGTGTGTGTGTGTGTGTGTGTGTGTGTGTGTGTGTGTGTGTGTGTGTGTGTGTGTGTGTGTGTGTGTGTGTGTGTGTGTGTGTGTGTGTGTGTGTGTGTGTGTGTGTGTGTGTGTGTGTGTGTGTGTGTGTGTGTGTGTGTGTGTGTGTGTGTGTGTGTGTGTGTGTGTGTGTGTGTGAAGGAAAGAAGCCGACAGTCGGCGAGGCCAAGGAAAGCATTGGGGATTGTACTTTGTCTTTTTTTTAATTTTTACTTCATAATCACGTAAATTAGTAATGTAATGTGTTTAGGGGAAAGATAAATAAACACAAAGTAGAAAGTTGAGGGTTGAGGGTGGCGCTGGTGAACACTCTCAAGGTTCGTATACAGACAACATAAATACCCAAGAAAGTAGCAGGGGGGACAGCGGCCGATGTAGCTCAGTTGGAAGAGCACCGGACGCGTTATTCGGAGGTCGTGGGTTCGGTTCCCACCATCGGCACGTTGTTTTTCTTTCTACTTTGTGTTTATTTATATTTTCCCTATACACATTACATTACTAATTTACGTGATTATGAAGTAAAAATTGAAAAAAAAAGACCAAGTACAATCCCCAATGCTTTCCTTGGCCTCGCCGACTGTCGGCTTCTTTGCTTCATGTATTATAACGAGTACCCTCATTTCCCCTTCATTTATATATATATATATATATATATATATATATATATATATATATATACTAGTTCACGTAAAGTAACCTTGACGAACAATTCAGACACACTTTGAGCAAGGCCTTGGAAAATTTGTCAAGACATTGCGGTATTCTGCAAGCACACGCAACCCCTAAGCGGAGCTTGAAAGTGTGGGAAGACTCAGCAATCGGCGCTCACCCTTTCAAGAAGCCAGCGACCACAAGCACATATGCTGAATATTTGAAACATGGCCGCCACGAGGAGGAGCCGCACACCGGCAAAGAAGCCAGGAACCCGCAGGTACGTCTGCACTTGCACCTGCAGCCAAGAGGAAAGCCCGTTACAGTGCCCACTGCCCTGTGCCCCCAAAACTGTCCCCACAGTGAATGCTTCGCCCGACAATTCCATTGAGGTCCTCACAATTGTATGGTGTTTCATGCCTGCGATGAGTTTGTTTTGCTGTTGCCACAAGCCGATAGGAAGGGCACCCGAAACGTACGCGGAAGTGAGATGATGACCTCGCATTAAATGTATACGGCATCTAAGTCATGACATGTGTGTACTTAAGGATGCTTGAGCCAGCAGTTCGCCGTCCTGGCACTTCTGCTCCGCCTCGGAAGCTCAGCGGTGAGACCGCTCGACTGCTAATCGCTAGGACGTGGGTGTGATCCCGGCCTCTGCGGGCCATTTTTCGATGGAGTCGAAAATGCATGACACTCGTGTACATTGCGATGAAAGAGCACTGGGAGTGACGTTGAACAGCCTCTAAGCGGTCGAAATTCCCGCTACCCTTTACTACGTCATCCCTGCTTACGGTATTAAACCCTATAAACCTAACCAAATCAACCTTTCACAATTCTGTTTGTTACCGCACTTAATGCAAGATGGTTCCAGTGGAGAAGCACAGCACTGACAGCTAATTTTGACAAATCTGGTTTTTGGTCACTTCTCATGATTTTTTGTCACGCCGTGCATCTCAATGGTTAGCGTGCTTATACTGACGAGCTTGAAAGCGCAGATTCAATCCCCGCCATACCCCGAGTTTTGAGGGAGGCAAAACGCAACATGTTCGTGTACTGTTTGATGCCATTGCAGATTAAGCAACACAGGTGGCCGAAATTATACCGAAGCCCTCCACTAATGTGTCCCTTGCCAGGAGCCCATTTCGCTTTAGGGCATGAAACCAAATATACCATACACCATGTAACAAAGCCTCATGCGACGTGTTTAACAGCCATCGTGTGTAGCATTCGTCAGCAAAAAAAAAAGAAAAAGAAGAGTCTGAAGACATTTTGGTCTTGGAACTAACTGCACAAAACGTTCAAGGAGAGCTGGCGCGACGGAGTGTCCATACATTTCCTTTCAAAAAGTGAAATACTCTCGTGTTACCTTACATACGGTTTGTTTTTGTCGTTCTGGCGCTAGCCCGTGGAAAAAAATTTGGGATTTAATTCTTCTAAACCAAGTTAGACTTAGCGAACGCTTCGTTACACTCAACTAAACATTGCTAGTACTAATCAAGCGTAGTCGAGTGTAACGGAGCTTTCGCTATGACTTGCTTGGTTAAGAAGAGTTAAACCACAGTGTTTTTTCTAGCGAAGCAGCTTGGCGAGCCACGTCTGCCGGGTGATCTGGAACAGCCTGTCGCCTATGTGACATGGTAACGCTAGCGGGGCTGCCGAAGACGGCCTTACAAAACTCTCTTCCACGACGAGACGTACACTCAGCGAGCGGCGAGACACATGATTCGTCACATGGCCACAGCTGGTGAGGCAGGGTTCGGCGCGCGGTAGCAGCTGTGGCGCGTCACGTGGTATGACATCATGACACTCCCCCAGCGCTCCTCCGGCTGAAGATCAAATTAGCACACCCGATGACCTTGGCAAAACATGGCGTAGTGCAGCGTTTCGCTCCAAATGGCAGTCAGTGATATCCGGACTGCATAAGAACGCACTCCACATGAACACCGTTTTCAACCCAGCATAACGCTCGTGCAGACTGTTTATAAAGCTGAATATCAAAACAAAAAAGGAAAATACCCTGGAAGGAAAAAAGCTTTTACCCGGAAGTGAAACGTTCAAGGCTGATACGAAGGTTCTGCGCATGCAAGCATAAAACATGTGAAGGCAGGTTCATGCACTGCTATCGCTGATGTTTTGCTAGACAGCCACTCTGAAGGACATAATGGAGAGCAAGCAAAATCCGGGGACTTACCGGCTTTGTGCCACGCAGCTGATACCGGAACATCTCGCTGTGAAGCAGCACGGCTCGGTCGCTACCCAGGAACGGCAGGCACCAGCCCTGGGCCACATCGCTCCAGAAAAGGGCGTTCCTGAAACACACCAGTTTACTCTAAATCTGGGGATTCAACTTTGCAGAATCAAAATTAACTCGTTACAGGCACTCTACCCAAAGCACACTCGTCCTTATTCATTTGCTTGTTCGGTCCTTGCATTCAGCTATTCGTCGCTATGCGTTCCGGCAGCAGCGACTATCTCCGTACTGAATGTGATGGTTGTATCTGGAGGACGTGTGTAGACGAAAATGCACAAGACTGCAGAATTGTTGCTATGATGAGTGCTGGTGCTTGCCGTACATAGCGGCTTAGCATCTCAGTGCGTAGCAAAGACTTGCTTTTAAAGTGCCCTGCATTAGCGCCCACTGGTTCAGAGTGCCATATGAAACAAAAATGGGCACGTGTTTAACTATAACTGTGAAGCAGGTGTAGAATATGTTAACGCGGTAGCATTAAAGACTTCGTTCACTAGAGGATCTGCCGTTGGCGTTGTGAGTGAAAAACATGAGCATGTCGCTGAGAGGGGGTCGCTGGTAGCTTATATGGCGGCGTACTGATCGGACGCAGGGGCTGTTAACTCGGTCCTCTCCTTTCATATGGTAAGGCGGTGTTAGAGTCGGCCGGCCAAGGCCCTTGCATTCTGAGTCATACATTTTAACATGGGCTACGCGAACACGTTCATAGGGCTTGGTTAAAGCCGGGCTTTATATGTGGGCTGGTAGCCTACGCTATGGCGTCGTACCCCTAAAGGCGCAGCTTAGGTGTCCCCTCCAATTTTTGAAGACAATGTTATGAACATATTCCTGGGAACAGGCGAATTCAAAATCTTGCTTTTAAAGTTCGTCCTCCGCCTGCACTGCGTACTTTATCATTAAAAACTAATAGCGTGATTTTTGACAATACATAGCAGAAGCCTACAAGGGTGCAGAGGAAGGATCTGCTAATATACTGGGTGTCATTGTGTAATATTAAAATGAAAAAAACTGTGATTTGAGCAGGTGTTTAAATACAAAATAGGTGATCTGGCACTAGAAGGAACGTCTACTCACTGGCTACAGCTATGTGATGCGCTTCTTCCTCATTGGCTAAGATGCGCAAGCCATGGCTCCTCATTGGTTAAGTTTGCGGCGCAGTTGGTTCTCCCTCGAACTCCAAGGTCACAGAGAGAGCCTTCTGGCAAACATCGGCAAAATCTGAGCTTAAGAATTGTAGGGCTAATGCATTAAAAATGCGCTTGTCCAGTGACAAAATGTGGCTTGCCAGATTTCTAAGTAGGTCACGCGTTACCAGCTAACCAAAATACTCTCGGCGCAGCTTTTAATGTCGAAATTTGGGCTAGTTGGTAGCGAGCCATCTAAAACAGTGCACATAAGACACGAAAACACAGAGAAGAGCAGGACGAACAAGAGCAGCTTGTTGCAGAATTTAGTTAAAGCTTTTGAATCGCGTTGACTGACAATAACACGATATACAGACTGATTACTCCGCCCTATTTATATATTTAACAAAAACATTAACGGCAAACAACTCCGAGTTCGTTTCCGTGCCTTTAAAGCTCAACTCGCATAACGAAACGCCAATTACAGTCGAAAAATCCTCAAGGCATAAAAATGCTTTCAGGTCCTTAAGTGGCGCAGAGAATATTCATAAAATGGAAGGCAACCAAGAAGGTTGCTATGAAGAACTGTGGACGTGATTACAGTGATCAAATTCGGAATATTTTCTTTTGACAAAGCGCCTTGTTTAGGTAAGATTATTCACCCTCTTAGCTTTGTTCAGTTGTGCACTGCCATGAGGTTGTCTCCCGCTTGCACTTTGGCTCACATAAAGAGTATGTTTTCGCACGACTTGATGAGCACCACGGGACAGCTTGAAAGCAGTTCACCTGCGGGCCAGGCGTGAGCGGTGTTCTGGAAGCGGCTTGGTGAAGAGCTTTTCACGGGCCCGCCGCCGCAACTCAGCCAGCTCTGAAGAGTGTGCCAAGACATGAATGGCACTCTGCCAGGTGCCGAAGTTGAGCTTTGTGCCCTGCACGCGCATAACGCATATTATTCCGTTTAGACAGGTGCTTCAGGCTGAATCTGGAATAGAGGCAGACATACCTTTTGGTGGTGTGAATTACGTTTTTTTTTTTTGTTTAAATCGATTAAAAATAAAGTATCTATCGAGCCCAATACGAAGCAAAAAAAACAAATATTTTTCGCACAAATTTTACAGATTCCTATAAAACGAGTCACTGCGGTGGATAACGCAACACTGGAGAAGCCAGAGTGCCACGGCGTTACAACTTATGTATTTATGGCATCATCATCATCACCATCATAAGCCAGACTATTCCCACTGCAGGGCGAAGGCCTCTCCCATATTCCTCCAGTTCACCCGGTTATGCGCTTGCTGCATCCACTTGACCTCTGCGAACTTCTTAACTTCATCCGCCCACCTAACTTCCTTCCGCCCCCTGGTACGCTTTCCTTTCCTTGGAATCCAGTTTGTTACCCTAAGCGACCATCGGGTATCCTCTCTTCGTACTACATGTCCTGCCCATGTCCATTTCTGCTTGATTTCCGCTAGAATGTCATGAACTCGAGTTATTTCTCTGACCCACTCTGCACGCTTCCTATCTCCTAGCGTTACACGTTAAAGAACCTCGGGTGGTCGAAATTTCCGGAGTCCTCCACTACAGCGTCTCTCATATAGCCTGAGTCGCTTTAGGACGTTAAACCCCACAAACCAACCAAACCAATCAATACCTACCGTTTTTCGTTCCACAGCCCTCTGCGTTGTTCTCAACTGTCTATAAGTACCACATCATCATCATCATCAGCCTGCCTATACCCACTGCAGGGTGAAGGCCTCTCCCATATTTCTCCAATCCCATATGTTCTCATGATTAGTTCCATGAAGTACCGCATAACTGTTCATAACTGTCAGATAACAGTCTCTCATTAACTGTGAAAAAACGCTACACTGATATGCACTAGACAGGGCGCAACATAGGGCGATGTGACCGTCATGCTATACGTACTGTAAAATTGCCGTTTTCTCCGCGTTAATGAAGAGGAGAAATGTGAGAACTGTGTTCGAGCCTTGGCTCCGAAAAGGGCATCAGGGCAAGGGTTTCTAAGCATGTCTGAGCACTGCCACAGTCTTGACAGTCACGTCCGATCATTATTCACGCCGCTGCGCGATAAAACCACACCGCGGAGAGGAACTGCGGGAGGTGGTCAGTTCGAAACCCACCGCCGGACACCCACCGGTAAAATGGGTACAAGCGTCCCCCGGCCTGGCGCCCGGCTCTCATAGGGGTGTGCGCTTGGAAGAGGCTCCGCAAACCCCGCTGCGCTCCTTCTGGGGCAAAATAGTTTCGAACACTTCAGCCTGCAAAGGTGGTTCGAGTTACCGTGTTTCTCACGCGGTTCAAAACTGAAAACGAGTCGTGTCCTGTACACGCGAAAACTCAGAAAAGCATTGTTTCAAGTGCGAAACGCTTTAAGCCAGCGTGTTGAAAGACGTAAATGTTCACTGTCACTGATGAAGTTCACTTCTCAGAGATCACTGCAGTCCCATGGCAATCTGTGACCGCCATTCCCATGCTTCCCACGGCCCGTATTATCATACGTACAGATGCCCTCCAAGTGACAAGGCTACTTAGACGCGTTAGTAGTAGCCCGGAAATCTGCCAGAACATACACGTCTAGCGGCTCGCATACCAAATCCAATTCGTATTGAATGGACCCCGCGTGACCTTTTAAGTGCTCAAAGCCAAGTGGATTCTGCGACCCGCCTTTCAAACTCAACTTCGACATCGCCAAACCTCATAAAATTGGACAATACCACCCTGCTTTTAACAAGAAAGGAGCACCTCCGGCGCCGTACACGTGCTCTTATACCTCCGTGTACGGTAAGCCTCCCCCGCGGTCTAACCCGTTGTCACGAAATCGGCGCCCATTTTCATCAAGCCGGTACGGCGCGAGGCCCGCACGGCGTCGCGTGGAAGGCATGGAGAGAAAAGCCCTTCCCCGCGCGGGAGAGCGCGTAACTTTGTACGCGATGCCGTGACCCTCTTTCCCATTGCCCGGGGAGGACGGTGGTTCATCGGCCTGGAATGTGCCAGGCCTTTCGAGAAACTTCTATGGGACCTGGCCAATGACGACGCGCGGCTCGACTGGAGGAGAAGAGGGAGCTATAACCAGTGAAGCTATGTGTGTGTGCGCGCTAGCTTTGACGCGTGCTAACAAACAGACGCGGCGCGCCCTATTTAAAGAGACCGCGCCGTTTGATGAGTCAGTCAGCGAGTCAGTCAGTTCGTCAAGTGTTTTGCGACGTGCTCGCCTGTGTTTCGACTGGACTCCCGGGGATCACCCGCTGCTGGCAAGCCCACGGACTTTCAAGGGAGCGGCGCTCGTCTCGTATGGCGGCCACATCGTGACTCTTGAGGCGTCGGACTGCAACAGTGCCCGGTGAACAATTTGGTGTTTGTTTATGTACTCTCTCGTGTTTCATCTGTTGTAAAGCCTCTACGTTATTGGATACCTGTGTAATTGCATGCTTAGCGTTTGTATTCTGTGAACCTCTCGTCTGTTGTATTTCAAGTGATATTGTGTATTCCTTTGTATCGTCTCTTGCTGTGCATAAATTGTGTTTTGTTTGTTACTTCTGACTCCGATCCTTTCTCTGGTTTGAACCGGTGACCGCTGGGCACCAAACGACCACCCCCTTCTGTCACTACAAGGTAGTTGAATTCCGGCTGAGCTTGCCACGCAGGTCGAGGGCATCTCCTTCGCGACCGGAACAACTACCCCCACTCACTCTAAGGGTGTCTGGGAGTGTGCGCACCGTTAAGGGCGCATCGTTAATAATAACCCCATAATTATTAACGGGTGACACCCGTGCAGAGGAGGTGGCGCTTCGAAGGATTAGAGTTGGGGTGGCCCTAACACCAGCAGTGATCCGAAAGTGGCCACAACTTCGGTATTTATATCCACAACCTGGGTGCCCCATCTGCAAGTCTAGAAATATAGAAGCTGACATCCATCACCTACTGTGGGATTGTCCAGCGTTGAAGCCAACGCGGATCCGGCACCTGGTGGCAGCTGGCCTCTCCCCCCATAATCCGCAGTCATATGCTGTTTGGACACTAGAACCGCATCATCGTTCACTCCTCGATTTCATTGCATCAGCCAACCATTTTTCTTTTATTTGACCACACCCTTCATCCATCATAACATTCCTTTTATGCCCTGAGGCAATAAACTTCGCAGAAAAAAAAAAAACTCTCCATTGCAAGCAGCTCGATGAAGGCCACGAGCTGTGCAACGTTGGGATGAACTATGTATTTAAAACAGTCGTTGAAGGATACTACAACATGACTTCTTCGAACTCCGTGCCAAATATTAAGGCGAAAGCCTTACTTGTTTATGTTTGCGAAAACTTGCCCGCAAAACCTGGAAGCAAAAATTGGGAGCGAAACATGAAAGCAGAATGTAACGTGTGATATGACGTCACATTAAGATGAGACTGGTAGTCGTGCATGTGCATGCAATGACATATGGTATGTAAATGCCATTTCATGTCTAGTCATGCCACGTGAGTCATTATAGTTTAGTCATGAGTCAGATCGGATATAGAATGTGCATGACTGTGGAGTCCATGATGTGGAAATCAATCAAAGTCATGAAACTGAAAAATTCAGAGTTATGACGCTCTACGAGCTACTAAGGAGTAGCCAGCACATGCTTTCGTATTTCTCTTATGCATATCTCTGCAGTGCACTCAAAGTTTTTTGAAAACCATTCAAGTCCAGCTTTCCAGACCATCACTTCTAATTGTGATAGAAATGTGGGATATCGTATAGATGCTGGCGTAAAACGTCTTCGCTCCCTGCCGCGGTGGCTCGGTGGTTAGGGCGCTCTACTGCTGAATCCTAGGACGTGGAATAGAATCCCGGCCATCGCGGCCGCTATTCCATGGAGGCGAAAAGCAAGGTGCCCGTGCGCTGTGCAATGTCAGTTCACCTTAAAGAACCCCATGGCAGGTGGCCGAAATCTCCAGAGCCCTCCCACTACGGCGTTTCTTACAGCATCAATCGCTTCCGGAAACTTAACCAGACCATTTTCCACCTGCATCATATGATTCCTTCAGCGAATCAAATGAGAAGATTGAAAAGTTTAGAAAATAATCGCACACACTATTCTTTTATCTAGCGCCAGAATTTCGCAGACAGATGCCACAAGATGGCAGTGAAATTAAGTGATGATGCGCATCTGAATTCCGCATAGCTAATGGTAGCAAAACGCACCATGGTACGAAAGCGTCTAATGAAATGCTGAACAATTCAGCATTTAGCTGCCGTGTAGGAAAACATGTGCGTCGATGACACTGCGGGAAGAGAACAGCAAAGTGCGTTGTGGCCTCGTGGTTTGGTCGTTCTATTAAATTATAGCGATAAAAATGTGGCAAGAGTTAAAAAGTTAAAAATCTTGTTTTCAGTATTCCTGATCTCGCCTTTAAATGCAATGTAGCCAGTGCATTCGATGTTGCGCCACATATGTGGCCGTTTCTGCTATCCTTCTAGTGTTAATCGCTATGGTATTGCTCTTCCCATCATTACAATAACATTGCCGTGTCAGGCACTACGAGGTAACCGGTAGCGATTTTGCACTAAATTAGCCCTGTCAAGCATTGTACCTTTGGAACCCATAAATTCGCGCGTTGATAAATCAGCATGTCAGCGGCTGGGCTGTACCTCGTTGAGAGTGGCAGCTACAATGCCGTTGTCATGGTAAAATATGTTGACTTCGAAAACTATACTCAGGAGATTGTACCTCCGTAGCCATTTTCTGCACCTGTTCATATTACATTACTGCATGCGCACTATTGTTTGGACAGTATCATACATGCAACAAACTAACTCAACCCGCCGGGGTGGTGCAGTGGTAAGACGCCCGACCACTGTGCCAGAGTACCCGGGTTCGAATCCGACCTCGGCGGCTGCGTTTCGATGGAGGCGAAACGAAGAGGCGTCCGTGTGCTGTGCGATGTCAGCGCACGTTAAAGATGCCCAGGTGCTCGAAATTACTCCGCAACCCTCCACTAAGGCTCCACTTACTCTCTTTCCACCTTCCCTCCCACCTTCCTCCCTTTCCTTACGGCGTGGTTGAGGTGTCCACAGAAAACAAGTGAGACAGTTACCGTGCCTTTCCCTTCCTATAAATCAATCAAGCGATCAACAATTTTGAATATTAGTATTTTTTGTTCACTCCCAATATTTCGTTCAATGGTCAAGCGAATCTCATTGGACGGGATACAGCTGCTGGTGCAATAATAAACGACAATTTGAGACCTGAAGAAACGCAGTTCGACTCACCGAAAACTAACTGAATTATATGGTTGGTTGGTTTGTGGGGTTTAACGTCCCAAAGCAACTCAGGCTATGAGAGACGCCGTAGTGGAGGACTCCGGAAATTTCGACCACCTGGGGTTCTTTAACGTGCACTGACATCGCACAGCACACGGGCGCTTTGCTTTTCGCCTCCACCGAAAAGCGGCCGCCGAGGCCGGGATTCGATCCCGCGTCCTTGGGAACAGTAGTCGAGCGCCGTAACCACTGCGCCACCCCGGCGGGTAACTGAATTATATATAATCTGAATTTTTGACCAGTAATGATCCCGTAAGCATGTTAAAGGTGTCAAGATTACACGTTAAAATGACTAGGCAAACTGATGTCATTGTGCCACAAATATGTCTAACATGGGAGGCACCGGCGTTGCATCTGCAGCCTCAACGAAGAACAAATAAGCGATACTTTTGAATTTTTCACGTTCTCAAGATGCAATGAGTTCACTAAAACCGCGACCTAAACTCAAAGCAGGAAAAACAAGCAAGATTGCGCAGTTTCTCACCTCTGGACCAGTCTTAAAGAACACGAATGACTCCACCTGGTCCAAGTCACCTGCACACGAGCAGATAAATTATCCACTGCACTTATAAAAAAAGACAGGGCATATAAAACCTTGCTCTCATTTCCGAATCGAACAGCGCGAAAGAACGAAAAGAGGGAGGAAGAGAGAGCGAGAACAAAATTTATTTAACGGAAAAAGGTAATGTAGAGCCCCCGCAGTTGGGTCCTCATTCCAGGACTCCCGTGGCCTTTGCTGCCCGGCTGGACCATTCAACCAGACAGAGCTGGTCTTTCGACACCAAACTGCACAGTGCAGCGTCCCACTGCTCCAGCGTGGCGTTGTGGGTTATAGGCTCTGCATCTATTTTTTGGCAGGCCCGTGTAATGTGATAAAGTGTCGGTTTCTGTCCATGCCAGAAACATGTGTCCCTGTTTACGGTCGCATGTATCTTGCTGTATAAAGACAGGCATGGGTAAGAATTTGATTGTAGCGGCCGCCAAGACACTGACTGCTTATCTTGTGGGGCGGAGGATAGTGTCTTCTGGTTTCCTGGAAGTGCGCCATTGAGCTATGAGATCAGCCCGGATGTTCCCGGCAGTGCCCTCGTGGCCCGAAGCCCGAAGTATGAGTTGTTTTTAGTCGCTTATCTCGCTAGCCTTCAAGATGGCGGCCGCTTTTTTGCCAGTCCTGCCGTTGGTGAATCCTCGACAAGCGTCCTGTGAATCGATCATAACTACTAGCGAACGCCCGACCCTATTGCCCTCAGCAACCGTTAGAGCAACAGCGGCCTCCTCGGCGCCAGACACAGGGCAGTTCCGCAGCGCGGCGCTCATTTTTTTTTCTTTTAGCTGAAAATATGTCACCGTCACCACCGCATCTCTTTCGTTTGAGTACATCGCCGCATTTACATAGACGGTGTTCTTATTCTGATAGGTCTTGGCTAAGATGGCCCTACGCCAACCATGATGAACGACAGGATGCATGTTCTCGGGAATTGGCGCTACTGCAAACGTAGACCGGATCGCGTCCGGTATGTCTACCGTCCGGTCAATCTCCAGCATGTAGTCATGATAGCCCAGTCTCCGGGAGGAGAGCTCGTAATGCCGTAGTGCGTTGTAGCCTCTTCTGATAGACAAGCTGGGCTTCCGTGTGCTCTTCGTATGTGTTTGTTAAGCCAAGGGCCAATAAATTTGCGTTTGACATTCTTATTGGCAGTCTCAGCGCTGCCTTGCACGCCTTCCTCAGGATCGCTTCCATTTGCTCTTTCTCCATCTGGCTCAGGCGTTGATATGGAAGAATGTACGTGGCTCTGCTTACCACAAGCGCCCGCACAAACTTGAGTATGTCTTCCTCCTTAATCCATTTTCTTCTATAGGTCACTCGCCTAATCATTCTCGTTATCTGGAAAACAGATCATAGCAATCTGATCGTGTGGTCCGATCTCTGATTGGACTGAATCCACAATCCCAACACTCTCAGCACGCGCACTTCTAGTATGCGAGCCGCGGCTAGCATAACGGTGAGGTCAACTTTACTGTCGTATCGAGGCCTATTTACTCTGAGAATTTCAGATTTTTCGGGCGAACACGAAAGTCTCCTAGCCGTTGTGTAGCAGTCGACACAGTCGGTGGCTGCTTGTAGCCTCTCCTCCTAGAAACCTAGCGAGCCCTCCGTCCTCGAAATCGTTATGTCATAGGCATACATTGCGTGCCTAATGCCGTCTATGGCGTTCAACTTCTCCGCCAAACTAGCCATAGCGATGTCGAAGAAAAAGGGCGAGATTAGAGATCCTTGAGGCATACCCTTGTTAGTCATCCTGATCCTGTCCGATTTCAAGACCCAGTTCCCTATTGTCGCAGTCCTATCCGTAAGGAGGCCCTTCACATAACCATAAATCTTTCGCCCGCAATGTAGGTTGCTCACCAGATAGTACGGCTTCATGACTAACATTGTCGAATGACCCCTTGTGGTCGAGAGCCATGATCACGTGCTCTCCATACTTTGGCATGTTGCTAAGAATCTCTTCTTTGAGGGGAAGAAGGAAGCCTTGCGTCGATAGCTTAGGACGAAAACCAAACATTGTGTGTGTCATGAGACCTTTATCTTCGAAATAGTTCTGAAGTCTGATCACAATCCCTTCATAAAGTTTCCCCATGCATGTGGTCAATGAGATAGGCCGCAGATTCTCCAAACATAGCTTCTTGCTGCGGGTTGACCAGCTGCTCAGGAAACGTGTGAGAAAAGCGCTGCTCTAAGTTCCAGTTTCGTGATGTTTGCACCAAACAACCTGTAAATGTGACGCACGAACTGCAAACGTAGTATCCTGAGCGCCATACCGTTTGAAAGGGACGGAGGCCGCTTAAACTCAGCGGCAGTTTCGTCACATCTAATACGCCGCACCTTCTCATACAAGGAGGCGAAAGTGCAAAACATGGAAGGAGGACTTCTCCCTAGCGCTTTAATATTTCCCTCGAATCGGTGGCGCCGCCTGCTCCAGTGCGCGAAGCGCCGTAACCGTTCCGACTCCGCTCGTTGTGAATTTGAACCAACGTCTGCGTCGGTCGCCTGGCGTGTTGGCTTATTGACCAAAGTCGCGATCTTCTTCATGGCTTTTGTACGCTGTGCATCTCATTCCTGCTGGCTCCGCGATGCCCGCACTGTAGAGACACCTGTGATATTGTCACGTGGTGTGGGTATGTACTCGAAATCGTCACCTCCCCTTTCCTCAACCACTTCCCGAAAGACGTGTGTGTGTGTGTGTGTGTGTGTGTGTGTGTGTGTGTGTGTGTGTGTGTGTGTGTGTGTGTGTGTGTGTGTGTGTGTGTGTGTGTGTGTGTGTGTGTGTGTGTGTGTGTGTGTGTGTGTGTGTGTGTGTGTGTGTGTGTGTGTGTGTGTGTGTGTGTGTGTGTGTGTGTGTGTGTGTGTGTGTGTGTTGTCCCAGCTTCCCCCGTCAAGTCCATTTTTTACGCGCCCCCTCCCGCTACGAACGTAACTTAAGGGGAATTTGGCGCTAGCGTCTGTGATTCATGGCCGCTGGGAGATTCACCCCCGAGATATCAGAGAAAAACAAAAACCGGAACCACTTGCTTCGCATGTGCGTACCACTAGCGTGCAAGCCGGGCAGCGAAACCTTGCGCATTCGATGACCGAATCGGAGAGGTGATTACTAGAGCAAGGTTCGGCTCTTGTATACATTTTTAACAGCCCTGGTTTAAAGAATTCTAGAACCTGCAGAATTGGAGGAAAACGTGACACAGAAGCTGCTCCCATTACTGAGATGTTATCATCATCATCATCATCATCGTAAGCAGCAGCAGTAGTTGCCTTACTACACCGAGCGCAAGGAAAGGCATTTAATACATCCCTCCAACTAATCTTATTTCTGCCAGCGGCAGGCAAGGAAGGCAAGGCACGCAGGTAAGGCAAGGCAGGCAGGATTTAACCTTTTGAGATTGGTGTGACATGATGCGGAAGATAGCGGCTATGTGATAAAGAGTATGTTAATATGTGATAATGAGTAAATGGAATGCGACGCTAGCACGCTAAATTCGCATTTTCGCAGAAAATGGTAGGTGTAACACTAAGAGATGGGAAGCGTGCAGAGTACGTCAGAGAAATAACTGGTGTTCATGACATTCTATACAGTGAAATTCAAGAAATGGGCATGGGCATGTAGTGCGAAGAAAGGATAAGCAATGGTCGTTTAGGACAGAAAATTGGATTCCGAAAGAAAGCAAGCGTAGCGGGAGGGACAGAAAGTTGGGTGGATGGACGAGGCTATGGGGAGGGTCAAATAGATGCAGTTTCCATGGGTCAAGTAGATGCAGCTAGCACGACACCGGATAAATTGGAGGAATATGGAAAATACATTCTGCCTAGAATGGGTATATCCTGCTGATCACGATGATGGGAGGTGGACAGAATCATTCTGAAGCGAATTTACTGGCGTGTTAAGCTACATGAAATCAATTCCAATGCCATGGCCGGTTTTCGGCGTTGCCACTCCTTTGCTGACAGAACCATTAGTCTCGTTTCAGCTGTTTCATTTCATTTCATTCTATTACCTTAAAGACCCCTCGCGGGGTATTACATAAGGGGTGGGATGAGCAGAAAAGGTAGAAGACAATGCAACATATGTGGTCATATACAAAAAATGTTGTTTAGATTGCTAGCAAACGATAAAGGGCAGGTGATGTCGACGACATGCTGGGGAAGGCCGTTCCAATCTTTAGCTGCACGCGGGAAGAAGGAGGCTGAAAAAGTAACAGTTCGGGCACGTGGGCGAAACACTTGAAGCGTGTGACTAGTGCGGTGGGAAATGTAAGATGCTGGCGTGATGTAGGGGGCACGGTTAAGTGATAAGTGAAAGAATTTATGGTACAGCGATAGCGCGAGGCTATGCGACGACGAACGGAAAGAGGCGATAGTGCTGATTTAGCTTTTAGGGCTGAAACACTGACGTCGTACGAGTAAGAAGAATGAATGAACCTTGTAGCGCGGTTTTGAACGGCTTCTAGATCGTTTATGAGGTTAATATGATGCGGGTCCCATATGGCGGATGCATATTCAAGTTTAGGTCTAATGAGTGACTTGTAGGCGAGCAATTTCACGTGATGCGAGGTGAGGCGAAGGTGACGTTTGAGAAATGCCAGAGTTTTGTTGACAACAGAAACACCTGAGGCGCATGTTTGTGGCACTTATTCTTTATGTCAACGGTGCCAACGACATTGGGACTCATGAAGCCCCCTTGGATGCTCTGAAGGCTGCTGGAATCTATAGTGCGATGATTATTGGATAGAATACTTTTAGACCTAAAGGTCATTTTTCATCCATTGTGAGTATGGAATAATGCCTGTGCATTATACCTACAGGGGCGTGCCCACTGCGGTGTTCTAAGCCCAACCTTCTTTATTTTGACAACCATCGCGTGCTCGCAAAGAACGGATACCTATACCCTCCCTATATTTGTGGTTGCAGATGACACCTCCACGTTTACAGGTGGGTGCCAGACGTCACAGCACAGCAACCATGATTTCTGCTATCTCCAAGCGCAAGGTCGGAGCGCATGCAGCCGAAGCATGCAGCTGCAGCGCATGCAGCTTAGTTGGTCCAAATAGCTGCGCCCGCCGGAACGATTCTTTGTAACGCCGTTGTCCTTCTCATGTGCTGGTCTTGCAACTTCACTTCCAGGGCTGTTACACTACCGTGGATATCGCATTGCACCTTTTCTTTTAGACAAATAATGCAAACCTCTATTGATTTATTTCCCAAATTTCTCGACAGAGGGCGGAAGGCGGCAGTAATTCATTGGCGGAAATTTATGGTGTTCGTCGGTTTATTGAGCGCTCGACATGTACGGCCTACTCTTTTAGGAAATTTCGAGGTGCAGCACAGCTACACGTTCACACAAATGCAAGACAGTTTTGCATACTCGGAACACCGTAAATCAGACCCTTCGCGCATGCCTCGGAATCCCTTGGAGCGCGTCATTAGTTGTATTCATGCCATTGCACTCACCGAAGGCCATCCGCTTTCGGCATGTATTGTCTTCGAAACTCCGTGCACGCATATACGTCATCTTAAAAGTAATTCCTCTGCATCATGTTGCGTCCGCACCGGTAAAGAGGCCGCGTACAGTATTTTCAATGGTTAATGCAGCCCATCAGTGATCTCTTACGGCTCACCTCAATGGCACGAGCTTCCTCTTAGTTGTCGTGTCTTTAGGACCTACGTGCGCACCTTATACAATTCTGAGTATAACGAAGAAATCGCATGTGTCAATGCACATTATTCTTCTCATTGCCTTCGCTTTCCCTGTCTTCAACTTCCCTCCTCGTCTGCGTTCTCCTCGACAGGTAATTCGCGCGGCTACCGACAGGGGCGGTGTTGTTACCTGTGGAACTTCTCGACGGAAATGCCGAAGTAGGCTATAGAGCGGGAACTGCATGTATGTTCCTCCATTATGTTTAGGGGGCGGGGGGGGGGGGGGGGGGCGAGGGCAGAAGCAAAGGAGTAAGACACGTACCCTTGAAGTTCTGTCGCATGTAGGAGAGGCACATCTCAGCCGGGATGCTGTCGAAGCCACACGCACCCAGGACGAAGACTCCCTTCTCGAGAGCCTCGTCGTAGAACTCCACCTGCATCTGCTCCAGGTACTGCACAAGACGTGGGTGAGAGACGCATCATAAAAGCGGGCATGCGAGCGCGTTAAGTCATTATCACAGTGGTGAAATATTACAGATCATCATACTGCACAGGTCTCTGCCGCCGCAGAATGTTTATCATCGAAGAAAAGCATTATAGAGTCGAAGAAGCCGAGAAACTCTTGTCCAAAACATAGCAGAATATTTTGCCCTTTCGTACTAGGAACGAAAATTTTAATGCAACGGCGTTAAAGGCCTTTTTTTTTTAGAAAATCCAACATCGACGTTGTGAGCGAAACATCACACAGTAGGCTCTGAGCCGGTGGCAGCCGGGAACCGATAGGTGGTAGAGTTGTGTGGCGTCACGCGGCCACGTGACATATATGATTCGACAGCAGCTGCCAACTCGGGTTTCTCAATTCAGAATGGGAGCGTGAGAAAAATCGAACCATCCAGCACCTTGCATTCCCAACCAGACATGATAGCAATGCTTTTGATGTCATTGGCAAAAAAAAAACAAAACGAATTTAACGATTTCTTTGAAGATAAATGTCAACAGTTAGCTTGGAATAAATACTAGAAATAAAAGAAATAATAGAATGTAAAGGTAGGCTTGAAAATCAATATGCAGAAGACTAAGGTAATGTTCAACAGTCTCGGGGAGGAAGAGCACTTCACAACAGCACAATAGCGAAGCACTGGAAGTACTAGACGAATATGTCTACTTAGGACAAGTAGTAACTGCAGATCCAGACTACGTACCATATTAGCTCTTTTTCCGGAAGACACAATGCACTGTGAGCATGATACGACTCTCCCGTTTTGCGTGATCTGATATTAACTCAATTTTTGAATGCGGCTGTACCAATCGAGTCCTGAAGAAAATCACATTTTTGTTCTGCTGGAACCCTAATTCTTGTTTTTATTTCAGGTAAGCTGGGAACGAAATAGCGCCTGAAAAAGTAATAGAGATAGACTCCAAGTACTTAATTGTAAGCATAATATGGATAATTTTATTTAAAGAATAAATAAGTTTAACAAATTATTTTTTAAATATACCTTACAGGCTCCTATGGCAAACCCGTGGATATAGGGGGCACATGAAGAGTAAAAGATAACAATTATTACAGGCTACGGCAAAATACATTATCATACACTCAGGCAAATAGAACAAGTGTATGAAACAAAGATGAAGACACTAACATGAAACATTGTATTTACCTATTCGATTGTGATATGACTCGTGGGAGTGCAGATGCCCTGAGCACAAGCCTTTTGCCAGAAAATCGTCGAAAGCTTACATTATTATGTAACCGTGATGATATGCGTGACGTAGCATCAAGGAAAAGGGGCAAGGTGTCGGCTTAAGAATATATTTCTGAAAGAGGCATAAGAGGGCAAGTTGTCGACGAAATTCTAATGGCCGAAGGGAAATGTCGTGTTTATTTGTGCAATGCTGGAAATTGAAACAATATGAAGCGAGCAGTTACATTTTATAGAGATTCTAGTTGACAAGATAGTCCGATGCGGTGACCAGACCGATGAAGAAAATTCTAGCTGCCAATGAACGAAGGTTAAATAAGAATGGTTGCGCAGGACGGACGGAGACGCGCAAATTACAGCGGAAGTACCCTAATCACTTTGATGCTTGGCTATAAATGATCGAAATGTGCAAGAAGCATGATAGGTTGGGCGTGAAATGAACACTTAGATATTTGTAGGATGAAACCCGGGTACAATCAAGCCATTTAATAAACAATTACAGATTACATGCGGGCGAATGCCATAACCTTCCAATTACTAACGTTAGGGGTCATTTGACTGTCTTCGCACCAGTTAAAAATTGTCAAAACCAGCCTGAAGAGCAAGATTGTCATTCGCCTTTTTAATTGTGCGATAGATAATGCAATCGTACCAAAAATCATAGTTTATAAGAAATATTGCCAGGAAAATTATTATTATATATATATATAAATAGTAAAGAGCCGAGTACACTGCCTGGCGGGACATCGGAGGTTAAGTCAGGTAAGGGGCGAAGAAAAGCAATTAACAACGAGAAACTGCTGTCTAGATAGCGTAACTGTATCAAGTTTGCGACTGAGTAGTTTTTTTTTTATTAGGCGGCAATGAGCTACTTTGTCACAAACTTTTTATTCTTCATATACGCACAAATGCCTATTTTCAAATCTTTGTTTGCTTAGAAATGAGTTTCTTTATAGATTGGACTGAAATTTATTTCTCAAACTCAGGCCGCATATTTTGCTTCTCTTGTGTATAGTCCGATCATCATGGCTTTCCTAAATATAAAAAAAAAACACCTGTAAAGGTGAAAGCAAGGGTCCCCTAAACTTTCCTTTATTTAGACCTTGAGAGGCAGCATACGTTTTCCGTTGCACCTCTGAGGAGCATAACATGCAGCCTTACTGTTGGCAAATGTGGTGCATTGTTAGCTCAGCACCATTTCGTGCGCAAGGGATGCAAAAACAGAGCTCAACTTGCCTGAGGTTCTCCGCTGACGTCAATGTGATGGGTGCCATTCTCGACGCACGCCTTAACCACCTGACGTCCGAAGAAGCGGTACTGGATCGGGGGAAAATTAGAAGGGTGAGGCTTACTGGCTTAGTGCACGAATAATGTCATTGATCATGCTTTGCAGTTCGTCCTTCGAGTTACTTAGTGTGTCATTGTCATCAGCGAATCGCCGATTACTAAAGCATCTTCCATTACCACAACCGTTCCTACTTCAGCAGGTCTCTGAATATCTCCATAAGCATGCAGCCAGCAGTTTTAGAGAGAACATGTCGCTGTTCCTGACAAGTTTGTTTAATGGGAGCGAAAGCTAGTCCTGTAAATTTGCTACATAACCTTATAGCTCTGTATTCTGTTTTGGTGTGGTTTATAGGGCTTAATGACCCAAAGCGACTCAGGCTATGAGGTGCAGTGGAAGGCTCATGAAGTGGCGACCACCTGGGGTAAGGTATAAAATTGGGCGAGTTGGCAATTAGACATGATTGAAAAACTGCACTGCGCTAAAAAAGACGACGATGAAACGCTTAAACACTGCACTTGTGCAGTTCTTCAAGTGTGTTGTCGTCTTTTTTAGCGCAGTGCATTTTTTCAATCATGTCACCTGAGGTAGTTCAAAGCACACATTACACGGACGCCTTGCATTTCGTCTTCATCTAAAGGCGGCCGCCGCAGACGAGTTCGCAACCGCGCTTTTCGAATTAGTAAATCGAGGGCCTAAACCACTGATCCCCTTGAATCCACCTTCAAGCACACGTAAGGTTGTGCATTCTTCGGCCCTCCTTATCATCTCTTCCTTGCACGGTAGTCGCTCTCTGAGCTCTTCCTGTGACAGTCGGCTTTCGGTTGTGTATTCCATCGCTCTAACCACTAGGACACCCCCCTCTCTCCCCACTCTCCTTGACTTTTCCTATCCCCCATCTCTTCCAAACCTAGAGGAGGATATTTCCCTCTCTTCACTATGTCGACAGTTGGAGGTGTCGTTTAAACCATCCCACTAAGTGACTGCTTTCTAACGGCTGACTCGGCGGCCGCTTTTCGATGGAGACGAAAAGCAAGGCGCCCGTGTGGTGTGCGATGTCAGTGCACGTTAAAGAACCCCAGGTTGTCGAAATTTTCGGAGTCCTCTACTACGGCGTCTCTCGTAGCCGGAGTCGCTTTGGGACGTTAAACCCCCAAACCAACCAACTAACGGCTGACTGACGCTGTATATTCAACGGTATAATGCTGAAATCTACGACGACACTGGTTCTGTAGTAGCTTTTGCTGTAACAAAATGAAGGCGAGAATTGCAACTCTCCAAGAACTAGAGCAAAACGCATGAGCAAGAAGCTTTGGTCCTTCACCACACACACACACACACACACACACACACACACACACACACACACACACACACACACACACACACACACACACACACACACACACACACACACACACACACACACACACACACACACACACACACACACACACACACACACACACACACACACACACACACACACACACACACACACACACACACACACACACACACACACACACACACACACACACACACACACACACACACACACACACCAAAACGATATGTCACAAGTCGATCCACTAGAAATGATCATGTAATGCTGAGGGATGTAATTATTCTGACACCGATTATATGAGCTAAGCCGTACAGCTCAGTTATTCGAACCGCAAAGTAAGCGTAGGGAGATGTGAAATATTACAGTTCTTAATCTACAATACAGCGTTGTTAAAGATGACCCTTTTAAAATGAGCCTAGGATCACGTTTACCTGACAACAGGCGGTGTACACTTCCTGTGGCCAGCTCAATGTTTAAAACATGCGATCACAATATTCCGCTAAATTGCTAAAATTTATGTTCATACCAAGCATTAAACAAATGGTTCTCATAAATCACAGCGCACCACGAGAAACATAAATAAAGGTATTTATAATTAGCAAAAACGTTTGTATGCAAATGCTGGCCCTGCCGCAGACTTGCGTCAATGATGCACGTACCCGTAAATATTTTGTCGTAGTCTCTAAATATAGCACATCAGTGTTTTGGTTCTCATGCACAATTACATAAATATTTACCCTTTTTTATTACACAACCTTCTTGTACTCGATGTATTCATGCCTGTGTGTACAAGAATATTGTGAATATGCAACGGAGAGTAACTGGACATATATGCTCGTTGCTTTCACAGTATTCGCAGATCGCCGCTAACACCAACCTAATTATGCCGTAACCATGCTTAGCAACGTGGAACTGCACAAGTATGTGGGATCAATATGTGTAAACATGCTAGGTGCCCAGAAAACCATACTCCTGGCAAGCAAACACGAGTACTGTTAACATGCGGTAATACAAAATACATGCGCACCAAGTTGTGCGCTATACTGACCGGTCCGACCGTGTTGAGAACAAGACGGGTACGCTTCGCCATGGCCACCAAGGAGGCCTCATCCGCCACGTCGGCCACAATCACCGGAACTTTGTCCAAGGCATCCTCTGCACAACACAAACTCGCACATTAGCAGTATCTCAGTCCGTGCCTGGCACAGGACCATACACACAAGACCGAATCTCCACTCGATGTAAAATCAAACGTCCTTGCAAAAGAAAATACTATGCCGAATTTACCATAGACAGAAAACTTGTACAGATGCTCATCTCTACAGTTAGCGGAACCAGGGCCTGGGTTCTCTTCACCGCCCCCCCCCCCCCCCCCACTCTTGACCGTTTACCACCGGTTACAACCCTCATGGCGTTCTTTATTACGAAATTCGCTCTGTACCATGGAATTCGGCTCCTACACCCAAGCTTGCAGGATCCAGTCCCGACCATAGCTGGCCGTATCACGATGCTGGCGAAATGCAGCAAATTGCATTTTACCGCGTGATCTTAGAAGTGCAGCTGGCCGGAATAAATGCGGACCCCCTACAATATTCCTTACAGCTCCAATATGCTATGGGGCATATGAGCTATTCTTAACCTAATGACCCTATAAGAAAGTTGTCGCTATCGTCTGCGCCGACTGGTTTCCCCATTTGAAAACTCGTCCAGTAAATCGTTAGTGTCCTTCGCCAGCCTGGTTGTCTCCCGCCATCTCTGTCGTCTCAGCCGCATGGCAATATGCTGGGTGATGCTTTTCACTGCTAAAACGTGCATCTGACTACGCATACACGGAGGGAAAGTTTCGCAGAGTTCCATTTAGGTTCGACTTCCAATCGAGCGCCATGTTCTCCCTAAAGTTAATTCTCCGCTGTTCCCGTGCAGCGCTTGCTTCGAGAAAGGAAGGGAAACATATTTGATGCTTAAAATGCAAGATTTGCGCGCGCAGGGACTTCACGTGAAATTTGTCAACTTGCAGGTATATGATCCTCGGACAGACTGCCTTTGCAGAAGAAATTTTGGCTACTCCAATACCGAAACGGCTCGTGCTTTTCTCTCAAACAAGGCTTCTTGTGAGCGCACTACTTTAAGCTATCAAATTTTTTTAGTCGTTATTCTAAGCTATTGGTGTAAAAAACTTTATTGACCGCCTCCGCGGTAGGTGAGTCGCTGAGGTGGCTGGTGTGGACATCTCCGGTATACCTTCGAATCATGGAAAAAATGCTACTTCTTGTTTTTGTTAAAGTTTAAATCACTGTTTTAATGTCCTTTTTTTATACCGTTCCCGAAATGTCACAAATAAGCGTCAAGATAACGTGTTCTTAATGTTCATAATACACATTTAAAAGTGCAAATGCAACATTCTTTCAAATTTTAAAGGAATCCTGTAACCGCCTGCAAGCCCGCTGCCTGTAAAGGCACACAACTTTAATACTTTGCAAAGACCTTCAACCTGGGTGGCACATTCGCCGCACAAGTAAAGATGCAGCATTTACAAAAATTGTAAATGGGTTGAAAAAAAAAATGATTTCTCTCTTTTCATAAAAAAAAACTTTAAAATTTCAGAAAACAGGAACACGTGACAAGAACAGCGTAGGCTTATTTGTTAAACACCATCAATATCATTATTGTCTTTAACCTTGATCAGATCATTCAAAACGTGCTTAGCTAAGTCCCACTGCGCTGGCTTCGTGGTACTGATCCCAAGAACGTGAACTACAGTTAGACCTTGCCGCCACTTTTTGACGGAGGCGAGGAGCAAGGCACACGTGCGATATGCGCTGTCAGCGCCTGTAAAATAGGTCTAAGTGGTTCAACACCCATACCAGTACTTCAGGAGTATGGCCAGCTAAATACGCTCACTGAACTCGTTGATCAGCGGATGGCAAACAGAGCTCGCAAACAGTCTTTACAACTACATCATTTAAAGACACTACCTCCATGGTCGTACTGCCAGCTCACGGACAATCGCCCCACTGCTTCCCCGTCGGTATCATCCACACATCTGCCTGAAGGGTGCATATTATATACCGATGCATCACATACTGCAGAGCGAGGAGTTACTGCCGTGTATAGTCCCTCTCAACCGCATCTCAACACTCACGTGACATATACCGCGGATACGTGCACCCCTCTGGCACTGGAACTTCAAGCAATTTACAATGCTTACATTCCCTCCCACCAGTTCCTACATTCAATGCAGTTCATCTTTACACAGACTCTCTCACTGCCCTTAAACAGCTTAAGGCCGTTCGACGCACATTCCAAATAACACAGTCCATACATTTGCTATGTTCAAAGTACCCATGTCCTATTCGCATACACTGGATTCGCGGCCATGCTCGTGATCCACATAACATACAAGCAGATGCTATGACTCATATAAACACATCAGACGATCCACCACCTTCCCCTCTTCCCCCAGATCCGTTCCTGTCCCACGTTTCCGATTCGCAAGTTCTGCGCCACCGAACACGCGCTCTCATTCCTCCGTGTTCGCACCCTCTCCCCCGTAGTCTTACTCGGCAGGAGGATGTGACAGTGCGCCGGATCCGGGCAGGGGCGGCTCTGACCCCATCTGTTCGACATCGATGGCGGGAAAAAGACCTACCAGTGACTGACAGGTGCCCTCATTGTGACACTCCACCTGACGTCTGCGATGTGCGCCACTTGTTGTGGACGTGTCCATCAACAACGCACATCAGGCAACGGATAATCATGAAGGTGGGCCTGCGGTGGAATCGCGATAGTGATTATAAGAAATGGACAATGGACAATCGCTATACTGCCAACCTTCTCGAATACATAAGCACAACTGGACTGCACTCCTTCTTTTAACTTTCTATCTCCTGCATCCCATTCCCCCTTTCCCAACTTATGCCTTGTGGCAAACTCTTCGAAAAAAAAAAATCTATCCGAAACCCTCCAATGGCGTCTCTCATAGCTCGAAGGCGCTTCAAGAAGTCCAAATCTATAAACCGAACCGCATCATATACAAGCTTAGGCCGCGAGTCGCACATCTGATGCATGTGACATGCGCAATGTTTTTGCGACAGTGCCACAGGCTGCTTGTTACGTTTCTGGCGTTTTCTGACACTGCCTCACTGTTTCCGAGTTATTTTGCGATCGCGCCAGCAGCCTACAACGCCGTGTGGCGATCCTTGCCTTTTAAACCGATGAGTACAACAATGATTTTGGCTTTTTTTTTTGGCACAACCAATTTCAAAAAATTGAATATTGAACGGCTATTTAGTGGCCGATTAGCGGATATGCGCCACTAATATTAACTCATATCCGCGTGACAAAAGTGTAAGATGTGAAGCATCTCCCAACCTCCTCTCCGCGTGATACTTAGCTCACGTGTGTTCCGAAACGAACGAAGGTCTAATAGATGATGTCGAGGAACTTTGTAATCTGGAGTTACCCAGTATAGAAAAACGCTAAGTTCTCGATTTGTTTTGGATTTTTTTGTAGTTTTTTTTTTTGTAATGAGCGCTGCTTTTGCAAAGTGCCAACTCACTTGTTTGGCTTTATGACAGCGCTGATAAGCAGCCCCGATGCTTGGTGGCGGGTGCAATGACGGCCTACAACAGGTAAAAATTCGGACGGGCTAGCCCCCGCCGCAAGCGGCAGTGACATACCTGTCCCAGCCCCATCAAGGGAGTACCGATATAAATTTGATGCCCAGCCGAAGTCGCCTGCAGAACCCGTCTCGTCAAGCGCAAACATTTAGAATTGCGTTCTCATCATTAAAGCACGTAAAACAGCGAGGGAACCATTTTTACTGCTCAAAACAATCTACCACGCTCACCAACTCTCATGCGCAGTGATATATCTCTTTCGGTTACTTGCTCTGTCACCGTGCGCATAGTGAAATTGCGAATCAGTGCAAGTTTAAGCTTTTGCCTAGATGGCACTGCGTATCTATATCGCATATAATTACTGCACAGTCTTCCCGAAAGGAATCTGTATAGCAACTAACCTCCTTCATCATACTTGACAAAGGCTTGTGATCACAGAAAGCTTCAGACTAATAATAATTTGTTCACATGAAAGAAAAGGCGCCGCATCCATCCCATTATTTCTTCTGTGGACACCTGGACCGCGCAGTAAGGAAATAGAGCAACGTTGGAGTGAAAGCGGAAAGAGGAGCTATAGTGGAGGGCTACGAAGTAATTTCGACCTCCTTCAGGGGGATCTGACGTGCGCTGAGGCGGAGGGGATGAAAGTGGTGAAGGGTGGCTGTTCCAGCCTTACGGGGCTGGGACAGTAGGTCAACGCCGCTTGCAGCAAGGGCTAGCCAGCCACCAAATTTTCGTCTGTTGTAGGCCGTCATTGCACTTTCACATTAATGCAATGTTCCAATGTAACATTTTGCTGTAACTTAGACAACAAATATACTCATTTATTTTTAATGTTCAGTGCTGCCTGGGATGCGTTCACCTGATGCACTGGATCAATGTATGCCGTTGGCCGGCAGATCTACAGGAGCTGAGGATCGATCTTCATGTCAATGGATCGAACCGTGCCCGTGGGGCTGCATTTAGAAGATGGCGAAATTTAATAGACAGACGCACTATGTGATAGGGCTCCAATAACCGAAATTTATTAGGGACCCTACCCCTTTAGCACCCTTCATTTCATCCTACATTCGCGGCCCGTTTCATGTGCCCACCGTCAGCCACGCTATTAATGTGCCTTTCACCATAGCCATCCCCCCACCTTCTCTCTCGTCGCTCAACGTTGACGACTCGTGCGACCTTCGTGTTTCACCCAAGCGGATCTCCCGTTTGTTAGCGCGACCGTATACTGTGCCCGGGATGGCGAGAGCGAAGAAGCAGAGGCTGACGCGACGACAGCCGAGAAGGTAACCGTAATGGGTTGCTCGTCGTAGAGAGGAAGCCTGCCACGACGGTGGAGAGGAGGCCGGGATAAGAGTCCAGTCGCTGTGAGTGGGAAAATATTACGCAGCAAACGGGGCAGCGGCGACAACGTGGAGGATATCATGCCGAGTGTTGGCCTTGACGCTGGCGCGGAAGGCGTGTTGGTCCAACAGGTGCTGGACGCCGAGCAGCTCGCGGACAGAAACGAGCCGAAACTCGCAACGCGCTGATCAATGGAAAACAGAAGCTGCTGCTAGGATGATAGTTTGAGCTGTCAGATGTTCAGAGGAATACAGAGAGAAAGAGCTGTACACAGCTGCCGTGAAAGCAATCACCAACAATGGATGGAAACGTGGCTTCCGTATTGTGCAGTTTATAGATCCAACGGCGTCATTCATCCCTAGTAAGCTCTGTGTAGTGAATTTAAAATTTTTTAATCTCGAAGTAGGATGTCTGCTGGCATTGTGATTTTGCGTAGTTTGCGTGAAATACATGTTGCAGCACCAGGATTGTTTCTCACCAGGATACGGCGAGAAACTGGATTTTTTTTTTTTCTCGCTGCGGCTTCAAACGTGACTGGGAAATGTGCAGAAGGCAAACGATGAGCTGCGTCAAGGGGATTTTACAGCCTATGCCGGAGGCCATGCGGTCGCAACAATCGCTTAATTAGATCTACGCCAAGTAATATCACATTTTCTAGTGTATGACAGATGCCACGACATACACTGTAGTGGAGAGCTAACGTTCACATAAAGTTCAGTAAAGACAGTTTATTCGTCTCATCTCTGTCGAAGTGCGGTTGCTGTGGAAGAGATCTGGACACGCGACCACGTGCTGAAACGTAGGATTCCATTGTTGCGGAGCTTAAAGAGACGGGTAAAGCATTGAACTAGAACATTTTGGTGTATTCATGCTGTTCCAATATACTATACTCAATGAAAACGAAATACGGTGCCCTAAACATAGGTGCATGAAAATGTTCGAAACCGCAAATAGTTTGGGAGTATTATTTACTGTTCGATTCGCATCAAATTTTCAGTATTAAAGCTGTTCGATTAACTAAACGGTAAAGAACTGCAAATTTATTTTTGGTCTAAATTCCCAGCAAAATATCGCGAGGTTCCAAAACGTCAGTATATTGCATTCAATATTCATGTAAGTTTACGAACTATTTTCTCACATAATCGACTTCCAGCCAGTGTATCATTACGACGAGGCATTTCATAAAATCGGTGTTCTCGTAGCTTTCGAGAGCGGCCGCTGCGAGCTCGCAGGTCCAGAACCGAAGTGCACAAATAGGCGGCACATCACTGTGTCGCTCCCCAATGACGACGGCAACAATAGACCGTCCCGTTTTAGATCCCTACAGTAGTACAGCTGAGGCGTGCATGTAAGTGACCCAGCTCGTTCAGGACGGCAAAGGGGAAACGTTACGCGAGAAACAACGCAGGATACGAAACACTTTTTCTGCCCCGTCGTTGTCCTCGTTTAACTGTTCCTGCGCTATGTTTCTCGAATTATGACGAGCTACCAACCAGCCCAGGCCTATTCGCTTCTAAGAAGTTGCGGCCCGCGTTCTCTTCTGCGGTTGTCTCGCGCCGACCGCTCCGATCGCTCCCAACTCTCAGTTACAATCTCTAGTCACTGCGCAAGTGAGGCCTCAAGAGACAGCAAAAGCGTACGACAGCAATATCGGGCTCCAGGCACGCTTGAAACGCGCCGCGTACGGTGCTGCCTACGCAATGGAGCATCTATTGAACTGCGTGGTTTCATTTTCGCGCCTTCAGTTAGCGACGAAGTATGAGGCCGTAACGACTTGATTGCAGCCTGGTGGAACCGAAAAGCGAGGGCCAAGCAGGCTACGCGTCATCATGAGTATTAATTGCAGTGGAGATGGCATTCCACAACCAATGCTTCTTCAGACGTCGCGAAGGAGCAATGAAAAGATGGTCTCACTCTCTCCCTCGTAACTCAGACTTTTCCTCTACTGTTCTTTTTGCGAACCATCTAGCTACTTTTTGCCAGTAGTGCTTTCTGCCTTGCCCTTCCTCTCCCCTTAGTATCTGTCGTGCCTCCTTTTGGCAACCTTAGTGTGCTTCATGACAGCATTAAGTAAGGTCCTTTTTCGTGGGAGCATTAAGTCAAACTCTGATATTAGACTTTTCTCGCCGAATAGTATTGTTATTGAAAGAACGGCGAATACGTAATAGTCTACAAAATACAGCTTTTCCCAATTACTGCTGCATTATTTTGCCTACCTTATTTTTTCCTTACAGGCTCTAATAGCAAGTTATGCTGAAAACAGGTACTTACAAAGGTGAAGTTACCAGCGAAGGCAGATACATTACTTTTATAATCATTATGAACCAACTAGCCAAGCAATTTGCGCTTTAGACAAGGGGTGAAGACAAAATTTGTTTACAGTGTATGTTCGTTTTCGCAGCGGTAGTTTGTGGAGGCACCGGTACTGATGTTTGAAGCTATGCGGAGAGTTATGAAAATATCATTCACTGCCAATGTATATTATTCAGATTACCAACCTTGACAAAGCGGGATCGAAATTGTAGCCCTTTTTGTCATGCAGCTTCAAAATATAACATTCCATAAATCGCACTGTAGGGAAAGGGTTAAGACGCAACAAGGTCAAGGCTGTGGACAAATAAATGGAAGAATTCGCAACGAAGCCACCGACTGGTGCATTGATACGCATGCGCAGCTAATGCAATAAGCCTTTGTCCCATTAAAACGGGAGCACCTGCGACTCAGTGGTTGTTAAATCTGCCTTCTTCGCTGTGCCTTTGACCGTGTACATAAGCGCTGTTACGCCCACGATTTGAAAATACTGCGGACGGTCTCGAAAAACTTCATTGGGTTTGACAACAAAGCAATTCTGAACTACATAATTTTCAGTATACATACAATAGATAAATGCTACGATGTCTTGATTTATTCCCCGCAAGTGTTCAGTTTGATATTATTTCTTCTTACTATTTAATTTTCACTATCGTGTTGACTTTATTGTGTCGATTCGCGGTTCTTCTTTGCAGCGTTTTAGATGCGAGTCATGGCGACAGGTTAGGCGTGTATCGCAGTCCGTATGTTATTTGACAATCAATGCCATTTCTTTTTAACTTCCCGTGATGCATCGTGTTGCAGTGCGCATGTTTTCCATGTGCTGGATATTTTGATCTTTTGTATCCAGTTGCTAGATTAGTTTGTCCACTTCGGTAAAAGCCTAGTTAAGGCTTACGGCCCCATGTTTCAATAAACAAAATAAAAACAATTACATGGCGCATAGTATGTGCTCGTCTTGCAAAAAAGAAGCGGAAATGATTCAGCGTGATTCAGTCCTGACACGCTCTGGAGCCCGGGCGGAAGTTGTATTTATTTTGGTACTAGTGGTTCCTTCCAGAACAAGCAGTTATGGAGGATGCATATACCTTAGTAAGGCATGGGTTTGGGGTAGTTGGTAAAACATAGCGAATACAAAAGCGCTAAGACGGGGGCAAGGTAGAACACAGACAAGCGCCAACTGGCAACTAATTTTTTTTAGAAATACTGGTTAGCATATAGACACGAAAAAAACAAGGTTCTAAACAGAAGGCTAATATATCACCCAAATTTACGTCGCGTAGAATAGACACTGCATCTCCTTTTTTTGCGAGACAGCTATTGATGGCATGCGGACACAATCCAAACACATCAAATCAATTTCTAACGCCTCTATCTCCCATGTGATTTGCATGGGGTGGCTGCCAATAATTACTACATAGTCAAGCTCTGAAGCACAGCGGCCCTAAAATTAGGCAGGCTGCGTAGAGCCACGAACCCATCGGAAAATGTTACTGCACCAGACATTACACGCCGACATGTAAGTTGATTGTGCGGAACTTATACAATACTATCAGATTCCCCTGTCATGCGGTCGCTACTACGTTAGATAGAGCGGACATTGCGTGAATGAATGAATGAATGAATGAATGAATGAATGAATGAATGAATGAATGAATGAATGAATGAATGAATGAATGAATGAATGAATGAATGAATGAATGAATGAATGAATGCTTGAGCATGCGGAGAACGTCCGTCAGAAGTGTGAAACGCTGGGAATAAGTTGTCACGACTGTGATTTCAAGGGGGCGGCCACTGGACTCCGGAGCTTGGCAATGTTGTAACTATTGACAGCCTCTCCATGCAGATCACACGGGAGGTAGTACAGAGGCGCTAGAAATTGATTTGATATGTTTGTATTGTGTCCCATCACGCCATCAGTAGCCCTCTCGCAGAAAGAGATGCAGTATCTGTGCCATGCGACGTGACCTTTGGTGCAATCCTTTTGTTTGTAACCGATTTATGTCTTTATGTATATGCAACCATTCTTTATAATAGAATTTAGTTGAAAGTTAGCACTTGTTCATGTTCTTGTCTCTGCCTTCAACATTTTTGTGTTCGCGATGTGTACCTTCCTCAGTCCGGAGCTGTGGAAAGACATCACCCGTCGTGTGTAAAAATAAATCGTTACGAATAAAAGGCATATACCTTGTAAGAAATGCCGGATGCGTAAGGAAATCGGCCGCCGCACGTGACGCATCGCGCTCACCTTCGAGCTTGAGGTTCTTGGCGGCCGTGCGAAGCGCCTGGCGAAGCTTGTCAGCGCTCCTGCCTGCGACTCCCCAGCGCAGGCCCTCGGAGGCCTGGTGCAGCTCCTCAACCACGTATACGCCCGTGACGCCTGTGGCCCCGAAAAGGACGATGTCGAGCTCCCGAGGTGAGGACATGTCGCCTCGCTTCTACAGACGGCCGTGCAGAAATGAACCGTTTCGCAATTCGCGCCTTTCACCTTCACCGTTCCGCGAGATCGAACCGCTCGCACTACCGGATCGACAGGCACCGTTTGTTTATCCCACCCTCCTTCCGCACCACGCAAGGAGGAGGGCCCCAGACCGACCTTGGCGGACCGCGCACTCGCTAGAACAAACCAGGAAACTTCTAAAATGTAACTCGAAGCGAGCTCCTATTTTCAAAGTGCAATGAGGGACATAACACAGTAAAGCGCAACGCAGCTTGGCCTTCACATGAATATCGGTGTGTTGATAGAATGAACAATGCAATCGATTAGCCTATCAATATACATGACGGAAGAGGCAGCTACTTCTGCAAATGTTAAATGTGATGCCGACTTGTGGCGCCACCTACCCGATCGAAACGCACACGCATACTTCCGTGGCGTACGTTTTCATTCCGAGCCTAGTTTCGAAATTGAGGGAGAGGAGACGTGAGTAGGAAGGGAAGGAGAGCCTGCTTGGACACGGCAATAAAATCCCTCTCCTGTCGAAACTGGTAGCCGGCACACCGTAATGGGCCCCTCTAAAGGCATGGCCACTATAGCATGGCGCATCGGAGAGCTATTTGGCGCCACGCAGAAAATGTGCATGCGACCGCTTACAACAAAGAACAAACTGGGATGTGCGTCCAGTCGCTGTCAGTTAACGTCAAAAGAGAAATTCAGCAACCAGTATACTTTGTGTTTCTTCACACGATTTGGTTTCGTCTTCTAGTCGAAGAGATAGTCAGTCGTTGTTGGTTCTCTTGAAGTGAGCTTGTTTTGACTATGGGTGGGAAATTTGGTCATCTAGCCTCTTGTTTTTCTGTTTTAGAAGCTTATCCCATTTATATGTGAAGTGGCTGTCTTTGATGACCTCTCTCCGCTTCATCTTATTGCTGACCCATTCCTCTTGAGCTTTTTCGAACTTAGGTAATCCTCGGCATCGTCTTTCAGCCTCTTCTTCGGCTGCCCCCTTCGGCCTCTTTCCATCAACTATAATAACTTTACAAGCATTATATGCAAAACACAAAATGCAAGAGGCATTACTAAGAAGTTGTCACAAAACATGAGCAACGTGGCATTTGTGCAAGACAGGAACCGACTTGGTGTTCATGCAATATAAGATGACATTTTATCAATATTGCCGTCATAACTGAACAGCGTAAAGGCTATCAAGCAAAGAACACAATAAGATGAACTTCCATCGCATGCTTTACCCTCGTACCTCAATCCTTGATTTTTCCTTTCACTACATTCCACTTGACCTTCCCTCGTATGCGCAAGTGATGGTCCCGGACTGTGTACTTTCTTGTCATTCCACGTGTGCATGTCGGCCTCCACTTTTCTGCAACTCGGCCATTTTTTGCTAACCATATTTATGAGCATCGAATAGAGGTCACTACCACTTATCACCCAACCAAAGGCCAGTTAGGTTTTCCTGCGGAACTTCAGAATTGTGCTTACATATATTATTTTTTCTCAATAATTTGGACTCTGGGCTCATTTTTTTCATTTTCTTTCATCTTTAGTTGCACTGAAGTGCAGAAAACCTTTACTGGTGTGGGTTTCCTCTCACTTTTATTTTTCTTTTTTTCAGCACGGAAGAACACAGCTTTGCTCAATGCACAGGCGTGACTCCCGCTCGGGTTTTATATTTCTTGAGAACACATGTTGACGTGAATGTGATTTTATGTGTAACCGCAGTCTCTAGAAATACGCTTACTTGATTTTCGTTAAACGTAAGTAGGCGTCACAGCGATGACGCCAGAAGACACCTTCAGAAAAAACTATGCAAATAATGTATTTTTACTTCACTCATTGCGATTACACGTACTGATAGAATCTTTCAGCTACCTAATCATCATGACCACATGTAGTAACGCAGGCCTTTACCACTTGCAGTTTGTGCCTTTTATTGAGCTAATTCGCGATACCTGGCGCCATCTCGTTAACGCGGTAGAATTCCTTGGTGTTGCCAGCTAAAACCGTGTTGATCGGAGATCACACCCCCTGTAATATACTCAACTGATGGACGACTTTATTAGAATTTATTAGCAGAACTCGCAGAACGGAATAACTTACAGATAATTTACTGGAAAGAGAGAAGCAATGTGGAGGGGGCCGAATAGAGTGACTACAAATAAAACAGACCGTTCACCGAGGCGTCGTGAAAGATGTGTAGGTACGTGAAAATGAGCGATCCAGTGACCATATATATACAATATCTCGAATTATAACCCAAAGAAGAAAGCAGTAATAATTAAATAGGTGCATACGCGAGTAAACGGTGAAAGTAAAAATGAAATAATTCAGGACTCCCTCGAGAACACATATTCGGCTTTAAACTAAGAAGGCGAGCTTATTGTTCAAACAAATTAACAATAATCTCACGGGGGTTCAGGACTCAAAACTCAATGAGTTAAACCAGTGAGCTGTAAAGTATAGTTACAGGATACTGGAAAGTTCTCAGAGAAGAAAAAATATAATATTAAGGAGCGCCAAAGCATGACAACCTCAACAGGCAAAATAAAGCCGACGGAGAAGACTCGTCGCGTTCGATCACGAACACTCTGAGAGGCAGCTGCGCATTCGGCTGATCGAAATCGAACATTCCGGTTACATTCGGCTGACTCTTTCCGAGTGCTCGCAGGCTCTCCTACTTTTTCTGTGTTACGTGCGTGCTTCCAGCAATCCTACAGTGTGGTGCCGACACCACCGCCACGGATGCAATAGGTACGGGAGCCTGGTCAGGCGAAGTGGTTCTTTTGACAGAGTTTTGATCTTGCTTCAGAGTTCTGTTTAAGCTCACGTGTCCATCAGTGTGTTGTCTCGGAAAGTTAATTCGCTGTGTGTCACCGCGTGCTTCGGTATTTAGAAGTATACGGAAAAGATGTATGCGTCTGCATTGTTACACATTTTTATGACTCTTTTATGCGACTGTTGAGACGTTTAATAGTGCGTACATAGTGTAATAAATGTAAATGCGCACGGCGCTACGTCTTTGTAATGTTTTTTTTTTTTTTTTTTTTTTTATATATGAAAGAGGCCTATCGCGAGCTGACTTCCATGGCTTCGCGCCTGCATTTTGACAACTCTTTATGACTTAGTATATTGTGACAACAAAGTCAATAGAGGCGTTCACTAGTGCGTATAGTGCAATAAATATACATGCGCACAGCCTTTTCAAGGTTTCTGGGGTCCGCTGGGGAACTGATTCGGATGACGGCTCTGCCCAAGCTCGAAAGTCACGTTGCAGAAGCCCAGAAAACCGCTCTTTTCCAACGAATGCTCTGACAATGAAATGAGGATGCGCTCTGAAGGAAACGTACAGTATGGAATAAATAAAATAGCCTTCCAAAGCGTCAGACGCTGCTTCAGTACCGAGCGATTCAGCAATTTTTGTTCTTTTTGTTCCTGTAGCTCTCGGAGTGCATCACATATTCGGCTTGATGGTGCCACCTACGGTTCGTATCCAGCTTGCTCCTGTCTGCGTCTCTAATGAGAGAGGCCACTGGAAGACATCACCAATAAACGTCGAGTAATTGGATTAAGAAAGCATAACAATATCGAGCGATTCGAGCATGCGCTGAAGAGCAGAGGCGTAACTAAACATTGGTAAAAGTCAGTTGTATCGGATAAAAAGTGAGGGGACATTAAAGCTACGCCTTTTAATGTCAAAACATTTCTTGGATCATGAGTGTAATGGGCAGAGCCTGTCATCACAGCATTTTCGCACGAACTGAACAAAAAAATCGTGACACTGCCAGGTACTCCAGTACTCCCACCCGGACAGATCAACTTCCGCAACCGATCACGCCTCGTGTAAAATTGCAACACACTGTCGCGCTAGTCGTCGTCTTCAAGTTCCTATTGCAACACACTCTCGCGCTGTGCTCTGAACACAGTCGTCTTCATCAAGTTTCATCAGCGCTGTTCCTTGGTTTACCTACCGTAAATACGCCATACGCATACTCCATCTGGCCGAGTGTGGCCAAGGCCCACTAGCGTAATATCGGGCGAATCCGCCAGGCGGCGTGACAAAACTCGCTACTCTTTCACATTACTACACCTAAGTATTCTTAAAGGGGTACAGACATCAAAATTTGACGGCCTCTTTCTTCTCGTTAATGATGCAAGACACTCCTGTATATGAATCCCACGTAGTATTCGCCTATGGTCATCAAATAGATTATAACTGAATTTTTTTCTCGACAGTTTTGGTTTAGGTTACAACAGCCGAGAGATGGCTGTGACATCCCAATCAAGTCTGCTGTCCTACTAATTTTATGGTATTTTAAACAAGCAAATTAATAAATATAGCCTACGCGCAACATGAAAAAACAGCTATTGACTCTTCTCTTGCTTTATTATTTCTGCTCTGGAGGCAAATTGGCATTAACGTTGTAATTTTTTTCAAACGATAGAGGTATGATTATATCGTTGTTTTTCTTATGCCTCACGCTACCTAGACAGACATAGCTCAGCTGTTAAAACCGAAACCGGAAAAGGTGAAATGTAATTCGATTATAAATTATTCAGCCGTCGTTCCCGATTACTACGTGCTGGTTCGTGCACAGTAATGCGTTACGCATCATTGCAAGGGATGAAACCCGAACCCCAAAATTAGGTGCTCCTTTATGTGCACCCCTGCAATTATAAAGGTATGGCGCTACGGCGTCAATGGCCCGTTTTACCCTTGCTGATCCTCGTTCGCATCACATTGTTTTACCACTCGCTCAATTATCTCACTATTATTATTTTCCCTATTATACAACACATATCATTGGATACATTATTAAGATGTGCCACTTATGTGGAAGGCTACGACACGTAGGTATGAATACAGGGTTCCGGAAGGTCTGGATTCCGATCCCACTCTCCCATATCAAAGTCGAAGGTGGCACGTGCCTACGAACTCCGACCATGTCATCTGTCAACTACTAACTGCCCCAGTCATGCCTGCGATTTTTCGCTCGTAGTGTCGATACCGAATTTTCTGGGGTCCTTAACGCTGTCTAGTTAAAAGGGATGGCTAGAGCAGCCAACGACATTTTCACAAAAGTGTACTGTAGCCGATATAATCTAGTTCATAATGAGAGAGACAGCTGTGCGAGGCAACTGGACATCCTGCCAATAACGAAAGAGGAAGCAAAAAAGGCCTCAGAGGGAAAGTAGACGGTGAAGACAGCTGTTGAGGATCAGGCGCCAGCACATCTAATGAAGTTGTTTAAAAGATCATGCTAAAAACTGGCCACTCTGCCCCCCCTCCCTTCTTGACGATTATAATTTTAAGTTCTCTCCCTTCAGCATCCTTACCCGCCAGCTATAAAGGCGCAGTCATCCATCCAACCGAAGCTTCACAGGGCACGGTAAAGTCTTCTTGATTGGGTGTGCTCAGAGGAGAACGGTAATCGAGGTCTCATGATCATTTTTTGTCTTCAGTGAAATTTTTATATCATGGGGAAACATTTCGACGCAAAGGAATGAAACTTAGTTTTGTAAGATGCATTGTTTTATCTGAAAAAAAAAATCATGTACCACTAGAAGTGGAAAACGACGCCGTTTTTGCTCTTTCAAAATTTTTGTACGTGTGGAGCCCTGCTGCTTGCACACTGATATTGTGTTGTACTACATCAATTTTACTCAATAAATCTATAAAAACTTTTTTTAGAAACCTTTAAAAAAACGCGTTTTGTTGCCACGCCACTGTTTACGAAAAAAGTGTAGCCGTTACTTCAGGAGCGAAGCGCCGCAAGAAAGTCAGTTTTCAGCAAAGTGGAGTATAGTTTGTATACAGTTCGCTCAATTTAGCGAAGCCTGAAGCGCAAAAAGGAGTGAAATAATCGAAGCACTCATGATTTGCAAGAATGCAGCTACGTGCGACGGTGCTGCAAAGGTTTATCTATCAGATAAAGAAATTTAGTGCTTTCCTCGGCACTGTGCGTTGTGTTACGTTTCCTATCTTTTGGTGCACTTCTACATGAACGCTTCCCTGCTCTCAATAATCTTCGATTGATAGCGGTGTGTCCTGTGTACATCTATCACGTCCCTGTCTTTCTTGAGCTTCATATTTCGCCAAAATAAGTTTCAGCCGTGGCACGATGCCTTGGCACTGAAACTTTTTTTATTCCCTCCCCTAAGGCATTCATTTCTCTCTTTCCTCTTTGGCTCCCACCTTCCTCTCATTCCTTACGGCGCAGATCAGGCTTCTCTCTTACCACTTTCACTCCCATCTTCCTCCCTTCCCTTACGGCGCGGTTGCGGTGTCCACAGAAAAACAAGTGAGACAGTTACCGCGCCTTTCCATTCCTATAAATAAATCAGTTTTTTTTTTCCACAAAATGTGTGACACATACTGCGCCTTTCCTTTCCTGTGACCCAATTATTATTATTATTATTATTTTTATTATTATTATTATTATTATTATTATTATTATTATTATTATTATTATTATTATTATTATTATTATTATTATTATTATTATTATTATTATTATTATTATTATTATTATTATTATTATTATTATTATATAATGCAGGTCATGTTCTTTATTTCAGGCAGAACTTGTATCTCAAGACTAGTAGGAGTTTTCTCTAACCTCTTCGCAATATGGGAAATTTAAAAAAATGAGAAGAAGCAAATCTGATTCCAACTTTACAGAAAAGAACATCTGCGATTTTTATGAAAATGGTCAAGAATCCTCAATACTTTATAATTTCTAGGGACTACAAAAGCGTTGCATTGTGCTCTTTAAGAGTCTAAAAATAAATATAAAACTGGACCCATGTCCTTAAAAAGAAGTCGATATTCCTCCCTACATTTTTGCGCGATTCAATAAAACACTCCCACTGAAACGTTTTCTCTTCATTATGCTGCGTTTCGTGCAGGCAAAACAAAGAGGCGTTCGTGTGCTGTGCGATGTCAGCGCACGTTAAAGATCCCCAGGTGGTCGAAATTACTCCGTGGCCCTGCACTACCGGCTCCTTTTTCTCTCTTTCCACTTTCACTGCCGCCTTCCTCCTTTCCCTTACAGCGCGGGGTGGGGAGAGGTGGTGAAGAGTGGCTGTTCCTGGCCCTACAGGGCTGGGACGGTAGGTCAACGCCGCTTGCGGTGGGGGCTAGCCAGCTACCGAATTTTATAGCGAGTCCTTGAAAAGGCTTAAAAATACGGTCAATGCTACCGTGAGGCTAATCAGGAGAATCGCTAATCGTAAGAGAGGTGTTAAGGAAAAGGACTTGTGTAAGCTGGTGCAGGCGTTTATGCTCAGTAGAATAGTGTATGCGACGCCTTATTTGAAGTTGGACGCGACGGAAAAAGGCAAGGTGGAGGCTATGATTAGGCAGGCATATAAAGCGGCCCTTGGGTTGCCTCACAATGCGTCTACCGAAAGGCTGCTGGGATTAGGGGTGCCCTAGAAGAACTACGGGAGGCGCACTTGATGATGCAGCTCGGTAGGCTTTCAAAAACAAAAGCAGGAGGGACATATTGGAAAGGGTCGGCATTGGAGTTGACGCTCCAGCTGGTGACACTAAAATTCAGATTAGGCGGGAAATGCACAAGGGCTTGTACATAAAACCTTTGCCCAAGAACATGCATCCAATACACCACGAGGACCGCAGGAAGGCAAGAGCCAAAGCTTTACATGTTAAGTACGGGAAGTACAACGGGGCAGTCTATGTAGATGTCGCCGAGCATAGGGACAAGGACGCATTTGCAATTGCGGTGGTGGACGGGCGGGGACGCTTGATCGCCTCCGGATCAGTCAAAACCCGCTCCCCAGAAACTGCAGAGGAAGCGGCGATAGCACTAGCTATTACTAGTAGTAATGCTGACTTGATCTTCAGCGATTCCAAAACAGCCATCCGAAATTTGGCGAGGGGCAGAACATCTGTCACAGCGGCGCGATTGCTGAATCGGGCCACGGGGCGAGGGACTACGGAGGCGGAAATTGTCTGGGTACCAGCACACTCTGGGAATCCTGGGAACGAGACGGCTCACATGAATGCTCGAGGTTTCGTCGGCCGAGTAGGTGAGCCGGACGTTCCGGGAAGGTCCACGAGAGATGGGCTGGTATCCTTTCAGGACATTACTAATCATTTCAAACTTGAGCGGAGGATTTACCCACCCCCGGACAAGCAATTGGTGAAGACGCAGGAATGCGTCTGGCGACGATTGCAGACTAGATGTTTCTTCAACCCATACGTGTTGAGCAAAATCTACCCGGACATTCAGCCGGAGTGCAAATGGTGTCAGGAATTGGCAACCTATGACCACATATTATGGAGCTGTAGCATAGCACCGCCACCGGCGGATATTATGCGTGATCCTTCCCTCGAGCAGTGGGAGGCCGTGTTGGCCAGCTCAGACCCGGTCGTCTAGACCAGGGCCGTGGAGTGGGCCACCCAGGTCGCCGTCAGCCATGGGTTGATGGCCATCTAACACGGAACCATCCATACATGCTCTCTGACGAAAATAAAGTTTTTCCATCCATTATCTGTTGTAGGCCGTCATTGCACCCGCCACCTCTTAGGTGGTGGACGACGGCCAGCCCAGTTCCCCCACGGGAACTGGGCTGGCAGTTCAGGCACGTGCAGTTTCTTTTCTTCCTTCCTACAGCCACAACCTTACAGCGCGGATCAGGTGTCCACTGAAACAAGTGTGACCGATACTGTGTCTTTCCCTTCCTGTGTACCACTATTATTATTATTATTATTATTATTATTATTATTATTATTATTATTATTATTATTATTATTATTATTATTATTATTATTATTATTATTATTATTATTATTATTATTATTATTATTATTATTATTCTGCCTCTGTTCATCTGTTCATCTTCTGCCTCTGCTCCTCGCCGTGCGGTTGACTTACCCAGTGCGATGAAGAAGCACCGAAGTCGAGCCATTACTGGCGCATCCAGCTCATCTGTCCTGAACGTTGCCATTTACCAAAAGAAGCGTCCGAAGACTATTTTCGTCTCTAAACTCAGTCCCGATACTACATCGGTAGACCTTACCAACCATCTAAAATCAGTGAATATTACTCCCATTTCCTGCCGGCAGCTGAAAACAAGGTACGACTCCTACTCGTCCTTCCATATTGAAATTGATGAAGAATCCTACAGTAAGCTTGTTGAGCCTTCGATGTGGCCGATGGGCTGCATATACAAGGACTTTCGTGGGAAGCTTTACGACGATATGCTTCATCCCTCTGAACTGACGCAAAATTGCAGTGGCCCCTAATTTGGATATCTATTATCAAAACGCCCGAGGTCTTCGGACTAAGGGATCAGAATTTTTTTCTAGCGTCTTGTCCTCTTGTTATACCGCTGTTGTGGTTACCGAAACCTGGCTGTCAAGTGATATTCCTTCCAATGATTTCTTTCCAAATAATTACTCTGTTTTTCGTAGCGACCGCCCTGAAACAGGTCCCAAATCAAGAGGGTTGGAGTGCTCATTGCTATTGACAGTTTTGTGAAGTGTGTTCGACGTTCCGATCTGGAAACTGTTGAAGAATGTGTGTGGCTCGAGCTCACTTTAAATCGATATGAAAAACTTTTACTTGCAGCTTTCTACATTCCTCCGAATCTACCTCCTTCAGCCTATGATGATGTTCTGCTCTCAATCGAACATGTTATAACCCGTCATAGCAAACACAAACTTCTTATTTTAGGTGATTTTAATACTCCTGGTATCAACTGGAACTCACTTGTTTCTTCTCACAACAATCATTACATATTAAGTAAGTGTAACGCTCTACTTGATTTTATAGCCTTTAACTCTTTGCAGCAACACAATTTCATTGCAAACTGTTGCGGTAATATTCTTGACATCTGTCTATCGAATTTTGAAAGTGTTCGAGTCTCGAGTTCAGACATACCGCTGACTCGCTGTGACAAATTTCACCCTCCGCTTCTAGTTACTACTGCTCTCTCTGCCTCACCTTCTACTAATTCAGATCGGGTGGGGAATTCGCCCCGCTTCGCGTATGCACGTGGTGATTATGTCGGTCTTTTCAATTTCTTCTCTTCCGTCGACTGGTCCCTTTTAAATGACATTACTGATTCTGATAGACAAGTCAGTCGCTTTACAGAAATAGTTCTTGATGGTATGCGTCGGTACATACCTTTGCATACTCCTACGCGTAGGAAGTTCCCTTCCTGGTTTTCAAGGGAACTAATAACGGCGTTAAAGCTCAAGGAACGGGCCCATCGTAAAGCGAAACGCCCTGGGTTTCACAATTGGGCAGATGAGTTTCGCCGTGTGCGTTCTCTTTGCAAACGCTTATACAAGCGGGACTACGACTCCTATCTTGAGTCTTTAGAGAGGAATGCCTCAAATCGTCCTAGTCAGTTCTGGCGTTACGTTCGCAAGCGTTCCATTAAATCAGATTTAAGTATCAGCTTAGTTGACTCTCAGGGTTCGGAAATTCGGGATGTTGCCGACAGTTTTGCACAACATTTTTCCTCCGTTTACAAACATCCACATTGTGATTCCGTTTGCCTCCCATCTGGTGCACTATCTAATTCCATTCTCTTTGACGAGGAGTTGATAACTGAGAGTCTTAAGCGTCTGAGACCATCTTTGTCTCCTGGACCCGATGGCATTCCAGCTGCCATAATAAAAGCCTTCAGTTATATCTTCGTACCAGTACTGACTGCCATATTTAATAACTGTTTAAAAAATGCTGCCTTTCCTCGCGTGTGGAAAATGGCACGCGTGTTTCCTGTCTTCAAGTCTGGAAACAAATCTGATGTTTCCAATTATCGTCCGATTTCTCTTCTATGTGCAACCTCTAAGCTGTTCGAATTAGCTTTGCACAGCGTACTTTCCTTCCATCTCAAACATATCATAGTACCGAATCAACATGGCTTCATGTCGGGCCGCTCTACTTCTACCAACCTTGTCACGTTTATGACGTATGCCTCTGCAGCAGTCCTTCAGAGGGGTCAGGTTGACACTGTGTACTGTGATATGAGTAAAGCTTTCGACGTTGTTACTCACTCACTACTTCTTGAAAAACTTCTACTCTCTGGCGTTGAAGTCTCTCTCGTAGCCCTCCTACGCAACTATCTCCTTGATCGCTTCTGCTTTGTCAGTGTCAATGGACAGACTTCTTTCGTTTACCCTGCAACGAGTGGAGTTCCTCAAGGTTCAGTACTAGGCCCGCTTCTCTTCTCCGTTTTTATTAATGATGTTTCCGCGGCGATAAAGAACTCCTCGTTTCTTCTTTATGCTGATGATATAAAAATATTCAAGGTAATACATTCTTTTCAAGATTGCGTGTTGTTGCAATCGGACATATCTGCTTTTTCTGATTGGTGTGCGATGAATCGACTTACCCTCAATTCTTCCAAAACTAGGGTTGTGTCCTTTACTCGTAAAACACATAGCTTTCTCTTCCATTATTCTGTGAATTCCGTGCTGTTGGATAGGGTTGATGAAATTAATGACCTTGGTGTACTTTTTGACCGCACCCTCAGCTTCTCCTCTCACACTAACCGCATTGCTCAGCGGGCTATGCGCACACTCGGATTCGTTTGCAGACTTTCGAGAGAGTTCCATACTCCACTTCCGTTCCTAAAACTGTACCTGTCCATATGCCTGCCGGTCTTGGAGTATGCGTCGGTTGTTTGGAATGGCACTTGCAAATCGAACTTGGACAAGGTTGACAGAGTACAAAAAAAATTTTTACGGATATTTCATTATCGCTTTCCTTGCGCAACTTCCCCCTCTCGCTCCACCAGGAGCGCCCAACTGAATCTTCCTACCCTTCACTGCCGTCGTATCAGACTTGATATCATATTTCTGTACAAACTCCTTCATGGCCACATTATGTGCCCTCAGCTCTTAGAGTACATCCTACAGCGCGTTCCGCGAAAGAGCATGAGGGAATTCAGACCATTTCAGGTTTCTCCTCTTCATTCCCACTCCCCTCTGGACAGGATGCAGTGGTTATTTAACTCTTTTTGTCCTCACCTTGACATCTTCCAAAACTCGCTCTGTTCACTTACATTGGAGGTTCGTAGCGTTGTATTCTAAATAGTACTTTATCACTTAAAACTCCCACTTTCTAGCCTTAAATTGTATTTACTTCACTTTTTGCTTTTTCTTCTGTTCAATGCTGTCTGTATCGTGAACTACTTTTTATCCGTTTCTTACTTATATTTCAACTTTAAACTTTATATTCGAATCTTACTGCCCCTTGTTCAATTTTACTTCTTTATTGTATTATTTTGTATTTCTAGCCTGTGTTTTAAGTACCATGCACTTGTTGCGCCTGGAAGGGTTGTTTATTTTATGTATATTTCTATATTACTATAATCAATGTCAGTTATTTGTTGTTGTTTTTTTTTTTGTCTTCTATCTACCGTTCGTTTTTTTTTTTCTTTATTTCCTGGTGTGCTAAAAAATTCTCTCACTGTGTATATAAGTGATGCTACTCATTGTTTGCTTACTTTCCGTGATACTTTTCGTCTGTTTCATTTCATGTATTATTTATTTCTTTTTTTGTGTTCTCTTTGTGTGTGTAAACATGTTTGTGCTTTTTCATTTTTGTTTCTTTTTTTTATTTGTGCTGCAGCACAAAGACCACATGGTTGTTCCTGCGCACATTAAATAAAGATTGATTGATTGATTGATTGATTGATTGATTGATTGATTATTATTATGCAGGTCTTGTTCTTTACACCAGGTAAAATGTATACCTCTATACTAGTAAGTTCTTTCGCAAGGTCGTTTCAAAATCGATCAAAAAATATAAAAGCATAAAAATAGGTGATCCTCTACAATCACAACTTTGATGTAAAAAAGGAGACGTTTCTGCTTGTTATATCATGCCAGTTACGGTCCGAAATCGTGGACGCTTATTATGATGAGCCATCCACCGGCTACTTGGGGGTGAGTCTTTGGCTGGCAAAGAATCGGCTGAGGTATTATTGGCCCAGATTACTACCATGTGCGTAATTACGTCAAAAAGTGCCGCGATTGCCGACGACGCAAGTCTGCTCTGAAACCTTTCGGCTTTCTGCAGCCCACAGCGCCATCAAGGACCCCTTTCCAGCAAGTCGGCGTAGAACTCTTCAGCCCTTTTCCGGAGTCTTCTGCTGGAAAACAGTGAATTGTGATCGCGACAGATTACTTAACATGGTATGCTGAGACCACATCCCTTGCAAGCAGCACTGCTGTAAAGTCGAATTTTTCGTGCGCACCATCGTCCTGCATATGGGCGCTCCTGCTGCTATCATTACCGACCATGGTCGGTATACTGATAAATAAGGATGAAAAAGACGAGGATGACGCCTGGAACGAAAACTTTGTCAAAACCTCCACACAGGAACCCTACCACTAAATTCCTGGCTAAACGCCGTGGGATTTATGCGCCATGGGGTACACGGTGTTCTCTTTCTAGAAAGGATGAGAGCACTGAGCATGTCTTCATCCACTGCAGCAATGCAGCATTGGAACATGCTTTATAAAGGCATTCCATTACACCGCACGGAACTACGTTTTTACCTGTGGTGGACGCAGTGATCTCATACGATACAATATTCTTTCTTAGCTTCAGGGCAACATTCATCCTAAATTAAATAGCATTATGTGCAAGAAGAAGCCTACAAGACCACCAGGATCTCACTAAGTATGACAGAAGTTAATGTAAGGAAATTTCAAGAAATAAAAAAAAATTTAGACAATGTTAAAAAATGATTAAATTACGAAAGCTGTAGTTGACTTCCAAACAAGAGCTAAAGCGTAGCAAATTTAAACATAAGAAATTAACGTTATTAAAACCCAAGCCCTTCTGTAATTTGTTCAATCCTCCTTGAACGCCTGCCATCATGCTGTGCAAGAGTAGCAATGAATGAGTCGCCCTTGGTAGCTTCCTTAGTGTTCCCGTAGACTGTTATGGGTCCGATTGATTAGATTGGGCGAGACACTGATGAAGCGAGCCTGTTAGTTAAGCCGCCATGTTTTATTTCATAGTGACCAACAGAGTGGTAACATTCGGCTAGATGCCGATTACAAACACTACACTACCCTACTTGGGGAAAGTTAAATGTATGTGCACACACTGCCACAGTCCACTGTAGAAAGGTCTCTCACTGGCAAACAGTCACAAAGTCAGGTCTCAAAGTCAGACAGATGACGTGGAGGTTTTCTGTTTCTCTGTGGATAGCGCCGTGTTGGAGAACTCTGGTGCAAGGCAGGTGGTGTAGGTGGGTACTATATGGGAGGTGCAGGTTGGTTCACTACAGGTGGTGGATATATGATGTCATCGCGGCAGAGTAGTGTTGTGGCTGATGCTTGTTTGAGGTCAGAGACATCCTTGAAAAAACTTGAGTTACGCGTTATTACACTTTTTCTTCTCGATGCCTTGATTTGTGATCCATGAATGCTTACAATGATATAAGGGTCTGGATCATTGTATGGAGTGAACTTGTCGCGTCTCTCTTGCTTGCACAGGACTTGTTGACCGATAGAAAAGCGATGTGGTTGAGTATGTCTTCGCGCGTCAGCATGATGTTTATTGTATGCCTTTTTCTCGAGCGCGGTTGTTTTCAACCTTGTTAAGTCTTCATTGTGCGAAGGAGCTTCAGGGTAGCACGGCAGAAGATTCCTCATTGCTCTGCCAAACAGCAGTTCATATGGTGATCTTCCTGTTGTAAGGTGTTTGGAAGATCTGTATGACATCAGGAAAGTGTCAAGCTCTACTTTCCTATCTGTGTTCTCAAGCTGACTTGTGTGAACATGCTTTTTCAATGTTCTCATGAACCGTTAAGCTTCATCATTAGCTTGAGGCCACAAAGGTGTGATCCGATGGTGTCGAAATCCTAACTCTTTCGAAAGTGCAGCGAACTCTCTGCCTTGAAATGGTGGTCCATTGTCAGTTTTTACCTGTGCAGGGATTCCGAACTGGCAAAACACTCGTCGCAGTAAGGGGAGCACACTGTTCGCACTCGTGGAATGTGTGACTTGTACTACTGGGTATCGCGAGAAGTCATCTATTACCACCATAGCGTACTTTCCATCTGGGAACGGACCACAAAAGTCAACAAAAACTTCCTCCCAGGGACCATTGGGTGGTTCAGTGATGGCAAGTGGTTCTTGCTTTGCTTGGGGAACGACTACCTGATGTGGTAGGCAGCTTTTAATCAAGGTGTGTACTAGTTTGTCCATGTCTGGAAACCAAACTTTTTCTCTCAGCATTTGTTTTGTTTTGACAATCCCTTGATGACCCTTGTGGGCGAGCAGCACTGCTTGCTTCTGCAGGCTAGTGGGAAGAACTAGGCGCATTCCTCGAAGAACGATGCCCTCAGATGTTGTTGTTAGTTCAGTCTTTATGAAAGCAAATGGCTTCAGTTCAACTGAGACCCAGCTGCTAAGTGTGGGGTGCTGGATAGCACTGACAAGTAATTGTAGCTGCTGGTCTGCTTTAGTTTTTTCAGAAACTTCTTGAACTGAGAAGGCATTTGGGATGCAGTGGCACTGGATGAAGTTAACGTACTCGTTGGGTACTTTGTCGATGCGGGCATGTATTTTCATCTCAGGAACCGGATGGCTGGAAAGGTAATCGGAAGGGTTGCTACTTCCTGCGGTGTGCTGTACATCAAACTTGTACTGTTGAATGCGTAGAGCGAGGCGCTCAATGCGGGCAGATGGTGATTATCTTGGGTTTCCCAGTATGCTCACTAAAGGCTTGTGATCAGTCAGCAAAAGAAAGTGAATTCCACAAAGATAACGGCGAAAGTGTTCCATTGCCCATACAGCTGCGAGCATTTCACGTTCTATTTGGGAATAGCGGCTTTCAACAGGTGTGAGCGCTCTACCAACCAAAGTATAGAGCAGGCGCTGGCTCTACTTGCATAGGCTATCACTGCAATGTGTTCACTGACACGTTGTGTGAGGATAGCACCCAGTCCATGTGGACTTGCATCTACTACCAGTTCTGTCGGCTTGGATGGGTCAAAGTAAGCAAGGGTGGATACATCAGACATGGCTTGCTTTAAGCTCTCAAAAGCATTCTGCTGTCGTTCTGTCCACTCCCATGCAACGTTCTTCAATGTCAGTTCACGTAATGGCTGTGAGGTCGGCTAGATTTCTCAGGAATCTGCCTGAATAGTTGATCATGCCTAGCAGGCTCTTTACTTCTTGCGGTGACTCTGGTGTTTTGATTTGTAGGAAGGCTGCTATCTTCTTGGGATCAGGACGAACGCCGTCAGCTGAGAAAATAAGTCCAAAGAAGTTCAGTTCTCGTTGATGAAAGTGACACCTTTTTTCGTTGAGTGTAAGTCCAGCTTCTTGGAGTCACTGCAGTTTCAATGAGGCGTGATGCTCCGGTTTTGTTTGTCCAAAAAAAAATTACCGACGATTACGTTACAGGCCGCCATTGGAAACTGACCCTGGCAACGTTTAATGCTAGAACCCTAGCTAGTGAAGCTAGTTTGGCAGTGCTGTTAGAGGAACTAGAGGGCATGAAATGGGATGTCATAGGGCTTAGTGAGGTTAGGAGGCAGAATGAGGCATATACTGTACTGAAGGATGGGCATGTACTGTGTTATCGAGGTTTACCAGAGAGGCGACAACTAGGAGTAGGTTTCCTTGTCAATAAGTATATAGCGGGTAATATAGATGAATTCTATAGTATTAATGAGAGGGTTACAGGCATCGTAATTAGGCTTAATAAGCGGTATAAACTGAAGGTTGTACAGGCCTATGCACCTACATGTAATTATGATGCCCAGGCAGTTGAAAGCTTCTATGAAGATGTAGAATCGGCAATGCGAAAAGTAAAGACGCAGTACACTGTACTAATGGGCGACTTCAATGCCAAGGTAGGGAGAAAACAAGCAGGAGACAAGGCAGTAGGTGACTATGGCATTGGTTCTAGGAATAGCAGGGGGGAGTTACTAGTTGAGTTTGCAGAGCGCAATAACTTACGAATCATGAATACCTTCTTCAGCAAACGGAAGAACCGGAAATGGACATGGAAAAGTCCTAACGGAGAGACTAAAAATAAAATCGACTTCATAATGTGTTCAACCCCCGCCATTGTGCAGGATGTAGAGGTAATCGGGAAAGTGCGATGTAGTGACCACAGGATGGTGAGGTCCCGAATTAGACTAAATCTGAAGAAGGAACGCAATAGATTAGTAAGAAAGAAACCCATCAACGAATTAGCGGTGAGGGGGAGGGCAGAAGAGTTCAGGATCTCGCTACAGAATAGGTATTCAGCTCTAACTGAGGATGGCGACATTACCCTAGAGGCAAGGAACAATAATTTCAGAGATATCATTACTGAGTGCGCGGTAGAAGTAGGCGGTAGGATAGTTAGAGAGGATACCGGTAAGCTGTCTAAGGAGACGAAAGATTTGATTAAGAAACGCCAGAGTATGAAAGCTTCCAATCCAACAGACCAGATCGAATTGGCCGAGATATCAAAGCTAATCAATAAGCGCAAGGTGGCCGATATAAGACAGTACAACATGGAGAAAATTGAGCATGCTGTAAAGAACGGGGGAAGAAATTGGGCATAGGCAAAAACCAGATGTATGCGATAAGGGACAAGGCGGGCAACATAGTCACTAATATGGACAAGATAGTCAAAGTAGCCGAGGAGTTCTATACAGATCTCTACAGTAGCCAAAGTAGTCAGGACCGTAAGGAGATTGGCGGTAGGGAAAAACAGTCAGACGTTCTACCAGTGACGAAGGACGACGTCAAGAAAGCACTAGAAACTATGGAAAGGGGGAAATCAGCTGGAGAGGATCAGATAACTACAGATTTGCTGAAGGACGGGGGGGGATATCGTGCTAGAAAAACTGGCCACCCTGTATACGCAGTGCCTGGTGTCATCGACGGTACCGGAACCATGGAAGAATGCAAACATTATCCTTATTCACAAGAAAGGGGACTCTAAGGGCCTTAAAAATTACAGACCAATCAGCTTACTGTCTGTTACGTATAAGGTATTTACTAAGGTAATCGCTAATAGAATCAGGACCTTAGACTGCAATCAAGCAAAGGATCAAGCGGGGTTTCGGAAACGGTACTCTACTATCGATCATATCCATACCATCAATCAGGTGATAGAAAAATGCTCGGAATATAACCAGCCCTTATACATAGCATTCATTGATTACGAAAAAGCATTTGACTCAGTTGAAACCTCGGCGGGGATGCAGGCATTGCGAAATCAGGGGGTAGACGAGCCGTACGTGAAAGTGCTGGAAGATATATATAGTGGCTGCCCAGCAACCATAGTTCTGCATAAAGAAAGTAACAAAATTCCCATAAACAAAGGTGTTAGGCAAGGAGACACAATCTCCCCACTACTATTCACAGCTTGTTTAGAGGAAGTATTCAGAGACTTGGAATGGGAGCAGTTAGGGATAAGGGTAGATGGAGAATACCTCAGTAATCTGCGATTTGCTGATGACATTGCCTTGCTAAGCAACTCGGGGGATGAACTGCAAATAATGATTGATGACCTAGACAGTAAAAGTAGAAAGGTAGGCTTGAAAATCAATATGCAGAAGACTAAGGTAATGTTAAACAGCCTCGGGAAGGAACAGCAGTTTACATTAGGTAGCGAAACACTGGAAGTAGTAAGCGAATATGTCTACTTAGGACAGGTAGTAACCGCAGATCCGGACCATGAAAAGGAAATAACAAGAAGAATAAGACTGGGATGGAGCGCATTTGGCAAGCACTCGCAGATCATGACTAGCAGCTTACTGGTATCGCTCAAGAGGAAAGTATACAACAGTTGCATCTTGCCTGTACTCACCTATGGGGCTGAAACGTGGAGGCTAACCAAGAGAGCTCTACTTATGTTGAGGACAACCCAGAGGGCTATGGAACGAAAAATGGTAGGGGTACCATTAAGAGATAGAAAGCGTGCAGAGTGGGTCAGAGAAATAACTCAAGTTACCGACATTCTAGTGGAAATTAAGAAGAACTGGACATGGGCAGGACATGTTGTTCGAAGAGAGGATAACCGATGGTCGCTGAGGGTAACAAACTGGATTCCAAGGGAAGGAAAGCGTAGCAGGGGGCGGCAGAAAGTTAGGTGGGCGGACGAGATTAAGAAGTTCGCAGGGGTCAAGTGGATGCAGCTAGCAAAGAACCGGGTTCAGTGGAGAAATATGGGAGAGGCCTTTGCCCTGCAGTGGGTATAATCAGGCTGATGATGATGACGTTACTTCCTAATGCGAAATTTGAGCGCAGCAAATAAGCTGTTTCACCTTTTCGATAGATTGAGGCAAATCCGCCGCCACCGATCTGGCTCTCTGATTGCCACCGCACAGGAGTTGCATTGGAGGAGGAGCGAAGAAAGGAATTAAGTTCGAGCCGGCGCTTTGACAACCGGAGACTCGCAGGAAGAGGGGGGAGGGGGGCGGCGTGTACACCCAGCGGCAAACGATGGGGGCAGAAGCGCGCGCAGCAAGCGGACAACGCGATAAAGGGAGGAGGGAAGAGATAGCAGCGACTGACTGATGCTGCTGACGCCGATAGTGAGTCAACCCCAGCTGCGGAGTTGGTTTCAGGGACAACGCCGCCGATGCCGACGCAAACAATATGATACCCTCGCTTCCGCAGCGCCAAGAAGCAGGTCTAGCCATGGGAAGGTGGTCACGTATTCGTCGACGTGCCGGGGCCTACGTGAAATAACTGGCGCGTCGGCAACTGAAGAGCACCCTATCCGCCACACAAGAACAGGGGGGCGGGGGGGGACCCTCCCCTCCTCTTTCTGCATGGCGGCGACGGTGTTCTATGCAATCACGTTACCTTGACTCTCTAGCGGCGTCAGCGGCATCCAGCGGTATCAGTCGGTCGCTGCAAGCGCTGGGGGGATGAAAGGGGGGCGGAGCTGGTTACGAGGCCGACGACGACGCCGACGCGAAACCCAGGAACGGACGCCAAAGAGCTGCGCTCTAAAACAAGGATGTCGTCACTAACATTCAAGACATTGGTGATGTCATTGAGCACTTGGAGGATGGTGTTTTGAAAGATTTCAGCCGCACTGCTGATGCCAAAGCTGAGACGTTTGTAGCGAAACAAGCCAACATGTGTCGAGAAAGTTGTGGGCTGCCTTGAAGTGTCAAGTTCCAACTGGTGATATACATTCTTCATGTCAAGGTTGTAGAATACTGTTGCTCCATTTAAGGCAACAATGATGTCATCCACTGTCGGACACAAATGCCGTTCACATTGAATAGTACTGTTCACAACACGCATGTCAATGCAGATTCGAATTTCATCAGACTGATGTGGTTTGGGCACAATAACCAGAGTGGACACCCACGGTGTAGGTGATGGCTGACTCTATGATGTCTTCTGACAGGAGGCGTTCAAGTTCTTTTTCTGTGGCATCACGTAAGGCAAACGGAATACGTCTGTGTGGTTGTGCAACAGGTGGGACTGAGTCGCTCACAAAAAGGTGGATGTGCTGGTTTTTGAGTTTTCCAACTCCATTAAACAATTTGGGGAATGCTTTCACGACTGACTTGTCACCTGGATTGTCAGAAACATGGTACGTGATCTGGACAAGCCCCAGGTTGGTTGCTGCTATGAAGCTTAAGAGTGGTGCACAGTTTCCTGGAATGACAAAAATGTCTTCTTCAATGCACTTATTTTTGTAGCTCATTGTAACAGAGACTGCCCAAAAGTTTAAGTGGAGACGTTGATTTGTATGGGAACACTCTGATGGATGTTTCTTGGAGATTCACATTTAGGCGACAGCTCTTGAAGTCATTTTCGCCAACAATTGACACTGTAGCAGCCGTGTCGATTACGAAAGGGACTGCCACATTGTTGACAGTGACAATAGCCTTTGGAGACGAACTTGCTTGAGGGGAAGTCATGGCACCAAAAACGTACTCGTCGCTGCTTGGACTGGTGTCACAGGTGGCTGCAGGATCTCTAGTACTTGAACTCTTCTTACTGCAGGCTAACGGTGTGTCTGAGTCATTGTCACAGCCCACTACGTGTACATTTCTCCTGGTCGAGCGACAGAATCGTGCAAAATGACCAACCTTGTAACATGCCTTGCAAGTCTTGCCCCATGCAGCACAACTGGATCGACCGCCTTGGTGAGGCCACTTGCCGCCACAGTTGCGACAATCTGCTGACGAGGCACGAGGTCGCTGCGGTGTGTAGGCCTGCCGTGGCATCTGTCGTTCATTTCTTGGGTGTTAGCCATGGTGTTGTCCTTCCTTGTGTACTGCGAACGCCGCCGCATTGTTATCGACGAGCTTTTCGATTTCGAACACATCCCGTTCGACATCCTCGAGCATTCTTCCCTGCTTAAGTAAGTCCGGTAACGTGAGGGAATGAAGCATGGCATACTTTCGGAGGCGAGACGACGTTGTGGCGAGAATTATTTGGTTCTTGACTTCAGAGTTGACGTTTTCGAAGTTACAGTGGCGAGAAAGCTGCAGGAGGAGCGCGTAGAAGGCGTCCAGTGACTCACCAACGTTTTGCTAAGCTTGACGAAATTTACAGACAGCAAATGTTGAGTTCACTCGTTCGCTTGAGCGGCATCGTATTCTGGCGTCGATGTACTCTGCGTGGTTTGGGTCGTGCTTGTAGCCGTCGCACCTTGCGCAGCACTCTCGGGGAGCGAGCGATATATGTCGTAGACTTCTTCACCGATGTAGTGCAGGAGGAGCGCTTTTTTGCGTGCATGTGCCGAGATATCGCAAGCTAAAAGAAAGTTTTCCAACCTTTCTATCCACTTCGTCCATTCGTGACCAATATTGTTGTCGTCGGTAGCGCGTAGGTCAAAACTTGGGAAGGCAGGGAGCACATGTGCCATGGCTACGATTGCCGGTAGCCGCTTGTTGCTGATGGGTGATTGGACGGACTGACTCTTGATGTAGTGGTACTCACATGAGATAAAAGAGCACCTCAGACACCATCTTAGTGTTCCCGGAGACTGTGATGGGGTCCGATTGATTATATTGGGCGAGACACTGATGAAGCGAGCCTGTTAGTTTAACCGCCATGTTTTATTCCATAGTGGCCAACAGAGTGGTAACATTCGGCTAGATGCCGATTACAAACACTGCAGTTTCTTTTACAAGTACAAGAAAAGGCCGGAACTGCCTTCTAGAGTTGCGCTAGAAAGCTATCCACTTTACTAGTAAGAGGCAATGTATATGGTAGGTGGCGGGACTGCCCTGCGAAGTGTTTTATGCAAGTTCAGGATATTCTAGACACCCAAAACCGCATCTAATTGCCTACAGCTTGGCTGCTCTCCCTATTGAACAAGTCCCACACTCGCAAGTTGCTTTCTAGAGGCAAATAGGCGGCACTGAGTATCTTTTGCCCACATGGACAGTTCAATCATCCTAGCTTGAAGCACAATGACTAAACGCCGTATTTTTAGCGATGTATACCTCTATGCTCTAACCTAGAGAGAGAGAGAGCTTTTATTCGTTCAACAGAGTGACTATCCCGCTCTTCGGGGGTTAGACCAGAACCACCTAGACTGGTTAGACCCGAACGGTGGGACAGTCGCCTTAGTTGCAGGCCGGTAGTTCTTGGACTCCGGCGGCATCTTCGGCCAGTCGAACAATTTCTCTTTGGGCTCCAATTGGGTCTGAGCTTCGCAGAAGGGTCTCCCAGGCGTCTTTAGTTACATTTTTAGCCCTGCCTGGTGACTTTGCCCATTCCCATATTATGTGATCTAGAGATCCATTTTCCTTACATAGTGAACATAGGTCTGATCGTATTTCTGGCCATATATGGTTGACAAGAACTGGGTTAGAGTATGTATTTGTCTGTAGCTTTCTCCATGCTACTGCTTCCTTTTTGCCTAACGTGGAGTCTGGTGGTGGTAAGACCCTCCTGCTCAGTCTGTAGTGCATTGCATTGTTATTTCGCTATAGTTAATCAGGTCCTCTTGTTTGCCTTGCTCCGGTGGCACTCGTCCAGCCCGGTGTGTGAGATCTCGGGCTAGTTTGTGTGCCGCCTCGTTTGCGGGCACGCCTGCGTGGGCTGGCGTCCAAACAAGGGTGACGTCTCTTTCTATTCGCTTTTGATCGAGGATTCTGCCCGCAATTTTTGCTATTACTCAAACGGTGTAGCTCCTGATTGCGCTTTTGCTGTCACTGACTATGTATTTTGCCTCGATCTGAGCAAGAGCCAGTGCTATTGCAGCCTCTTCCGCTGTCTGTATCGATTTCGTTTTTATAGAAACTGCTGTAACCATTTCTCGCTTGCCAATGAGTACGACTGCATTCATTTTTCCTTTGCAGCAGTATGCAGTGTCTACATATGCAACTCTACCTGAATTTTCCGTCTCGAATCTCCGTGTCTGTGTTTCGGCCCTTTTTTCTCGTCTTTGCTTACTATATTCAGGGTGCATGTTCTTTGGTAAGGGGGGGGGGGGGGGGATATGGATCTGTTTCCGGACCTCCACTCTCATTTCCTCTGTCGTGTCCCAGTATTCCTTCGGTTGTATACCTATTTCCCTCAATATGTTCCTTACATTCTTAGTTTTCTCTAGCCTTCTTTGTTGTGTAGCTAGTGTTGCCTCAATTATTTCATCTAAGGTGTTGTGTATTCCCAGCATCATTAGCCTGTCCGTGGAGGTACCTGCCGGGAGGTGTAGTGCTCTTTTAATGCATTTTCTGATCATGCTATCGATCCTGTTTTTTTCGGCCTTTTTCAGGTCTAAGTATGGCTTGGCATACCCGACCCTGCTTATTACGAAAGCTTGTATTAGCCTTAATAGGTTAGTTTCCTTAAGGCCTCCCTTTTTATTAGCTATTCTCCTTATAAGGTTTGTCGTTTGTATGACCTGTCCTTCCAGTTTATAATTTCTGCGTTGTACCCGTTCGTTTGGAGGACCATTCCTAGCACCCTCATTTGCTCGACTTTCGGATTGTATATAAACAACTCCGATTTTTCTGAGGAACATTTAATGCCCCTCTCTTTTGCATATTGTACAGTGTTGTTTGCTGCCTCTTGCAATGTTTGTTCGATTTCAGCATCGCTGCCTTTGTTTGTCAAAATGGTTATGTCATCCGCATATAGGCCGAATTTTATGTCTTTTATTTTTTTCAGCTTTTCTGGAAGTCCACACATGGCTATGTTGAAAAGTGTGGGCGATAGCACCGCTCCTTGTGGTGTGCCCCTGCTCCCCAGTTCGAATATCTGAGATTCTATCCCCTGGTATCTTATTTTTGCTTCTTTGTCTGTTAAAAAATTTCCTACATATTTATACATCCTTTCACCTACGTTTAGTTCCGTGAGGAACTGCAGAATAGCATCGTGTTTTACACTGTCAAATGCCTTCTTCAGGTCCAATCCTAAAATTACTTTACCATCTTTTGATCTTGATTTTACTATATCATGATGTATCCTGAGCATAATATCTTGCGTACTAAGATGTTGTCTAAACCCTATCACCTCCCGGGGCCATAGCTCATTCTCCTCCATGTATCTGGGCAGTCTCCTCTGAACCCACAGCTGTAGCAGGAACAGTAGCAGGAAACGAGGCGGGAGCTAACAGTGACAAGGATATGAGACCTATACAACCGCCGCCGGCAAAACGCAAAAGCAATGACACGGGGTCTTCGCAAGGCCTGGAAACTAAGGTCACAAGATTGGAAAATGGCTTCACGAAGCTAGAGAGTGTGATCACAAACTTCACAGATTTTATGAAACAAATGAATGCACAAATAAATGCACAGATTCAGAAGATAAATAAAGGGATGCAAAAAAAGGCAGAGAATATTAGCCTAATACAGGTGGAGTTGGCAGCCAACAAAGGGTGGCAGCAAAAAGCAGATGAAGCGATAATTCAGCTTCAAGATGGACAGAAGGAAGAATATTAGCAATCAAATCTGGCAATCGAATTGCAGAGGTTTTAGGAGAAAGAGGCCAGTGCTACAGCAGCATCTTAAACAAATATAAAACCAACCTCTCGCAATAGCGCTGCAGGAAACAGGGGGTCCTGCGAAATTGGCAGGATACCAAGCTTTCCATAGTAACAAAGGAGACAGAACGAGAGTGACAACGTTAGTAAAAAGAAATGTGGCAGCTCTGGAGCACCGGATAGGATCTAGGGACATAGAACACGTGTTCGTGGAGGTGTTAGCCGGGAGCATTACAGAGCCTAATATTTTCATATATACTCAACATCTACAGCTCGCCAAAGCAGAAAAAGATCAGATTCCGTGCATTAATAAAAAAGGCTAAGAATATATGCGGAGGGCAACAGCACTCATAGTAGGTGACTTCAATGCACAACATCAAGCATGGGGTTACAGTAGACAATGCTCCAAAGGCAGGCAACTATGGGAAGATATTCAGGAGCAAGGCTTCACATTGAATAACAACTCAGACAGCCCGACGAGGATAGGAAATAGTGTCAGCAAGGACACGTCTGAGGACCTCACACTTTCAAAGAACATAGAAGGTCTAGATTGGTACAACGTGGAATTAAACCTAGGCAGCGACCATTATATCATAGTAATTATTATAGAAGGAGGGCCGAAAGCGCGAAAAATTAGGAAAAGCAAAATCACTGAGTGGGACAAGTTTAGAGACTGGAGAACCGCCGAGGAAATTCCACCCGTAAACAATATCGAGGAGTGGTGTAACAGGCTTAAACGAGACGTCCAAAAGCACACCAAAATTGTTCAGAGGGAGGATGCTCCAGAGGTGGTAGACAGCCGGCTATTGCACATGTGGGAAGCCAAGCAGTCTCGAAAAAAGGCTTAAGAAACAAAAATGGAACAGGTGTCTTAGAAAAAGGATAGCGAAGCTTAACAAAGAAATAGAAGACCACGCACAAAACCTATGCGAGCAAAACTGGGGAGACAGGTGCAATCAAATGGCAAACGAAATGGGCATGGCTAAGACATGGAGTATAATGCGACACCTGCTGGACCCAGAGAAAACTAAAACGCAAACTTCCATTAAGTTGATAAAGGCTAGGCACCATCATGGAGGCAGCGATGATGACTTCCGTAAAGAACTTAAAGAGAAATACATCGGAGAAGTAAGGAAAGATAAATTAGAAACCTACAAGGGACACCCAAACCAGCGACTAGATGCACCCATAACGGTAGCTGAAGTGGTAGCAGAAATCCGTAGACTAAAGACAAAATCGGCCCCAGGGCCGGATGGGATAACACACAAGATGCTAAGGAACTTGGATAACGACTCGGTAGTTGAGCTAACTAATTTCATGCAGAAAAGCTGGGAAACAGGGGAAATGCCAGAGCAATGGAAATTTGCTGAGATAGTGCTAATACCCAAACCCGGAAAACCTCCGATGGTCGATAATTTGCTCTAACCTAACTGGTAACCGACTGGTAACCGACTGGTAAAATCATCGCCACTAAAATTGCACAATACCAGAAACGAACCCTAACACTTAGTTTGCCAAACAGTAACATAAAAACTCACCATTTTAGCTGTTCTCCGCACAGTGGTCTAGTACTTGGCTGAATTTGGGCTCTGGACTACGTGAAGCACACAACAAAAAGACCGCCGTTGCGAGGAAAACAGGAACAAGTGAAAAAAATAATGGCAGTGGCGTAGCTCGGCTATGCCAGGGTATACGTAACGTTAAGGCTGAGCTACATATACGCGGAAGCTCACGCGAACGCGACCGCGGCACGCGTCGCGCGAAGACTTCGTGCGAACATGAAATGCATTTGTCGCTTGCCGATCGTCGCTTGGATCTGCCGAAATAAAAAATTTCGCTCGTTCGCTCGGAAGTGCATGCGTGATCAGCCAATAGCATGAACGCGAAGCGTACGTCACTGCCGCTCATGTCTCACGCTTTTTTTCTGCAGTTTTGCACTGTGATTGTGCCTTGCCGCGTAAATTTCACGCTTTGTACGAACAATGGTGAATGCCCAAGGACACCTGACCACTTGTATAGCGCGAGTTAACACATGTTAAACTCTTCATACTCAATACGGTGTGTTAGAAATGCATTTTGTTTTGCACGTTCTCGCAAAGTAATTCAATTCTTGCAATTGTTATGACTGCTATTGCATTTGTAAATTGTTTTGCATTGAACTATGCCAGCAACACAGAACATTGTCACCGTTTCGCGTTGCTGACGGTTCGCGCTGTCGCGCGAGAGAGAGTGTGAGAAACAACTTTATTTGCCCCAGATGTCGTGAATTAGGGCAGGTGGGTCCTGTGTGGCCCCCAGGTGGGAGCGACATTCTGGGCCCACGAAATAAGTGCAAGTTGAGTGTTCTTGTCTGGCACGTTAAGGAGTTGGTGCCAGCTTTCTGCAGAGGGAGCTGGCAGGAGGGCCCTTAGGGGCGGGTTATTTTCGCATCCCCAGAGGATGTGCTCCTAAGTGGCGGGTTCTCCGTTCTTGCAATTTGGACATGCGGGGTCGTATTCCTCGTTAGTAGGTGGTGGTAATAACTTTATTAAAACAGAGGAGTTGGGGGCATGCATGCCTGTGGGCCCCCGCACGGCCCCACTACACTCAAACGTTCATGTTCCTATGGTTCATGACGTCGGCATCCTAGTCTGTTGCGATCTTCTGCCGAACCGGGTCCTCAGAGGGCAGCAGGGTCTCCTAGTCCTCCCAGGTGGTAAGGTGCTCTAGACCCCGCGGAGGAAGATCCGCCGGGCATTGGAACAGGATGTGGGTGAGGGTGGCGGTGGGGTTGTTGCAAAGGGTGCAGGGGGGATCGGTGAGGGTGTGGTGGTAGCGAAACGCACTATACGGGGACGGGAGGGTGTGCGTTTGTAGTCGTCGCCAGAGCGTCTGGTGGTATTGTCTAAAGATAGATGAGGTGGAGGGTAGAGAAGTCGCTCGGCCCGATAGGCCTACGTTAGCTCACTGAAGGAGTGCATGCGATCACGCGTGAATCCAGGGTCGGAGGCTAACGCATTGGCGGCCTCGGGATTCCCAGAGTGCGCAGGCACCCACATCAGCTCCACATAGCGGGGTGAGGTAGCGGCGGGCGAGCTCAGTATGCTGAATGCAGAAACGTGAACTCTACCACGCGCAAAATTTAGTATCGCAGGTTTCGAGCCGGAAATTATGTAGCGTGCTTCCGTGTGTGCAAGCTCGTAGGCGATAGCTGCTTCCTCGGCTGCCTCCGAGGAGGTGACCGAACGGAGGGGGACAGTAGCAACAGGTTGCAGGAAGGAATTGGTGACGGCCAATACCGCTCCCTCATTCGCGCATGCGGCGTCCGTTTCGGAGCCGTAGTATTTGTGGAGTTCCGCTGCTCGGGCTCGGCGGCGTTGCTCGTGATACTGGGGGTGCATGTTGCGAGGGAGAGGCTTGATGAGAAGGTTTCGTTGGAGGGGGTGAGGTATGGGAAGGAGGGTAGGGTCATTAGATGGGATGCGAATGTCTAAAGTCTCCAGGATATGGCAACCGATGGAGGCATGGAGGAAGGAAACAACTTAGGAGAGGCCCTTGCCATTCCCAATGCATTGAAGAAAGTGTGGCGGAAGTGACGTCAAAATTTAGGGTTAGCCAAGTCGGGTCATTAGCAACGGCGACGCTGTTGCTTTTGAAAACCCGGGCCACTAGCAACAGCGTTGCTAAGGGCCCTAGGTACGTGAGCGTCGCGGAGAAAAAAATGCGGAGGGTAAAGAAGGAGGAGAGACGTTGCAGCGTCCGGTCGCGGCGCGGCCGCGCCGGCTTCAAAAAAATGACGTCAGGGCCTCTCCTAAGTTCTTTCCTTCCTCCATGGGTGGAGGTCTTGCTGAGATGCAAGTATTGGGCTTGGCGATGGGCCGGCCTCCACAAGCTCCACAAATGTGTTGTGGAGGCGAAGCTGTAGAAGGTGTTCTGTGGAACTATTGATTGGGAGATGTAGGGCCGTGTTGAACGCCGTGCGCAACATGACGTCTAAGGCGCCCGTTTCCTGTCTATTGAGTCGGAGATAGGGGACTATGTATAAGAAACGGCTGAGGACGAAGGCGTGAATTAGACGACATAGGTCGTTCTCCTTCATGCCTATGTGACGGCCCGAAACTCAGCGGATGAGGTGCGATATCGCGCCTGTCACCCGCTTTAGTTTCTTGAGAGTTAAGGTGTTCTTGTTATTGTTCTGGATGTGAAGTCTCATGATCCGGAGCGTATTCACCTCTGGGACGGAACGGCCATCGACTTCAATGACAATGGGTGTGGTGGGACATCCGCGGGTCGTGGGGCGAAGTATAAGTAGCTTAGACTTCTCTGGGGAGTAAGAGAGTCCGATGCTCTGGGCGTGTTCTTGTGTGAGTGATGCGGCGCTTTGTAAGGTACCCTCTATGTCGCCATCACTACCGTGTGTGGTCCATAGTGTGATGTCGTCCGCATAAAGGGTGTGTCTAAGATGAGGTATTGTGGACAGTTTCCGGGCGAGGGGAATGAGGGTGGCGTTGAATAGGAAAGGATAGAGGACGGACCCCCGTGGAGTACCGACGCTCCTGAGGGTGTAGAGAGAGAGAGATATATATATTTTAATGGCAACAGGAGATGTCTGCCTGGTGGTAAGCCTAGCATGCTACTCCTGATGAGGGCTGAGGGATGAGGGTGACAGAGTGTGGGAGGGGAAGGGGAAATAAATCAGAAAAAAAGAGAATCGGTGTCGCACACTTTCACACGCACATAAGCACACACAGATGAGTTTTAAAGGGTATTGATCAACCCTGTGTCCTTAAGAAAAGTTAACTTTCACACGCACATAATCACACACAGATGAGTTTTAAAGGGTATTAATCAACCCTGTGTCCTTCAGAACAGTTAGTAAGGCCTTGGTAGCTCGCGCAGCAGACGATCCGTCGCACCAAGGACCCAGGACATGTTCAAGGCGCAATGTTGTTTCTTTAGGTAAGCTTAAATTATTGCGCAGTGTCCTGCGATGTGCAGTAAACCGTTGACAGGAGGTTACCAAATGTTCAAAATTTTCACACACATCACATGTAGAGCACAGAGGCCTGCTCGCTATGCCTATTTTATGTAGGAAGTAGTTTGTGTATGACACATTTAAGCGGATTCTGTGTAGACAGTTTCGATGCCACCTGTTCAAATTGTGAGGAATTCGAAAGACGCAAGTGGGATCTATTCGGTGTAGAGGTCGATATTTATGGTTCGGGTCACACCACAGAGAGCGTTGCAATCGCCATGATTCAGTTGCTACAAGTCTTTCTGCATCTCTTCGTGACAATGGTATTGAAATTGTCCTTGTGGAATCTTTTAGTTCTTTTGCAGCGGCGTCTGCGAGGTCGTTGCCCGCGATGCCGCAGTGAGCAGGTAACCACTGTAGCACAATGCTGTGACTCAGGTCATAGGCTTCTGTGTGTAGCTTATTTATGTCAATGACGAGCTCTTTCTGAATTCTTGATGATTTAAGCAATTGTAGTGCAGCGCGACAATCGCTGAACCCATGCTGCAGGGCGTTATTGTAGAATATATATAATTGCTTCTCTCAGAGCTGTTAACTCAGTAGCCACAGCTGAAGTGCGATGACTGAGTGTTGCCGAGATTGTGGTGTGCATTGATGGTACCCACACGCCGATGGATGAAGAAATAGCTGTGACAGAGCCATCAGTATAGATGTGGCAATGATGACTGTAGCGTGCACAGATGTGCTCAAGGGCGAAGTATTTAAGTGCGGGTCTTGGGGTGTGGGCTTTTCTTTTGATGCCAGGTATAGTTGTCGAAATTTGCCATGAAGAAAACCTCCATGGTGGGAAAGATGACGGTACTGCGCGTTGATATTGCGCAGGCAGTAGATTGGAGAGTGATGTCATACTTTGCTCTGAAAACGGGTGGGTAGGTTCACGTGCAAAGCGCAGCTGGGCGCGAAGCAGCTCCTGCGGTATCAGCACGGTTACAGATAGACGTCTGCTCTCCGCCAGAGTTCCGCTGAGGGTGTAGGGTGGAGAGGTAAGGGGGCCAGAATGAACCTCAGCCAAGCGAATGTAAGTGTACGTTCGTACACCTATGTTCAGGGGAGAAAGGGCAGTCATGATCGCCTGATGTTCGACGCGATCAAAAGCTTTGGACAGATCCAAAGCCAGGACTGCCTTTGTGTGGCCCGGAATAGTAGCCGGGTCGAAGATATCGTGAGTGAGCTGCAGCATGGCGTCCTGAGCGGAGAGATGGGGGCGGAGTCCCACCATTCTGTGTGGGTAAACGTCGTTGTCCGCCATGTGAAGTGTCAATCTCACAAGTGCTACGTGCTCAAAAAGTTTACCGAGACACGAGGTGAGCGAGATTGGGCGCAGTTTCTCTAGTTTAAGAGGCTTGTTCGGTTTTGGTATAAATATTACCTTGGCGTGTCGCCAGGATTGCGGGAGGATGCCCTGCGCCCAGCAGTTGTTTTTAAGAGGCTTGTTCGGTTTTGGTATAAATATTACCTTGGCGTATCGCCAGGACTGCGGGAGGGTGCCCTCCGCCCAGCATTTGTTGTAGTCTGTAATCTGTGTGATTGATTTGTCATCAGGGTTGCGGAGTATAGGAGGTATTCACGTGACGTCATCCGCTAGGGGCGCTAGCGGCCAGCGCAGAATTCGCCATACGCGTGGTCGTGCATGGGTCGTGTGTGTGGGCGCCGCACCCAGCCACAGTATTCAACTCGTTCTGATCCGTGGGGTAAGCCTTTCGCGCCTTTACAGAATTTCTGCGTGCGCCAGCGAAAACCATGCGAGCGAGTGGATACACCCGTGGACTTCGTGGAACAAGAAAAACGACTGTCTGGACAAAATGTTTGACTTTGTGAAAACACCGGCTCGTACGACCGCGGTAACTTCGTCGAGGTGTGTCGTGTACTACAAGATCACTGATTCGCGTTGAATTCCCTGACATCGCTGCCTGCCACGTGAAGTGCGGTCTGAAGTTTTGCGACAGGGGAAGAAATTAAAACGTACTAAGCCACGAATGTGTTAATTTTTGGCAAGAAAGCGAGGCCAAGAGCCACACGTGCGTGAGGGTGTCGATGACCGGCGTGTCGTTTTTAGAGGTGAGCACATTGCGACGTGTCTGTCCTCCTCCGACTTGCAAGTAACAAGTTAAAACTTTATCAAGCGTTATCGCTGTACATCGCGCTGTTGCGAACCTAGGTTCCATGGGTTATGTGCATTTCGAGCAGAGCTACGTAGCCGATACTAAATTTGTAAAACATGCTCTCTGGGTGGGCCGTTTATCCTGCGAGGACATGACAGTACTTTTTTTTTTCTCGATCTTCTGTCACCCAAATTAAGCAACTGCATTGATTCGCTTTACTGCTGGAACAGCGCCTGTGGAAGCTTCGGCAGTTTGCCGACTACCGCCACTAAAAGTGTATGTTTCGCTGCCATGCCAGCTTTGGAATTGGAGAATTTATTGCGCTCGCTGTCTTTTCACGATGTGTTCTGCCTCAGTGGCAGCCAACAACGGGTTTAACGAGCTGCAAGTCGTTTTTCGCTAAATGGGTAACCGGCCACTTTTGCTGTCGAGCTGTTGCACGGGTGATGCCTGGTGCAACACTGAACAGCGTGTTATGTCCCGGAGCATCAAAATATCGCTGCAAACTCCGTGCCCATAAAGGGCTCAACAAAGAAAAGTGTATGTGGACGTATTTACCAGCTTGATAAAACTTTGCGGATCACTTCCAATATACGGCGGGCACCTGACAGCGAACCTGAAACAGCGCGAGCCGACGCGCGCCGATGCCACCGGCGACCTCCGACATGGCGGACGAGGCGGGACGATGCTCGCGCCATCTGGTAGTACGACCTCAGTGAATACCTCCTATAGAATTGGAGATTTTGTCCAGTCCCGGTGCTGAATTTGTGCAGAGTCAGGAGGGCCGCTCTTACCTCTGTTTAAGAAATATCAGCGTCTAATTCCGGGTTAAGTTTTCCTGAGTAGAGGGGCATGGAGACGGATGTGCCGGGTAAGGTGTATGTCCGCTGAAGTGTGTCAAGAGCGTCCGGGGTGTGTGTACGAGGCGTGTAACATGGTGTTATGTAGTGGATTTGGACCGTGTGGGATCTATGAGATGTCTCAGAAGTTGCCAAGCTTGCTTGGTGCACAGTTTTCCGGCAAGTTCATCGCAAACTTGCCTCCAATTAGAGCGGCAGACCTCCTCTGCGTGTTGTATCTGCGTCTGCAGTGCGGCCAGTCGCTTTTTAAGCGTTCTGTTTAACCTGTTGCGTTTCCGATGCTCTAGTAAGCTGTGGTACGCCTCCCAGAGGTGGGCGAGGCGGTGGTGGTGGTGAAAACGTTTATTGTATATTTGGGGGTTTGTTTGACGCGGAGCCTTAAGGGCCTCGGCCTTACAATACTGGGTGGAGACCTAGTCAGGGACCCCATTGGCGGTTGCCGCCGCCCGCGCACGCTGCATTAAGGCTTTTTGGGCCTGTAGGTCGCAGCAGCCGAACAGGGTCACCTCCAAGTCTTCCCGGGAAAGGGTAGGGATGTGGGAAGGGATGGGTTTTGTTGTCAGGCCCATACCATGTGGTAGGTGTCAGCCACCTCCTCACAGTACTGGCACTGGCCAGTGAATTGGGAGTCAAAATGTTTAAGTACTGCCGGGCACAGCATCGTGTTAGTGAAGAGGCGCAGGAGCAGCCTCTCGTTCGCTTTTCCTAACCCTTTGCATGGGTTAGGGTACTTGCGATGCGAGTTTTGATAAAAATTTACAATATCTTTGTGTAGGCCGGATTGGAATCGATGTCCTCACCCGATTCGAGTCCCGAGGAAACTGCCCGGAGAGAAAACGCGCGGGCGGCTGCGTCACCTGCCTCGTTCCCTGCAAGAGCCTGGTGGCTAGGACCCAAGATGAGATATCCGCACGCGGGGTCCGTGTCCCGACTGCAATTTTGATATATCCTATGGGCTAAGGTGGTAGTCCACCCTTGGGCGATGTTCCGACAAGCCCCTCGTGTGTCGGTGTGATATATTTAGAAGTGTGGTCTGAGGCGGCGGGTGCAATGGCTACCTCTTCAGCGTATGTTATAGATTTGGCCTGGAATGTAAGGTCATCGACTGTGTTCCCGTTGTGAACGACCGCGGCCGTATACCAGTCCCCCCCCCCCCCCCCAGATGGGGGCCCGAGGCATCCACGTAGAACACACCTTGTTGCCACAATGGCGGGCCGGCTTCCGCCCGCGCCAAGCACCGCCCATTATGGTCTTCTCGTGACATTTTGGCAGGGAGAGGCCGCACTCTAAGGGCGCGTCTCCAGAGTTCTGGGATGCGGAGCCTCTCCTCTGTGAACTGCTTATTTTGAATGTTCAGCCGGGCAAGGAGGCGGCGACCCGACACTGTATGTGTGAGGCGGGTATATTGGTTCATCAAATGTGCTTCCCGATGCTCCCTGATAGTGTTCGCCACCCCTAGGGCCATGAGCCGACTGTTAGAAGTGGAGATTGGGAGGTCGAGGGCACGTTTCATGATTTTTCGGAGGATCACCTAGGGGGTGCCCTCCTCGTTCTTCCGCAAGTGGAGGTAAGGAGTCGAATACAGGATTCGACTGGTTACTAAGGCGTTTGGTAGACACCCGGCGGACCATACGGCCCACCTGGTCCCCCACCTGGCGGAGCTTGGCAAGTGTTGTGTCAGGGCGTCTTTGGTGATGGATGAAGAGACCGAGTACTCTGATATTTTTTGGTTCATGAATGGAACCGCTCGCAAGCGAGAGCGAGATTTGTGTAGTGCATCTCGGAGAGGGGCGGAGATGCGCAAACTGTGATTTCTAGGGGGAACATTGAAGACCACAGCGCCGGGCACAGCGGTCCACTATGCTCGCCGCTGTTTGCAGGCAGGTTTAAATGTCACCAACACTGCCCTGCGTTGCCCATAGGGTGATGACGTCGGAGTAGAGCGCGTGCTGCACGCCTTCGACCTCAGCCAGCTGGGCCGGCAGACGCATCAGTGTTAAAAAGCAGCGGGGAGAGAACTGTGCCTTGAGGTGTGCCCCGCGTGCCGAATATGAATGGTCCGTGCTCCTTGTCTTGTATTTTGATATAGGATTGTCGGTCTGTAAGGAATTGTCTTATATAATTAAAAGTATTGCTGCCACAGTGTGTTTCACTTAGATGGGTCAGTATTTTATTTTATTTTATTTATTCGATACTGTTAATCCCATCAGGGATCGTAACAGGAAGGGCATAAAAATACAGAGGTACAAAATATAGTAATGGTAATTAATCAAGTACATGAAAGAATATGATACCAAAATTATGCATAACAAATTATACTATAGCAATAAGACAGACTGAGGAGCGTATGACAAGATTTTCGCGGACAAATAATACGACAAGTGAAACACAAACGGAAGGAGAAAAATTCGTAATGACATAAGAACACATTAATTAGTCAGATGTAAGTAGCTTATGTTTCACACATGTACTAAAAGCATTTAATGATGAATTATTAACAATGGATGTGTGTAAGGTGTTCCATTCGCGTATAGCACGAGGGAAGTATGAATATTTGAAAGTGTCAGTACGGAATGAAAACTCGTTTAGAGTGTGAGCTTGATTATTACGTGTTTGTCTTGTTTGTGATTTTGATATGTATCTTGAAGTGTCGATTTTTAAGTGATTGCGTATTAGCTGGTACATGGTTTTAAGGCGCGCTAGTTTTGCTCTGTTTTGAAGGGTTAGTAGTCCTGCCTGTTTGAGTAGTTCTGTTGGTGAGTCTGTCAACCTGTGTTTGTTATATATACATCTGACCGCCTTCCTCTGTACTGCTTCTATCTGTTTAGTAAGCTTGTTAGTGAAAGGGAACCAGACAACATTGGCATATTCTAGAACTGGCCTGACAAATGTCTTATAGGCGAGTAGCTTTGTTTCCGATGGTGCTTGTTTAAGGCGTCTGTTAATGAAAAATAGCTGTTTTAAGGCGGTTGATGTGACAATGTTAACATGAGAATCCCATCTGAAATCAGAGGTCAGTGTTATGCCTAAATATTTATATTCGGAAACCGAGGCAAGGGGAATGTTGTTTACTGTGTACTGAAAAACTGATCGATGTAACTTTCTGGTTATGGATAAAGTAACTGATTTCTTAACATTAATAGTCATTTGCCATTCTTCACACCACTTTGTCACTGCTGTTAGGGCGTTATTTAAAGTTATATGGTCATTGACAGAGTTAATTTCCTGGTAAAGTACACAGTCATCGGCGAAAAGTTTAATATTTTGAGAAACACTAGTAGGTAAGTCATTTATAAAAATTAAAAATAATACTGGGGCCAGAACACTGCCTTGTGGTACACCGGATGTTACATTGGCTGTTTCGGACCTCGCGTTGTTAATTTCGACGAATTGAGTACGGTCAGTCAGGTAGTCAACAATCCAATCTACTATGGGGCCAGCTCCAAAGGTTGCAGTTAGTTTCATAATAAGTTTAGAGTGTGATACACGGTCGAAAGCTTTAGAAAAGTCTAAGAAAATTAGGTCGATTTGTTTCTGCTGATCAATGGCGAAGGATATGTCATGTGTAAGTTCGATTAGTTGTGTGACTGTAGAAACTCCTTTCCGAAAACCGTGCTGAAGAGGTGTTAAAATTTGATTTTCTTCTAAGTAGGTTGTTATGTGTTTTAAGATAATGTGTTCTAGTAGTTTGCATACTGTGCTGGTTAGTGAAATTGGTCTGAAATTTGAGGGATCTGATTTGCTTCCTGTTTTATGTATAGGTGTCACTTTAGCTATTTTCCATTCTTTAGGAAGGGTGTGCGCTGACAACGACTTGTTAAAGAGTACCACCAAAAATTTTGCTACCCATTCGGCATATCTACGCAAGAAGATGTTAGAGATTCCATCAGGCCCTGATCCTTTTTTTGTGTCCAAGTTTAGTAAGAGGTTTAAGACACCTGTTTCTGTTACGGTAAGGGGTTCTAGGTAATTTCCGGAGCAAAAATTAGTACGAGGCGTAGTTCCGTTGTCTGTAGTGAAGATAGAAGTAAAGTAGTTATTCAGCGCGGCTGCAATATTTCGGTTTTCGTCTGGAGAAGCTTGGTTTTCATTTCTTGATTTAGGGCTCAGGTGACGCCAGAACTTTTGGGGAGCATCTTTTAAGAAGCGAGTCAGCGTATTAGTAAAGTAAAATGTTTTAGCTGTTTTTATTTTGGATTTCAAATCAGTGATAGCCAAGGTTAATTTTTCAATTGTTCTCGGTGATGGATGGCGTTTTTGCACTTTTTTCAGTCGTCGAACTTTTCGTTTGGCATGAATTACGGCTCGAGTTATCCATGGATTACGTTTGCGTATTCTCTTAGTCTTGGTAGGCACATAATTAGTGATGCAATATGACACAACGTTTTTAAATCTCTGCCACAATGTTTCTATATCAGTGTGTATGTCATCCGAGAGATGTTGAAATGATGTTAGTTCGTGCGATAAAGTATCAAGTATGGTAGTGTCGTCAGCTCGGTTGTAGTCGGGATACGTTATTGTTGATTGCAAACAAGGTGCATTATAGTGATGCGGGACAGAACACATTACTAGTTTGTGGTCAGACAGGCCATTTAAAATTTCCACATTGGTTTCTTGACAGGGGAAATGACTACTCAGGAAAACTAAATCTAGAATGTTGGAGCTGGTTCCTTGTACACGTGTGGGTTCTGTTACGATTTGCGAAAGGTTAAAAGAAAGCATTATATCAAAAACAACATCGGCGCAAGGTGAATTATGGTGCAGGGTGTTCCAGTTAATATCAGGAAGATTGAAATCACCTAAAAGTATTAGTCTCGCCCCCTTAACATGATGTTGCATATACGTATACAATGATTGGAGTATGATAGGATCAGAACAAGGACTAAGATAGACGCAACCAACAACAATGGTAGAATCAGAAAAGCAGAGTTTGCAAAAGATAGCTTCTACCCCTTCAACTTCAGGTAACGTAAGGAATCTTATATCTTTTCTTATCAATAATGCCACGCCTCCGCCTCGCGTCGGCCTGTCTTTGCGTGATATGGAATAATTTGGGGGAATTACTTCAAAGTCTTTAATTTCTTTTGTTAGCCATGTTTCAGTTATCGCCATGAATTCTGGCTTTAAACCTAATAATAAGGATTCTAGGGGACCGACCTTATTGATAATACTACGCGCATTAATGTTCACGAAGGTTATTTGGGACGCTGTGGACGGCGCGAGCGTAGAGTCCGTGTACCTGTGTTTTGGTTTTTTGTCTCGGTTAGTGAAGGTGTAACTGGAGGAGCTGCAACTGGTAACACTTCACAATTTTCGTTGTCCCAAAAATAAAGTTCACCGTTTATTTTTAGTTTGTCGTAAACCAGCGACACTTTTTCGCCGCGATCTTTTCTTGGTTTCCCGTATTTCCATAGCTTTTTTCTGATTTCGCGGACACGAAACGAAAAATCTTCACTTATGGTAAACTCGGTGCCCTTTAATTTGTGACAGTTGCGCAAAATGTTCGTTTTTTACCTGAAATCTAGAAGCTTTAGTATTACAGGCCTTGTTTTGTTTTCCGTTGGTCTACCTAGTCTGTGAATGCGTTCTATTGCAACTTCTTCCATTTTTAGGGATTCTTTCAAAACTTCTTCATTTACAGTTCGCTCCAGGGATTCGCTATTTTCTTCTTCCTTTTCAGGGATGCCATAAATAATAAGATTTGATCTTCTGGAGCGATTCTCAAGATCGTCTAGCTTTAATTCCAGAGATAATACGACCTGTTGAAGATTGGCAATATGATCGGTACATGACGAAAGTTTGTCTTCAAGGAGAGTAAGACGTTCTAGTTTGTTGTCTATTGATGTTAACCTTTCTTCTTTTATTGTCTTTATGTCATCTGCTATATTCTGTAACTGTTGCGAAAGTTCTGCCATGTCAGGCCCAGGATTACTCTCAACGTCACCCGCAAGCAGTAACAATTTCATCACATGCACCACATCGCACACTGTGTCAAGAAGTACCGCAGGGCACGGCAGCACAACAAGGCAACGTTCGCTAGATCGAAAACATTTCCCAAAGCGCTTTCTTACCTGCACGAGGAAGACAAGCGGATTATCCATCTGTGCGCAATCCCAGCTGCCGTGCCCTTTGGTTGGAAATCCTTCGGTCAAGTCTTTTATAGTCCAAGAAGCTTGCAGCGCCGCTCCGCATGGCTTGAAGGCCACACAGTCGCTGCCGCTAGTCGTTGGTGATGGTAGGTGCCAAAATTCGTCCGTGGATCGTAGGACCGGGGGCGTTGCAAAATTGTCGTTCCGTAGCACTTGCACATGTTCGGGCTGGAAATGCTGACGTGGTTGTTGGCATCCTGACGGTATCACCAGCAGGCTGGCGATGATCTGCACGAGGAAGACAAGCGGATTATCCATCTGTGCGCAATCCCAGCTGCCGTGCCCTTTGGTTCGAAATCCTTCGGTCAAGTCTTTTATAGTCCAAGAAGCTTGCAGCGCCGCTCCGCATGGCTTGAAGGCCACACAGTCGCTGCCGCTAGTCGTTGGTGATGGTAGGTGCCAAAATTCGTCCGTGGATCGTAGGACCGGGGGCGTTGCAAAATTGTCGTTCCGTAGCACTTGCACATGTTCGGGCTGGAAATGCTGACGTGGTTGTTGGCATCCTGACGGTATCACCAGCAGGCTGGCGATGATCTGCACGAGGAAGACAAGCGGATTATCTATCTGTGCGCAATCCCAGCTGCCGTGCCCTTTCATGACTTCGTGCATGACGTTATCGATAGCGCATTTCAAGTCTAGGGCGATTACAGCCCGGTCATTGTGGGGGCGTTCGAATGGGTTGAGAATTTCTCTGTTAAGTTGGAGAAGGACATCCTGCGCGGATCTGCGTGGGCGAAATCCGAACGTGGTGGCCGCAAAAGTGTGCCTGTGTTCAAGATACTCGGATAGCCGATCGCGCACCATAGCCTTCATTAGTTTGCCCACACAGGAGGTGAGATAGATGGGGCTGAGGTTATCCGTGTCGATTGGTTTGCCAGCTTTCACAAGTTGCCAGCTTTCACAAAGTCACAAGTTCCGTTTTCCAATCGATGGTTAAGGGGGTTTCCTCTGTCCAGATTGGGTTTATGTATTCGAGTAGGCACTGGTACGTCTAGTCAGGCAGGTTCGTCAAAAGCTTGACGGTGACCTTGTCCCGACCAGGTGCGGTGCCTCTCTTCATTTTGACTAGACTGGCCCCAAGATCATGAAGCTGGAAAGGTTTGTCCAGCTCCGAGTTGTCCTTGCCTGCGAGGAGTAGACCAATCCTCGGGGGTCTTGAGCTGTTCACAAGTAGCGATCCCGGAGCGACTGTGCCAGCTGAATAGTGTTGCCTTTAAAGGAGTGGATTGCTCAGTGTAAATGACTGTGGATTTCGGTGCGGGTCTGCATTGGATTGATGCGAGCCCGCGGAAGAGCCTCCATGTATTATGGCTAGACATTTGTCGGACCGCTGTATTGCAACGATCCACCCAGTTTGAGTCAACGAGCTGGACCGCGTACTCGGCGGCTCGGTGGATGATATCGGCAATATGTTCTTTAAGTTCGCGGTTGTATTTTTGGCGACGTCAGCGGCGCGTAAGGCTGCGGCGAGCTTCCCAGAGGTGAATGAAGTGGTTATCCACGTCCGCTATTGCCTCTGTGACCTGGATCTGCGTTTCTTGTGTGCGAAGGTGTGACATCAGTGACCGGGACCAGTTGGTGTACCCTTTCTCTACTATGCCGTGTTGGTAGTGGCGGGAAAATGTTGTCGTAAGGTAGTCCAATTAGGGATATGGTCTTGTGTGGTAGAACGCTCCAGGGGTGTGTGTAGATCGTGGTATTAAGAAGGCAGTGGTCGCTGCCGAGGGTTTCCTCGGTGTTAACCCAGTCTGCGTATCGTATGTTGCGAGTGAAGGTAAGATCCGGACACGTGTCCCGCGTCACGAAGTTTCCTACGCGTGTTGGGTAAACAGGGTCGGTGTGGAGGGTGAGGCTCAGTGTAGACACAAGCTCCGCCAGTTTGCGTCCTTGCACCTCCTCTTTACGGTACCCCCCTCCAGCTGACTGCGGTCATTGAAGTCGCCCAATATCAGGAGGGGGTCTCGACCCGCTGTCTTCAGCGCGCGGCTAAAGATGTCTGCGAATGCCACTCGCTTTAGTTTGGAGGAGCAGTATATTTCGAGTATGTGCATGGGAGGATCTGAGCGGTGGAGGGGTAAGATCATCACCATTACATACGAACAGGGGAGTGTTAGGTCTAGATCCACTTCTGTGGCCATGTATGATTTGAGTACGAACAGACGGGACGAGGGGTCTCGCTGGAACGTCGTGTAGTTTGTTAATTTGGCCACCGCTCCTGGCTCCTGGAGGGCGACCACGCCGGGCGAAGTTTCAAATGTTTCTAAGTAGAGGCGCAGATTCGCGCGTTTTTGGCAGTTCTTGAGGCCCCTGAAGTTTCACTGCGTTACCAATAGTGATTGACATGATTTGGGGGAGCGGGACGGCTGTTTAGGCTGTCCCGCCATGAGTGATATTTAGAGACACTGGTACAGACGCCGCCACGGAGCCGGCACCTGAAGTAGGTGCGGGGTTGGAGTCCTCATTATCCGAATCCGCAATAATTCGGGAGTATTTTGTGAGACGGGACATATCTTTAAGGTTCCCAGCTAGACGGACTGTTTTTATGAGACGGGGCAAAATTTTAAGGTTCCCAGCCCGACGGCTCGTTCTGGCATTATCCTGCATGTATTTGGAGACAGTTTCAGGAACCATTGAAGAATATTTGGCTGCGACGCGGTTCATGGCGGCCTCCACCATGTTTTGCAGTTGGGAAGCGAGACGCGCCTTCATAGCGGTCATAGCTGCCGCGAACGCGGCTGGCAGCTCCGGCTCACTCTCCATGGCGTCTAAGCTCTGGGGACTCGAAGCGGCTAGGAGTTTACCTTCCAAATTTTGAATTTTTAACGAGCAATTGCTCATTCTGTGCCCTGAGCAGCTCGATTCATTTGCGGCTCTCGGCGTCTACGCCGGGGACCGCGGAAGGGAAGGAAGATGAGGAGGGGATAGGAGAGGAGGCAGCCCCTGCCCAGCTGCTCACGTGCTTATGTTGCGGTCCACAATCACCTGCGCAGTACCACTACATGCACCAGTCCCGGACCTACGTCTACTCGGACTTAGGGCCTCCAGACGAAGGGCTGAGCGAGTGGCCGAGCGCACCCACCATCCCGAACATTGGAAGGCCTTCCGCAGGATCGATGCTTACTGCTGTCGTCAGGCCAACCGTCGTTCCCGGGAAAGCTGGGCCAGCATTTGCCGGTCCATACAGTCAGCCAGACAGTCCTCTGCTGCCTGGCGCATCCTCAAATCCCTTTTGCAGGTTGCCTCCAATCGACAACCTGTCCTGGGAGCAGCTATCGCAAGAGGCATTTCCTTTCAAGACTTGGCAGAGCAACTTGCCGACTTCCTTTCCAAGTCAACCACGCCCCCCCCCCCATCCGCTGGACTTCCAGTAGCGAATCCCCCTTCGCCCCTTCGGGCTACCCCTTCACCACCAGCAGCTTTGGCACAGACCATCTCTGCCCTCTGCAATGAACCCATTGCCCCTCATGAGCTTCACCGTGCCCTCAACCGCTCGAAGAAGTAATCAGCTCCTGGCGCTGACGGACTTACACTCCAGATGCTCCGTAATCTGGATGCCCCGGAGAAGAAGCGCCTCCTCGCAGTCTTCAATGACATGGGACAGCAGCATACTACCGGACAACTGGAGAAATGCCATCGTTGTTCCCATCCTTAAGCCCCGTAAGCCGGCTAAACAACTATCCTCCTACCGTCCTGTATCTCTCACATCTGCAGCCTGCAAGACCATGGAGTTCATTGCCCTGGAATGACTCACATGGATCGCCAGAGCAACCAACTTCCTTCCAGAGATGCAGACAGGATTTCGGAAGCACCGCTGTACTGCAGACTCTATAGCGGATGTGGTCTCCACCCTTGAGGAAGCCAAATATGCAGGCGATGTTGTCTTCCTGGTTCTTCTGGATGTCCAGTCCGCTTTTGACAACCTGCCCCATACCATCATTGAGCAGGCTCTGGATGCCCTTGGAGTGACTGGGAAACTGCGTCGCTTTGTCTCGGCATTCCTCTCCAATCGCACCTTCCAAGTTCGAGTTGGGCAAACACTTAGCGCTCCTCGTCCTGTTACATCTGGGGTTCCCCAAGGATCAGTCCTCAGTCCTTGGCTGTTCAACCTCGTCCTAGCTGGCCTGCCGAAGTTCGTTCAGCAGATCAGAATCCACAAAGTTTCCTGCTCCATCTATGCAGATGACATAGCCCTCTGGATCCGAGCTCCAAAGAGATGTATTGTCTAACTTCTGAATGGCTATCGGAATCTTGGTCTCCCTGCTGATACGGAAGGGCAATTGCTCTTCCCAGCTCGGAACCAACTTTCTGCCCACCGGCTCCTCCTGATTTATCTGGAGGAGTCTGGCCTCAGCTCTGTTCTGTAGGCCTGCATGGGCCTATAGTGCTTCGTGCGGAAATGGCGGCGACATATGCGGCGTCACCAACCTTCCCCTCCCCAACCTTCCCCTAATCCCAACTTCCCCTTCCCCCTGGTCACCAAGAGTGATGCCACAAAGATGGCTAACATAAGACGTGACCAGTACCCCCTCCCCAAAAATAAACCATAGTCACCACCACCACCTTATGTTGCGGCGCGGAGGCATGGTAGGGCGAGCGGGCACGCATCGAGGCACCCTGAGGCATGGGCGTTGGCAGCGCCGTCTGTCTGAAGCAAAGAGGTTGTCTGAAGGACCGGGAAGTGTCTGTCATTCTATTCGCTTGGAGGCGGTGGGGGTGCCTTCTTCTTGCCTTTCGATGACGTCAGGTTATGGAAGGAAGAATCGTTGACGTCACTGCTACGTGAGTCGTCGGTGCAGTTGCCGCGTTCCGCGCTGTCATTGGCTCCGCGAGTGGCGTGACCTGGCTTTTTGCCAAGTGTGTCGGTTTTCAAGACGCCATGTTGCCGAGGCTTGTTTCTGGGCGTCCGAAGTCTTCGCAATTTACCCGTGCAATCCTGTCAGACCGTGGGGTGGGCCAAGCTTCAGATTACACACGACGGTTTACATTCATGTGGAGCTGGACCTTCTGGGGTAAGTTCCACACATTGGCCACACAGGCCGCACTTTGAGGGGTCCGGGGCAAGACACATGTCTGCCCGATAGTACCGCACCTTACACACGCCGGCACAGTACGCTTGTATTCACGCACGACAGCCAGTTACGAATTGTAATGCACAAAACGCGGCCCCACCTTCCCCACAAAAGTGAGAACCGCGACGTTCGTCTTTCCCAGCTTCAGTACTTCTGCGAGCTCGCCAGCTCGCCACTGCACTTTCTCTTTCAGGGTGTTGCTTGTCTCCTGGTTGGCCACAGAGATCACAACTCGGCAGATTTCGCCGGTCTGTTTCAGATGTCCACGCATAGGGAGGGGTCTCTTGTCGGTGTCCAAGCTGAAGTCGCGAATTAGGCGGTCCGCTGTAGGTGGGTCCTAGGTGCCCGTTGCTACATGTCGGGATGATGATGAGAGTGGCTGCCGCCTGCTTGCCAAGGTAGGCTGTGAGCGCCGCTCCCAGTTCGCCATATTGGAACACACGGCGCAAGTTCGCCGTGACGTGGGGCTTGTGGATTACAACAATGTCTTGGGGGTACGGGTGTGGCATGGGTCGTGGACGCCATTGCATGCCTGCTGCCGTTTTTGGTTGGTCAGCAGTTTGGACAGAACGAGCGTGGGGCTGCGCGCCAGCGTCCTTGTTGGCTTAAGGTTGGGAGGCCGCTGACTTGTCGGCCGCCATCTTGCGTACGCTTCTGGACTTGAAGCGGCGTTGTACAAGTTTGAAAAGATTCTCATTCTCAAGGGGCTGTGAGACAAAATAACCAGTATCTTGGGCCGTCGAAATGGTGGACCATGACATTTCGGTCGGATCATAGCCGCGTTGCAAGTTAGAAGTCATAATGGAGAAAGAGGGGTGAGCAACCCGTTAGGCTTAGCCCCGCTGCCGCGATGCGCGGTTGATGTCGGGTTACTTGCGTGATGCAGTCGCTCCGATTTCTTCGAGGATCGATTTGCTGTGCCACGGTCACAAGCGAAAAATCACGGAGCCGATGCACCATGCGTCCGCTTGCGAGAAGCAACATGTTCTCTCTCGGGCGAGGCGGGAATCTAGAGTGGGGGTGTCCTGTGTGGTTGTAATCAGCCGGGTATTGTGTTGGACATCGGTCATAAGTGATTCTACCCACTCTTCGATGTCCGTGATAGTTGTGTTTGAGTCGTCCTTCCGCAATGCGCGGATGGCGTTCCAGTTCACCAGTTTGTGGGTGATGTGTGTGTGGCGGGATTGTTTAAAAGAGAGCGATATGTTAATGATGGTAGTGATCGCTCCCCAGCGTGTGTTGTGTTCTTGTCCAGGTAACGCCACCGAGGAAGCGACTGAGCGTCAGGTCCGGACTGGTGTCCATGCTGACGCTGGTGCCGATCCGCGTGGCTGTGTGGAAATTGTGTGTAGTGAGGCGCAGCTCCTGGACTAAGGACCAGAGCCGTCGACCACGGCCTGTAGTATAACTGTACCCCCAGTCGGTGTGCTGGCAGTTGAAGTCTCCTCCGATGAGCAGAGGGTGCTTGCCAGCGAGTCGGTGGAGGTCCCGCAAGAGCGTCTCCACGGAAGACATTGGATGAAAGGGGGTGGTATATATTGACAATGAATATGGAGATACTGTGTGTGCGTGATGCATTATTTTCGTGGTAACGCAGGGTGTCTCTGACGTAATAGTGCGTGTTTGAACGGCGATTAAGAGTGGTCACCCTGGGTTTGTCCGTGGCATCTGAGTGGTAGGACATGAAACTAGACAGTGATGCTGTAGTGGCCATATCCTGGTGAAGGATGATTTGGGGTGGCGGGGTGAGAATGGGAACGAGTAATTGGAAAGGCGCGCGCTAAACCACGGCAATTCCACTGGAGAATGGGTAAATTAAGTTTCCACCCCATTATAGTGGAGCGATTGGGAGCCAAGTGCGCTAGGCGTTGAAGAGGGCGGTGGTTGCGAGGGATGGAGAGGAGGTAGTTGGAGATTGATGTGCTTCAGGATAACGGTTTGCCTGTGCTCTAAGGTTTGAATGCGGGTGTCTATGTTGGTCACTCTCATGTCGAGCATATAAACCAGGCGTGAGAACATCGAGTCAATTTTGTTCTCGAGTTCGATGAAGAGGGAGTCGATTTTGGAATCTACCGGGCTTCTAAAGTCTTTAGCTTTGATTCAAATTTTGCCACAACTTGCTCAAGATCATCATGTGTGACAGCTGGTGGTTCTGATGTACGTACGTTTCTTTTTTTTTTTTTTTGGGGGGGGGGGTGTTGCGTGGCTGGTGATGTTGGATAAAAGGCGGGAGGTACAGTTTGGGAAGGGAGGGTGGATGAGGATGGCTGGCGTGGGGTCTGTATAAGGAAGGAAAGGCGGCTTACCTCTTCCCGCAGGGCCCTGAGTTCCTTGTCGCGTGAATCCTCTTGATGGGTCTAGGGTGGCGAGGTTTGTTTGGAGATGACTTCAGCTGCTCGGTCAGCCCATGACATCTTTTGTGGGTCCTTTGCGCGTTCTCCTTTGCAAAGCGACGTGGAGCGAGTGGCGTTGAGTGCTATCTTCCGAGTAGCGCCTCCGGGTAGCTTTCCTAACGAGAAAGGTATTGAGGTGCAGCGTTGATTGCAGGTATTCGCCCTTCAGCCTTGAATCTCCCCGTACCCGCGTTATGTGTGCTTCTCCGCATAATATACATTCCGGAGTGCAGAAAGGGCTAGTTTCCTTTGGAGGCGGTTTGCCACACCTCGCGCAGTTATTCGTACGTGGCAGCGTGCACACATCTGTCCTGTGGCCTGACTATCTGCAGTTGACACAAGCGTCCATGTGGCCTCTGTAAGGGGTGCACCTGTGGAGTCCCCCGCCATAAAGGACTATGCGAGGAACCGGTCCTTCTCTAAAAGTAATGTAATTAATACCGGTCGAGTGGCACCCATGCGTCGAGCATCCACTATTGGAGCACGAGCATTTCTGTTCAAGAGATCCTCCAGTAGCTCCCTGGGGTTTTAAATCCAGTGGGCGTTCGAGATTACCCCTCTCACCGCGCCTTCCGTGGGAGCGATGTCGGCTGCTACGGCGTAGTCGATGTCTTGGTAATTAATTTTGGTGATTTGTACCAGCATACGTGCGTCGGTCTGGTTTGGCATGCTCATTGTGCAAGTGTTATTGGTGGGATGAACACACATCTGGGTGCGGGTGGGCTCCTGGAGTGAAGTGGTGATTTTCAAGATTGAGACGCGGAGCTGTCGTAGCGGTACTGAGGAGAGGTGAAGTCCTCCACGGGAGTGGAAAATCCCCTTGTAATCTTCAGTGGGAGTGGCGGCTGCTGTCGTGACCTTTGTGCGGCAGAGCAGGCGGCGCGCAGCTGCTCGGATGCCTGGGCCTTTTTAGTATCTTTGGTAGCAGGTGATGCCGCTCCAGCGTCTGTGGTAGGCTTGTCTGCCTCATCGGTCTGCATGGCGGAGATCTGATGATTCTGCTGTCGCTCCTGGGTGCGGGCGGAAACGCTGAGGATGTGAGTCCCGTCCCGCGAATTGAAGTCCCGAGGGTGAATAGCTTCGCCTGGAACTTGCACCTTCATGATGACTTTATGCTTGGAGGTCGCGTTCGGAGTAGACCTAGCCCCCAGCGGAGTGAGGCCTAGCTCGGGCGACGCGGCGGCTCAAGGCGAAATGGGCCGTGGGGGCCTGAAAACTGGCCAGATCGGGCCGAGAAGTAGTATGGGCGTGGCGATCACCTTCACGGGGCTCTTTTTGGTGAAGTATAGGCCACTGATTCGGGCTACTGGCGAATTTCGCCGTCTTCTCACGGAGCCGACGGAGCCGCACTCCACGCAAGACGGAACCGGAAGTCCTCTCCCTGTTAGTAATTAGTGACAGCCTGGAGTGACAAGATTTGATTGTGTCTATCTGTGGAACAGGGTAGCTTGTGCTCGGTCGAGGTCGGGGTGGGGAGGCGGGAAAAGGCGTCTCGTCTCTTCGTGAAAATCGGTAATTTCGACGAAAGTCTGGAGGGCTTCAGCGAATGCGTCTGAATGCGTGAGACCGACCGCCCGGATTGTTAATCCACGGGCAAATTGGTTGGCCCCATCGTTTCCAGAGTTGCCCGCATGGGCGGGTACCCAGTTAATTTCGCGGTCAGGGAGTGCAGCCGCGCAGGATGCGTGCAGCAGGAAGGCAGATGTAGCCTGCCGAGAAATTTAGAATTGCTCTTTTTGAGTCACTGAGAGTTGTACGCGTACGCGGGTCAGCGATAGCTAGCGCTATCGCTGTTTCTTCCGCTTCGGTGGGGAGGAGGCGCGCACCGTAGCGGCGGAGATAAGGATAGATTGCGGTGTGGTAGCACAGGCCACACAGGTTGTTGCATCTTGCCTTGCCGCGTCCACGTATGTTGCGTGTTCCGACTGACGGCGCGCGTCGTGTCGGCCAGGCAGCATGTTTTTGGTAGCGGTTTGGCAACGAGGCGGCTGTGTACACATGTCGGGAGGGGGGCTGTGGGATCGCCTATTTGGGTTGACTTTTAACCGGTCAAGGATGAGACGGCCATGATTTGTCCTGGAGAAACAATGAATTTGGGCTGTCTTGTGTGCCTCTATAAGTTCGGAAAGAGTGTTGTAAATGCCCAGTTGGAGGAGGTGTTTTGTGCTAGCGTATTGTGGCAACCTTAGGGCAGCCTTGTACACCGAGCGGATGATGATGTTAACTGCCTCATCTTTTCGGCAAAGGTGATAGTAGAGATATGAGTATATTATCCTGCTAACGAGGAATGCATGTGTTAGCCGACAGAGGTCCTCCTTCATCATGCCTCTACGACGTGCTGAGATGCGGCGGATAAGGCCGATTATTCGGTGAGCTGTGGTGCGGAGGCGTTGTATTGCTTCCGAGTTCTGTGCATTGTTCTGTATTAGCATGCCCAGGACACGAATGGTCTGGACAGGAGGTATAGGGTGTGTGTCGACTTGGAGCGTGATGAGCTCAAGCGCTGCGGGAGCGGGTCGGCGCACTCTCCTGTCGCGGATGACAAGCAGCTCCGATTTTGTTGGGGAGCATGTGAGGCCCTTCGCTTAGGTGTGGACGCTATCAATGGCTGTCTGGAGGGAGCTCTGGATGTGCCCGTCTGAACCAGAGTTGGTCCAGAGTGATATCATCGGCGTATAGGGAGTGTTTTACGTGAGGTATGATGTTAAGAGTGGGGGAAGGCCCCTCATGGTGACGTCAAAGAGGAAAGGGAAGAGGACTGCACCTTGTGGGGTTCCTGTTGTGCCCAGGGTAATCTTGTTACTGATGAGTTCGCCAATGTGCAGTTCTGCGGTGCGGTTGTGTGGGAAGTTTGCGATGTAATTGTAGGTACGGGTGCCTACATTCATCTGAGCGAGATTTGTGAAAATGGAGGCGTGTGATACGTTGTCAAACGGCTTGCTAATATCAAGGCCGAGAATTGTCCGTGTGGCCCGCATGCGACCTGGGTCGAGTATGTCATGTTGTATTTGCCACATGATGTCTTGAGTGGAGAGTTCGGCTCTGAACCCGATCATAATGGGCGGAAGGAGATCTTCTTTGTCTATGGGGTTTTTAAGCCTGTTAAGGATAACGTGTTCCATCACCTTACCGAGACAAGATGTAAGAGAAATAGGTCAGAGATTGCCCAGCTAAAGTTTTTGCCCCGTTTAGGTATAAAGATCACTTTGGCATGCTTCCAGGTATCCGGAAGGCGACCATCATGCCAATGGGTGTTGAAAAGTTTCGTGAGTGCTTGGATGGACTGGTCATCGAGGTTACGGAGCATTTTGTTAATTATATGATCGTTACCTGAGGCGGCGGTGGTCTTGATGTGATTTAGAGCTGCATGAACTTCAGCTGTAGTGATGCCCCTGTCCATGTCGGTGTTTGGAAGTCTCGTGTATGCCACGGGGCAGGGGATTTCGGTCGAGGCGTTAGAGCACTTGTCTGTCAGAGTGTCGAGTAGTTCCTCATTTGTGCCCTGAAAAGCGTGTATTACTCGGGCGAGCTAGGTTCTTGTGGGTTGTTGCCTTAGTGTGGGTCGGATTAAGAATATGTTTAAGCAGATACCATGAGTTTTTACAGCCTAGCTGTCCGTTTAGGCGGTCGCATGTTTGATGCCATTGTTCCCGGCTAAGCTTAGCGGCGTAAGTTTCGATTTCTCGCTGAAGGCGTGCGAGGCGAAGTTTGAGAGGGCGGTTATGTTTGCGTCGGAGCCAAAGAGCTTGAAGGCTACGCTGTGCTTCCCACATGTGGATGAGCCTGGCATCAGGGTTGGGGCCATCCTCCTCCTGTGTAGTCGTGGAGGTGGCATTTTTGGCATCCTGGAGTAGTGAGGCTGTCCAGGCATCCAGGTCCTCGATGGGGATGGATGCACGTTTAGTACGTACGTATCCGAATGCGTCCCAGTTGGTGTGCTTCACTGTGCGGCGAGGGACTTTGCTGTGTGAGGCCCTTGAATGTCGTGCTGAGAACATAATGGTCGCTGCCTATATTCATGCCAAGATTTTCCCATCGCGCATCTGTAATGTTGCGAGCAAAAGTGAGGTCAAGACAGCTGTCCCGTGTGATGGTGTTACCTATGCGGGTGGGTCTGTCTGTTGGGGTCGGTGAGCAATGTAAGCCCCAGTGTCTGGGCGGTCTCCCACACTTCAGCTCCCTTACGGCCGCATGTTTTGTGGGGATAGCCCCACTGCTCGTGCGGCGCGTTAAAGTCACCAAGTATGAGGAGCACTCCTGTGCTTTCGGCCATGCAGGCCTTGCGGATAAGGGTGGCTACTCGTCTGTTCTTGTCGCTGGGGGGGGGGGGGCGTCACTTTGGATCACTGACTGCGTCAGAGGTAGGAGCGCGAGCCACCTGCTGCGGTTGCAACTTATGGTTCATTTGCGCAGATTCTAAGGTTTGAATTTTCGCATTCGCTTGAGCTGGTTGGAGTTGTAGTTTCTTTACCATGTCTGCCAGCTTCCTTACCCGCGAGTCGAGAGACGAGGCGGTGAGTTGTGTGGGGGGTTTCCAGGCGACCTGCTTCGGTGTCTTGGCCTGTTCAGTCTGGGGTCTGGCCCGGGGGCTTCGTGAGGCGGAAACGGAACGGCTCCGGTTGGAACGGCTGTCACTGCCGAGTGGGGGGAAGGATTGATCCCGAGGAGGCTGGTGGCGACTGTGGGTACGGTCGCGGGGCCGAGACTGGCGTCCAGGGTTTGTCTCGTCCGCGTCGTTGCCAGTGTCGGTGGTTGGTGAAGAGGACTTGGCTGGAGTGGATTGTATGAAGCGGTATTTACAGCTTCTGCTGCCTGTAGGGTGGCCTCCCTTACAGACAATACACGACGCCTGGCATGTTGGTGGTAGGCCGTCCGGGGGAGGATCGTGTGCAGTGCCGCAGCGGCGGCAGGTTGGCTTTCTTGGATGGGGGCATATATCCGCTCTGTGGCCCAACTTTCGGCAGTTAAAGCACGCCTCCGGGCGGCTTTTCTACGGAAAAACTTCGAAGGTAAAGCCAAGGTACCGCACGTAGCGGGGAACTTGGCACCGGCGATTGTGATCACGAAGTGGCGTGTGCAGCCCATGCGGCGCGTGGCTAGCACAGTGAGGTCTGGGTTCCTGGCTTTGAGCTCAGCCTGAATATCTGCGTTGGTCTCGTGGTTGTGGGCTCTGTATATTATCCCCTTCACCGAGTTGTGGGGGCTGGGGCGTACGTGGCGACCGGAATGGCGACCTTGCCAGGGTGATTGTTTGGACCTTGGCGTAGAGGAGAACGCGATCCTTATCCGGAGTACTGACCGTGACGGTGTTGTTGCTCGGGTGGATTCAAACTTGGACGGCGGTAATGGCCACGCTGCCGTCGATCTGAGCAGCGTCATAAATAGATATGGCGTTTGGTGGGGCCAACAGCGTTCAGGTTTTTCTTTCCTTTTGCATGCCTCAGCATAATATTGTAACGTAACGTTACACAGAAGGCGCTCTGGTACTCTGGCACCGAAGAACACCAACAGTCAGTCAGGGCAGCACAAAAGCGGAGCACCGTTTCGCTTCGTCGTCTTCTCCGAATCGCCCGTTCAAATCTTCGTCGTCTATGAATGGCATGTGTCATTGCCCCCCTTCTTGGCAGCATGGCCTCGATGCTGCAAATGCTGCTTGATGCGATGAGCTGACAGATATTATGCTAGATTGGTGTGGGATGCCAAAACACAAAAGCGGAGCACCATCAGTCTCAAGAACAGTCAGCGGGGCGTTCGTGGTAGGGTTTCATTCGGACGACGTGTACATCAGTGAACTTGCGTCGTCTGCGGCTTGAGGGATCTTGGGTCGCGGATTCAACTTCGTAAGTAACGTCGCTGAGGCGGCGGAGGACACGATATGGGCCGAAGTACCGGCGCAGCAATTTTTCAGACAGCCCACGATGACAAACGGGGGTCCAAATCCAGACATAGTCTCCAGGCTCGTAGGCAGCGAAGCGCCGTACCTTATTATAACGGTCAGCGTCTAGTTGTTGCTGTAGGTATATGCGCTGCCTTGCCAGCTGCCGCGCTTCTTCCGCACGCTGGGTAAAACTAGCGATGTCCAGGTCAAGCTCATCTTCGTCGTCGGTGTATACGGGCAGCATTGTATCCAGTGGAGTGGTCACTAGACGGCCGAAGACAAGCTCGAAGGGTGTGAGCCGCGTCGTCTCCTGAAGTGCCGTATTATATGCGAACGTGGCATATGGGAGGATTTGATCCCAGGTCTTATGCTCTATATCCACGTACATGGACAGCATGTCGGCCAGAGTTCTGTTTAGCCGTTCCACCAAGCCATTAGTTTGCGGGTGGTATGCCTTGGCCCGTCTATGGCTAGTGTGTGTAAGGTTCAGTACAGATTTAGTCAGGCGGGCCGTAAAAGCTGCCCCGAGATCGGTAACGATAACAGCCGGAGCGCCATGACGCAATACGATGTCGTGGACAAAAAACTCTGCGACTTCGGTGGCAGTTCCATTTGTGAGCGACGCGGTCTCAGCATATCGGGTCAAGTAGTCTGTCGCGACAACAATCCAACGCTTTCCATTACTTTACTTCGGGAAAGGACCAAGAAGATCCATCCCCACTTGTTGGAAAGGAGTTTTCGGTGGAGCGATCGGCTGAAGAAATCCAGCTGGTTTCACGGGCGGAGTCTTTCGGCGTTGACAATCACGGCAGGTTTTAACGTAAGATCGCACTAAAGGTAATCATTTCGGCCAATAGTATTTCTCCCGAATTCTTGCAAGCGTACGACTAACTCCCAAGTGGCCGGAGGACGGTTCGTCGTGACAAGCGCTTAATATGTCAGGCCGTAGGTGTGTAGGCACTACGAGTAGAAATGTCTCTTTTGATCTTTCAAAATTGCGCTTGTAGAGAACTCCACTTCGTAAAGCGTATGACTGCAAGCCACGACGAAAAGCAAGCTGTACTCTACCACCGCGTCCTTCCAGATAATCGATGAGCGGCGTCAGCTCCGGATCCTTCCGTTGAAGGTCAGCCATATGGGATTGAGTAATGGCCCCAATAAAGGGAAAATCGTCGGCGTTTTCCACTGCAGTGGAGTCCAATGGCGCGCGTGACAAGCAATCCGCATCTTGGTGTTTATGTCCCGACGTATAGACAACAGTGACGTCATACTCTTGAAGACGGAGGCTCCAACGAGCTAAGCGTCCAGACGGGTCTTTAAGGCTTGCCAGCCAGCACAAGGAATGATGGTCGCTGACAATACGGAAGGGTCGTTCATACAAATATGGTCGAAACTTGCTGATGGTCCAGATTACCGCAAGGCACTCCTTCTCCGTTGTCGAATAGTTCGCCTCCGATTGTGAGAGTGTTCGGCTCGCGTAGGCGACAACCCGTTCTACTCTGCCTTGCCACTGAATGAGTACTGCGCCGAGGCCAACATTGCTGGCATCAGTATGTACGTCGGTTGCGGCGTCTTCATCGAAATGGGCTAGTATTGGGGGTCTGTGTAGGCGGCTTCTAAGCTCCTGGAAGGCTTGTTCTTGATCGTCTCCCCACAGGAAGGGTATGTCTTCTCTGGTTAGTGCTGTCAGGGGTTCAGCTATCTTAGAATAATCTTGGACGAAGCGTCGGTAGCATCAACAAAGACCTAGAAATCGTCGAAGTGCCTTTTTGTCGGTGGGGCGTGGAAAATTTGACACTGCGGTAGTCTTCCCGGGATCCGGGAGAACGCCCTGTGCACTGACAACATGGCCGAGAAAGCGTAGTTCCTTGAAAGCAAAGTGGCAAAAAAAAAATCCGCGTGTCGATGGAATTGCATATACAGGTTTCGGGTGCGACCTGATGCCGGTGAACACCTCCGGCAACGCACTCCCTCACCAGAACAGGAGTTGGCCACCCTGGTGCAGTAATTGGCCACAACCTCCTATGATAAGTTCCATAAAACCCCGGCCATCAGTCACCAGCGGCTGCGGAACAACTGACCACGGCGGCGGTCAGACCTGTAACGCAGCAGGGGGTGCTAAGAAAGCCTGGCTCCGCTGGACAGGCCGCCATTGGAAACTGACCCTGGCAACGTTTAATGCTGGAACCCTAGCTAGTGAAGCTAGTTTAGCAGTGCTGTTAGAGGAACTAGAGGGCATGAAATGGGATGTCATAGGGCTTAGTGAGGTTAGGAGGCCGAATGAGGCATATACTGTACTGAAGGATGGGCATGTACTGTGTTATCGAGGTTTACCAGAGAGGCGACAACTAGGAGTAGGTTTCCTTGTCAATAAGTATATAGCGGGTAATATAGATGAATTCTATAGTATTAATGAGAGGGTTGCAGGCATCGTAATTAGGCTTAATAAGCGGTATAAACTGAAGGTTGTACAGGCCTATGCACCTACATGTAGTTATAATGACCAGGCAGTTGAAAGCTTCTATGAAGATGTAGAATCGGCAATGCGAAAAGTAAAGACGCAGTATACTGTACTAATGGGCGACTTCAATGCCAAGGTAGGGAAAAACAGGCAGGAGACAAGGTAGTAGGTGACTATGGCATTGGTTCTAGGAATAGCAGGGGGGAGTTACTAGTTGAGTTTGCAGAGCGCAATGACTTACGAATCATGAATACCTTCTTCAGCAAACGGAAGAACCGGAAATGGACATGGAAAAGTCCTAGCGGAGGGACTAAAAATGAAATCGACTTCATAATGTGTTCAGCCCCCGCCATTGTGCAGGATGTAGAGGTAATCGGGAAAGTTCGATGTAGTGACCACAGGATGGTGAGGTCCCGAATTAGACTAGATCTGAAGAAGGAACGCAATAGATTAGTAAGAAAGAAACCCATCAACGAATTAGCGGTGAGGGGGAGGGCAGAAGAGTTCAGGATCTCGCTACAGAATAGGTATTCAGCTCTAACTGAGGATGGCGACATTACCCTAGAGGCAAGGAACAATAATTTCAGAGATATCATTACTGAGTGCGCGGTAGAAGTAGGCGGTAGGATAGTTAGAGAGGATACCGGTAAGCTGTCTAAGGAGACAAAAGATTTGATTAAGAAACGGCAGAGTATGAAAGCTTGCAATCCAACAGACCAGATCGAATTGGCCGAGATATCAAAGCTAATCAATAAGCGCAAGGTGGCCGATATAAGGAAGTATAACATGGAGAAAATTGAGCATGCTGTAAAGAACGGGGGAAGAAATTGGGCATAGGCAAAAACCAGATGTATGCGATAAGGGACAAGGCGGGCAACGTCATCACTAATATGGACAAGATAGTCAAAGTAGCCGAGGAGTTCTATACAGATCTCTACAGTAGCCAAAGTAGTCAGGACCGTAATGAGATTGGCGGTAGGGAAAAACAGTCAGACGTTCCACCAGTGACGAAGGACGAGGTCAAGAAAGCACTAGAAACAATGAAAAGGGGGAAATCAGCTGGACAGGATCAGATAACTACAGATTTGCTGAAGGACGGGGGGGGGGGATATCGTGCTAGAAAAACTGGCCACCCTGTATACGCAGTGCCTGGTGTCATCGACGGTACCGGAAGCATGGAAGAATGCAAACATTATCCTCATTCACAAGAAAGGGGACTCTAAGGACCTTAAAAATTAGACCAATCAGCTTACTGTCTGTTACGTATAAGGTATTTACTAAGGTAATCGCTAATAGAATCAGGACAACCTTAGACTGCAATCAAGCAAAGGATCAAGCAGGGTTTCGGAAACGGTACTCTAGTATCGATCATATCCATACCATCAATCAGGTGATAGAAAAATGCTCGGAATATAACCAGCCCTTATACATAGCATTCATTGATTACGAAAAAGCATTTGACTCAGTTGAAACCTCGGCGGTGATGCAGGCATTGCGAAATCAGGGGGTAGACGAGCCGTACGTGAAAGTGCTGGAAGATATATATAGTGGCTGCACAGCAACCATAGTTCTACATAAAGAAAGCAACAAAATTCCCATAAAGAAAGGTGTTAGGCAAGGAGACACAATCTCCCCAGTACTATTCACAGCTTGTTTAGAGGAAGTATTCAGAGTCTTGGAATGGGAGCAGTTAGGGATAAGGGTAGATGGAGAATACCTCAGTAATCTGCGATTTTCTGATGACATTGCCTTGCTAAGCAACTCGGGGATGAACTGCAAATAATGATTGATGACCTAGACAGAAAAAGTAGAAAGGTAGGCTTGAAAATCAATATGCAGAAGACTAAGGTAATGTTCAACAGCCTCGGGAAGGAACAGCAGTTTACATTAGGTAGCGAAATACTGGAAGTAGTAGGCGAATATGTCTACTTAGGACAGGTAGTAACCGCAGATCCGGACCATGAAAAGGAAATAACAAGAAGAATAAGATTGGGATGGAGCACATTTGGCAAGCACTCGCAGATTATGACTAACAGCTTACCGGTATCGCTCAAGAGGAAAGTATACAACAGTTGCATCTTGCCTGTACTCACCTATGGGGCTGAAACGTGGAGGCTAACCAAGAGAGTTCTACTTAAGTTGAGGACAACCCAGAGGGCTATGGAACGAAAAATGGTAGGGGTAACATTAAGAGATAGAAAGCGTGCAGAGTGGGTCAGAGAAATAACTCAAGTTAACGACATTCTAGGGGAAATTAAGAAGAAGTAATGGACATGGGCAGGACATGTAGTGCGAAGAGAGGATAACCGATGGTCGCTGAGGGTAGCAAACTGGATTCCAAGGGAAGGAAAGCGTAGCAGGGGGCGGCAGAAAGTTAGGTGGGCGGATGAGATTAAGAAGTTCGCAGGGGTCAAGTGGATGCAGCTAGCACAGAACCGGGTTAAGTGGAGAAATATGGAAGAGGCCTTCGCCCTGCAGTGGGTATAATCAGGCTGATGACGATGATGATGATGATGAAAGTGGCATTTCTCAGGCTTGATCGTTAGTTGCGCGCCTTTGAGTACTTGAAGCACGATGCGCAACCGGCCCAAGTGTTGCTCAAAAGTAGGCGAGAAAATAGCTAGGAAAGGTGGCTTTCAAATCACGACAGAAGGCTGCCCAGGATGGAAAGGAAGCCTCATGGTTTTCAAACCATGTCCGTGCAGACTCTTCAAGAGCGAAGTAGACGTTGTGGAGCTTGCGCTCATCAGTCCACCCGTTGTAACGAGCAACTCGCTCGTAGTTCTCAAGCCAGTCCTCGGCGTCCTCGAACACGTCGCCATGAAAGGAGGGGGGGTGTTCGCGGCTGATGACACAGGATGTGGGTGGGAAGTCTGCTCTCAGATGTCATTGCAGCAGGTTCTACGGCCGTCTGAGGGTGCGTCGTCCTGGTAGCGGCCGGAAGGGGTCCGATTCAGGGGGCTCTCCACGTAGGCGGCGGCCGAGGCGTTGATGTACGGGGTTAAGCTCCGCATTGACAGGTTGATTATGCAGGACTGGATCGATACCCGGCAATTCCTCTACCAGATTTGTAACGTAACGTTACACAGAAGGCGCTCTGGCACCGAAGAACACCAACAGTCAGTCAGGGCAGCACAAAAGCGGAGCACCGTTTCGCTTCGTCGTCTTCTCCGAATCGCCCGTTCAAATGTTCGTCGTCTATGAATGACGTGTCAACATATATATATATATATATATATACCTTGAGGGAAGCCATATATATATATAATATACCTTGTACCTTGAGGGAAGCCATTATACTTTGTGGCACGGGCAGAGGCTCTTTATTTTTCTTTCCTTTTGCATGCCTCAGCATAATATCTGTACCTTGAGGGCGAAGGACAATAGTCATCCTTAGGTAGGCGAAGGAGTGGTCGTTTTTTGGCAGGTGGCGGAGGCTGCGGAGACGTTGGCTTAATTGAGTGAGTTGTAGTGGCATCAGACGGAGCGTTGGCCGGCGGCGTGTCCGCTGGTGTCGGTTGGTGGTATTGGCATTGCATTTCAAGCGCGGTCCATGTGCTGTCGGCTATGTCCGCAGACGAAATGTCCGTGCCGGTGACGAAATACGGCATCTCTGAGCTTGAGGGTGTGGAGGCGAGTCGAAGTGAGGCGGCCGCAGCCGCCACATCTGGGAGAGGGTAACGCCCTAAGCGTGTGCAGCCGTTAATTAAGCCTATCTCCCTCGGTCAGGTTTGGCCGCAGGAAATTGATCGTAGAGACAACAAATCTCGCCTAAAATTGTTGAAATTTGCACAGCCCCCGTCGGATAGGTAGCGAAGAGTCTGGCGCAAATTCGGGTGTAGTCGGTGGCAAAAAACGGGCGAAATTGCTGGAAGAACGCGGAACGCATGTAGAATGCGCTCGATAGCATCCGTCCCACAGAGACCGGCATAATCGCGCTGTCACGAGCATGTATCTTCCCCACTGGGCGACTGAGCGAACCAGCATCTAAAGTCACTGGAACTCTGATCGCTTTCGCCGCGCCACCTTGTCGCGTCTCTTTTTCGTTCAGTCTAGCTACTACGCAAGGAGGCGCAGCTGTCCACGCGCCGAGGCTAGTGCGTCGAGCATGTATCTTCCCCACTGGGCGACTGAGCGAACCAGCATCTAAAGTCACTGGAACTCTGATCGCTTTCGCCGCGCCACCTTGTCGCGTCTCTTTTTCGTTCAGTCTAGCTACTACGCAAGGAGGCGCAGCTGTCCACGCGCCGAGGCTAGTGCGTTTTCTCCCTCCGGTTTTTCCCTCCGTCGACTCCGTCTCGCCAGCACTCCCCGGAATTGGGTGGCTGGCGCCGTAGGCTTTTGCTCTACGGTGCTATAGTGCTCTAGAATTAGAGCACTATTGGCCTCGAGATCGAGCAGAGTCGCCACCTTGCGGCTCAGCGGCGAAACCTACTCAGTGTGGATGCGTTTTCGCGTCGCGTGCCAGCACGCAGTGATTTAAGCGCGCACGCGGCCTGTACAGGTGTTTTTGTTTGTTTCGCAGTTCCTGTGAGCTTTTGCTTACCTACATGCCTCTTGCAAAATAAATATGAACAGTCTATAACCCCACGCTTCATTAAAAAAATATATACTTGTCCGTATCGAGCATGTCATGCTTGGATAAGGACATCATCCATCGCGGTCTTCGGCGCTTGAGATCCTTTGACATGCAATGCCTCAGACGAAGTGCATGGTACTGTAGTTACCGCCATGTCAAAGCAAAACAGGTCGTTGCCGTCAATAAAAGTTAATGCAAACGCTCAGAAATCGCATATTCCCGTTTCTGTTTAGAATACCGAAGCTGCTAAAACATATGCCACCGCAGACTGCTTTATATAGCAGAATGCAGTTTGAACAGACCACTCTCTATGCCTACTATGACGTCTGTATGCACGATAGAGTTGTGTGAGTACTTTTTTTATTTATTTTTTTCTTTTAAACCTCTGTCGCGGTGTCTCAATGGTAAGGGCTAGTTCACTATAGTAAGGGCGCTCGACTGCTGATTTCGAGAATGGGGGATTCAATCACAACCGTTTCGAAAGGCGTTCCCCTGCTGTGGGATTTGACTGCACAATAAACAATCTCACGTGGTAAATGTGGTGTTAATAATGAAAAAAAAAAAAAACGACACCAAAACCAGCCTCTGTAATCATCCGTCATAGCCGATGCCGCTTTCATGCGTTAAACCGGGCCAATATGCATTTCTTTTTTTTTTTTTTTTTGTAATCTTGAAGGCTTCAGTGCATCCGTAAAAGTTTTAGTGAGCACATTTTGCTTTAGAGAAATGCTCGAATGTTTGGTAAACATATTCCTGCACCTAATTGTTACCCCAAATATTGCATAATACACCTAGATCAATGTACTTTACTGGTAGCCTATTATAATCATTATAATCCCTTTTCGTCCGAGTGCTGTCTTCCGACAAAACTCGTCATTTCTGACAAGGGGAGTAAAACAGCTTCATGCGGGCTTAAATATCAGTGTTTAGTTCGGGAATAAATATATTTTTATAGTCGCGTGATAAGATGGCCTCCATTTCTTTCGGAATAGTTTTATATCCGGCATCTGTTTTGGAAGCAACACTAATATTTTACTTCGCATAAGATTTAGTCACTGCTAAATAATTAGTGATAAACAAATTTTCAGCCTGTAAAATTGCTTCCCAGAACATGACAGTGCCCATGCACAGTTTATAACGATGCACTTTAACGTTACTGAAAATTAATCGCTGATTATTGTAAA